>NC_064560.1:11282500-11907500 GCF_937001465.1 Orcinus orca | reverse complement strand
GCTCACGCAGCTCAATATCAAAAAAACAAACAACCCAATCCAAAAATGGGCAGAAAACCTAAATAGACATTTCTCCAAAGAAGATATACAGATTGCCAACAAACACATGAAAGGATGGTCAACATCATTAATCATTAGGGAAATGCAAATCCAAACTACAATGAGGTACCACGTCACACCAGTCAGAATGGCCATCATCAAAGTATCTACAAACTATAAATGCTGGAGAGGGTTTGGAGAAAAGGGAACCCTCCTGTACTGTTGGTGGGAATGTAAACTGATACAGCCCCTGTGGAGAACAGTATGGAGGTTCTTAACAAACTAAAAATAGAACTACCATACGACCCAGCAATCCCACTACTGGACATATACCCTGAGAAAACCATAATTCAAATAGAGTCATGTACCACAATGTTCAGTGCAGCTCTGTTTACAATAGCCAGGACATGGAAGCAACCTGAGTGTCCATCGACAGATGAATGGATAAAGAAGATGTGGCACATATATACAATGGAATATTACTCAGCCATAAAAAGAAAGGAAATTGAGTTATTTCTAATGAGGTGAATGGACCTAGAGACTGTGATACCGAGTGAAGTAAGTCAGAAAGAGAAAATAAATACCGTATGCTAACACATATGTATGGAATCTAAAAAAAAAAAAAGGTTCTGATGAACCTAGGGGCAGGACAGGAATAAAGACGCAGACATAGAGAATGGAGTTGAGGACATGGGGAGGGGGAAGGGTAAGCTGGGACGAAGTGAGAGAGCGGCATGGACATATATCCACTACCACATGTAAAATAAATAGCTAGTGGGAAGCAGCTGCATAGCACAGGGAGATCAGCTCGGTGCTTTGTGACCACCTAGAGGGGTGGGATAGGGAGGGTGGGAGGGAGGCTCAAGAGGGAGGAGATATGGGGATACATGTATATGCATAGCTGACTCACTTTGTTATAAAGCAGAAACTAACACACCATTGTAAAGCAATTATACTCCAATAAAGATGTTAAAAAAAAAAAAGAAATGCAAAGAAGTTCACCCTTTTCATTTTACCATCACACATAAGAACGGTTGCTATAAGAAGCAAAGTTTTTTTTTTAAATGTATTTGAGAGTGTGAGTGTGTGTGCGTTTAGTGTGTGTGTGCATTTAGGAGTTCTGTTTCTCTGACTAACCATTCTCTTCCCCACCCAAATTCCAAGTTAAAATACATAAATAATAGGTTTGAGAAGGAGATTGTATTTATTATGGGTGTGGCAAAATGGACCAGCATGACTCATTGTTTCAGTAAGGCATTTGATGTAGCTGGTTTTGTCTTCCGTGGTGAGGGTGACTGTCCAGTTAATGGTTATTCAGTTAAGACAGTGGAGGCTGTGCAGTTCCTTCAGCTCTTACTTCTAGGTAGAGCCACTCTTTGTAGTTGGTAGAAGCTGGGATGAGACTCCCTTGTCAATCATTACCTGGCTCTGTGTGGTTTTAAGTTGAGTTGTGACCGCATCGAGTGCTTCAGGTGATGATGAACGAAAGGCAGGATGGGCACTCCTAACACCCTCCCCTCTGCCACTTCTTTGTCGCTAGGGGGCGTAGTTCCTCGACAGGCATCCCTTCCCTCCTCTCTCATTTACCCGCTCACTGATGCTGTGATTCTATTAGCAAGGAATAAAGCCCCCTCAGTTCTCAGTTTTAAGGGGAACTTTAAGTGCAAATTCCCTTGAGGGAGGTAGTGCACTGACTGAAATTGACATGGAGGTATTCGTTCCCAGTGGGTCAGGTCTTAGGTTGTGAGCCTTCGGCAGCTGTTGTCCACCTGTCTGCACTCAGATTTAAATTTAAGATAGTCTTTTAGAGAAGGTCTGGGAGCCCCAGGATGACCTGTTGAGCTCTCGTGTAAAATTTAAGACATTACGTAATAAAATAAAGAAGTTGCCTGCCTTTTCATGTGATTGGAATAATGTAATAAAACGTTCCCCTGGAAAGAATTTGAGAAGCAGGGTCAGAGCAGCAGAAATACAGAGCAGGCATTTAGGCTCGGGTAGCAAGAGGAAGCGTGGATTGCTACTTGTCTTAGTGCCACTTCACTGTCCATAAATGCAGTGACTCAGCTGCTTCGGCCAATCTGTCAGTGGTGTTTTCCTTAGAATGTCATTCTGTCTCCTGAGTTGTCTGTACAGCACCCAACATAGCACGGCCAGCTATGGAGCAAACCAAAGCAATGTGATTGCCACCCATTTACCCTCAGGAGCAAAGATCACGCTTGGTAACTGTCCTTTCCTGAGATGGCCTTTGAGTTCACAGTGATTTGTGACAGCCAGCCAGAGTCTTAATGGAGACTTCCTTTTACTGGGAAGAACTCCCCCGTAGGCTCTGGATTCGCCTCCTTCACTGCAGGGCAGATAAAGGAGCTGTCAGACCAAATCACGCCCGGAGAAGAGGCATCCTCCCAAGTGCATGAGTTTATACTGTCAAGGAAGACTAGCCGAACTCCGCCGTACTGGCTTTTTACCCAGTGCTTTTCTGTTCCTAAAAAAAGAAAAAGGGTTTTTGTTGCTCCTTTATTAGCCTTGCCACCACAGTATGCCTTACACATGTGCGTGGGGGGCTGGAGGTGCTTTTTGGATGGAAGCTGGGGGGTGAGGAGGGTGGGAAGATGATTTAATTAGAGGATCAAGGGCTGGATTGGAGAGATAAGTGAGGCGGGGGGGTGCCCAGGGGCTACTGCAAAGTCCTGGGATGGTGGAGTGTGAGGCAGGCTGCCAGGGAAATTCCTGCGTCCAAAATAGTGTTGGCATTCTTAGTTGGTGTACACTCCAAGAGAGAAGAAAATTCAGCCAGATTCTTTAAATAGACTAATAAAAATATTACTTCTGTTCCTTTTCTAATTCTGCCTTTATGCCCTGGAGAGGCGGATGGTCAAACGGAGAAGCATCTTCAGGAGGATGAGGGGGTGGACGTAACTGCCTTGTGCTCGTTCCATCTGTTGTCCTCACGCATGTGAGGCAAGGCGGCCGATCTGTACTCACGCTTTCAACCCTTCATTCACCCAACCCACATTCACCACAGCCTCCTCGAAGCCGGCGCTTCCTAGATTCTGGAGAAGCAGCAGTTAACACCGACGACATTTCCTGCACAAGTGGAGGGCTAGACACAATGCTAAAGCAGGGGCGCAAAGTCAGAAGAGGGACCCAGACCAGTCTGAGGGCTCAAGTAAGACAACCCTATGAAGGGGACACTGGGGCCAAAGTTTGAAGGTTGGGTGGGCCTTGGCCAGGCTCCAGGTAGGAAGAGCCTTCCAGATGGAAGAAAACTTCTTCTTAGTGGCAGAATGCAACTTAACAAAGGGTCTTGCCTGAGATGTGATGGGGACACATCTGAGGCCAGTCACGAGGGCACACACTTCCATCTTTTTCCTCCATTATGCCCAGGCCCGGTTCCATGGGCATAATTGGAGGCCACAGCAAGTCATCCTCCCTCACCCTGCATCACCCCAGCCCAGGCTTGGGGACAGCATGAATGCCTGTCAACCCTCGGTGTCTAGGTCCAGGACGATTCTCCTTTGCACTCAAACCCATTCAAAAAGAGAGGAAATAATTGGCGAGCTTCCTGTTTTGTGATGTTTGACAACCACTCTGTATCCAACCCAACTGAATCCACACTCCCAACCCAGTGCCCGGAAAGGGTGTGGCCAGTGCCTTCAAGATTGGGGCAGTGAGGCCTGGACCCAGGAATGGAGTAGGGAGGTGACACAGCAGAGCTGGGCTCCAGCTGCCTGGGGAGTTGGCTTGCCGGGGGGGTGGGGACATTCGTAGTTATGTTCTGATCCTGTCATGCTCAAGGGAGATTTGGAGTGTAGATGTAAGTGTGAGTCATTTGATCTATTTATTAATTGAAGAATTGAGCAAGATATCTCAGCGAGAATGCGTTGAGTGAGAAGAAAAGAAATTATAGATCAGACCTGAAATAACCAACACTGGAGGGAGGGCAGAGAAAAGAGAAGGGACGAGGAGGGGAGGAGAGGAGGGAGGAAGAGTGAGAAATAGCTGGAAGGAAGGATGGAAATTAGGAAAGCGAAATTGCACAGAAACTAGTGGCAGTGGTCAATGCAGCAGAGAAGTCATATAGCTAAGAAAAAACAAGTGGACTTGGAAACAGGTGGGTCATAAACAACCTGGGCACACACTGGTAGTGATTACAATGGATTGAGGTGCAAACAGTTTACTTGTGAGGAAGAAGAGAGAGAGAGGGCGGTAACCGTAGGAGGTCGTGGATTTGTGACAGATGCTTTTTGGTTTGGTTTTAATATTGTACAGACATGGGTATGTTAAAATGCTATTAGGAACAGAAAAAAAGGAGGTGAGGGGAAAACACATCCATGCTGGTCCTTAATTTTGTCACATGTACCATGGCAATTAATGTGAGATGCTAACATTAGGGAAAACTGGACGCAGGGTAGATGGGAACTTGCTGTACTAGTCTTATAACTTTTCTGGAAATCTAAAACTATTTCAAAACAAAGGGTTTATTTTAGTATGAGCTATTGGGAAGATGCCTCTAAGGAGAGACCAGGGAGAGAGAAAGGAGCAAGTCTGGGAGGAAGACAGGGCCAGTGACCAGACCTAGGAGGGAGGTTTGGGCAGAGAGAAAAGTACATTTGTAGATGTGATGGTAGGAAGTCCAAGGCCTCCTGGAGGGGATATGTTTTCTATGTCAGAGAGAAGGGTCTATCATTGGCTAATTTGAGGGGGGGAAGAAATAGAAGATTAAGGGCATGGAGATTCTTAAAAAGCCACAGTGTATAAATGGGACAGGAAGAACGCGGAGGGCAATGTAGAGTATCTAAGCTCTGTGGGTGTGTTGTAGGCACAGTACTGTATGCTGGTTTTCAGTGTTCTACTGTGTCATTTAATAATACTCAGCCTCTGGTTGCGTATACCACAGTCCAGGTTACTTCTTGCTCCATTCTAAGGAAAACATTCATCTAAAGGTAGCTTTACAGATTGACTAATTTAGTGTTCAGTGAGGGTGGCTGACACGGGATGCGTCTACTCAACTTCTCATCAGCTGTGGGTCTGCAGGGCGGTAAATTAATGCCTCTTCATCCTTGGCCTCCCTCCTTGGCCCTGAGCAGTTCCAACCCAACCACGGTCCGACAGTCCTCCTCTAAACTCTCTAACATCCCTATTGCTGCGCGCCAACACCACTTCGTATATGCTTCAGCAGGAGGCAGCCTTATCTCATTGTATTGCAATCACTTATTTGTTCCTTTAATGCTCTGGAGCTAGATTAAAATAAGCACGTCGTATCTTTCAAATGCGCAATATGAAAGCATTTCCTTGTAAAGGTAATTAGAGAATTAGAGGTGGTGACCAGAGGGTTTCTTACCCATGTAACTTAGAAACATATCCTGACACCCTGGTAAACTGGAATTGGAAACTTCAGCTCATTGCTTCTTTTTTCTCTCTCCCTTCTTATAGAATAGAATATATGTACCCCAGGGGGGACCCACATTTTAATGTTGTAACATTTTAGGCCATGCTTCATAGTTCATTTTAGTGTGTTGACAACACCTTAGTGGCTATTATGCCCAAATTAAACAGGAAGTAGTGGAGGAAAACTCAGAGAAGGACAGCATTGCCCAGAGATGCTAAATTGATTCATTATGCAGAATGGAAGCCTTGCTGAATTTCAGTTTCCAAAACCACTCTTATTCATCAAAAAAAAAAAACCCCTCTCTGATTTCAGTCCATTCAGTTGCCAGGGCAGGTGGGCTTCCTACTACAAGGGGACATGGGGCTACTTAGGGTGAAATTCTCAGAGTGCCTGACCAGCAAGCCTGCAGTCTGATCAAAAGAGGTCAGTGGAAGAAAGAGGGGGAGATTCTGGACTGCCATGGGTGGCGGCAGGGAACAGGTGTGTTTGGGGGCGGGGGTGAGGAGAGAGAGAGAGAGACAGACAGACAGACAGACAGTGGGACTAAGTAACATCGGAGATCTGGAGTCCAGGACTCTGGCTGTGATAATGGAAAGTGACTGGCGTTTGAGCTCGGAAATACTATTTCCCAGAGCTTGTCTGTTACAGTCAATATGCAAGAAAGGTCAGTGAGAAGCGCCAGCAGGAGGGTTCCAAGGAGGTGACACAGGACTCTCCCCAACTGTCCAAACAGCTGTCGCTGACAAATGACACCTGCTTCCCGTTCCCACTGCTCATTCTAAATATGATCATCAAGGGAGGATAGCGAGAGTGATTCTGTCACCTGGACCTGGGAGTGGCCTGTGTCTCCAGGTTGCCTTGGTGAGATTTGATCACCCAGCTCTGTTTTGAGGTTCACGCTATATATTATGTGTATCTGTACAGACATATGTGTGTATATAATTAGCTAGACTGGTTTTAGCTTAAAAGTTTTTAAATAGGATTCATTTTTTCAATTGAGAGTCAACACATTTTTTTATCCCACTATTCTTAGAGGGGGAAAAAAACCCAAGAGGCTAAGGACAGATTGGCTTGTCTCATCTACCATGTGGAAAGCAAGTGGAAAAACAAGCAGTCACAAATGGCTCTTGTTATGATAATGTAGCATAACTGACCCTTGGCCAGTCCTTTCGGGCCACTGTTTTTAGCCAGGATAACCTTTGCATGAGGCCTGCTCCAAGTGCAGGGTCACGGCTGAGACCCCTTGGGAATGTCACCGTTCCCACAGATGCTTCAGTGGGAAGGCATCTGTGAGCCTTTGCGCCATGGCAGAGCTGCTGCCATCCGCAGGCTGCCACCAAATCCTGTTCAGGGCAAAAACAGCCAAGTCCAGAGTGTTCCCAGCCTTGGATGGGATAGGAATGATTTTACATCCCATGTATCGTGGTAGTTTTGTGATCTTTAAGAATTTAAAGAAGAATGTATAGTCAGTGTCAATACACCAGCAAAAAAAAACCTGCCCCCAGAGAGCAAACTTGCTGAGAGCAGATGTTGGGATGTTTGTCTTTGCACCAGTGGTGCTGCTACCAAGTGGGAGCTGGATGTCCCTGACGCATGCATGCCCTCAAGAAGCGCACGGTGGTTGAGAGCAGGTTTCTGAGGAATAAGGGGCAGGGCATGCGGCATCAATAACTGAGGCAAAGGTCTCATTGTCAGTCTGTGATGTTGAGAGAAATAGAAATGACACGCCCCTCCATCAATCAGTGTTTATTGTCTTTGGTTTGGGGTCATCTGGATGAAGGTTTATTGCATGGAAATAGTCATCTGGGAGTCCCTAACCAGAAAGGTGTCAAATGCGAAATGTTAGCTCTGTATGTTTGAAGCTAGTCACAGTCTTCGAATAATTTATTCACTTACCTTGGCTACAACCCCCCCCCCAATAAATTGCTAATAAGCTATGACTATGCAGATTCATTCATTCATTCAACAAATATTTATTCATACTTATGAAGTGCTCAGACACTGTCTTAGGCTCTGGGAGCAAATGACAGTGTTAATTACCCACGGCTTTGCTCTCAAACCCCATTCTGCGGGTGCTGACCCAAGGAGAGCTGACGTGAATCTCGAGGGGTCTCTGTGACAAGACTTGGAAGACCCCAAAATTCTTCCCCAGGCCTTCTTTCTCCTCCACGGCCTAGTTCTTATGTGGCTTCTGCAGGGCAGAGCACGGTCTAGAGTTTACTAGCTTCTAGAACTAAGGAGTTTTACAGATACATCCAGAATGAAAGGGCTTCCAAGAAAGACCAATCCAAGGGGCAGTCCTCCAAGAGAAGACTCCAGATAGGGTGACATTAAAGAGGTCTTGCCCCATGAACAGGAAGGTCATTAACCCTGCACTCCACGCCCAGCAGGACTGCCACCAAAGGGGTGACTCTCAGCCTTTTTCTGCCCTGAAGCACTCTCGGGAGGACTCAGGTGGAGGCGAGAGGTCCTGGATGTCCTTTTCCAGGATCCTGTTTGGGGCCAGCCATGGGGATGCAGATTCAGAGGTGGCAGTTGGACAGTTTCTTTTTTAGTCCCTAATCATCCCATCCTGGCCTGTCCTCTCCTTTGAGAAGGTCTCTGGATGTATTGATTAAAGTGTATTTGATTCTGGACTGATAAAATTTTGTTTTGAACGCACCTTGAGCTTTTCGGGTGGCCACAGACTTCCTTGGTCTCTCTGGGGTCTTTCAGGTTGATACTTAAGGTGAGTCATCAGAACACGTGAGACTTGGCCTCAGGATGATTAAACACCACATTTGCAAGAACCTTTGAGGACATTAAGGCTAATCCCCTCCTGTATCCCCTTTTGCCACTCAAATCAGTCTGCCACATTCTGACGGGTGATTTTCTGGCTTCTTTTTTAAGACAGCCAATGTCAGAACTTCTCTACCTCAGAGTAGTCCAGTCCACCGGTGGCTCTAATGGGCAGAAAGTTCTCCTGCTATGTGAACCTAGTTTCAGTTTATATGAAACTTGTTTCCATTTTAAAGACAAAGTGTTACTTTCATGTTTATATGGGACTATTTCAACAACTGACACATTGGTTTCTGGTGAAATGCACATGTTGGGATTCCTGTACCCAACAGGGAATGAATGATTTCTCTACGAGATTGGGTCAGAGGGACAGAACTTCCCTTCCCTGCAGCTGGAGCCCAAAACAGACAACTGCAGGCTCCTTGCAGCCCTGTTTTCTGATCCAGTAAACAGGTTCCATTAGAAAGAGCCCTTTGGGCTCTCCTGGTTCCATATGATTGAAAGATTAGTTTGAGATTCAAGCATATGGTTGTCACTTCCTTCTCTTACGGTGTTATTGATTCGGGGGTCCCGCTGCTCGCCGCTTAACAAAAATCAATACTCGCAAATGTTGGTAGCAAAAGAAAGGCGCCTGCAATCAGAATGCTGGCGGTCTGGGGAGATGGTGGAGTCAACCTTCCCCAGAAACCACCTTTGAAGATTCTGCTCAACTGTGAAACTTTCAAAGGGAAGGAGCGAAGTAGTATCAGTTAGTCACTGAGATGGGGTACAGAGTCATTGCCGTCCCCTGCTGTGTACAGGCTCATCGACTCTTTGTGATCTTCCTCTAGACTTTATCTTGTTCACCCAGTTTGGTTACACAATGTGTTTGCGAGATTACTAAAGGGGACTTGAGGGAAGAGATCTGGTCATCTATTAATTACTTATTCTTCATTTCTACTTCTTCAATCTATGGATAGAACCGACAAGTTAGACAAGGTATGGTGTGATGAAAAGATTTGAAAGGTGTGCTTGGGCCTGAGATGAGCAGAGCATGGGGGTGCCTGGTTTAAAAGTTAGTTACAATATAGCTTTGCTAAAGCAACAGGAAAGGAGGCTTCCTGCTCAGGGCGGTTTCCTGCAAAGCACTGCGTACAGTGGTAGATATAGTATTGCCTATCTGCTCTTACACAGATATTTCAGGTGCAGTGCAAGGATTCTGCTTAAACTTTTCAGGGAAATCAGAACCCAGTCACCAGAAGGCTCCAACAGCCCCTACTCAAGGTGACTTCCCTGGTGGCACAGTGGTTAAGGATCCTCCTGCCAATGCTGGGGACACGGGTTCGAGCCCTGGTCCGGGAAGATCCCACATGCCGTGGAGCAACTAAGCTCGTGTGCCACAACTACTGAGCCCGAACACCATAACTACTGAAGCCCACGCGCCTAGAGCCCGTGCTCTGCAACAAGAGAAGCCACCGCAGTGAGAAGCCCATGCACCGCAACGAAGAGTAGCCCCCCGCTCACCACAACTAGAGAAAGTCCACGTGCAGCAAAAAAGACGCAATGCAGCCAAAAATTAATTAATTAATTAATTAATTTAAAAATGTGTGGTGTTTTGAGATAGATGATCAGCATGGTCTTTGCAGAGTCTGGTGATTTTCTCCTGGGAGAGTGCTTGAGGGTGAGCAGATTCTCCCAGTTGGCTATTTGGTTGGAGATAATTGTCTGTTCCTTTGCAGAACAGGTGCGGATGTATTTGGTTCATAGCACTGCTCCTAGCATTATTAGCAAAACATTGTTGTTTGCCAGGTTGTGACTATGTGTATCCTTGACTCAAGGACTGAGAGCATCAGAGTTCAACAGATAATAAAGGCTGTGAGGGGGTTATCTTAATGACAGAAAATGTTGCTGAGGATTACATCAGCATGGGACAAAGTAAAGGAAAGCTTAGCCAGAACTGAGGGCATTGAAAAGAAGGTGTTGGGCTTCCCTGGTGGCGCAGTGGTTGGGAGTCCGCCTGCTGATGCCGGGGACACGGGTTCGTGCCCCGGTCCGGGAAGATCCCACATGCTGCGGAGTGGCTGGGCCCGTGAGCCATGGCCGCTGAGCCTGCGTGTCCGGAGCCTGTGCTCTGCAACGGGAGAGGCCACGGCAGTGAGAGGCCCGCGTACCGCAAAAAAAAATAAATAAATAAAAAAAATAATAAAAAGAAGGTTTCTTAGTCCATCTGGGCTGCTATAAGAAAAATATCATAAACTAGGTGTCTTATAAAGAGCAGGCATTTATTGCTCAGCGTTCTGAGACCCCTCTTCTGGTTGCTGACTTCTGGTTGTATCCTCACGTGGCGGAAGGGGCAGGGAAGCTTTCTCAGGCCTCTTCTGTAAGGGCACCAGTCCTATTTATGAAGGCTCTGCCCTCAAGACTTCGTCACAAAGGCTCCACCACCTAATACCATCACCTTGGGGGTTAGGATTCCAACATATGAATTTTAGGGGGACACAAAAACATTTAGACCATAGCAGAAGGGGTAACATTATAAAGAGTACAGTAAAAACTTAGTTTTGATGCAGATTATAAGGTAGACCAAGTAGGACTTTTAAAAATAATAATTCTGTGCTCAGAATGGTAAGAAAAGCATACTGTAGTAAGCTGAATGATGGCCCCTAAAGATGTCTACATCCTCATCCTGGAAGCTGTGAGTGTTACTTTTTATGGCAAAAGGGACTTTGCAGCTGTGTTTAAGTGAGGGATTTGAGATGAGGAGATTATCTCAATGTGTAACCTCAAGGGACCTATAGGTGGAAGGCAGAGGGAGACGGGTGTAACGATAGAGGTA
Source organism: Orcinus orca (assembly GCF_937001465.1). NCBI lineage: Eukaryota > Metazoa > Chordata > Mammalia > Artiodactyla > Delphinidae > Orcinus > Orcinus orca. The sequence continues at coordinate 11,896,479 of NC_064560.1, read as the reverse complement.
GAGATGGGGTGATATGCTTTGAAGCTGGACGAAGGGGTTAGAAGCCGAAGAATACAGGTGACCACTAAAAGCAAGAAAAGGCCAAGAAACAGTTTCTCCTCCCCAGAAGAACCAAGCCTGCTGACACCTCAACTTAAGCCCAGTGAAAGTGGTCTCAGACTTCTGACCTCCCCAGCTGCAAGGGAATAATCTTGTGTCTTTGTAAGCCACTAAAGCTTGTGGTAGTTTGTTACAACAGCAGCAGGAAACCAGTACTCCTATCTGTATGTTCTTTCTGAAGTGATTAGAGGGAAGTCAAAAATCCCAGAGATGATGGAAGGAAACTATAATTACTGGCATGCCCCAAGAACAAGTGGAGAGTTCCAGTCATGAACGTAAGGTGTGCAAGTGAGTTGGGAAACTTCTGCATGAGAAGAAAATGTAAGGTTGTTTAATACCTGTGTATCGTCAGAGGAAGATGGAAAGGTTATACAAATTTTGTGACGAAAGGAGAACAGAGGACAGCAGTAGGATCAGAGTATTTTGGAAGGAAAGTGACCTTAAAGGTCATCTTATCCATCCTCCCGTATTGTAGCTGAAGGAATTTGGACATGGAGAGCTTCAGGTAGTAGTCCAAAGTCACACAGCAGGGCCACAGCGAGCTGGGTCCATACCCTTTGCCTCTTGATTCCAAATTCCTCCAGGGATTTTTCTCCCACTCCATTATATTTAAAAGTTTGCAAATAATCTGTAATGAAAAAAAGAAGTGAAATGCTGTAGATAAAATCCAGTGCACAGGGCCTCAGTAATAGGTGTTAAGCTCATTCTTCATTATGACTTTATCATCGGGTTTGAAAGACGGAGTGGAAAACATTATTGCTGTTTGCAAATGCTAGTAAATCAGGGTATGGAGTTTACTGTTACTGGGGGAAAAAGAGATAACAAGGAATTTCAATGTAGACATTTGAAAATATAGATTTACCGAGAGAAAACATTTTTGTTAATCTGGTAGGCAGAATCGCATTCTTCTGAGAGACCCAGAAACTGACATGTTTTTCCCACTCTCCTGACCTGAAAATGTCTTTGAGGTGAAATACCTCTTTTTTTTTTTTTTTTTTTGGTCCCCAAAGTCTTAAAATTGCCTAGAAATGTAGGAGAAGGAGAGGGAGAGGGAGGGGCAGACCAAGAAGAGGAGGAAAGAGAGGAGGAAGGAGAGGGGAAACAGCAGCAGTGGCAGCAGAAGTGGAAGGAAAAGAAGGGGAAGGAAAGAATCTATGAAGGATGGGGATTGCCCACTTCCCTTCTTCTCCTCCAGCACGCTTAGACCTGCAGCCATTCAACAAAGAGTTATGAAGCCAGAGCCAGGCCCTGGGAGGCATCCAGGAAGGAAACTGCTGGGGCTTCTCCCTAGTGGGGATACGTACAGTAACTTAGAGACCTGTTAAGAGAAGGACCATGCTAAGTACCTCTCTCCTCTCCCAACCACCTCCACGCTGCGTTGTGCCAGGGTCAGCATCTTCTGACTGTCTCTGGCCTTTCCCAGTTTGCTTAATAATTTCCTGAGTTTTTGAAAGAATTTCTTGACCTGAGTGAATTGTCGCTGCACAGTCAGCTTTGATGCTGTTTCATGTTTCACTGGCACAAGCATCATTTTCTCATGAATCCTTAACGATCTTCCAGAATTTGCCACCTCTGATTGAGATGCTGCCCGTTCATCGTCCTGGAGTGAAAAAAGTGGATGGAACCCTGGGCGAGTGTGGACAGGCTGGATTAATTTCCGATCCCTGTCTCTTTCTTGCTCTGTGACAAGTTACTGAACAAGTAAACTTGGGGTCTGGGATTCAAGGAGGCCCCCAATAAAAACAGCACTTCTCTTTTCTGCCTGCATTTTGGTCAGTTGAGAATTGAAACAAAGTAGTAAGGCAGATGGGTTTCAAAACGACACCTACATTCTGGACAGAGATGATGCCAGAGAATTTGGCTTATATCTGCGGGCCGGTAGACTTTCTCTCATTAAATCTCAGGATGTGCATACTTACCCATCCTCCATCACCGCGATGCTGGGTCCAGGCAGACCTCCTCCCACTGGGGCAGAGAGTGTTCCTAGAGAACCGGGATAAAAACTCTGCTTGGGCACATTGGTCCTCAGAAAAGAGAAGGAAGAGGGGCTGATTTAGACAGGCCTGGTATCTCCTCCCTGCTCCTCAGTTAGATTGAGTCACTTCCCCTCCTGAGGGGAAGGTGGGATAAGGGGGCTTAACAAACCAGGAGCGTACCCATTGGTGCTCCCTGCACATAAAAGGAAGCATCAGAAGTCAAACACTTGAGCTTCTCATCTTTAAAATGGGGTTAATACTCATTTCATGTTAATCTGATGACTATGATGAGGTGTATAGGGAAGACCCTGTATCCCAGTGCCTGGAAAATTGTGACCTGCCTGTCTCCCCCGCTCCCTCCCGCTTTCCTCCCTCTTGCCGTCTTTCAATCCCTATCTCCCTCCCTCTCTGTTTAGAGGAAGTTATTTGAGAAACAAATCTACCCTATTTGTTTTAACTGCCTGAAAATGTTTCCCACAAGTGGATTTCTGCTCTGGCAACAGTACCATTTTCTCTCACCTGTCTTTCCCTAGCAAATAACAAGAAAGGTGTGTGTGTGTGTGTGTGTGTGTGTGTGTGTGTGTGTGTGTGTATGTGTGTAGCCAGATGTTATCTGTAAGTTGAGGTTCTCTTGCAATACTACTGATAATTACTCTATTTAAAGTGTAACATGGAAGTGATACGAAAATTAGGGCTACATAAAACTTCCAATAAATTTAAGATAGTGTATCGAGGCATCAAAATCGTATTTTATTTTACTCTACAAGAAGGCTGGTATCCTACAGTGAGATGCTCATATATGATTCACAGTGAGGATGTGTGTTCATGAAAGTAAAATCTTAAGGAAGATAAAATGGTTATGCATTCACCCTTTTGGGCATATGTTTTGGAGATGGGATGTATCAACCCTCTGCCATTTCCCAGAATAAATGCTTCTGAATGTTCTCTTGCTTTGTGTCCCCTGAATGTCACCTGTTTTTGGTGCCGTGGGTTCTGTAGCACAGGTGCAGGTATAAACAGATATGCTGTTCTGGCCTTCAGAGACGGTGAGTTTCTTTTCCAGGCTTAGTTGTGAAACTATTGTGCGATAAACCAAACGTCACATTGAACACAAGGCAGGGAACTCACATATAAAAATAAGTATCACGGTAATCACTAATAAATTCACCAGAAACCTGCATCATCCAGTCACTGAGGACTACTGCTGCTAGATTTAAGGTCAGATGCAGCAGCTAGTGCCCAGGAAACCAGCCAACGTGAGTTCCTGAGATGATAGCTTGCTCGCTGTTTAAATGTGTAACTTCAAAGAAGAACCAGTGACACTCTACCTCTGTAAGCTTAGCTGGGTTTTGCATAATCATCAAACCATTCAGTCCCTCCCTGAGACACTGTGCTCTTACATTTCACAAGCAAGCCCCATCCTGGAAGCTCTTGCTGAGCAGCACAAGGTCCCTTGAGAGAAGGTTCGACTTGGTAGGGCTGTGATCTAGATCTACATGGTTTCTACCTCTTCATTTTCGAAGCAGATAGCACATTCTAGTTGAAAACGTTGCCTTTAACAGCTCCCCGAGAAAGTAGCTTCCCAGAAATTCCAGATGTCCATCAATTGAGGAATGGATAAACAAAATGTGGTATATCCATACAGTGGAATAACATTTGGCCATAAAAAGGAATGAAGTAATGATACGTGCTACAACATGGATGAACTTCAAAAACCTTATGCTGAGTGGAAGAAGTCAGACACAAAAGGCCACACATATAATTTCATTTTATATGAAATGTCCAGAACAGGCAAATTCACAGATGGAATGTATGGTTACCGGGGGATAGAGTGGTGGTAGGCGATGGGAAGTGACTGCTAAAGGGTGTCCTCTTGGGGTGATGAAAATGCTCTGGAATTAGATAGTGGTGATGTTTGCACAATTTTGTGAATATATTAAAATCACTGGATTACATACTCTAAAAATGAAAAAAAAATTGCAGTGTTAACATTTTCTTTTTTAGTACCATAATAGACCTTTCTCTTTGCTGATGATTATGTATTTAATGGTTGGTTTGTTCATTTTTTTATATAAGTGTTGTTATTTAGTAAGTAGTTATTGAGTGCCTATCGTGAGCCAGGTGTTATTCTGGGCCCCAGAGATAGAGGATTGAATAGGGCATTTTTCTCATAGAACTTGGAGCCTTCGGATGTGGAAAAGAGTCAATGAACCAGGAATTATACGCACATGTGCTTACATAGTGCTTGCTGTGTGTCGTGCTCCCAACAATCCTATGAGGTAGATACTATGATCATCTGCATTTTACAGATGAGGAAATTGAGGTCCTTACAGCTCAGGGGTTCACAGAGGTCGTAAGGAACTTGAACACAGGTGGTATGGCTCCAGAGTGTATTTTCTTCACCTCCAGGTGGAAAATTAAAATATGGTGAAGCCAAAGCCATGGCGTGGTTACTTTCAATAGAGAGGTATCAGCAGGCTTCTCCATCTGAAGTCTGAATAACAAGGAAAAGTCAACTGTGCAAAGATGGGAGCAAGGAACAGCATGTTCTAAGGCTCTGGGGCACAAATAAGTTTGGCACTATAGAACATCCACAGAAAGACCGGTGTGGCTGGCAAGTCAGAGGAAGAAAGTCCACGATGAGGTGGTGATGCAGAAGCCAGGTAGGGCTTTGTCAGCCGAGAAAAGGAGTGAGTGTGAACATTGATGATTTTGTAAAATATCGCAATGCCGAAAAACATAAAATTTACAACACAAAACCTTTCATTTACTGTTGATTATTCATACAGTTTTTCTTCTTGGCTAACGACCATGAAGTCAGCACCAGTTAGAAAGAAAAGGAAATATGGACACGCCAAAATAAGGGATTTTAAAATCAACCCCTGGATCGATACAGAAAAATGTCAGGCTTCAGTAATGTCTGCTTCTGTGTCATCTTACGTAGTTATTATCTAAACATTCAAACTAGAAAATGGTTGGAATTCCCAGGCAATGGCAGTAGGACTTCAACAAGACCGATGTCCACATTTGTTCTATATCATCCACTTTTTTTTTCTTTTTTAAACATCTTTATTACAGTATAATTGCTTTACAATGGTGTGTCAGTTTCTGCTTTATAACAAAGTGAATCAGTTATACATATACATATGTTCCCGTATCTCTTCCCTCTTGTGTCTCCCTCCCTCCCACCCTCCCTATCCCACCCCTCTAGGTGGTCGCAAAGCACCGAGCTGATCTCCCTGTGCTCTGCGGCTGCTTCCCGTCATCCACTTTTTGTTCTCAATTCTACAGCACACATTTTCTCACATCTGGATGTTTTCAGAATTGGTTTGCATCTAACAATCAAAATGTGCATGTATATGCTACCAAAATAACTGGCAGGGTCTTTCAGAAGTTGCAACTTCTGCATCTTGCTGGAAAAGGACATTTTGGAAATTGAGCTATTTACCATTTCAACAGAAGCCCGAATCAGTGAAATAGAGCTTTCCAGTGTGTCTGTGACTCCTTGGGCAGAAGTTAGACATTTGAGGATGCTCTAGCTCCCTCTCACTCATGGAAGTTAACTCAGTGTGAAGATGGTGTTCCTGAAGTTAAGGCCTACAATACCATGCCTTCAAGTGTCACTTGACCTTGTATGTTTCACAACCATAGACAGGCCCTCGGTATTGGCCCTGCCTTTCCTCAGATGTGTCCCTCACATTGGTCTCCTGAAAGATCTGTCAATTATATGGAACTTCAGTTCAACTACCTCACTGTCTTTTTCAAAATTGAAAGATACATAACACGTCATAAGTCTGGCGGCAGTATCATCATCACATGGAATGTAGCAACAGAATATTATGTTAAATGCTTTTCTGTAGTTTTCTGCAGTCCCTATTTTTAGGCTGTGAACTAACTCAGCCTGTCTGTCTCTATTAGGTGTCACTTACAGCAGCACTAACATTTGCTGAGCGCTTCCTAAGAGTCAAACACCATGTTAATTTCTTTACCTGGATGCCTTGAACAATTCCCATAACACCCCTGGATGGCAGGTATTGACGTTAGCCTTTCCAGTTTATAGATGAACAAACTGAGTCTCAGAGAGGATGAGTAACTTGTGCTCGGTCATGTAACCAGTAAATGGCAAAGCTAGGATTTGAGTCAACGATCCTACTCACTTGCCTATGCCCTTGTCTTTTACCCCTGTACCTAGATACTAAGAGAAAGGAGATTCACTGTGTCCGGGTCACTCCATCAACACTTACCTAGACTAGACTATAAACTCCTGGAGGCACGAATTACGTCTTTCAGTTCTCCTGTCCCCAGCCCAGTACCTGACACAGAATCTGTGCATGATAATTATTGGTGGATGGGTTATCCCTGTTCGAGTGTAGGAAACTGCATCAGACTGACCTGAAGGTATTAGCTCGCCAACAACAAATCAGTGCCCTTTTCCTTTCTCTTTCTTGGTATTAGATTTACCTTCTAATATTTTGTTTTAATAGATGGCAAATATGCAATTTCTTGGAACTCTTATGTATGAGAGTCCTGGCAGGAAACAGATGATTCACTCAAGCAGAGTAATTGAAAAGTGTGGTAAAGAGGCTGTTTGCAGAGCAGTGGACAGGGTTTCAAGGAACACAGCAAAGGACAGTGCAGTCATTCAAGGCTGGTGGCTTCAGGGGTGTCGTCACCCCTCCACTTGAAAAGGCAAGGCTTGGGGGACCATACTAAAGCTGCCCTAGCAGCCCAGCAGGAAGAAGGAAGAGAGTAGTAAACCTCGGCTTTTCCACTCTCCCACCTCTCTCTCCTGCCCGTGCCGCCCTCTTGGCTGAAGGTAACCGGAAGCCAAGGTGCAAGGGAGCCCTAACTGCAGTCCTGACGTCAGTCTCCTGGGCACAGATAAAGTGCAGAATGCTGAGAATGTGACTGGTGGAGCAGGCAGACGATATTCATCACAACTTGTGAGAAAAACCAAGAGCATAGTGATGGAAAAAGTTTTCACATATTGAGGTATGGGGAAGTCATTCTGGCTTACGCATGATTTGGCTTGAACTTTGTGCTAACTAGAACAGCCTGTCTTACGGCCTCTCACACGTGCCTTGTACATCTGCTTTCACCATTAATGAAAAGAATGCATTTGAAAATCAAAGTGGAGTAACTGCAGTTCAGGCATTCAGATCGAGCCAGTGGCCATTGTGGATGTGGTTTCAGACAAGTTCCTGCATCACAGAGAACTTGAATTCTCCGAACTGTATCGAACTCAAGGACACCACCAGTCATTCTCAAAACAGTGTCTGCTAGCAGTTGCCAGCTGCAATTTTATGGTCTTAAGGTCTCCCGTTGTAGCTATGCAACCATTTCAGATCCCAACCAGTTCTTGCTTAATAAGCACCCTTTTATCTTGGCAGCTGCAATCCTAATTCTCAACAAACAACTTGTGTAATTTTGCGGGTTTTACCGTTATAGGCCTTTCCCATTTTGTAGTCCAGCAGAACACAATTCAAGTGCTTCCTGAATCTGTGTCTCCCAGGCTATCATCCTCAGTTTGGATCGAGTAAAATTCTTTTCTATGCCTATTATAAATTGTTTATTGATTATTTGTACCAACAGTAGCCTGTATAGTTCAAAAGTATATTGGTGACCTAGTTTAGGTCTCACTTGTTCCATACAGTATTCATTCATTCAACAACTAGTTGTTGATGGTCTCATACATGCTAGTCAAAGTAGATAAATTAAGCCAGATTCTTCCGGTCTTTAAAGTGCAACTTTAGAGAATCTAGAAAATGTTAACTCTTCAAAGACGCTTGAGCAATATAATAGATCATCAACTCCAGGAGCCTAATACACAACTATGAAGAAATTTATACATGGGGAGTGTGGAATAACTACATTTTTCACACACAGAATTTCCTCAGAGACTATTGAGTCTTGCCCTCATGGAGAATTTTCTTTATGGTTTTTAGATAGTAATATTTAACATCATTTTTACTTCACGCTGTTGGTATAACATTTGTTTTTACACTAAAAAGTATGAGTTCTGAAGTCATTAGGTGTTATCGTTCTTCAAAGTAGCCAAATAGATGGTATTAACCATTACTGTCTGGTTTTCAGATTGCAAGAAAACTGGTTGCACACCAAACTTAATAATTATGATAATGAGGAAGCAAAAATAAATAAATGAATACATTTGCCTGGAAAAATAAGCAAATATTAAGCAAAATTAGGGCCATTTATAAGCAATGCCCTTCGTTCGTTGATGAGCTAGAACTACAGGCAGTTTATAATGTAAGTGCTGTAGAGACGTTGTATTAGCCTTTCAACACTGCTTATGATAGCTGTTATTTTGCCCATTTTACTTCCTGTATAATAAAATCAGCATATTCTTTGCTGAACATTGTGGAGCTAGGGCCTGTTAGCATGTATTCCGTGTTTATATCTTCCCTACAAGCTGTTTAATGACACTGAAGGGAGGGCTGATGATAGAAGTTGATAGAACTTCAGACTAAAGATTATTGTTTGAAAAGCCTTAAAGGGCAACACTCTTCACCGAAGGCTGAATTGGCTTCTGAGATGAACGTTCTGCTTTGGACTAGGGCTCCGGGGACCCAGGACATGCTCTTTGCTAGGCTACCAACCCTTGTGCCTGGAGCAAGGTCTTGCCTTTCTGAACCTTCATCTATTTAGTTGCGAAATCATTGTGCTAACTTTCAACAGTCACCAAGTCACTCTCCAGCTTTGAAGTTCTATAATTTTCTGCTAACCAGAAATATAAAGTGGTCTTAGAGCATATTTTTTAAGTTCTCTAAATAAAACATATTCAGAACAAATGCATTAATTTCTCTGGCCTCCAAAGATAAATACCATGAATATTGACCAGAGCATGGGATTGATGACTCTAAAATTCCACGGGCTATTTGTATTTTCCTTTGCTACATGGGTGGCCTTTCTCGTTGGGATAAGTAAGGTCTATGTCCTATAGGGAAACAAGTGACAGTGCAGAGAAGGTGATGGCACCTCCTGTGTGTTGAATTCTTGGCCTGTTTCAAAGCTGCGGAAGCCAAAAAATGAATAGGAGGCGATTAAAGACCGTAGGTTGATTGTTAATTATTAAACTGACTTCAAGTCAATATAAATGGACATGATTATCCAAATATCAGACTTCTGTCAACCCCAGACCACTGAGGAAAAAACATCTGAACATTCACAGTAGTTGCCAGCAAATATCTGCATTAAAGCAACGCACTTTTGTCTGTCCTCACTCAGCAGTTATTGGCTCTAATTTAACCTGGAATTCTCAATTTAACATGTAGTTTTACCTGAAATCCTACAGACTAGTTTATATGATTCTCAGACTAAGGTATAAATAAACTAGGAGCTAGGTAAAGGGAGATGCTTAGAAATACACATAGTAGGGACTTCCCTGGTGGTCCAGTGGATAAGACTCCACGCTCCCAATGCAGGGGGCCCGGGTTCAATCCCTGGTCAGGGAGCTAGACCCCATATGCATGCCGCAACTTAGAGTCTGCATGCTGCAACTAAGAAGTCCACATGCCACAACAGAGATCCCACACGTGGCAGTGAAGATCCCACATGCCACAACTAAGACCCAGCACAGCTAAATAAATAAATAAATATTAAAAATAAAAATTAAAAAATATTTAAAAGACATACACATAATAAAGGCAAGGGAAGTGAAATTTCAGAGCCTAGATTTGAGGAATAGATAAAATAAATAAAAAGTAGACAGAAGAGGACTTCCCTGGTGGTTCAGTGGATAAGACTCTGCGCTCCCAGTGCAGGGGGCCTGGGTTCGATCCCTGGTCAGGGAACTAGATCCCACATGCAAGCCACAACTAAGAGTTCACATGCCACAACTAAGGAGCCCACCTGCTGCAACTAAAGGAGCCTACGTGCTGCAACTAAGGCACCCGCGAGCTGCAACTAAAGAGCCCGCCTGCCACAACAAAGACCTGGCACAACCAAATAAATAAATAAAATTTTAAAAACAGGCAGAAAATTGTATTATGGAAACTATAACTAATATTCATAATAAAGTAATTGTATTATTAATGATATATTGAGTTATTTGCACCAGCATTCATTTAAGAAACAATGTATAACCTTACCTCTAAAGATTTTCATCAAAATGGTTACTTTTTCTTTTAAGTTTTGGTGCTGAAAGAGGTGAGCTATATATATATATATAATTTATTTAGAAGAACGGAAGCCCAGCTGATGGTCGATAAATGTCAGGCTCCCACTGGGAAACAGATGGCACACACAAATTAGGGTAATTCTAGATGGCTTGTTAATACAGGGACTGATTACAAAGGAGACTGTAAGAGATATGCAAGAGCTAACAGAAGCCAAGCTATCCCCACCCCTTGTTTCAAAGAGCAAGAAGAAGAGTTTACTGGAACCAGGAATGAGATAAAGTCAAGTAGAGCAGGTGGCCTGGTGACCTTCTGTCAAGGGACACAGCAAGGCTGGGCTCACCTCACAGAGATGAACTAGGTAAATAAGTTCTCTGGCCCCACCCTTCTCAGTTCCTCCAGTCTCCTCCTGGGACTTCGCATCTGCTGAATCCAGCTGGAAGCCAGAGGTCATGGGAGTCCATTGATGTAGCCCATTTAGGTCAGCTTCCAGGGGCTGAGAGAATGGTAGAGAATGATAGAGTATAGGTTGAGGGCCAGAGGAAGATACCCGGCACACTACTTATGGTGGGTTAAATTGTGTCCCCCAAAAGATATGTTCAAGTTCTAAACCTGGTACCTATGAATGTGACCTCAAATGGAAATAGGGTCTTTGCAGGTGTAATCAGATTAGAATGAGGTCATATGAGATCAGGGTGGGCCTAAGTTCAATGACTGGCATCTTTATTCGACAAAGCAGAGGGATATTTGGACACAGAGATACAGAGGCTATACACAGGCTGTGTAACCATGGAGACAGAGATGGGAGTGATGCAGCTACAAGCTAAGGAACAACAAGGATTGCCAGCAACCCCCAGAAGCTAGGAAGAGGCAAGAAAGTATCGTCCCTAGAGCCTTCAATAGGAGCACAGCCCTCCTGACACCTGCATTTCAGCCTTCTGCGCTCCAGAGTATCAATTTCTGTTTTTTTTAAGCAACCCAGTTAATGGTGATTGCTTATGGCATCCCTAGGAAACTAACATACATAAAGCAGTGTGTTGTGCAGTACCAGTGCACTACAAATACAGTTGAGTTCTCCTTCATCTGATTCTTTTAGTCAAGTGATCACAGCCCCAAAGCTAGGTAACATATGATGTAATCATAGGGATGGAAGTATTTGGAGATGAGGGAGGGGTGTACCTGCTAGGACTAGAAAATGGTGTTCTTAGACTCCTGGGTTGGGTAATAGTATGCTCGCACAAACAAATGCTCCCCTACCTGGCTACTCTGTGGCACATTGACCAGCCTTCCCTAGGTTTCCCTGGGACTCGTTCCTAGAACCTGGCCTCCTGGCTCCCTGAGGATGACCTGCTGGTACTTGTTCTCCTTCCAGACTCCACCCTCTTCACTGTACATGTCAGGCAGTGCTGCCTTAACTCTGTTCACCAGAATCTGTGCCTCTCCCAGCCCCACTAACCAAGATTTCATATGCTGCTTTCAAAAAAAAAAAAAAAGCTGGGTTACAAAAGATAGCTGACAGGAAGATCCACAGACCAGAAAGTTAACCCCTTCTTTGCTTCCCTACAGCGTCTTGCTTAATTTGGCATCATCATAAATAAGTAGGAACTTGTGCTTCAGGCCAAATTGGAGTAACAGGTCCCTGGCTTTCTCTTCCTTGTTCCTTAAACAATTAATACACCGGGGGAAATATAAGAAACAGTGGTTTTCAGACATTAGCTGTAGGCAATGTAGGACAGTGATTCCTGAGAGAGAGGAAACAAATGAGATGAGCCTTATCATTGCCCCAGTTTATTTCCTGGAGTGAGTTTCCAGACTCCAGTACTGTGAAAGGAAACCCAGGCAAAGCCCAGAGGAATCCTGGAGTTGGGAGTTCAGGGCAGCCATGATGGCTAGTGTTCACAGGGCAGGGTATCGGAGAGAAAAGAGCTGTTCAGAGGGAGAGTGCTGGAGATCTGGAGAAGGTCCCTCTCAAGTCTTTTGCTGAGTATATTCAGCACATGTGTGTGAAGAAACTTCCTAAGGCTGGAGAGAAAACCATTCAAAAAGAGCGAACAAAAATTTCTTCCGAGCTCACCTAAGGCTTGGAATAGTTGGTGTTTCCACCAGCCAGAGTAAGAGGGTTTAGTAAACATGAAAAATAAATTTCTGTTGAAACTTCAGAAGAGCCAAGCCTTAGGAGTCCAGTCTATATCCCAAGACTAAGGATTCATCCTAAGATTAGAGGTGAAAAGTGAAGTAGACCTGTCCTAACAAAATGAAAAAGCAGTGCTTCACAATGTCAGAACAGTCAACCAGTAATTTAACTGCCTGCTAGAGCAAAGATCTACACTCTTCAGAGGAAGAAGACAAAATTCGATGCCTCTATAATATGTTATTGGCAATGTTCAGTATATAATCAAAATATGTGAAGAAAAAGGAAAGTGTGACCAGAAAAAACAGAAGTAGTACTAAATAGAAGCAGTCACTGAGAAACCAAGGATTTGGGGATTAGCAAAAAGTGATTTAAACAGCTTTTATAAATATGTTTAAAACATAGAAAAAAAGATGATAACAATAGGTAGACAAATGAAGAATATCAGGTGAGAAATGGAAACTTGATTGGAGGAATGAGGAAGAGTAGCTTTATTCTTTTTTTTTTATACAGCAGGTTTTTATTAGTTATCCATTTTATACATATTAGTGTATACATGTCAATCCCAATCTCCCAATTCACATGCCCCCCTCCCCAGTTTCCCACCTTGGTGTCCACACGTTTGTTCTCTACGTCTCTGTCTCCATTTCTGCCTTGCAGACTGGTTCATCTGTACCATTTTTCTAGATTCCACATATATGCATTAATATATGATATTTGTTTTTCTCTTTCTAACTGACTGCAATTTGTATGACAGTCTCTTGGTCCATCCATGTCTCTACAAATTACCCAATTTCATTCCTTTTTATGGCTGAGTAATATTCCATTGTATATATGTACCACATCTTCTTTATCCATTCGTCTGTCAATGGGCATTTAGAATGAACATTGGGGTGCAAGTGTCTTTTTTTTAATTTAATTTAATTTTTTTATACAACAGGTTCTTATTACTCATCAGTTTTATACACATCAGTGTATACATGTCAATCCCAATCTCCCAATTCATCACACCACCATCCCCACCCCCCTGCGGCTTTCCCCCCTTTGTGTCCATACATTTGTTCTCTACATCTGTGTCTCAACTTCTGCCCTGCAAACTGGTTCATCTGTACCATTTTTCTAGGTTCCACATACATGCGTCAAAAAAGATAATTGTTTTTCTTTTTCTGACTCACTTCCGTCTTTATGACAGTCTCTAGATCCATCCACGTCTCAACAAATGACCCAATTTCGTTCCTTTTTATGGCTGAGTAATATTCCATTGTATATATGTACCACATCTTCTTTATCCATTCGTCTGTCAATGGGCATTTAGGTTGCTTCCATGACCTGGCTATTGTAAATAGTGCTACAGTGAACATTGGGGTGCCTGTGTCTTTTTGAATTATGGTTTTCTCGGGGTATATGCCCAGTAGTGGGATAGCTGGATCATAAGGTAATTCTATTTTTAGTTTTTTAAGGAACCTCCATACTGTTCTCCATAGTAGCTGTATCTACATTCCCACCAACAGTGCAAGAGGGTTCCATTTTCTCCACACCCTCTCCAGCATTTGTTGTTTATAGATTTTCTGATGATGGCCATTCTAACTGGTATGAGGTGATACCTCATTGTACTTCAGATTTGCATTTCTCTGATAATTAGTGATGTTAAGCAGCTTTTCATGTGCTTCTTGGCCATCTGTATGTCTTCTTTGTGGAAATGTCTATTTAGGTCGTCTGCCCATTTTTGGATTGGGTTGTTTGTTTCTTTAATATTGAGCTGCATGAGCTGTTTATATATCTTGGAGATTAATTCTTTGTCTGTTGACTCGTTTGCAAATATTTTCTTCCATTCTGAGGGTTGTCTTTTCATCTTGTTTATGGTTTCCTTTGCTGTGCAAAAGCTTTTAAGTTTCATTAGGTGCCATTTGTTTATTTTTGTTTTTATTTCCATTACGCTAGGGGGTGAATCAAAAAAGATCTTGCTGTGATTTATGTCAAAGAGTGTTCTTCCTATGTCTTCCTCTAGGAGTTTTACAGAGTCCGGTCTTAAATTTAGGTCTCGAATCCATTTTGAGTTTATTTTTGTGTATGGTGTTAGGGAGTGTTCTAATTTCATTCTTTTACATGTAGCTGTCCAGTTTTCCCAGCATCACTTATTGAAGAGACTGTCTTTTCTCCATTGTATATCCTTGTCTCCTTTGCCATATATTAGTTGACCATAGGTGTGTGGGTTTATCTCTGGGCTTTCTATCTTATTCCACTGATCTATATTTCTGTTTTTGTGCCAGTACCATATTGTCTTGATTACTGTAGCTTTGTAGTGTAGTCTGAAGTCAGGGAGTCTGATTCCTCCAGCTCCGTTTTTTTCCCTCAAGACTACATTGGCTATTCGGGATCTTTTGTGTCTCCATAAAAATTTAAAAATTTTTTGTTCTAGTTCCATAAAAAATGCCATTGGTAATTTGATAGGGATTGCATTGAATCTGTAGATTGCCTTGAGTAGTATAGTCATTTTCACAATATTGATTCTTCCAATCCAAGAATATGGTATATCTCTCCATCTGTTGGTATCATATTTAATTTCTTTCATCAGTGTCTTATAGTTTTCTGTATACAGGTCTTTTGTCTCCTTAGGTAGGTTTATTCCTAGGTATTTTATTCTTTTTGTTGCAGTGGTTAATGGGAGTGTTTCCTTAATTTCTCTTTCAGATTTTTCATCAGTAGTGTATAGGAATGACAGAGATTTCTGTGCATTAATTTTGTACCCTGTAACTTTACCAAATTCATTGATTAGCTCTAGTAGTTTTCTGGTGGCATTTTTAGGATTCTCTGTGTATGGTATCATGTCATCTGGAAACAGTGACAGTTTTACTTCTGCTTTTCCTATTTGTATTTCTTTAGCGTCTCTGATTGCCATGGCTAGTACTTCCAAAACTATGTTGAATAATAGTGGTGGGAGTGGACATCCTTGTCTTTTTCCTGATCTTAGAGGAAATGCTTTCAGTTTTTCACCATTGAGAATGATGTTTCCTGTGGGTTTGTCATATATGGCCCTTATTTTGTTGAGGTAGGTTCCCTCTATGCCCACTTTCTGGAGAGTTTTTATCATAAATGGGTGTTGAATTTTGTCAAAAGCTTTTTCTGCATCTATTGAGATGATCATATGGTTTTTATTCTTCAACTTGTTAATAATGGTGTATCACATTGATTGATTTGCATATATTGAAAAATCCCTGCATCCCTGGGATAAAGCCCACTTGATCATGGTGTATGATCCTTTTAATGTGTTGTTAGATTCTGTTTGCTAGTATTTTGTTGAGGATTTTTGGATCTGTATTCATCAGTGATATTGGCCTGTAATTTTCATTTTCGTAGTATCTTTGTCTGATTTTGGTATCAGGGTGGTGGTGGCCTCATAGAATGTGTTTGGGAGTGTTCCTTCCTCTGCAATTTTTTGGAAGAGTTTGAAAAGGATGGGTGTTAGCTCTTCTCTAAATGTTTGTTAGAATTCACCTGTGAAGCCATCTGGTCCTGGATCTGTTTGTTGGAAGATTTTTAATCAGTTTCAATTTCATCACTTGTGATTGGTCTGTTCGTATTTTCTGTTTCTTTCTGGTTCCGTCTTGGAAGGTTATACCTTTCTAAGAATTTGTCCATTACTTCCAGGTTGTCCATTTTATTGGCATAGAGTTGCTTGTAGTAGTCTCTTAGGATGCTTTGTATTTCTGCAGTGTCTGTTATAACTTCTCCTTTTTTATTTCTAATTTTATTGATTTGAGTCCTCTCCGTCTTTTTCTTCATCAGTCTGGCTAATGGTTTATCAATATTGTTTATCTTCTCAAAGAACCACCTTTTAGTTTTATTGATCTTTGCTGTTGTTTTCTTTGTTTCTATTTCATTTATTTCTTCTCTGATCTTTATGATTTCTTTCCTTTTGCTAACTTTGGGTTTTGTTTGTTCTTTCTCTAATTCCTTTAGGTGTAAGGCTAGATTGTTTATCTGATATTTTTCTTGTTTCTTGAGGTAGGCTTGTATAGCTATAAACCTCCCTCTTAGAACTGCTTTTGCAGCATCCCCTAGGTTTTGGATCGTCGCGTTTTCATTGTCATTTGTCTCTAGGTATTTTTTGGTTTCCTCTTTTCAGTTACTCTTGGTTATTTAGTAACGTACTGTTTACCCTCCATGTGTTTGTGTTTTTTACGTTTTTCTCCCGAAATTCATTTCTAATCTCATAGCGTTGTGGTCAGAAAAGATGCTTGATATGATTTCAGTTTTCTTAAATTTACTGAGGCTTGATTTGTGACCCAAGGTGTGATCTATCCTGGAGAATGTTCCATGCGCACTTGAGAAGAAAGTGTAATCTGCTGTTTCTGGATGGGATGTCCTATAAATATCAATTAAATCTATCTGGTCTATTGTGTCTTTTAAAACTTCTGTTTCCTTATTTATTTTCATTTTGGATGATCTTTCCATTGGTGTAAGTGAGGTGTTAAGTTCCCCCACTATCATTGTGTTACTGTCGATTTCCTCTTTTATAGCTGTTGGCAGTTGCCTTATGTATTGACGTGTTCCTGTGTTGGGTGAAAATATATTTATAATTGTTATATCTTCTTCTTGGATTGATCCCTTGATCATTATGTAGTGTCCTTCCTTGTCTCCTGTGACCTGCTTTATTTTAAAGTCTATTTTATCTGATATGAGTATTGCTACTTCAGATTTCTTTTGATTTCCATTTGCATGGAACATCTTTTTCCATCACCTCTCTTTCATTCTGTATGTGTCCCTAGGTCTGAAGTGGGTCTCTTGTAGACAGCATGTATATGGGTCTTGTTTTTGTATCCATTCAGCAAGCCTCTGTTTTTTGTTGGAGCATTTAATCCATTCACGTTTAAAGTAGTTATTGATATGTATGTTCCTATGACCATTTCCTTAATTGTTTTGGGTTTGTTTCTGTATGTCCTTTTCTTCTCCTGTATTTCCCGGTTAGAGAAGTTCCTTTATCATTTGTTGTAGAGCTGGTTTGGTGGTGCTGAATTCTCTTAGCTTTTGCTTGTCTGTAAAGCTTTTGATTTCTCCATTAAATCTGAATGAGATCCTTGCCAGGTAGAGTAATCTTGGTTGTAGGTTTTTCCCTTTCAACCCTTTAAGTATATCATGCCACTCCCTTCTGGCTTGTAGAGTGTCTGCTGAGAAATCAGCTGTTAACGTTATGGGAGTTCACTTTTATGTTACTTTTCGGTTTTTCCTTGCTGCTTTCACTAATTTTTCTTTGTCTTTAATTTTTGCCAATTTGATTACTATGTGTCTCAGCATGTTTCTCCTTGGGTTTATCCTGTATGGGACTTGCTGCGCCTCCTGGGCTTGGGTGGCTATTTCGTTTCCCATGTTAGGGAAGTTTTCGACTATAATCTCTTCAAATATTTTTTTGGGTCCTTTCTCTCTCTTCTCCTTCTGGGACCCCTATAATGCCAATGTTGTTGTGTTTAATGTTGTCCCAGAGGTCTCTTAGGCTGTCTTCATTTCTTTTCATTCTTTTTTCTTTATTCTCTTCCACAGCAGTGAATTCCACCATTCTGTTTTCCAGGTCACTTATTGGTTCTTCTGCCTCAGTTAATCTGCCATTGATTCCTTCTAGTGTATTTTTCATTTCAGTTATTGTATCGTTCATCTCGGTTTTTTTGTTCTTTAATTCTTCTGGATCTTTCTTAAAGATTTCTTGCATCTTCTCGATCTTTGCCTCCATTCTTTTCCAAGATCCTGGATCATCTTCACTATCATTATTCTGAATTCTCTTTCTGGAAGATTGCCTATCTCCATTTCTTTTAGTTGTTTTTTTGGGGTTTTATCTTGTTCCTTCATCTGGTACATAGTCCTCTATGTTCTTCATCATGTCCTTCATCATGTTTATATTTCTGTGAATGTGGTGTTTTTTCCACAGCCTGCAGGATTGTAGTTCTTCTTGCTTCTGCTGTCTGCCCTCGCAAGTGTTTTTTGAATTATGGTTTTCTCTGGGTATATGTCCAGTAGTGGGATTGCTGGGTTATATGGTAATTCTATTTTTAGTTTTTTAAGGAACCTCCATAGTGTTCTCCAAAGTGGCTGTATCAATTTACGTTCCCACCAACAGTGTAAGAGGGTTCCCTTTTCTCCACACCCTCTCCAGCATTTGTTGTTTGTAGATTTTCTGATGATGCCCATTCTAACTTGTGTGAGGTTGTACTCATTGTAGTTTTGATTTGCATTTCTCTAATAATTAGTGACGTTGAGCAGCTCTTCATGTCTTCTTGGAGAAATGTCTATTTAGGTCTTACGCCCATTTTATTTGGTTTTTTTTTTCATATTGAGCTGCATGAGCTGTTTATATATTTTGGAGATTAATCCTTTTTCTGTTGATTCGTTTGCAAGTATTGTCTCCCATTCTAAGGGTTGTCTTTTCATCTTGTTTATAGTTTCCTTTGCTGTACAAAAGCTTTCAGGTTTCATTAGGTCCCATTTGTTTTGATTTTATTTCCATTACTGTAGGAGGTGGGTCAAAAAGGATCTTGCTGTGATTTATGTCATAGAGTGTTCTGCCTATGTTTTCCTCTAAGATTTTAATAGTGTCCGGGCTTACATTTAGGTCTTTAATTCATTTTGAGGGTATTTTTGTGTACGGTGGTAGGGAGCATTCTAATTTAATCTTTTACATGTAGCTGTCCAGTTTTCCCAGCACCACTTATTGAAGAGACTGTCTCTTCTCCTTGTATATCCTTGCCTCCTTTGCTATAGATTAGTTGACCATAGGTGCACGGGTTTATTTCTGGGCTTTCTATACTTTTGCATTGATCTATAGTTCTGTTTTTATGCCAGTACCGTATTGTCTTGATTACTGTAGCTTTGTAGTATAGTCTGAAGTCAGGGAATGTGATTCCTCCGGCTCCGTTTTTTTCCCTCAGTATTGCTTTGACTATTCAGTGTCTTTTGTGTCTCCATACAAATTTTAAGATTTTTTGTTGCAGTTCTGTAAAAAATGCCATTGGTAATTTGATAGGGATTGGATTGAATCTTTAGATTGCTTTGAGTAGTATAGTTATTTTCACAATATTGATTCTTCCAATCCAAGAACATGGTATATCTCTCCACCTGTTAGTATCATCTTTAATTTCTTTCATCGGTGTCTTATAATTTTCTGTATACAGGTCTTTTGTCTCCTTAGGTAGGTTTATTCTGAAGTATTTTATTCTTTTTTGCAATGCTGAATGGGGTTGTTTCCTTAATTTCTCTTTCTGATCTTTCATTTTTAGTATATAGGAATACAAGAGATTTCTGTGCAGTAATTTTGTATCCTGAAACTTTACCAAATTCATTGATTAGCTGTAGTGGTTTCTGGTGGCATCCTTAGGATTCTTTGTGTATAGTATCATGTCATCTGCAAACAGTGACAGTTTTCCTTCTTCTTTTCCAATTTGGATTCCTTTTATTTCTTTTTCTTCTCTGATTGCCATGGCTAGGACTTCCAAAACTGTGTTGAATGATAGTGGCGAGATGGACATCCTTGTTTTGTTCCTGATCTTAGAGGAAATGCTTTCAGTTTTTCACCATTGAGAATGAGGTTTGCTGTGGGTTTGTCATATATGGCCTTAATTATGTTGAGGTAGGTTCCCTCTGTGCCCACTTTCTGGAGAGTTTTTATCATAAATGGGTGTTGAATTTTGTCAAAAGCTTTTTCTGCATCTATTGAGATGATCATATGGTTTTTATTCTTCAAATTGTTAATATGGGTATCAGATTGATTGATTTGCATATATTGAAGAACGCTTGCATCCCTGGGATAAATCCCACTTGATCATGGTGTGTGATCCTTTTAATGTGTTGTTGGATTCTGTTTGCTAGTATTTTGTTGAGGATTTTTGCATCTATATTCATCAGTGATATTCATCTGTAATTTTCTTTTTTTTGTAGTATCTTTGTCTGGTTTTGGTATTAGATTGATGGTGGCCATGTAGAATAAGTTTGGGAGTGTTGCTTCCTCTGTAAGTGTTTGGAAGAGTTTGAGAAGGATAGGTGTTAGCTCTTCTCTAATTGTTTAGTAGAATTCACCTGTGAAGCCATCTGGTCCTGGACTTTTGTTTGTTGGAAGATTTTTAATCACAGTATCAATTTCATTACTTGTGATTGGTCTGTTCATATTTTCTATTTCTTCCTGGTTCAGTCTTAGAAGGTTATACCTTTCTAATAATTTGCTCATTTCTTTCAGGTTGTCCATTTTATTAGCACGGATATCCTTGTAGTAGTCTCTTATGATGCTTTGTAGAGAAATGGAGACTTTAAAAAAGAATCAAATGTAAATTCTAGAGCTGAAAAGTACAATAACATAAATGAAAAAAATCACTGGATAGGCTTAACTGCAGATTGGAGACAGGGTATATTAACTTGATTTCATAGCAACGAAAACTATATATCACAAAGAAGAGAGAGGAAAGAACAAACAAAAATTAAATGAGAGAAACAATGGAGCAGAAAAAGTATTTAATGAAATATGACCTTCTTTTGTAATCCCAGCATTGAGTCTAAAACAAATAAAACTATGTTTTCAAGGCATTAAAAAAAAAGAAACAGTGGCCCAAAAAATCCCTAAATTTACAAATAATATGAATTTACAGATCAACATATCTCAAGAAAAGAATTTCTGATAAATCAAGCACATACACACACTTAAGTGCATCATAGTAACAATGCTAAATAACAAATATAAAATTCTGAAATCAACTGAAGGTAGATGACACATTATAAACAGGGAAAAAGTATAGACAGGAATGCTTACTTTCACTACTTCTATTCATTGTACTGGAGACCTTGGCCAATGCAACATGCCAAGAATAAAAATATATATAAAAGTATACACATGCAAATATATACACAACTGACCCTTGAGTAATGTGGAGGTTAGGGTGCCAGTCCTCTGTGCAGTTGATAATCCACGTATAAAATTTGACTCCCCCAAAACTTAACTACTAATGACATACACCGATAACATAAACAATTGGGAAACAAATATTTTTTATGTTATATGTATCATATACTGTTTTCTTACAATAAAGTAAGCTAGAGAAAGGAAAATATTATTAAGAAAATCATTAGGAGGAGAAAATACACTTACAGTATAGTACTATATTTATCGATACCATAAGTTTACATTTATAAGATAAGTTGTCTGTCAGTACCTACGTCAATATTGTCTTATATGGTAAAAAAACAGTGTAGATGTTATATGTATTACTAACACTAGACATCAAAAATTAAAGATAATGTGAAAATAATTCATATTTACTTACAGATGTAACAATTCACTCATTGAAAATGAAGCAGCAGCAATATGATTGCTTTATGGTCGCCTACTGTGATTGATACAATCACAGTAGCCTAGCCTATACACTAATGAATGAATCATTATAAAAATTTTTATGGCATACAGTATTATGTATTCATAATGCAATATTGGAAACATTGTTACATTTTTAAAAACCAGTTACCTGTAATAATAGCTTCTCGAATTATGAGAGACGCATATTGTATGGGAATGTAATTCTTTGAAAGCAGAGTTATAAAACAGCAAGAAAACTAACACATTATTAACATTATATTAAATATCATTCACCATATGCCTATGTAACAATAGGCTAGCCACTTAAATACAAGTCTTGCAAGAGATGTTCTACATGTATGTTTTTGTATATTTATTGAAAAAAATCTGTGTGTAAGTGGACCTATACAGCTTAAACCCGTGTTGTTGAAGAGTCCACTGTATGTGTGTATGTGTATATGTATAAGGTATACGGCACTTCCACAAAATGGAAGTATAAGGAAAATAAGGAAAAAATAAGAGGTAAAAACTGTCTATATTTACAGATGCCATGATTTTTTTAGAAATTCTTGAGGTATCTACAAATTAACTACTACGACAAATAAATTTACCAAGATTTGAGAATTCAAGGTCAATATATAAAAATCAATTGTGTATCCATCTAGTAGAAGCACACAATTGCAATGTGAAATTTATTAAATCAAAAAACGTAAGCTAATTAGGAATAAATTAAACAAAAGTGGTGTAATACTTGTACACTGAAAACTATAAATATTGCCAAAATAATTTATAGAAGGTGTAAATAAATGGAGAGATATACCACGCTCATAGGTTAAAAAGTCAATATTGTTAAGTTGTTGTTTCTCCCAAAACTCATCCACAGGTTCAGGGCAATTTTGATCAAAACCACAACAGGGGACTTCCCTGGTGGTGCAGTGGTTAAGAATCCACCTGTCAATGCAGGGGACACGGGTTCCATCCCTGGTCCGGGAAGATCCCACATGCTGCAGAGCACCTCAGCCCATGCACCACAACTACTGAGCCTGTGCACTAGAGCCCGTGTGCCACAACTGCTGAGCTCATATGCCATAACTACTGAAGCCCACGTGCCTAGAGCCTGTGCTCTATAACAAGAGAAGGGCCCGTTCGCCACAACTAGAGAAAGCCTGTGTGCAGCAACGAAGACCCAACGCAGCCAAAAATAAATAAATAAATTTATAAAAACACACACACATACACACACACAGGCCTTTTCTGAGTAGAAATTGAGAAGTTGATTCTAAAATTTATATGGAAAAATGAAGGCCCTAAATTAGTTTAAAACATCTGGGAGAACAAAGTTGGAAGAACCACACTATCTGATTTCAAGACTTCTATAAAGCCAAAATAATCAGCATAGTATGGTAGTATGGTAAGAATAGACAAATAGAGATGGAAAAGAATAGTCGAGAAATAGACCCATATATATATATATGATCGATTTTTTTCTTTTTTACCAAGGCAACAAGGTAGTTCAATAGATAGTTTTTTTTTTTTAAACATCTTTATTGGAGAATAATTGCTTTACAATGGTGTGTTAGTTACTGCTTTATAACAAAGTGAATCAGTTATACATATACATATGTTCCCATATCTCTTCCCCCTTGTGTCTCCCTCCCTCCCACCTTCCCTATCCCACCCCTCTAGGTAGTCACAGACCACCGAGCTGATCTCCCTGTGCTATGCGGCTGCTTCCCACTAGCTATCTGTCTTACATTTGGTAGTGTATATATGTCTATGCCACTCTCTCACTTTGTCACAGCTTACCCTTCCCCCTCCCCATATCCTCAAGTCCATTCTCTAGTAGGTTTGTGTCTTTATTTCTGTCTTACCCCTAGGTTCTTCATGACCTTTCGTTTGTTTGTTTTTCTTAGATTCCATATATATGTGTTAGCATACGGTATATGTTTTTCTCTTTCTGACTTACTTCACTCTGTATGACAGACTCTAGGTCCATCCACCTCACTACAAATAACTCAATTTCATTTCTTTTTATGGCTGAGTAATATTCCATTGTATATATGTGCCACATCTTCTTTATCCATTCATCTGTCGATGGACACTTAGGTTGCTTCCATGTCCTGGCTATTGTAAATAGAGCTGCAGTGAACATTTCGGTACATGACTCTTTTTGAATTATGGTTTTCTCAGGGTGTATGCCCAGTAGTGAGATTCCTGGGTCGTATGGTAGTTCTACTGTAGTTTTTAAGGAACCTCCATACCGTTCCCCATAGTAGCTGTATCAACTTACATTCCCACCAACAGTGCAAGAGTGTTCCCTTTTCTCCACACCCTCTCATTTATTGTTTCTATATTGTTTCTATATTTTTTGATGATGGCCATTCTGACTGGGGTGAGATGATATCTCATTGTAGGTTTTTTTTTGGTGCGCTACGCGGGCTTCTCACTGTTGTGGCCTCTGCCATTGTGGAGCACAGGCTCCGGACGCGCAGGCTCAGCAGCCAGGGCTCACAGGCCCAGCCACTCCGCAACATGTGGGATCTTCCCGGACTGGGGCATGAACCCGTGTCCCCTGCATCGGCAGGTGGACTCTCAACCACTGTGCCACCAGGGAAGCCCCTCATTGTAGTTTTGATTTGCATTTCTCTAATGATTAATGATGTTGAGCATTCTTTCATGTGTTTGTTGGCAATCTGTATATCTTCTTTGGAGAAATGTCTATTTAGGTCTTCTGTCCATTTATGGATTGGTTTTTTGTTTTTTTGTTACTGAGCTGCATGAGCTGCTTGTAAATTTAGGAGATTAATCCTTTGTCAGTTGCTTCATTTGCAAATATTTTCTCCCATTCTGAGGGTTGTCTTTTGGTCTTGTTTATGGTTTCCTTTGCTGTGCAAAAGCTTTTAAGTTTCATTAAGTTCCATTTGTTTATTTTTGTTTTTATTTCCATTTCTCTAGGTGGTGGGTCAAAAAGGATCTTGCTGTGATTTATGTCATAGACTGTTCTGCCTATGTTTTCCTCTAAGAGTTTGATAGTGTCTGGCCTTACATTTAGGTCTTTAATCCATTTTGAGTTTATTTTTGTGTTTGGTGTTAGGGAGTGTTCCAATTTCATACTCTCACATGTAGCTGTCCAGTTTGCCCAGCACCAGTTATAGAAGAGGCTGTCTTTTCTCCACTCTATATTCTTGCCTCCTTTATCAAAGATAAGGTGACCATATGTGCGTGGGTTTATCTCTGGGCTTTCTGTCCAGTTCCATTGATCTATATTTCTATTTTTGTGCCAGTACCATACTGTCTTGATTACTGTAGCTTTTTATTATAGTCTGAAGTCAGGGAGCCTGATTCCTCCAGGTCCATTTTTCATTTTCAGGATTGCTTTGGCTATTCGGGGTCTTTGGTGTTTCCATACCAATTGTGAAATTTTTTGTTCTAGTTCTGTGAAAAATACCAGTGATAGTTTGATAGGGGTTGCAGTGAACCTGTAGATTGTTTTGGGTAGTATAGCCATTTTCACAATATTGATTTTTCCAGTGCAAGAATATGGTATATCTCTCCATCTGTTGGTATCATCTTTAATTTCTTTCATCAGTGTCTTATATAGTTTTCTGCATACAGGTCTTTTGTCTCCCTAGGTAGGTTTATTCCTAGGTATTTTATTCTTTTTGTTGTCATGGTAAATGGTAGTGTTTTCTTAATTTCACTTTCAGATTTTTCATCGTTAGTGTATACGAATGCCAGAGATTTCTGTGCATTAATTTTGTGTCCTGCTACTTTACGAAATTCATTGATTAGCTCTAGTAGTTTTCTGGTAGCATCTTTAGGGTTCTCTATGTATAGTATCAAGTCATCTGCAAACAGTGACAGCTTTACTTCTTCTTTTCCGATTTGGATTCCTTTTATTTCCTTTTCTTCTCTGATTGCTGTGGCTAAAACTTCCAAAACTATGTTGAATAATAGTGGTGAGAGTGGGCAACCTTGTCTTGTTCCTGATCTTAGAGGAAATGGTTTCAGTTTTTCTGAGGCCGATGTTGGCTGTGGGTTTGTCATATATGGCCTTTATTATGTTGAGGAAAGTTCCCTCTGTGCTACTTTCTGCAGGGTTTTTATCATAAATGAGTGTTGAGTTTTGTCGAAAGTTTTCTATGCATCTATTGAGATGATCATATGGTTTTTCTCCTTCAATTTGTTAATATGGTGTATCACATTGATTGATTTGCGTATATTGAAGATTCCTTGCATTCCTGGAATAAAACCCACTTGATCATGGTGTATGATCCTTTTTATGTGCTGTTGGATTCTGTTTACTAGTATTTCGTTGAGGTTTTTTGCATCTATGTTCATCAGTGATATTGGCCTGTAGTTTTCTTTCTTTGTGACATCTTTGTCTGGTTTCAGTATCAGGGTGATGGTGGCCTCGTAGAATGAGTTTTGGAGTGTTCATTCCTCTGCAATGTTTTGGAAGAGTTTGAGAAGGATGGGCGTTAGCTCTTCTCTAAATGTTTGATAGAATTCACCTGTGCAGCAATCTGGTCCTGGGCTTTTGGTTGTTGGAAGTTTGTTAATCACAGTTTTAATTTCAGTGCTTGTGATTTGTCTGTTCATATTTTCTATTTCTTCCTGGTTCAGTCTTGGAAGGTTGTGCTTTTCTAAGAATTTGTCCATTTCTTCCAGGTTGTCCATTTTATTGGCATAGAGCTGCTTGTAGTAATCTCTCATGATCCTTTGTATTTCTGCAGTGTCAGTTACTTGTCCTTTTTCATTTCAAATTCTATTGATTTGAGTCCTCTCCCTTTTTTTCTTGATGAGTCTGGCTAATGGTTTGTCAATTTTGTTTATCTTCTCATAGAACCAGCTTTTAGTTTTATTGATCTTTGCTATTGTTTCCTTCATTTTTTTTCCATTTATTTCTGGTCCGATCTTTATGATTTATTTCTTTCTGCTAACTTTGGGGTTTTTTTGTTCTTCTTTCTCTAATTGCTTTAGGTGCAAGGTTAGGTTGTTTATTTGAGATGTTTCCTGTTTCTTAAGGTAGGATTATATTGCTATAAACTTCCCTCTTAGAACTGCTTTTGCTGCATCCCATAGATTTTGCGTCGTTGTGTCTCCATTGTCATTTGTTTCTAGGTATTTTTTGAATTCCTCTTTGATTTCTTCAGTGATCACTTCGTTATTAAGTACTGTATTGTTTAGCCTCCATGTGTTTGTATTTTTTACAGATCTTTTCCTGTAATTGATATCTAGTCTCATAGCGTTGTGGTTGGAAATAATACTTGATACAATTTCAATTTTCTTAAATTTACCAAAGCTTGATTTGTGACCCAAGATATGATCTATCCTGGAGAATGTTCCATGAGCACTTGAGAAAAATGTGTACTCTGTTGTTTTTGGATGGAATGTCCTATAAATATCAATTAAGTCCATCTTGTTTAATGTATCATTGAAAGCTTGTGTTTCCTTATATGTTTTCATTTTGGATAATCTGTCCATTGGTGAAAGTGGGCTGTTAAAGTCCCCTACTATGAGTGTGTTACTGTCAATTTCCCCTTTTATGGCTGTTAGTATTTGCCTTATGTATTGAGGTGCTCCTATGTTGGGTGCATAAATATTTACAATTGTTACATCTTCTTCTTGGATCGATCCCTTGATCATTATGTAGTGTCCTTCTTTTTCTCTCTAATAGTCTTTATTTTAAAGTCTATTTTGTCTGATATGAGAATTGCTACTCCAGCTTTCTTTTGATTTCCATTTGCATGGAACAACTTTTTCCATCCCCTCACTTTCAGTCTGTATGTGTCCCTAGGTCTGAAGTGGGTCTCTTGTAGACAGCATATATATGGGTCTTGTTTTTGTATCCATTCAGCCAGTCTGTGTCTTTTAGTGAGAGCATTTAATCCATTCACATTTAAGGTAATTATCGATATGTATGTTCCTATTCCCATTTTCTTATTGTTTGGATTTGGTATTGTAGGTCTTTTCCTTTTCTTGTGTTTCTTGCCTAGAGAAGTTTCTTTAGCATTTGTTGTAAAGCTGGTTTGGTAGTGCTGAACTCTCTCAGCTTTTGCTTGTCTGTAAACGTTTTAATTTCTCCATCAAATCTGAATGAGATCCTTGCTGGGTAGAGTAATCTTAGTTGTAGGTTTTTCTGCTTCATCACTTTAAATATGTCCTGGCAGTCCCTCTGGCTTGCAGAGTTTCTGCTGAATGATCAGCTCTTAACCTTATGGGGATTCCATTGTGTTTTATTTGTTGTTTTTCCCTTGCTGCTTTTAATATGTTTTCTTTGTATTTGATTTTTGATAGTTTGATTCATAAGTGTCTTGGCGTGTTTCTCCTTGGATTTATCCTGTATAGGACTCTCTGTGCTTCCTGGACTTGATTAACTATTTCCTTTCCCATATTAGGGAAGTTTTCAACTATAATCTCTTCAAATATTTTCTCAGTCCCTTTCTTTTTCTCTTCTTCTTCTGGGACCCCTAGAATTCGAATGTTGGTGCGTTTAATGTTGTCCCAGAGTTCTCTGAGACTGTCCTCAGTTCTTTTCATTCTTTTTTCTTTATTCTGCTCTGCAGTAGTTATTTCCACTATTTTATCTTCCAGGTCACTTATCCGTTCTTCTGCCTCAGTTATTCTGCTATTGATCCCTTCTAGAGTATTTTTTATTTCATTTATTGTGTTGTTCATCGTTGCTTGTTTCCTCTTTAGTTCTTCTAGGTCCTTGTTAAATGTTTCTTGCATTTTCTCTATTCTATTTCCAAGATTTTGGATCATCTTTACTATCATTATTCTGAATTCTTTTTCAGGTAGACTGCCTATTTCCTCTTCATTTGTTAGGTCTCATGGGTTTTTACCTTGGTCCTTCATCTGCTGTGTGGTTTTCTGTCTTCTCATTTTGCTTATCTTACTGTGTTTGCACACACTGCAGGTTCGTAGTTCCTGTTGTTTTTGGTGTCTCTCCCCAGTGGCTAAGTTTGGTTCAGTGGGTTGTGTAGGCTTCCTGGTGGAGGGGAGTAGTGCCTATGTTCTGGTGGATGAGGCTGGATCTTGTCTTTCTGGTGGGCAGATCCATGTCTGGTGGTGTGTTTTGGGGTGTCTGTGGCCTTGTTATGATTTTAGGCAGCCTCTATGCTAATGGATGGGGCTGTGTCCTGTCTTGCTAGTTGTTTGGCATAGGGTGTCCAGCACTGTAGCTTGCTGGTCGCTGAGTGGAGCTGGATCTCGGCGTTGAGATGGAGATCTCTGGGAGATTTTCGCCGTTTGATATTACGTGGAGCTGGGAGGTCTCTTGTGGACCAGTGTCCTGAAGTTGGCTCTCCCACCTCAGAGGCACAGCACTGACTCCTGGCTGGAGCACCAAGATCCTTTCATCCACACGGCTCAGAATAAAAGGGAGAAAAAAAAGAAAGAGGATAAAATAAAATAAAGTTATTAAAATAAAAAATAAAAAATAATTATTAAGAAAAAAATTTAAAAAGAAAAAAAAACAGACAGAACCTTAGGACAAATGGTGAAAGCAAAGCTATACAGACAAAGTCTCACACAGAAGCATACACATACACACTCACAGAAAGAGGAAAAGGGGAAAAAATAATATATCTTGCTCCCAAAGTCCACCTCCTCAATTTGGGATGATTCGTTGTCTATTCAGGTGTTCTGCACATGCAGGTACATCAAGTTGATTTTGGAGATTAAATCCGCTGCTCCTGAGGCTGCTGGGAGAGATTTCCCTTTCTCGTCTTTGTTTTCACAGCTCCCAGGGCTCAGCTTTGGATTTGGCCCCGCCTCTGTGTGTAGGTCGCTGGAGGGCGTCTGTTCTTCGCTCAGACAGGACGGGGTTAAAGGAGCAGCTGATTCGGGGGCTCTGGCTCACTTAGGCCGGGGGGTGGGGTGCGGGGGGGA
This sequence comes from Orcinus orca, assembly GCF_937001465.1. Taxonomy (NCBI): domain Eukaryota; kingdom Metazoa; phylum Chordata; class Mammalia; order Artiodactyla; family Delphinidae; genus Orcinus; species Orcinus orca. The sequence continues at coordinate 11,866,917 of NC_064560.1, read as the reverse complement.
GGAGGGAGGGGCATGGAGTGTGGGGCGAGCCTGCGGCGGCAGCAGCCAGCGTGACATTGCACCAGCCTGAGGCGTGCCAGGGAAGTTGTCCGTAGATCACTGGACCCTGGCAGTGGCGGGCTGCACAGGCTCCGGGAGGGGAGGTGTGGAGAGTGACCTGTGCTCGCACACAGGCTTCTTGGTGGCGGCAGCAGCAGCCTTAGCGTTTCATGCCCGTCTCTGGGGTTCGCACTGGTAGCCGTGGCTCAAGCGCGTCTCTGGAGCTTCTTTAAGCGGCGATCTTAATCCCCTCTCCTCGTGCACCCCAAAACAATGGTCTCTTGCCTCTTAGGCAGCCCAACTTTTTCCCGGTCTCCCTCCCGGCTAGCTGTGGCGCACTAGCCCCCTTTAGGCTGTGTTCACGCCGCCAACCCCAGTCCTCTCCCTGCGGTCCGACCGAAGCCCAAGCCTCAGCTCCCAGCCCCGCCTGCCCCGGCGGGTGAGCAGACAACCCTCTCGGGCTGGTGAGTGCCGGTCGGCACCGATCCCCTGTGCAGGAATCTCTCTACTTTGCCCTCCGCACCCCTGTTGCTGCGCTCTCCTCCGCGGCTCCGAAGCCTTCCCCCCTCCGCCACCCGCAGTCTCCGCCCGTGAAGGGGCTTCTAGTGTGTGGATACCTTTCCTCCTTCACAGCTCCCTCCCACTGGTGCGGGTCCCGTCCCTATTCTTTTGTCTCTGTTTTTTCTTTTTCTTTTGACCTACCCAGGTACGTGGGGAGTTTCTTGCCTTTTGGGAGTTCTGAGTTCTTCTGCCAGCGTTCAGTGGGTGTTCTGTAGGAGTTGTTCCACGTGTAGATGTATTTCTGGTGTATCTGTGGGGAGGAAGGTGATCTCCATGTCTTACTCCTCTGCCATCTTCTCAAATCTATACTAGATAAAGTCTTATCCATCTTATCCACATATGATGTAGGGAAACTGGATACACAGTGAAAAGCTAAACTTTGGCATCTACTTCATCCTGCACAGAGAAATTAATATTAGATGGATCTAATAATAAAAGCTAAAACTGTAAAGCATCTTAGAAGCCAGCATAAGTCAATCTCTTCACTACCTTGTTTGGCAAAGATTTTTTTTTCAGAAAGGATACTAAAAACTCTAAATGTAAAAGAAAACATTGATACATTATACTTTATCAAAATGAAAAACTTCTGCTCATCAAAAGATGACAAGCATTTAGAAATGAAAAACTATATTCTCTGTACATAATAAACTCTACAAAATAATAATAAAAGCCAGAAAGACAGTGAAAAAGTTGGAAAATGAGTTGAATACATACTTTATCAAAAAAAGGTATACAAATAACAAATAAACACATAGAGAAGTGGTCAGCAGCCTTGGTCGTCAAGGAAATGTTAAATAATTCCGCAATAAGATATCATTCCACGCTAACTAGAATGGCTGAACCTAAAAAGATAGATGACATCGACTGTTGATGAGAAGATGGAGAAAGTGGAAGAGTCATGTATTGCTGATAGAGATACACATTGGAAAAGTTTGGCAGTTCCTAATGAAGTTAAACATACATCTCCTTTATGATCCATTCAGTCCAGTTCTAAGTAATTAAACAAGAAAAATAAAATATACATCCACAGAAAACACTTCTACAAGAATGTTCATAACAGCTTGCTTCATTATATCCACAAATAATGCAATTTGCATCAGTAGGAGAATGGATAAACAAATTGTGATATGTTCATACAATAGAACACAACTCAGCAACACAAAGGAATGAAATATTGATACCTACAACCACATGGATGATTTTCAAAACCATTAACGAAAGATGCTGGGGCTTCCCTGGTGGTGCAGTGGTTGAGAGTCCACCTGCCGATGCAGGGGACGCGGGTTCGTGCCCCAGTCCGGGAGGATCCCAAGTGCCACGGAGCGGCTGGGCCCGTGAGCCATGGCTGCTGAGGCTGTGCGTCCAGAGCCTGTGCTCAGCGACGGGAGAGGCCACAACAGTGAGAGGCCCGCATACCGCAAAAAAAAAAAAAAAAGCTGGACACAAAAGACTGAATACTATATTAATCCATTAATATGAGGTTCAAAAGGAGCTCAGAACTAATTTGTGATGTAGAAATTTGAACAGTGGCTGCTTTTGGAGAGAGGTGGGGATCGATTGCTAAGGGAGATAAGGAAACTTTCTGCGGTGAGATGGAAATGTTTTGTATTTCAATTGAGAAGGTGGTTATAGACGTGTATATGGTCTTCCCTAGGTATCCATTGGGGGATTGGTTCCAGGGCCCAACCAAGGTACCAAAATCTATCGTGCTCAATTCCCTTATATAAAATGGTGAGCATTTGTATCTGACCTACCCATATCCTTCTGTATACTTTAAATCACCTCTGAATTACTTATAGTATGGAATACAATGTAAATGCCATGTAAACAATTGTAAATACAATGTCAATGCTTTGTAAAGAGTTGCCAGCATGCTGCAAATTCAAGTTTGGTTTTTTGCAAATTTCTGCAATTTTTTTCCAAAATTTTGTTTGTATTTTTTACTGAAGTATAGTTGATTTACAGTGTTTCAGGTGTACAGCAAAGTGATTCAGTTTTATATATATATATACATATAAAACTGAATCACTATATATTCTTATATGTATATATATTAAAAACTGAATCACTATATATATATTCTTTTTAAGATTTTTTTCCATTATAGATTATTACAAGATATCAAATATAGTTCCCTGTGCTATACAGTAGGTCCTTGTTGGTTATCTATTTTATATATAGTAGTCTGTATCTGTTAATTCCAAATTTATCCCTCCCCTTCTGTCGCCTTTGGTAACCATAAGTTTGTTTCCTACATCTGTGTGTCTGTTTCTGTTTTGTAAAAGAAGTTCACTTGTATCATTTTTTTAGATTCCACATATAAATAATATTCTATGATATTTGCCTTTTTTCTGTCTGACTTACTTCACTTAGTATGATAATCTCTAGGTCCATCCATGTTGCTGCAAATGGCATTATTTCATTCTTTTTCATGGCTGAGGAGTATTCATTGTCTATATATACCACATCTTCTTTATCCATTCATCTGTCAATGGACACTTAGGTTGCTTCCATGTCTTGGCTATTGTGAATAGTACTGCTGTGAACATTGGGGTGCATGTAAATATCTTTTCAAGTTAGAGTTTTCTCTGGGTATATGCCCAGAAGTGGGATTGCTGGATCATGTGGTAGCTCAATTTTAGTTTTTTAAGGAACCTGCATACTGTTCTTCATAGTAACTGCACCAATTGACATTCCCACCAGCAGTGTAGGAGGGTTCCCTCTTCTCCACACCCTCTTCAAATATTTTTGATCCCTGCTTGGTTGAATCTGTGCATGCAGAACCCCTTGATAGGGAGGGCCAACTGCACATTTATCAAAACACAAAAAATTACATTGAAAATCTGTGCAAAGTAAATTTTATCTCAAAAAAAAAAAAAACCAACCAAAAAAATCCCCTCATCTCAGAACACTAAGGGGCTTTCAAAATTCTTTTATTATGCCAGAGAGATTTTTAAAATCAAATATCTCTTCATTTAAAATAAGTGGTGCATTTGCTGGAACTTGTAAATGATTCTTCAGTATATTTAGTTTCTAATAGTGGTAATACTTATTAGTTTAAGGGTCCATTTCTGTAGGATTCTGTGCCTATGAAATTACAGGACTATTAGCAAGAAAGAAGCAGAAGGTCTGTTCTGATGTATAAAGGCTACCCACAGCTACAGAGGGCTTTTCAAGTCTCTGTACCTGTTTCAGCTCTTGTGTAACTGTAAAGTCTGGTTTGTACACCCTGAGAATATTTGGCTGTGGAACTTAGTCTCATGATTAGTAAAGGTCTACATAGATAATAGTTATAAGCCACACAGAATTCTTTCCGGCCATACCCACTTCATGAAACACGGCTAACCCTTCTTCTGGGCAGTTTCCCATCCTTCTCCACAGGTTTTTGCCTGAAGAAGTGCACACAGGCTGTGTGCCTCCAATGTCTGTTCTATTAAAAAGAAAAAAACAAAAAAAAGTAAGGGAGCTACTTGGCAGGTAGAAGAAAAGATCATGTAGAAAAGCAACCTGACTAAAATCCCATTAAGGCTTCCTGATTTATTTCAGGGTCTCAGATTGTGTAAGTGTTTTTTTAACTATGTATGTATTTATTTTAAATTGAAATTTTACCCATACACACAGCCATGGTTGAGTTTAAATTCACCCTGCCCATAACAACAAATTTTCAGGCAAATGCAATTGACATCTTCACCTTCCAGAGAAATTAAAAAACTGTAACATAGAACAGCCCTGTGTAGAAATGATCACTGCTAAGTGTTGTTTTCATCTTTCTTTTCCTTTTTTATTATTCTAATACTTAACCTGGCAGGACTTTATCATCACATAACAGTCTACATATAGACTCTTCAAGAGTCCATAAAAACCCATCTTTCTAAGGGGTGAAAGGTTTGTATAATATTCTGGTTTGAAGGGATGGGGGAGGGGGAGGAGAGAGTTTGAAAAGACCACTTTATTTATTTCTAGTAGAATTCAAATGTAAAGATCAAATGTATATACATGTATAATGAAACATTTGTGACTTAAAAAAAATGTAGTTAAAAATATTTCAAAGGAGCCTTTGTTTTAGCTGCCCCAAATCTGTATTATGACTTTTAAGCGGTGAATATTGATCTCATTAGCTAATTCTCCATTTCTACGACTTGTAATTAGAGTAATCACATTATATGCAATCAGTAGATAAACATCCCAAGGTTTTCTTCTGGCCAATCCTATACATTTCATCCCATAACAAAGCTTTTCACCTAATTATTCAAAGCAGTAAAAGTAACATTTTTGCATTTCATAATCTTTCCTCTCCTTCTCTCTTTTTTTCAGCAAGAGATAGTAATAGGTGGTGACTGCAGTAGAGTTAAAATTGTAAAATTACCATTAAATTCCTTCATTCATTCAATAAGGTTTTATTGAGTGCCTTACCATGTGGCTGGCACTGTTCTTGGCAAGGAGATAAGCAGGAAACTAAATAGGTTTAATCTCTAGTATGGTGATACCAACAAAGGTAAGTACATAGGTGACGTCATAGATGGTGATGATTAATAAGGGGGAAAGTTAAGAAGAAACATCTAGATAAGGGGAAATGTACCTAATCCAATTTTGGATAATTGAGAAATTACTGCATTCCCATCAACTCCCAGCCGTAACAGAGAAGAGCATCTTCTTCCTTAAAGCATCAACTCGGATCCTTCCAACACTGGTCATTTACTCAGTTACCTTTCACCCACTGCCATATGGAACAGAGGCTTTGCAACATGTCTGTGACCTAATCTGATAATCTTCTCCGAGTTCTTATATACAAAAATATTACACATTGTCCATTTGTTTGCCTTCATGAGGTTAGTTCATGAGTGTGTGCTGCTGGTACCAATGGAAACCCAGTGGAAACATGGGAAGTTAGCCTGTCAGTAGATAAGGGCTCAGATTCTAGAGAAAACTGCCTTGGTTCAAATCCCATCTCTCACCAGCTGTGTGACCGCAGCAAGATACTGAATTTCTCTGTGTTTCAGTGTCTTCAGTTATAGAGCGAGGATGATAATACTTCATAGCATTATTGTGCTAATGTGTACACAAAGCACTTAGAACAGTGCCTGACACATTGTTTATTAAATAAAACAATACAGAGAAGACCACTTGGGGTATCTGTTCAGCAGGGTTTCAAATTTAAGTTGGGTTGAACGTTAAGTTCAATACCACAACCAAATGCTATTTTGTTAATACCTTGAAGTGATACTGGATTTAGTGACGTTTTCTTCTAGACTTAAAGAGGTGAGAGATACTGTATCTCTTAGTTATGTTGTGGTTTTGAAAAGAAAGCTGAGTCCCTTATATCAGAAAAGCTTTATTTGTTCTTTACTCTTTACTGTCATTTTCCTTCCACTAAAAGGTAAGCTCCATGAGGGCAAGGATTTTATTTTTGTTCTGTTTCTGTTTTTGCTTTGTTGTTGTCTTGTTTTGTTTATAGATGTATCCCAAGTGCCTAGAATAGTGTTTGGCATGTAGGAGGCATTTAATACATTAGATAAATATATGAACAAAAGAATGAACAAATGATGAATGAATGAATGAGTGAATGAAATACAATGTAAACAGAAGTCTGAGGAGCTGGGTTTAATTCTGGTTTAGTCACTGATCCTGATAGGGCTTTATTACTTATCTATCTGTAAAATTTACCTATTTTTAGAACTTTTTTGAATGCCAGTCTATACAAGTTAATCTGCTAGACTGTGAGCCCTCAACAGGCTCATAATTTGGGAGCATAGGTATGAAAGGGACATAAATAAGTAACACAAGGTAGAAAGAACTAGGTATTCTTAAAAGAAAAAAAAAGAGAGAAATGAATGTAATACAGTGGGAGAGACAAGTGGAGGGATCAGAGAAGATTCTTTACTGGTCTTTTATCTTTTAGGGATAGTTGGGCTGATTTATGTGATCTTCTCATGAAGTCTTCTTAAATAAATCTTTTGAAAATTAAGATATTTGTCAAGTTCACAAACCCTGTGAAAGCCTGACAGAAAATACATGGGGAGTTCTAGTAAAACAAAATACTCTCATGTGCAAAAGCAAATAAGCAGTGAGAGGACAGTTGTTTTCTAAGGGACTCTGATGAGATTTTGTAAGTCTGATTATTTTTCAGTTGGTTCATATATATTTACACCTCCAGTTGTTTCGTTAGTTCTCAGAGTTATTTATGTTATTTAATTTGTAGAAATACACAAGATTGTATGACATATGCAGAGTGAGAATGTGTTTCTCTGACAATGATTACTTATAATCGTACAGGATAACATTACAAATGCATTAAATCCAGATACCCCCAAAGAAACTGCAGCTATAATTTTCACTTAACAGAAAAGCAGACATCAACTTTCCTTTATTTTTTACTTTTCTTAGATTTAATCTTTATAATATCGAAGAAAAGATTGTCTAGTTTTTTTTTAAAAGCCCCTCTGTTGAAAGTCATTTATGATCTTGACAATGAAGAGGTCCTGTGAATGAAATTTTTATTTTAACCAGTTGAAAAGTGTTCTGTTTTGTGCAGATAAAGCAATTGAGAAATATCAAAATGAGAAAATTGTAACTTCTTTTTTTAAAAAAAGTACCTATCTGTCTATCTATCGGGCTGTGCCAGGTCCCAGCTGCAGCACGTGGGACCTTTGTTGCTGCATGCGGGATCTTCATTGAGGCGTGAGGGGTCTTCAGTTGCAGTATGCGGGATCCTTTAGCTGCGGTATGCAGAATCTTTAGTCTCAGAATGTGGAATCTTTCGTTGCAGCATGAGAACTCAGTTGCAGCATGCATGCGGGATCTAGTTCCCCAACCAGGGATCAAACCCGGGCCCCCCGCATTGGGAGCATGGAGTCCCAACCACTGGACCACCAGGGAAGTCCCGTAACTTCTTGATAATTAAAATTCTCTGGTTTGTTTGCTAAGCCATCTTCAGTTGCACAGGAAGTGAATGCAGTGGGAGAGCATGACAATCTGGAATCAGAATAACAACAGCTAACATTTACTGAACACCTCTTATATGTCAGACACTCTTTTAAGACTTCAAATTTTTTTTTTTCTTTTGCAGTACGCGGGCCTCTCACTGTTGTGGTCTCTCCCGTTGCGGAGCACACAGGCTCCGGACGCGCAGGCTCAGCGGCCATGGCTCATGGGCCCAGCCGCTCCGCGGCATGTGGGATCTTCCCGGACCGGGGCACGAACCCGTGTCCCCTGCATCGGCAGGCGGACTCTCAACCACTGCCACCAGGGAAGCCCTAAGACTTTAAATTTTTAAACTCATTGGATTCCATGGGAGGCTGATAATTTTATTATCTCAGTCATATAGATTAATAAATCAAATGAGAGGCATTAAGGAAACTGCAGTCTTCCAGGGCCACTAAGTGGCAGAGCAGAAATTTAAACCAAGATCGCACTCCCTTTAACTCTTTAATCCCTAAAGACTCTGTATCAAATGTGTTGACCCACCAGGCGAATAGCGGTTATGTAGTAGTTGTAATTATGGCAACTATCTAGGCTCTGTCTACAAAGTTTAGGACATTTTTCTCCATAAGATTATTAGGATTTTTGGGTAATTTTTACACTGAAGTGTTGTGAGAATTCTATGATTGCTTTATGAGAAGACAGCAGTTAAGATCAAGTTGAAATGCTGAATGGTGGAGTATTTCAACATTATTTCTTGTATGTTTCCATAGTGTTAGCTTTACATTTCATCATTTCTGATCCACGGAAGTTTTAAAGACATAAATGACAAGACTCAATCGCAGACAGGAGGATGGGGGGAAAGAAACATTTAATGAGCATGTAATGGCACCAGGCTTGTGCCAGGGCCTTTACTGGTATTATCTCAGACAAAACACAAAAGAATTCTGTTACTCATTTAGTCACTAATTCATTCACTGGGGATGGTGATGGAGATGAATTTCAATTTGGAGAAGTACAGATGAAAGTGGGGTAGGGTTAGAGACTGGGATGGGGCTGCAGTTGGGTCCAAGAATACAGAAAAGGATAGGATGGAGATGGTTTTGTGTTGGGAATGGGAAGAGGTTGGAGACAGCATATCACCATCCGGCATATTATATGTATTACTTATTTGTTTATTGTCTCTTTCCCCCTACTAGAATATGAGCTCCATGAGGGCTCAGATTATTTTTGTGTTTTCTCTGCTGTTGCCTTTCTGTGGTCTAAAACAAGGCCTAAGCTATGGTAGGCGTAAATACTGAATGAATGAATGAATGAATGAATGAGTGAGTGAGTGAATGAATGAATGAACAATTTTATAAATATTCATCTTGCTGTGCCAATACTGGAGTGTCCATGATAAAAGAAACTGCCTTGGCTCTTAATAAACTTGCAGTTGAGAGATGAACACATAAACGGGATATTACCATTGATGTGAAAGGTATTACTGTGACAGGAGGAATTCAGGAGGCACCTCTGTGATCCCGTGAACCTAATCCAGCCCTAAGGAGGTAGAATGGCCTTCCTAGAAGAGACAAGAGCATCTAAGCTGAGACCTAAGGCAACATAGCAGTAGCAGAAAAGCTAGAGGGAAAGATATTTCAGTCAAAGGAAACAGTAAGAAACGGGCTGACAAGTAAGAAGCAGCAAGGCAGGTTCAGGGAACTCCTAAGATTCTCTTAATGTCCTTGTTTTAGTTTTGAGAAGATTGAAGGTCAGAAAATAAAATAATTGGCCCTAGGTCACAGTGAATCAAGATTCCAATTCAGTTCTGTCTACATTCAAATGCCAGAGCTTTTCCAGTCTGCTGTATCCGTATGACCTCACAGACCTGAATCTCTTGGTGTATCAAACGCCCTCTTCCTATTCATGTAGCTGTAGCTTTCCACATGGAAAACATTCGTCTCATTTCTGACCATTTAACATATTCCTTAGAGAACCACAAAGCTAACTTTTCTGTTTTTTCCCATGTGATGCAGACTGGGACCAAGCTAAACATACGGGGAGTTGTGTTCACTTACTTAGGACACCAGAGATTCATTTTGTGGACTGAAATGTACATTTAATCAATGTAGCTTAAAGGGTTGGAAGAATTCATGCACCATCCAAAAAGGTTGATTTTTCTCCTGGGAAATAGCTTTCACACAGGGAGTATCATCCTTGTTCCAGGAGAGTAACTGCTCAACAATTGTTGGGCCAAATTCTGTCATAAGCAGAGACGAACTGATGGAAGATTGGCTTGTGTCCAGCCAGTACCATGTGCATCGTGCAGCCTCATTGCACATCACCTGTTGGCCAGCTTTGCCTTCTTCTGAAGACTTCCTTTGTCCTTACCCACAGAACCACGCATTTCTGAGTTGGAAATGTTTCTGTCCTCTTATTTTACATTTCTGCTCTAACCATCACCACCCATGTACTCTAGACCTTTCTGTCTCCCCGCCATTTCTGTGTACTCAGCAGGTATCGTACAACGGTAGGAACGTAGTGAGATTCAAGTCTGTAAAACACAGTCCTGTTGTGATCTGTTCTTGAGACCATGGGGGCTGTAATAGTGTCCACTGCTGAGAGAAACTGCCCCCGACCAAATGCTACAAACAGGGCAGTTCTAAATACTTGGAGTCAGCTAGGGATTCAAGAGTTCTTCTTTCATGGCAATGTTAACAAGACTCTTCAATACTCTTCTGGACCATTTTCTTCCATCTAGGAACAAGGTACTAGGATTTGGAAAATCTGAGTCTCAGCTTTAGCTCTGCCGATTAGAATTCCATAGTCTTCATGAGCCTCAGTTTCCTAATCTATGAAATGGGGACAGTAACACTGGACTTGCCTACTTCCTAGTGTTGTCAAAAGGAACAAATGAGATAGTGTGTGTGAACATAACCTGTAAACCATAGAACATTCCATAAATGTAAGCCATTAACATTATTATTATTATCCATGGGTTGAGATACAATTGGGTGTTTTTATTCAGCTCTTTGACTGTGACCATCCATCATTTCAAGCAAGAGGACTTGGCTCAATGATGTATCAATAGAAACATATTGCTGAGTGTCGGTGGCACCTCCGAATCACTTGGACCACCTGAGCTCACAAAGTGAGGAAAGGCAGCAACACAGATTTCAGGGATTTCACACAAGGGGTCCTATTAACGTCACTTCTTGTCTACTTTCTGGGAGAAGACAGTCGAGAAATTCTATAATTCTGTTTGATGATATCAAATATTATTGAAAGACTAATTTTAGGACTGGGCTGTTAGCAAACATGAGGTACGTGGTCTAGAAGTTATCACATCATGGCCGAAAATATGGGTTCTGATGTCTGCCTGATCTTCTAACACAGTGTTTTAGTTGGGTTTGTACTTGCTTATGCTACAGGGACAAATTAATCTTGAAATACCCATGGGTTAACATACTGTAAGTGTATTGATCTTTTATGTAAACTCTGATGCAGGTCAAGAATGGTTCCCTTCCATCTCCAGTGGCTCAGGAATTCAGGCTCCTTCCAGCTTGAGGCATTGCTGTCTCAACATGCAGCTTCCAAATTTGCCAAGAAAAGGGAAAAAGCTGGTATAAAATTGACACACCAGCTCTTGAATGCCTTGGCCTCTACGTGTCACCCATCACTTCCATCCATGTTTCATTGGCTAGAAAAGTCTAATGGTTTTGCCTGACCACCAGAAGTCTGGGTAGCATAGTCCTCCAGTGTTGCCAAGAAGTAAGGGAGAACCAATATGGAGAAGCATTAGGGGTCTCTACTGTACCCAGCTTTATCCCCTTCTTAGCCAAGTGAGTTTTGGCAAGTTAGGTTTCCTTATGTATAAAATAGAAATAATGATAGTTTCTGCCTTATGTGGCTATTGCACTGACAGATCAAATGAGATAATGAATCTAAAACACTTAGCATAGTACCTGGCACAGAGTAAGTACATAATAAACATTAGGTATTATTATTGTCGTTATGGACGAACTGATTGACCTAAGAGTTCATTGCATCAGGAGCTGACTACTGAATTACTTGGTGGAGAGCCTTCAGCACAAGAGTCAGTTTATTTCCAGGAGGCTTTGAGTTTTTTCCCAACAACGATTAAAACATTATGAGTTTCATAATTTCTAAATGAAACTCTTCTCTTGCTACGAAACCAGTATTTTCCTGATTTAGGTCAGTTTGATCCAAAGGCCGGATGAAAATGCATTTGTGTGATAAGATGTCAGCTCTTTGAAGGGTTTGTCATTTTCTGCATCCATTGAACAAGGCCGTGATGTGATGTTTTTTTCCGGTGGCTGTTTTGTTTTTATTTAAAACCATCTGGAGCTTTCTTCCTCTAGTAAGTCAAGTGCCAGAAAAATTAGAGCAGGTATAATCAGCAGGTAGGAAAATTCTCATGCATCCTGGCCACTGGTTCACTCCTCAATGAAAAGGGAGGGAAAATGAACATGTACTGATTACCTGCTCTGCACTGAGCACTTGAAGTGTCATTTCAGTTAATCATCACAGCACATTTGTGAGGTAGGTACCATCCTTCAGTTTACAGATCAGAAAACTGGTTCTCAAGAGGGTCCAGTCACTGGTTCAAGGTCTCAAAGCTAGTAAATGGGGCTTGGATTTGAGCCATGGTTTGAGGGAAGGGGAATAATAATAGAAAGAATGAACACTTTGCAGTGAGGAAGAGCTGAGTTTGAACCCTGGCTTTGCATTTACCAGCACTGTATCTAGACTAAGTTACTTAATCAAGTCTATCCATCTGTATATAATGAAGAGAATAATACTACCAACAGTAACAACCAACACATAGAGGGCTTCTTGGCAAGGATTTTTACATAGGGCTTACTATTCCAAGTCCTTTTAATGTGCTTCACGTGTATTAACCCACTTAGTCTACACAACTATCTCACTGAGATGGGCAGCATCATTATCCCTATTTTACAGAAGACAAAACTGAAACATTCAAGGATTAAGCAACTTGCCCAAGGTCACGTGGTTAGTAACTAGCAGAGTGTGAATTCAAACCCAAGCATCCTGGCTCCCCTCAGTGTGGGTTCTTAGCTCCTATAGCTGTCCTCCACTCAAGGTAATAAAGTTGTGCAGTGCAGATGATAAATGAACAAATGAAGTGCAGTGCCCACCCACAGGAGGGCCTCAGCGAATGCACATCATTATCACCATCACCTTTCCACTCTACAATTCTGAGATGATATTTCCAACAGATGATATTTCCTCTGAAAAGGGGCGATGTGGTCTGGGGACCACTGACCACTGGCCCAATGATGAATGACTCTTCACTCCCTTTATCCATCCAAAGGCCCCTCTCCTGCCCTTTATAGTGTCTTGGATGCTGTCCTCCATGGACCAGACATTTACATCGCTCTCATCATAGGGAAATCATGTTTGGGGTGTCACTGTCCAGCCTCCATTAGTCCGTATAGGGCAGGTTGTCTGCCCCATGGAAAGGCTGTGGGTGATGAAATGCAAGGAGATTAAGGAAGCAAATCTTGGCATTTGAGACCATCCATCAAATGGCAAGTTAGCTGGAGAGTATAATTGCTTGGAGATTTTATCATGTATTTGGTTTTTGGTAATGGAGAGCCTTAACTATAATACTCTTAAATTGATTCACCATTACTTGTGTTGTTAGCCTGGTTGGTAAGAATGGTTCCTCATTTCCTTTCAGTCCATTTCATCACAGAAATCTACCAGACGAAGAGAAATTCTGTTTTCAGATGAGCAGTTGAGTGGACAGGAACAATAAGAGAAAATGTGGACGGCCTGAAATCTTTAGATTAGATACGGCATCTGATAAATTTGGAGGAAACACTGAAAGAGGGAACTACTTGCCAGCTGAACAGAAAGCTAATAAGCTATATTGACTACGGAGATCAGTCATAGTAAGTTACTACGAAAATAGTTTCCAAACCTCCAGGCAAAAGCACAGACTCAGTGAAGACAAATAACTCTCAGAGTCGTTCTGTTAGGTGAATCCATAAGCGAGCTACAACTTATGAACAACTCTAATGGCCCCATTTTATCTTCTTTTCTAACACTGAATAAAAAAAGTAAAAGTTGGGGTTAAGTGAGAGTGTGGCCTTTCGTGGTACTTTTGTGCTCCTAGATCTTTTGACATTTTTACCCCACATTTAAGACCTAAAAAATATACAGACACACACACACACACACACACACATTAGTCTTAGCATTATTGTGTATCCTATGAATGGCTGTGTGTCCTTTGTAACTTAGGAGGAACATTACAGTAGTTCAATATACATCATTGCAGACATATTATGTTCAAGGCAGTAGGCTAATTACCTCACTGCATTAAGATAAGGTGTCTTTAGCAGTCACCTTTATGCACCTTCTAATCGGTTACCAAATCCTGTGGACTCTACTGGGAGGACCTTCCCCACCCCACCTCCTCCCTGCCTTCCCTTTACCCTCAGGTCCTGCTTCCCACCCACCTCCCCATGCCTCTTCCCTTCCTTTGATCAGGTATCTGTCCTTTAAAATGTAAATCTCATCATGCCCCTCCCCCACTGAACTATACGGTGGTACCCAACTGCCCTCAGCATCACGACCCTATTCACCTTGACCTTACAGGATCTGGTGTGTGCTGCCCTCACGTACCTGGCCAGCATCCGCATGTTCCCGGTCCAGCTGCACTGTTCTCCAGTCTCACTTGCTCTTGGTCATTTCCTCAAATGAGCCCTGTCCTCTCCTGCTACATCTGCTGCTTCTGCCTGCACAGATTTTCACCCTCACTTCACCTAGCTAGCTCCTATACGCCTTTCAAGCAGTCTGCACTGTTCTCTGTGTACTCTGTACTGTGACGATGTCGCCATCATCACAGTTTATTTGCATACTTAATTGTATAATTAAGTTGCAAATCCCACAAAAACAAACTCCCAGACCTTTGTGAGGAGGTGATTGATTGCTGTATCTGCAGCATCTAGCGCACCTCCCCACGCATAGAGATGCTAAATGTTTGTTGAACGAATAAATGAAATAACTTACTATTCTTGGAGAGAAAAAGAATATTTGCAGCTAACCTAACAGAAAGCTGAAAGAAAGCCACCTTGTGGAGTACAGATAAGACAGCCATTCATTCTCAGGGGTGGGACTGAGAAACTCTCCATAGATTAACAGGGACTTGTAAGGATGAGCAGAATTCAGATATGCCAAATAGAGGGAAAGTTCCTCCCATTCAGAGAAAAGCACGTGGCCAAAGGCAGGCAAGCACATGGTACTTTGAGGAATGACAAGTCTAGTAGAGCTCAGATGTAAGGGGCTGTATAGTGGCAGGTTGCTGGAAGGGAAGGTGGCATGGGAGGTGGATGCCACACCAGAAAGTTGGGGCAAGTCTATAAATAAAAGGCAGCCTTTACTGTCCTTGTGAGGGAGAACAGCATGACCCCAGATGATTTTAGCAACACTTTCTAGGTGAAAAAAAAAAAAAAGAAAGCCTGAACTTGGCTAACGGTGAGAATAAAGCAGGGAACAGATGCAAGAGAGAGTGCAACAACTGAGATTTCTTTTCACATTGAAATCGAATGCAAGTTTCACATAAGGATTTCTTGAGAACAACTGTGACTTTTCCCCAGTGAACAATTCATTCATTTGAAACGACTCTTTCTAACTTTTCTAGGAAATGAAAGAAAGAGAGAGATGGAGAAGATTGGTTCATTGTTTCGGTTGCAAGAGAGATGAACTTAACCTCACTAGTTTAGGCAAAATGGAGAATGTATTGGCAGCCTGTCGTGCTGTAGAAAGGCTAACTTGCTGCTGGAGACTCTTTTTACTTCTTGTCATTTTTCGTCTTTGTTTTACTTTGGGTATCAGTTTTGCTCTCTCAGCTACTTTCTGAGCTTTTTCATGCAAAAATCGTTACCACTCTTTCTTTCTTTCTTTCTTTCTTTCTTTCTTTCTTCCTTCCTTTCTTTCTTTCTTTCTTTCTTTCTTTCTTTCTTTCTTTCTTTCTTTCTTTCTTTCTTTCTTTCTTTCTTTCTTTCTTTCTTTCCTTCTTTCCTTCTTTCCTTCTTTCCTTCTTTCTCTCTTTCTCTCTTTCTCTCTTTCTTTCTTCCGTGCAGCTTGTGGGATTTTATAGTTCCCTGACCAGGGATCGAACCTGGGCCCTCGGCAGTGAAAGCACAGAGTCCCAACCACTGGACTGCCAGGGAATTCCCCACCATACTTTCTTTAGATGTTATTCGAAAATTCCTAGAGAAGGGCTCTCAGTGACCTAGCTGGGGGCTGTACATGCACTCCTGGGGCCTAGAAGAGGTGTTCTATGACAGCCCCTCTCTAGAACCATAAGCTTGACATTGTCTGGTGGAATGGGTCTCTAAACGAAGAGGAGTTCCATTAAGGAAAGAAGAAAAAGGTCTGGTGAGACAAAACAGTACATGTCTCCTACATACACTGTGGCATACAGCATCTGAAGTGCTGGATATTGTCACATATTAAGGTGCCAAAAATGAGCACAGCTATTCACATGTCTCTTCCTGGCATTCATTCACTTGTCTTATAATAATCCAAAATACCTTCTCCAGCGGGCCCTGCTTGCAATTTGAAGAAAACAGAAAAGCTTTTTTAATTTTCCCCTCTTATGGATCTTGGGTTTGGTTAACTGAAAGATTAGGCTCTTCTTTTAATGAAGTTGGAGAGCCCTCTTTTCATTCCAGAGATAAAAGAATATTTGTGAAGAAAAGGAAATAACTGAACATAATATTTCTGCTGCTTCTGATTCTACTTTGTTTCATAGTTGAATAATGTGCTAGAGGGCCAAGGGGAAATAAATAAATGGAACCAATATTTCACTTAAGAAATTTAAACAAAGCAAAACAAATACCCATTAAAGCTTCAGGAATCTAAGCCCGTTTGACCCATCCTAATGGGTTCATTAAGGCTTTATTCCCCTATCTATGTACAAAACAATTCATTTTACAAAGAACAGATGAATATGGGCTAATTGCTCAATAGCTCATCTTATATTTCATGTAATCACTCTTACATTATTTATTTTATAATAGCAAAATAAGATTTGACAGATGTGGATTTGAATAACTACATCTGAGAGCAGATAATTTAAAGCACGTTATACTTAAAAGAGATATCTTGATACTCCGAAGAAGCCCAAACCACTAAAATATGAAATGACAATGCATTAAGAATGTTCAAATTATATTTTTATGGATTATAAATTGCAAGGTTTTTTTTTACAAAGCCTCCAGGGGATTTTAGAATTTGCATTGGAAGCCATTCTGTGGAATTCATAAAACACTTTAAAGATAGGAGTGTTCATGGGTCGCTAAGGGCTTCTGTAGGGCCCCATAAAAGTGCAGTTTCCATAATATATCATATTAATACATTTAAATTTATTTATCTTTGGACCTTTCCTCAAGCAGTAACCTAACAATCATCCTATCTTTTACTTTTTATGTTATACTTCCTTATGCTTATATTCAGATATAAATCTCTACTTTCATTATATTTCATGTGGCCTTTTCCGGACCATGTTATCCAAAGATAATATTTGAAATGGCACTGAGAAACATTTTTGTGAAGCTCTCAGCCAGCAGTGCTGTGGGTCGGGAGCAGGTTGAAATGAAGACTTTTAAACATTTCCTAATAAGAATATTATACAGCAATAAATTTCATGACAGTTTCTATAATTAAAAAAAAAGTTCAGCAAGCATTGCATTCAAAGTTGTTCCCTATTCCCTCTGTGTGTACCATGGGTTGGCTGGTAAAAGGGCACTTTCTCATGTGTTCTCACACCTAGAAACTATCTTAAAAATAATCCCTGTGCTTTTTTTTTTTTAATGTGGCAAATTGAATGAAACAGATCTAATGAAGTCTAGAAAAATTATTCTTTTTAGAAGCAGCTGAGCAAAGATGGTGTATGAGTTTGCTAAGGCTACTATAACAAAGCATCACTGACTTCCTAGCTTATACAGCAGAAATTTATTGACTCACAGTTCTGGGGGCAGAAGTGCAAAATTATGGTGTCGACAGGGTTGGATCTTTCTGACAGCTGTGACTGAAGGATCTGTTTCAGGCCTCTCTCCTTGGCTTGCAGATGGCTTTTTTCCTGTGTCTCTTCACATTGTCCTTCCTCTATGACATTGTATTTCCTGACATTGTATTTCCTCTATGAGTATCTGTCTCTGTGTCCAAATTTCCCCTTCTTGTAATAACGTGTCATATTGAATTAAGGTCCACCCTAATGGCTTCATTTTAACTTGATTACCTCTGTAAAGACCTTTCCTCCAAAGGCAATCATATTCTAAGGTCCTGGAGCTTTAGGACTTAAACAAATGAATTGGGGGGGCACTCAGTTTAACTCGTAACAGGTCGGTTGGCCTGGCTGTCTGACCACGTTGGCCTGCACTGGCCAAGGAACTTCTTAGGTGTTATTCTTGTGGAGAGTGGTTGAGAGAGTAGGTCCTGGAGTTGGAGGGCCTGGATTAGAATATCGCTTCTGACACTTGTTATCTGTCTGACTAGGGACGAATACTTAACCTCTCAAGATCTCAGTTTCCACATCTGTAAAATAGGGGTAAAAAAGAACCTGCCTCATTGGTTGTTCTGAGGCTTAAATGACATATTCTACAAAAGTGCTTAGTAACTGGAATAAACTCAAATATGGTACCTCCTTTTATTATTTTTATCATCATTACATTTTCTGTCTAAAGTTACGGTTGCCCTCCGTTATTGGAATGTTTCAATAATAACACCTTTTATAATTATGTTAAAAAAAAAAGGAGGTCCCTTGGTCTATTTGTAGTTTGGATGTGCATCAAGGAACTTGAATGAAGCTACTGTGTACCATGCCTGCAATCTGATTATATTTAGAAAACTAGTGGCAGACTGAATGGTTCCCTCCTTCCATTCCAGTGAGTACATATAAAAGTTCTGATTCCATCTGTGACTTACAAAAATTATTTGCACACATAGGACTGGAGTGGAAGTTAACTGGACTAGAATTTCTAGTCCAGATTCTGCTACAGTCTCTCTGTATTTGTTTCCTCTTCCGTACAAAAGAGGATCCCTGACCTGAGGGTAAGGTTTTGTCATTCAAACCTGAGCAGGAAGGGCTTCTCTTCAAACACGGCCACTAGCTGCCTATCATCAAACAGAGCACATGAGGAGGGGGTGCCCAGGCTCAGATCTTGCTTCATTTGTGTTGGGTATTTTACAGACAAAATCTTAAAAAAAAAATTAAAAAATTGAAAATCTAGAAAGGAAAAAAAAAAGGGAAAAGATTTTCAGGTCCCAGGTAATGATCTTCTTTATTTTATTTTATTTTATTTATTTATTTTTGGCTGCATTGGGTCTTCGTTGCTGCGTGTGGGCTTTCTCTAGTTGCGGTGAGTGGGGACTACTATTCATTGCAGTGCGTGGGCTTCTCATTGCGGTGGCTTCTCTTCTTGCAGAGCACGGGCTCTAGGCACATGGGCTTCAGTAGTTGTGGCACGTGGGCTTCAGTAGTTGTGGCACGTGGGCTTCAGTAGTTGTGGCTCGCGGGCTCTAGAGCACAGGCTCAGTAGTTGTGGCTCACGGGCTTAGTTGCTCCGCAGCATGTGGGATCTTCCCGGACCAGGGATTGAACCCGTGTCCCCTGCATTGGCAGGCGGATTCTTAAACACTGCACCACCAGGGAAGCCCCAGGTAATGATCTTCTTAACTCAAGTATTGGGTTGAACTACAGTGAAATGGACAATATTTGACCTTTTTTGACCTACAAAAGTAGCAGTTTCATATGGAATGGATGAATTCTCAGAGAAAGGAAGTGTTTCAGCATGAACTAAGCTGATAGGTATATGCTTAACAGGGAAGGCTCTCCAAGAGGTATGTGTTGTTTCTTTTCACTTCTTTACTCATGAGGTCTGGCTTTATGGAATTTCACTTCTGGAAAGCACCCAGCACGACCATCTTTTTTGTTGTGGTTTTTAATAGTTTTATTGAGATATAATTCACATACCATACAATTCACTCATTTAAAGTGTACAGCTCAGCACAACGTACTAAAAAGTATATTCACAGAATTGTGCAATCATCACAATTGATTTTTGGCCCCCTGAAAAGAAATTCTGTAGCTCTTAACAGTTAATCCTCATTACCAACCAATTTCCTAGTCCTACACAACCACTAATCTACTTCCCATTCTATAGATTCACCTACCCTGGGCAGTTTATGTAAATGGGATCATACAGTGTGTGGTCTTTATGACTGACTTCTTTCACTTAGGATAATGTTTGCAAAATTCATCCATCTTGTAGCCTGTGTCAGTACTTCATTCTTTTTTGATTGCCAAATAATATTCCATTGCATGGATATACCACATTTTATTTATCTATTTACCAGTTGATGAAGATTTGGATTGTTTCTACTTTCTGGCTGTTATGAATAATGACATTACACATAACTGTGTACAGGCTTTTCTGTGGGTATATCCTTTCATTTCTCTTGGGTGCGTACCTTAGAGTGGACTTTGGGGGTCACAAACTACGTTTAACATTTTGAGGAGCTGCCAAACCGTATCCTAAAGTGGCACCGTTTTACATTCCCGTCACAATGCACAAGTGTTCCAATTTCTTCACATCCTTCCCAACACTTAATGTCTAATCTTTATTATAGCCATCCTACTGTGTGTGAAGTGATACCTCATTGTGATTTTGATTTACATTTCCGTACTGCAGGTTAAGCATCTTTTCATGTGCTTATAGGCTAATTTGAGATCTCAATGTCTCATGAGAACCTTTGCCCATTTTTCAATTGGATTATTTATCTTTTTATTATTGAGTTGTAAGGATTATACATTTTTTTTTCTGGATACAAGTCTCTTATCAAATATATGATTTTCAAATATTTACTCCTATTTTTGTGGGTTGTCTTTTCACGTCCTTAATGGAATCATTTGCAGCACAAAAGTCTTTAATTTTGTTGAACTCCGAATTATCTGGGTTTTTTCTTTTGTCATTTTTCCTTTTGGTGTTGTATCAAAGAAGGTTTTATCCATGGTGACAAAGATTTACTGCTGTGTTTTCTTCTTAGAGTTTTATAGTTTTAGCTGTTATATTTAGGTCTATGATCCATTTTAAGTTAAATTTTACTTACGGTATAAGAAAGGGGTCCAACTTCATTCTTTTGCATGTGAATATCCAGTTAATCCAACACCATTTGTTGAAAAAACTATTCTTTCCCTCATTGAATTGTCTTGCCAGCATCACCTTCTGAATATTCTAGAATCAAATGTTGATCGATGGTTGATGAATTTTTATGGTTATTTTGTTAAACAAGAATTTCCTTTCTTGTGAGAGAATTTACATAGAATTTACATTCCACTTCATGGGAAAATTACCACATAACGTTTTTTGTTACACTCCAGTTTTCATACACATTTGTCAGTATTAAGATTCTGCTTGAATTGAAAAGCCTCAAGTTTGAAAGGCTATATATATGTCTTTGAATTTTCTCTATCATTGTAAAATTGTGATACCACTTTGTCAGCTGATGCTGGTGAGTTCAAAGTTTTTTATGTCCTTGTTATTTAGGTGCAAAGAGAATTAAGTATAGGAGAAAACAACAGCTCTAGAGAAGAAAAGGGAATTACTAAAGAATGTTATATCCTGATCGTCATAATCATAGCTACCATTTATTGAGCACTTACTCTGCACTATGCATATTGTCTGATTTAATCCTTGAAGCGGCCTATTTTACAGATTAGGATCTAAGACTAGGCAGATTAAGTGATGTCTCCAAAGTCATGCTATTTATAAATGGTAGAGCTGGGATTCAAAGCCAGGTCTGCGTGAATTTAAAGTTCAAAGACAGCTTACTGCCCATTTCTGAAATGGTTTTCAGCCTCACGGAGGCTCATGCTGAAATCCCATAAAATGGCATCCTATATTAGGGCAACAAATTCATGTATTTGTCCAGATAAAAGACAGTTATTTTGCGCAGATTGAGAAATACCAGTCAGCAAATTCATAACCTGCTAAATATACTTCAAACAAGCACACTGCTCCCTCCTGCAAAAGTTCTTCTTTATCACAGGCAATCAGAGGTAATGCTGAGAAACTGGCTCTTGTTGTGGGTCTGTTTGCTTCTGTCAAGTCTTAGATTTCACACCAATCTTGATCAGCAGGTTTTTTTCCCATGGGATCAACTTCTGATCAAGACAGAAAGTATGACTAGAAAACAACAACAACTCTTATTTCAGCTCAGGAAGGAAATGCGACCACGTTCAGAATGGGCTTGCATGTTCAACACTCTGGAACAATCCTAGAATCAGATGTTAACAAAGTAACCTCCAAATACGTAACCGAGTTTGCCAAAGTTGGAAGTGAAAAAGGATGTGACTGATAGGGAAGAAACTGAGGTTAATTCACTGACCGAAAGAAAGGAGCATTCACATCGACTGTATATACCCCAGATTGAAAACACGGCTTAGAAGGCTTAGCCCCTAGCTCTCTGGGGCTTATTATTAATAAGCTGCATAATGAAAGTTTTATACTGGGCAGAGGAGTAAAAGCCTGTGCTGTGAAGGACTGGGCTTGAAGTCTATGTCCAACAATTCCTAAGATGCTAACCGTGGAGAAATTACAGAGCCTCAAATTTCAGTTTCCTTGTCCATAAAATGAGGCTGCTATGAACTGGTAAATACGTAGTCTGATACAGAGATCAGGGACCTGGGCTTTGTACTTATTTACACCAGGGTCCAAATCCTAGTTCCTCTTCTTACCAACTGTGTGATGTTGGGTAAATAACTAGCCTCTCTGAACCTCCGTTTTTACTTCTACAGATGGTGTTATTAATACAGAGGGCTTGTGGAGATTAAGTAAGATAACATGGATAAAGCATATAAAATTGAACTTGGCTTATCTTACATGCTAAAAAATACACGTACCATCTGTTGTTTATTATCTGTTGTTTATTATCATCACTACTACTACTGTTTGTGCTACGTGAAACGCCTAGTACAACGCCTGCTGTGAAGAGGAACTCAGTATCTATTACTTCTCTCTCCCCACATTATAATTTGAAAGAATCTTCATAAGCTTAATGATTATCCTTCCCTCCTATGGATGGGTATTTCCTCCTTGGCCACCACGTAAACGCAGAAAACTTCTGGCTCCTTTTCATGAGTTCTGAGTGTAGCTGTGTTCTTTCTTTCTCCTTAGCAGTTAACTTGAGAGATTTCGTTTAATTACTCAAAGCGCATTGCAGAAAGCATGGCTTTCCTGGGTCAGTGGTGCACACAGCTGATACACACAGAAGTAGAGGAGCCGGGGTGATGGCTTGCGAGTGCCCTTTCTCCTTACATGGAAAATAGGCATTTTCAATTAAGAATCTCTGCGGAAGCCACTGGCTGCAGACGCAGAGACTATTTTTATCCGGAGAAGCTGGTCCCTGAAACTTTCTTTGCCAGCTGATGTTACGGTACCCTCACTCCTCTTGTCTGGCTCCCTGCATTCCTTTAGACTGGAAGTGAGATCAGGTTTCAGGGAAATGCTTGGCAGGCAAGCAGGACACATTTTATAAAAAGCAAGTAGCTGAAATGAAGATTTCAACCTGCTGTCCCCACAGCAGCGTCTTCCAGCTGTTCGTTTCTACTCTGAAACTAAATTAGAAATACCAAAATTCCTTTGAAAATAAAAGGTAAAAAACGAAGCACTTCCTTGGTTCTGATGAAAACGCACAGGCCGGTGCTTCCCTAACTTCCTTGTGTGAGTCACGTCGCGAGGAACTTACAAAGAGGGACTCAGATCACTTACCAGGGTAGAAGCGACTCCTCATGGAAGATGCTGTTGGTGGGAGGAAATGTGAGGGTCAACTATTCCGAGCTGACTTTGAGTCCCCAGTGGTTATGCTCAGAGCCTCACAGGTACAAGGGTCCCACCCTGCCACCAAACAGCACACCTCCATATTGGATTGAGTTCCTGGAGATTTCCGCTACTCTTGCTTCCCTTCACTTGTGAAAATGTCACAGTGGATCCTTGTAATAGGGGTTATTCATCTGGAAATAGAGATGTTTCCACGTGGCTGTTACCGTCCCATGCCCAATTCCCTTTTTGACCCACTGCACCTATTTTCCAGACACCTTATCTGGGCTAGCCACGCAGATAATGAGGAACTCACCTGTCTGTGTAGGGACTGCTGCTAGTGCAGTTTGTGCCCCTCTCTCTCTTTTTTTAATGTATTTTTTTAAGTCTTTATTGAATTTGTTACAATATTGCTTCTGTTTTGTGTTTTGGTTTTTTGGTGACGAGGCATGGTGGGATCTTAACTCCCCGACCAGGGATCAAACCCGCACCCCGTGCATTGGAAGGTGAAGTGTTAACCACTGGACCGCCAGGGAACTCCCTGTGCCTCTCTTTTGATTCATCCTCCACAGATCCAGAATGAACTCAGAGACTCCCAGTTCAGTGTCAGAACTAACCAGATCAACCAATCACATCCACTCATTTTTAGATGAAGGATTGAATTGAGTCTTAGGGAGATAAAGCAATTAATCTACAACCACCCAGGCAGTTTGTGGCAAAACCAGAACTAGAAATCAAGATCTTTCTTCGTCATTCCAGACTGCCCCTTTTCCTGTTACCAACCAGTGGGGTAACAGGAGTTACCCCACTGAGTAACTGAGTAGCAGCTTAACTGGATGTATTCTTCCTCTACAAGGTTAGAAATGGTCTAGTCACAAATGAACTGCGACTATTATATCGTTGATAACGACTTAGGCAATATTAAAATACGATAATTTGTGCCCAAAGACACAACTGCTATTTCTAGGCAGATGACACATACATCTCTGCCAGAACTCTCCCTCTTGACTCAGGCTCACATAATATTTTGTACACGAGAAAATTATTCCTTAATACTCCATCAGCACAGATTTAATGAGTACCTCCAATAGGTTCAGTACTCTTCTAGGTGCTCTAGAGATGAGAGGAAAAGACAAAATTGTCAATACAGATTTAGAAGGAGTTAACTGTGGAGGCAAGTTAAAAGGAAAATGTCCAAAGACTTTGGTTCCCAAAGACATGCTGCATCTGGAAATGTCAATGGCTGCTCGTGGGCAAGTAGCGATCAGAGATTTTATATAAAGTCCCACTGAGGACAGTGTTGTATCGCCCTGACCAGGTCAAGGGAAAACTCTTGATGTTTCAAGATGAAATATACTTTACTTTGCTTAAATCAGGACTCTGTGTATGGGTTTAATTTGTTCTAAAGGGCTACATGAGCAAAGTCAGTTGCAGCCAGAGAGCTAATAAAACCCCTTGAGACACCACTCTCTTTCTCAGCAGAATAATAGCTAAAAGTTAAAGATGATTGTGACTTTTAGTCTTCAAGCCTTTCTGCTGACACAGGTCTCTTTCCTTATATACGGAACGAGGGGTACCCTTGAAAAAATGTTGCCTCTAGAATTAGGTCCTTCTTGGTTCCATAAGGATGATTTGCAACCCAAGGTTTGAAAAGAATTTTGATTTAGTTATGAGAAGAAAAGCATGTTTTGAAATGGTTTCAAACTTTGTCAAACTTCTTTTCTTTAACCAGTTATGTACCATCTTTCAACCCTAGTTTTTAGAATGTTATAAATGTATATAACTCTGAAGTTTATAAAACACTTTCATTTCCCTGCTTAGAGATGAGGGGAGAGCAAGGATTTTTTTTCCCCCTAGTGATCAGTACTATTTATTGAGTATTTACTATGTGTCAGGCACGGGGTTTTGTTTTTAACATGTTTATTGGAGTATAATTGCTTTACAATGGTGTGTTAGTTTCTGCTTTATAACAAAGTGAATCAGTTATACATATACATATATTCCCGTATCTCTTCCCTCTTGCGTCTCCCTCCCTCCCACCCTCCCTATCCCACCCCTCTAGGTGGTCACAAACCACCGAGCTGATCTCCCTGTGCTATGCGCTGCTTCCCACTAGCTATCTGTTTTACATTTGGTAGTGTATATATGTCCATGCCACTCTCTCACTTTGTCACAGCTTACCCTTCCCCCTCCCCATATCCTCAAGTCCATTCTCTAGTAGGTCTGCATCTTTATTCCTGTCTTACTCCTAGGTTCTTCATGACCTTTTTTTTTTTTTTTTTGATTCCACATATATGTGTTAGCATACAGTATTTGTTTTTCTCTTTCTGACTTACTTCACTCTGTATGACAGACTCTAGGTCCATCCACCTCACTAAAAATAACTCAATTTCGTTTCTTTTTATGGCTGAGTAATATTCCTTTGTATATATGTGCCACATCTTCTTTATCCATTCATCCGATGATGGACACTTAGGTTGCTTCCATGTCCTGGCTATTGTAAATAGAGCTGCAATGAACATTTTGGTACATGACTCTTTTTGAATTATGGTTTTCTCAGGGTATATGCCCAGTAGTGGGATTGCTGGGTCGTATGGTAATTCTATTTTTAGTTTTTTAAGGAACCTCTATACTGTTCTCCATAGTGGCTGTATCAACTTGCATTCCCACCGACAGTTCAAGAGTGTTCCCTTTTCTCCACACTCTCTCCAGCACTTATAGTTTCTAGATTTTTTGATGATGGCCATTCTGACCGGTATGAGATGATATCTCATTGTAGTTTTGATTTGCATTTCTCTAATGATTAATGATGTTGAGCATTCTTTCATGTGTTTGTTGGCAATCTGTATATCTTCTTTGGAGAAATGTCTATTTAATTCTTCTGCCCATTTTTGGATTGGGTTATTTGTTTTTTTGTTACTGAGCTACATGAGCTGCTTGTAAATATTGGAGATTAATCCTTTGTCAGTTGCTTCATTTGCAAATATTTTCTCCCACTCTGAGGGTTGTCTTTTCGTCTTGCTAATGGTTTCCTTTGCTGTGCAAAAGCTTTGAAGTTTCATTAGGTCCCATTTGTTTATTTTTGTTTTTATTTCCATTTCTCTAGGAGGTGGGTCAAAAAGGATCTTGCTGTGATTTATGTCATGGAGTGTTCTGCCTATGTTTTCCTCTAAGAATTTGATAGTGTCTGGCCTTACATTTAGGTCTTTAATCCATTTTGAGTTTATTTTTGTGTATTGTGTTAGGGAGTGTTCTAATTTCATTCTTTTACATGTAACTGTCCAGTTTTCCCCGTTCCACTTATTGAAGAGGCTGTCTTTTCTACGTTGTATATTCTTTCCTCCTTTATCAAAACTAAGGTGACCATGTGTGCATGGGTTTATCTCTGGGCTTCCTATCCTGTTCCATTGATCTATATTTCTGTTTTTATGCCAGTACAATACTGTGTTGCTTACTGTAGCTTTGTAGTATAGTCTGAAGTCAGGGAGCCTGATTCCTCCAGCTCCGTTTTTCTTTCTCAAGATTGCTTTGGCTATTCGGGGGCTTTTGTGTATCCATACGAATTGTGAAATTTTTGTCCTAGTTCTGTGAAAAATGCCTGTGGTAGTTTGATAGGGATTGCATTGAATCTGTAGATTGCTTTGGGTAGTAAAGTCATTTTCTCAATGTTGATTCTTCCAATGCAAGAACATGGTATATCTCTCCAGCTGTTTGTTTCATCTTTAATTTCTTTCATCAGTGTCTTATAGTTTTCTGCATACAGGTCTTTTGTCTCCTTAGGTAGGTTTATTCCTAGGTATTTTATTCTTCTTGTTGCAAAGGTAAATGGGAGTTTTTTCTTAGTTTCCTCTTTCAAATTTTCATCAATAGTGTATAGGAATGCCAGAGATTTCTGGGCATTAATGTTGTATCCTGCTACTTTACCAGATTCATTGATTAGCTCTAGTAGATTTCTGGTAGCATCTTTAGGATTCTCTATGTATAGTATCATGTCATCTGCAAACAGTGACAGTTTTTCTTCTTCTTTTCTGATTTGCCTTCCTTTTATTTCTTTTCTTCTCTGATTAATGTAGCTAAAACTTCCAAAACTATTTTGAATAATAGTGGTAGAGTGGGCAACCTTGTCTTGTTCCTGATCTTAGAGGAAATGGTTTCAATTTTTCACCATTGAGAATGATATTGGCTGTGGGTTTGTCATATATGGCCTCTATTAAGTTGAGGTAAGTTCCCTCTATGCCTGCTTTCTGGAGGGTTTCTATCATAAGTGAGTGTTGAATTTTGTTGAAAGCTTTTTCTGCATCTGTTGAGATGATCATATGGTTTTTCTCCTTCAATTAGTTAATATGGTGTATCACGTTGATTGATTTGCATATATTGACGAATCCTTCCATTTCTGAGATAAACCCCACTTGATCACGGTGTATGATCCTCTTAATGTGCTGTTGGATTCTGTTTGCTAGTATTTGTTGAAGATTTTTCCATCTATGTTCATCGGTGTTACTGGCCTGTAGTTTTCTCTTTTTGTGACATCTTTCTCTGTTTTTTGATATCAGGATGATGGTGGCCTCGTAGAATGAGCTTGGGAGTGTTCCTCCCTCTGCAATCTTTTGGAATAGTTTGAGAAGGACAGGTGTTAACTCTTCTCTAAATGTTTGATAGAATTTGCCTGTGAAGCCATCTGGTCCTGGGCTTTTTGTTTGTTGGAAGATTTTTAATCACAGTTTCAATTTCAGTGCTTGTGATTGGTCTGTTTATATATTCTGCTTCTTCCTGGTTTAGTCTCAGAAGGCTGTGCTTTTCTAAGAATTTGTCCATTTCTTCCAGGTTGTTCATTTTATTGGCATAGAGTTGCTTGTAGTAATCTCTCATGATCCTTTGTATTTCTGCAGTGTCAGTTGTTCCTTCTCCTTTTTCATTTCTAATTCTATTGATATGAATCTTTTCTGAATTTTTCTTGATGAGTCTGGCTAATGGTTTATCAATTTTGTTTATCTTCTCAAAGAACAAGCTTTTGTTTTCTTGATCTTTGCTATTGTGTCCTTCATTTCTTTTTGATCTGATTTTTATTATTTATTTCCTTCTGCTAACTTTGGGGGGGGTTGTTCTTCTTTCTCTAATTGCTTTAGGTTTAAGGTTAGGTTGTTTATTTGAGATGTTTCATGTTTCTTGAGGTAGGATTGTATTGCTATAAATTTCCCTCTTAGAACTGCTTTTGCTGCATCCCATAGGTTTTGGGTCATCGTGATTTCATTGTCATTTTTTTCTAGGTGTTTTTTCATTTCTTCAGTGATCTCTTGGTTATTTAGTAGTGTGTTGTTTAGCCGCCATGTGTTTGTATTTTTTTTAAATTTCTTTCTTTCTTTCTTTGGCTGCATTGGGTCTTCGTTGCTGTGTGCGGGCTTTCTCTAGTTGCAGCAAATGGAGGCTACTCTTCGTTGGGGGCTTCTCACTGTGGTGGCTTCTTTTGTTACAGAGCACGGGTTCTAGGCACACAGGCTTCAGTAGTTGTGGCACACAGGCTCAGTAGTTATGGCTAGTGGGCTCTAGAGCGCAGGGTCAGTAGCTGTGGTGCACGGGCTTAGCTGCTCCATGGCATGTGGGTTCTTCCCAGACCAGGGCTCGAACCCGAGTCCCCTGCATTGGCAGGTGGATTCTTAACCACTGCACCACCAGTGAAGCCCCATGTGTTTGTATTTTTTACAGTTATTTTTCCTGTAAGTGATATCTAGTGTCATAGTGTTGTGGTTGGAAAAGATACTTGATACAATTTCAATTTTCTTAAATTTACTAAGGCTTGATTTGTGACCCATGATATGATCTATCCTGGAGAATGCTCCATGAGCACTTGAGAAGAAAGTGTATTCTGTTGTTTTTGGATGGAATGTCCTGTAAATATCAATTAAGTCCATCTTATTTAATGTATCATTTAACTCTTGTGTTTCCTTATTTATTTTCATTTTGGATGATCTGTCCATTGGTGAAAGTGAGCTGTTAAAGTCCCCTACTATCATTGTGTTACTGTCGATTTCCCCTTTCATGGCTGTTAGCATTTGCCTTATGTATTGAGGTGCTCCTGTGTTGGGTGCATTAATATTTACAATTGTTATATCTTCCTCTTGGATTGATCCCTTCATCATTATACAGTGTCCTTCTTTGTCTCTTGTAATAGTCTTTATTTTAAAGTCTATTTTTTCTGATACGAGAATTGCTACTCCAGCTTTCTTTTGATTTCCATTTGCATGGATTATCTTTTTCCATCCCGGGCAAGCATTATTACCTTCATGTTACAGATGAAGAAACTAAGCTTCAGAGACGTTAGGACACTTGCCCAAGGTTATACAGCTAGTAAGTGTCAGAGTTAGATGAGGAGAGAGGTCTTTTCTGATTTCATCCAGTGTTCCTTCTGTCACACTCCAGTAGCTTAGTGTAGAAGGAAGGAAGGGAGGGAGGGAGGTAGGGAGGGAGGAAGGAAGGAAGGAAGTTAGTTAGTTGAAGAAAGGCAAGGGTTAGGACTGGTGGATACCTACAAAGGTAATCCAGCTTCCTGAAAAGCAAACCAGTTGGAAATGAAAATCCTCTCCATTTTTATATGTTTTAAAGCCCTCCCCAGTGTCATATAGAATGAAAAATTAATGAACACCTGTAAAAGATTTCATTGCCCAGCTCCCTGTGACCATGATTTAAAGGTAATGTTATTTTCTATATTAATAGCTGTTCCCAGTGATGTTTCCTTTTACATTAATGCAGATGCCAGGTAATTTGGAAGAGACCAAATAGACCAAGGAGCTACTCAAATTGCTTACTCCGCAGCCCTCTAATTTGAAAAGAGAGCTTCAGGAGCAGTTACTACCACTGGGACCACGTCTGAGGTCATTAGATGCACACAAGCTACTCCTTAAGAATAACATCCCCTATTTCTTATCCTTCGGAAAAACTTGTGGACTCCTAGTAATTGTAGACTAGAATTCCATTATCACAATACTCCCACTGAGTTTCTCTGCCACTGCTCATTTCTCAAACATTTTCCTTAAACATGACTGCTTACCCCAGCACAGATAAGGGAGTAGGATGACACATTGTGCTCATAAAACGGCAATGATCATCATCATGGTGATTTCAGATGAAGAATGGAAACGTCCTGAGTCAGAGATCCAAGCTGAGTAGTCAGAGACATCCTCAAGATTTTGCAAACTCTTAAGCCGTGTCTTTATTCTGGAAGAGCCGAGGCTGCAGCACCTTCCTTTAACCTGCAGCCTGACCTCCCTCAAGGAAGGAGAAACTTCTGAATGTTCCCAGGTTCTTTGCTCCCCCTCTTCTGATCAGAAACGTATTTCTCTGCACAGAAAACAAAGGAAATGTATGGATGTCTTTTCTGACACCGGTTTGAAGTTACTCTGATAAATTAACCTAAATTAGAGGAGAATTTCTCAAGTCTGGTGAATAGTTCACATTGAATTCATGTTGGAGGTTTGTATATGCCTTTGGCCTTTGAAGCACAATGCTGTGGAGAATTAAGGGACTAGCTGTAGAAATAACAGACTCCAAATATTTCCAGTAATAGATGTACCTCCATCTATGTAGAATGTGCACATGTTACTCTACAAGCATGTACTAATACACAAAATGCTTTTAAACACACACATAGAAAATGCAGGCTGAAAGATGGCATAACTATAAATAGGAGTTGTATTTTTTTTCTTTACTTTTAAGAATCATCTTAAGTTCTTCCTTAACCAGAGTTTTAAAATCCTCTTATGAGGTCACGGGACTAACCATCATGTTCCACCCGCCATTTGCTCTCCAATTATCCTGTGAGGATTTGGTAAGGAGAGCGATCTTCATGTACTTTACTTGATTTATTTCTACTTGCTTGTTACCTGGGTAGCAAAATGAGCACGGCACATGGATGGTGGCAGAGTTCCCAAATACCAGGAACATTAGGCAAAGAACAGTGGGGCAGAGACCCAGCTGCATCTTTCCCTCAAAGTTATGTCTCCAATGAATGACTATATGTCTTTTTTTTTAATTAATTAATTTATTTATGGCTGCGTTGGGTCTTTGTTGCTGCACGTGGGCTTTCTCTAGTTGCGGCGAGCAGGGGCTACTCTTCATTGCGGTGTGCGGGCTTTTCATTGCGGTGGCCTCTCTTACTGCGGAGCACGGGCTCCAGGAACGCAGGCTTCAGTAGTTGTGGCACGCGGGTTCAGTAGTTGTGGCTTGCAGCCTCCAGAGCACAGGCTCAGTAGTTGTGGCACATGGACTTAGTTGCTCCGTGGCATGTGGGATCCTCCCAAACCAGGGATCGAATCCGCATCCCCTGCATTGGCAGGCAGACTCTCAACCACTGTGCCACCAAGGAAGTTCCTGGTTTTTTTTAAAAAACAATTTTTTTTTAGGTGGATCCTTTTTTAAAGTCTTTATCGAATTTGCTACAATATTGCTTCTGTTTTATGTTTTGGTTTTTTGGCCTTGAGGCATATGGGATCTTAGCTCCCCGACCAGGGATCGAACCCACACCCGCTGCATTGGAAGGTGTAGTCTTAACCACTGGACCACTGGGGAAGTCCCTATATGTCTTTTTTTTTTTTTTTAATTTATTTTTGGATGCATTGGTTCTTCGTTTTTGTACATGGGCTTTCTCTAGTTGCGGTGAACGGGGGCTACTCTTCATTGCGGTGTGCAGGCTTCTCATTGCAGTGGCTTCTCTCGTTGCAGAACACAGGCTCTAGGCATGTGGGCTTTAGTAGTTGTGGCACGTGGGCTCAGTAGTTGTGGCTCACAGGCTCTAGAGTGCAGGCTCAGTAGTTGTGGTGCATAGGCTTAGTTGCTCCACAGCATGTGGGATCTTCCCGGACCAGGGCTCGAACCCGTGTCCCCTGCATTGGCAGGAGGATTCTTAACTGCTGCGCCACCAGGTGAGGCCCTCCCTATATGTCTTGATTTAAATGCTCTTATATAAAATCACTTTGAACCACAGAAAATAGAAGAGAAAAAATCTTACTCTTCCCAACATTCACTAGATATATGGACTTGAGATTTCAGTGGAATCTTAGAAGTGATTTTGATGTTCTCACTGAGTTCCAGAGAAGTTGACTGATGTGCCCCAGTTTACGTAGCCAGTCCCAGTGGGTGGCAGGTCTAATGCTCAAATCCTTCTCTGCTCGTTCTCACTTTAGTAGAATTCATATTTTAAGGTGGAAGAGTGTTAATTCCCGGGGCATGTAAAATCCCACATTTTATGCTCCCTTAAAACCTTTTTCTCTTCATGCCTTTCCTAAGGGAAAATATATTGTAATAAAGTCTCCTATGTGCCCTTCTTTTTTTTCTGATTTAAGATAATTTTTTCCATTTTATTGTAAAATAAAACATACATACAGAAAACCACACAAAACCCGTATTTTTTGTTTGTTTGTTTTCCTTGGGAGGATTTGAGAGCACGGTTGCCTGACCCTCAGCAGGTTAGCTGTGCTGCCTTTCCCAGCTGTGCCCCTCTCTCCACACAGCTGTCCTCTCCCATCCGGTGCTCTAGTGGGGAAGCCAACTTACAGCATCAGAGTAAACCCCGCTCCCTCCAGGGCCCACCCATCCTTGTGTCTCTGGATGGGCTGCTGCAAAGCCCTCAACCTGGGATGTTCCTTTGCTGGTATCAACTGATTTTCTATTTTAAAATAGGACTTCCCTGGCTGCCCAGCGGTTAAGACTCCGCTCGTCCACTGCAGGGGGCATGGGTTCGATCCCTAGTTGGGGAAGTTCCGCGTGGTGTGGCCCAAAAGAAAAAAACAAATTATTTGTTTCTTAGTCTTCATCTCTTTGCCCTGCTTCCTGGGGGATTTATTTAACTTTATCTTCCAGCTTGATTATCAATGTTTAAGTTTTTAATGATTAACCTTTTAAAATGTTGGCTATTTTATTTTCCAAGAATTCTTTTTTTATTCACTGATTGTTTCTCTTTTATGGCCTCCTGGCTTTATTTTATGGAGACAATATTTTCTCTGTCTGATGGTAGGGTTGAACATATTTCAAGTTTTCCTCTATTCTTTGCAGTTTCTCAGTTTCTGACGTGATTTTTCTTCCTGGCGTTCGTCTTTGTCTCTTTCAGGAGGAGGCTTTGTTCAGGGTCTGATGACCTCGGCCGTCTGTCCTGTTTGAGGAGTGGGGGGTCTGAAAGCTAGATGGAGGGTTCATGTGGGGAGGGCTGGCTGTGCTGACAGGTGAGCATCTCAGGTGATCAGGGGACCATGCAAACAGATGACAAATGGTGTTATCTGGAGACTACCTCTCTGAGGTCTTAAGTGTCTGCAGAGCTGAATCATTCGATTTCAGTGGCTGGCAGCATTCTGGAAGCAAGACCAGGGAAGGTGTCCAAAGATCCCACCATTCAACCTGTAGAGTTTCACCTCATCTTGTTTTGAGTGCTTCTCTCCCTGGCGGTCTTCACTCCACCTGGTGCTTTGAGTCCTGGGTTCATCCAGAAAGAGTGCGTCAGATTTGTGTGTTGGGTGGGTAGAGAAGGAAGGGGACAGCCATCCTGTAAGGCATTAGAGAAGCCCACTACTCTTTCAACCATCCCCCTACTTTGGCCTTCTTCCCCTTCTAAACCCCCCGCTTCCTGGTACCTGGTGTCTCCAAGAGCTCTGCTTTCATCACTTCTGTAGGGAGAATCGGCTGGCTACTTATTGGCCATAATTCTGCTCTGCATAATCTGTTATCATTCCTCTTTCATTTTCCTTTCCCTAATATTTGTTAAAACTTCTCATCTTTGCTGTTTACTCCATGTTTTCATGTCCATATGGTTAATGCCTTTTTAGGTTTTACAAAAGAGAGGAGATAAATGGATGTGGTTAATTTGCTATTTTAAAATCTGATATTGGGACTTCCCTGGCAGTCCAGTGGTTGACTCCGCGCTTCTAGTGCAGGGGGCATGGGTTCGATCCCTAGTTGGGGAACTAAGATCCCGCATGCCACATAGTGTGGCCAAAAATAAAATAAAACAAGATAGAATATCTGATATCACTAGGCTTCATTTGCCTTCTCAATATTAGCCATTATCTCCATAAAGGAACTTCAGTTATATGGTCAATTGCTCAAGGTTACTTAAAAATTTTAAATAAAACTATACTTAGACCGAAGTATAAAATGTCACTTATGTGCCAGGCGATCCTTTAAGACAACAGAAAATTTATCGCCCACTCACATGGCAGTGATTTTAAACTGGTGAAAACATTTATCGGTAGCGTCTATATGAGATTTGTTTGGGTACTTTTTGAAATTATAAGGAAATTTAGTTTAATTCAGATATTCATTTCAAATTATAGCATTTTAGATTGAGTCTTCATTTTAGAGAAATTTTCCTGAAATAATTTCTTTGAAATTTTAACAACTTCATCTTAAAATTATAACCATAGCTTTCCTCTTTAGAAAGCGTTTGCTAGATTTAGGCAGCCCAAACTTTATCTCACGCTCCTTGTTCAAGAGGAAGAGGTTTAATGCCAAACACATTTGACAGATCAAGAATGGGAGGCAAATAGCAGTCACTAAACACCTGTAATTCTGAAATCGCCCCGTGAAAATGTTGCTATAGGTCATAAACAAGAGAGCGTTCCTTGATCGGTCCCAGTACCCCCCCTGGGAGCAGCCCCCAGTACGTGGTTCTCGGTTGCTCTTGGCTCTACCTGCCAGGAGGTCCTTCCTTTTGGATCGTCTTTCGTGGCCACATCTGAAGAAGGTTGTATGGAATATATCCTTCCTGGTAGCTGAGCAGCTTTCTCTGCCACATCCCTGCCTAATTGTTGGCTGCCCTTAGGTCTTTTTACAGCCTAACAGTCATAGGTTCTTTTAACTAAAGCTGGCAGTAATTCTGCCAATATAATTATCTCAAAAGCTTTGCAGGTTTTCCATGTATTTGATTCCGGTCAATTCCTTGTGTTTAAGGCACACCCACCATTCTTTTCCTGAGGCAGTGTCTTACCAACTTCATCTTTGATTTGATAAGAAACAGTTTCATTTCCAACCCTACAAGTCCCCAAAACTTCTGGGCTCTCTATTCTGTTGGCAAACTGGCCTTTTCTGGATTCATCTCTTTCTTACAGTACTTTACCAAAGGAACCAACTCATTCTGTCAACATTTTGCCTCAAAACTTTCTCACCCAACACATTATTATGAATATTTTCTGTGCTCTGAATTATCACAGAGGACAGTCTTATCAGTTGGTTTGTCAATTCCATAACATAGGTCACAATTTTTCAGTTCTCCTATAATGATTTCCTTATTTCCTGGTCAGCTGATCTCATAGCCAATGCTGCAGTTATTTCTGTTGCTAACACTCTACTTCTAGGTATCAATTTCTGTGTTAGTCAGCATTTGCCATGTAACAACCAAAATCAAAATCTTAAAGGGCAAAACAGCAAGTAAGTATTTGTCTCGCTCGTGGTTCTTCAGGTTTGCTTGGCATGGCTCCAGGCTTTAGGTTGGGTTCAGGTTGGCTCCCCAGGTCTCCTCATTCCCTTTGGACTAGTGACTACCTGAAACATGTTCTCATGGTGGATCACAAGAGGGGTGATCAGAGATGCATGATGCCTCGTAGAGTCTTGGGTCAGAAGAAAGTCACTGTCACTTCTGCCCCAGCTCTGTTGTCCAAAGCATGTCACATGGCTAAGCCCCAAATCAATGCCTACTTCACTTCTCTGCAAGTCATGTGGCAAAAAGAGGAAAAGAGTTGAGACAAACCATCAATTTATCTTATATTTCATAATGTACCTTTGTTTTAATATAATTGCTTAAATATTTACCCTGAAGACTTTAAGTAAAAGTGATATTCCAGGATTATTCCATGGCTTTGAATACTTCTGACATTCTACCGAATGCCACACCCCCACCTCCCAGTACATTTCGTCCAATTTAGAAGGCGGAGCTTCAAAAAAATTGTGCCTCAAGCGTTGGGATGGACGATGATCTTTCAGGTCCCTTCTGATAAGTATATTCTGATTCTGTGACAAGGGATAAGGGAGACACTGAACACTTCATCTGGTTCACAATTTTGCCTTAGGCTGGTTTGAATCAAATTATGTCACTTCTGAAATCTGGCCTCATATGCTCCCTTTTTTCCAGCAACAAAATTATGAGGAGTGAGAATGAATGCGAGAGAAAGTCTTCCTTTGAAAACACGTACAGATTGTTCAGCCTGTGAGCATTGCGAAAGGAGCAATGCAAGAATACAATGTCCTTTTACTCATTAATTCATTCATCAAATACCTTTTACACATCTGTCATGTGTCAGATGATGATGTTAGTGGCTAAGGATGTGATTTTGCGGTGGTTAACAAAGTGGTCTAGGGATGCTGCGTGTCCCTGAGAAATTTCAGGTGGTCCTCAAAGGCCAAACTATTTCTATAACAATCCTAAAAAGTTATTTGCATTTTCACTCTTGTTCTTAATATCTTAATAGAAGATAGAGAAGCTATCATTTATTATACCAGATACTTAAAAGGTTTCCAGAAATATAAAACAATGCCACTCTTCTCACTATTTTTTGTTTTATTTGGGAAAAATATAGCCATTTTTCATAAGG
Source organism: Orcinus orca (assembly GCF_937001465.1). Classification (NCBI taxonomy): domain Eukaryota; kingdom Metazoa; phylum Chordata; class Mammalia; order Artiodactyla; family Delphinidae; genus Orcinus; species Orcinus orca. The sequence goes on along the minus strand of NC_064560.1, from coordinate 11,829,974 downwards.
AGTATTATATGTATGTTACTATGTAAAGATTTCATTATTGTTATTTTAAATGAATTGGTAAATTAACACTGTTAAATATATGCAATTTAGTTTTCCATTATGGTAAATATTGGTAGATATAAGCCATATAAACAAAAGCTCTTATGGATATCCTCAGAAAGTTTTAACAATGTAAAGGATCCTGCGACCAAAAAGTTTATGAACTCTCTCAGTAGAGAGAGTACACGAAAGCAGGGTGGATCCTTCCCGTTTGGAGCTTGTATGGAATTATCTGTAGGCAGCCTGGAAACACTCCCTTCTATGTACCACCCACTATCACGGGAGCTGGAAGCCTGAGAACTCATTTCCCAGAATCCCTTGCCAGGAGGGCTTCAGATTAGATTCTGCCAATGAGACACATTCTCACAAGATGTGGAAAATAGACCCAAGCCACAGCACTACTCCATGGGCGGGTGTCTGGGCTCTAGTAGATGTGAGATTTTCAGCAGCTCTTGGTATTGCTATAATTACTGGTTTTGGTGATTCAGGCAGCTATGATTATCACCAATCATTTCCTGTACTTCCAGAAAGTTCCTGACTCTCTTAAAGCTAGTGGCAAACTTTACTTGTCCTCCTCCCGTCATTTCAACATTTTTGTAACCCTAGTTTCCTTATTTTTCTCTCTTTCTGCTTGTCATTACCTGGAGAAGTTTTGTTTTCCTGAACCAGCTTACTTTATAGCTGGAGAGTCAAAGACCAAATGAACAAATAAATTACAAAATGCATGCAGACTATAAGTACCACAAGAGAAATAAAACGAGTGCTGTAATATAGACTAAGAATGGACACTTTAGGTTAAAAAATGTGTACATGAGAACTATATAATCTGTTCAATGGTGCTGATTCTGTATCTGTTTTTTGTTTCCTAAGAAGGCATTCAGTTGTTTTTTTTAAAGTTTCAAAGCGTGAGGAAATAAAAGCATAAAATATATCAGTAAAATGACATTGACTTTAAGAAATTAATACCAGTGTTCCTTGTCACAATGATTTGTGAATGTGTTATAAAATTTTACAGATTCTTACCATATGGAAATGTTTTACATAGAAATTCTTGGGAACATAATTTAGAATCTTGTTACAGAATAGCTTGATATAAAACATTGATTTGGTGATGTGATTAATGAAAAGCAAAATTTCCATTAATTTTATTTTCATTTCTGAGAACATTTCTACTTCATTAACTCTTCTAGAAATATCAGCACAAGCTAAGTCCTGTGAAACATAACTTCCAGTAACTGGAGAGAAAACTTAGATTGTAGCAACGGAATATATCATACCTCAGCTTTGCAGAAATAAGTGATGTTCACCGTCAGTAATTTATTTAATTTAAATATTTTACCAAAGTTGGAAGGAAGACAGATGTTGCAATTATATTCATCAGAGAAAATGGATGCAGGGTGTTTGTGTGTGTGTGTGTGTGTGTGTGTGTGTGTGTGTGTGTGTGTGTGTGTGTAGTAGAACTAGATTTCCCTGAAATTTAGAGCTGTCTTCTTAGGTCTATAAGACAGAAAATAATGTGGCATGGAGGTACACACGTTTGTCATTATAAACAGTCTTAGAAGTCAAATACCAAATCAGTTCATTTTCCAGATTTCAAAACCCAACAGGGCTAGTGACTGTTCCAAGGGGACACCCAGAATGCAGCCACTGCCTCGATTCTAGAGCAGTTAGTGGAGCCCAAGATCCACCAGCCACTGAGAATTTTCAGAGCCAACTTTCTGGAATTTGTATTATGAAAACAACAGACCTTTAAACCTTTGTCTGAATATAAAATTTACTATAATATTTTAAATACTTTTGAATAACTCTGTCACCCTTCTCATTATGTCATGTATAATGAAGTTTAGAGATATTAAGGAGCTGAGTGTATTGCAAATATATTTATTGGGATTAATTCATTGATGATAAACTATACAAAGAGAAGGGCTCTTTGATTAAGATTATTGTCTCCTAACTTCAAAAGTGAATCATGGTACTTTGTTCCCAACTAAGCAGGTGCTATAAAAAGTCCCACCTGAGTCAAGGGATTGGATTTTCATAGTTTTATTTGTGAATTCTCCTTAAACCTTTCCCTTTTCTACTTCTTTTCATTAAAGCCTTTAAAAATCATTTTTATCTCGTTCCAGTAAATATCAGTATAACTCCATCACTATTGTTAATATCCTTTGAAAAATGAGGTGGTTTTTTGGTTTATAATTAATTGCAAGAATTCACATTCTTTTCCAAATTTGGTTTCTATAGGTACCTTTCTCTTCTAATGATGAGTCATATCTGTGGGTGCTGAAAAGAAAGGAGGCTATCTAAAATATATTTAAGAAAAGCACACACTTTATTTTTTTTTCTGTGTTTTTTCCCCCAAAGGAGGCATATCTGTTTAAAGTACCACTAGCTTTGTAAAATCTAAATTACTACAGGAGGAATGACAGAACCATGATCAAATGAAACCTGAGGAACTGTGTTTTAATTATTTTTAAATTGCTGCTCTACATCATTTATACAAGAGGTCCTGATGAACAGACAAAATGATTTTTTAACCTGGTAGCAATGGGTGTTACAGGTAATAAATTGATGAATAAGGTGAAAGTCAGAGAGAGGAGAAGGGCTAAAGAGAAAAGAAGTAGGTTATAAGGGCGTAGGTGCTGGAGGTAGAAAGAACCTTGCAGAACAATTTAATATTCCAAATCCCTCATTTTATAAATGAGGAAGTTGCAGGCAAGTGAGATAAAGTGACAGTAAAACAGAGAACCTGCCCCTGGAGAATCAAGAGTTATCTGACTTCGTCTGTACATGAAAAGCAAAGTGAGAAATGGAGACGCTTCTCTCTGCTTAAATTACATTTAGAACCAGAATCATCAAGTTGTGCTAAGTTGATTGGGTCATCAAACTACTCGGGTATTTCCCCAATTTCTACTAACAGTTGTGCTTTGCAAACCCAGCCTCTGTCTGTACAGGAAAGGAAAGGTCGGATCCTGGGACCCTGAGGCTACCTGGACAGCATTTAACATCACATACAGCTCAGCTTTGTGCTGAAAAACGACCTTCCCACAATCCTGTTTACATTGGCTTCTCGGCTATTTTCCATGTACTCCATCATCTTAGCACCCGAGATGGGCACAGCCCTGGGTTCAGTGCTTAATGGGAATATAAAAGTCCAAGGAGCTTGCAATCTAATTAGGGAAGAAATTGATGGGTGCAGAAGTGAAGTGACAGATCACGTGCCTCTGTGTGTGTGAGAAGTTCAGCAAAGGGAGTGACTACTGCACACTGCCCTGGATTTGAGCTGGACCAGGAAAAGTGGATAGGTTCTAGATGTATGAAGTTGATGGGAACTGCATTTGAGGGAAGGAACAGCATGTGTACACACTTTACATTGGTAATAAACACCATATATATCAGGATCCAAAAGGAGAAGTATCTGTAGGGGGATCAGGGTTTCATAGTGAGGAATAGTTAGGCAGATACATTTTACAAGGACTGGAATACCAAGCTGAAATACTTTATCTAGTTAAATACAACAATCTTACTACCTCTTCATGGTGGAAAGTAGGAAAGATAAATTGCCTTGCGATCCATTAAAATAATGACATGAAGCCAAGTTGCATGATTTCCCAAAAACCCATCATTTCATGAGCTACTCCTCGGGTAAAATTACTTTTCTGACTGTAACAATATAAAAGAATACTCTCCAAACCACAACATTGAAACAAGCTGGAGTGCTTTGGGTTGTGCTCCCCGGGCGGATTTATAAGTCTTTATTGCTTTTTCATTGTGGAAATTGTTTTGGCAAATATGAATTCAGAAGTGCATTCAAAAAGCAAAAGCTTACGAAGTGGAGAGACTAAAAATATAATGGATCTGACAAAGCAACAGAGAAATAGAAGTGATGGGGCTTGAAGTTCCGGTAAATGTATCAGTATTTTGTGTGACTGAACCAAAAGGAGATGAAACACCCTGCTTACCCCATAATGACCTCTTAAATGTGAAAATGAGACCTGAGAGAAACAGGAAAGTGGTGGGCAGATGGAGGGAGCCTCTAGAAGAAATCACTTGGATGTGCTCCTGGCATGATGTGAGGGTGAGGGTCCACCAGGATAAGGGATGGTCCCCATAAGATATGTTTATTTGGCAGATAACAAACGTCAAGGGAACCAAGTTCCATCATGTTTTCTTGGCTTCCCTCATGCTGGGATGTCTCAGCCAATGGTCTGGAGGGAAGCTTTGAGGTCAGGATCTGAGCTGTCACGGGGTCCCCATCATTCCCTATCACTGTGAAGCTCAGCGTCCTGGTTCCTACAAATGGGCCAGAAGAGCCAGTTTGGGGGTTGTGGCTAGGTCACACAGCTTGTCCCACTCCACCGAGCTTGCAACTCCAGAAGGGACGTATATGAAGGGGGATGGCAGATAGGGTAGAGCAAGGGAGGGCAGACCCACTTAACCAGCCAGATCAACTGAGTCAGCGCTTCAGGATAACAGAATCAGTGATGTCACAGCCAGCTTTCATTTCACCCTTCATTGTACAAACATGTCATTTAAGACACTTGCAGTCACTTCTTCCCATGGACTCTGATAGCTTTATTTTCATCCCCAGCTGCATACGTTGACTGAATAGCAAGCCTCGGGGCTCCTGCTATGGTCTCCACTCCTTTCTTGTGCTGGGCTATTTGCTCAGCCCCTGATCCCAGCTGGAAGCAGTCAGAACCTTCAGGACCTCCTTGTGAAGCTCTGGTGACCAGGTCACTGTCCAGTCATCTCAGATGTCTCAGAGTCAGGAGCTTGGCTGTGTGTGGGCAGACTTTTCTAAAGACATGCTGGACGGAAGCAGGTCTTCTGAGTCTTCCTGGGGCTCAGCCCAGGCTCCTAGGCATTCAGGAGAGCAAAGAAATGTTCCAGAGGTTAAAAGCCCTCCTGCTTCTCCTGGGTGGATGGGGTCCTACTCCAAGTTTAATGACTGCTTCAGCTTATGGTAGATTTGAGGATCCCTAGAGGAAAAGGGAGAGATGTGAGTGACAGAGCCAGCTCTTTTTGAACTAACCTGGTAATGACTGTGTTGTATTCCTAACCCAGCCCAGCCTAGAGAAAGCCTCATGTGGAAAAGCCTTCCTTGGTTTCTAAACCACAAGTTCATGCTGCTGAAGCCAAACATGACCTCAGTGGCCCTTTAGCTGCCATATCCTATGGGATATGGGAGTGTGAGGGTGTGGGCATTTGAGGAATGGGGGGGTCAGGGACGCCGACAATACGAAACTTCCTTTGCGCTGATTTTAGGGCCTAGGTCAGTCCCTCTGTGTAACACCATCTCACACGTGGGCAGTGTTGCTGGGTTCGTTGAAATCCTGAATCTCCTGCACAGGGCAGGCTTTGGATGAGTGGAGCAGAAGAGATGTATGAAAATTGAGGAGGGGCCTGAGACTAAATTTTTATAAGTCTAAAGCCAGAGGCTTTCTTGAAGGGGTTGCTGTGGAAGCCAAAGATCTTATCTGGGGTTGACCCCCAATTTGAGGACGTTTCTGAGCATCGTTGAGCATGACACCACCAGGGGGCAGTAAGAAGCTGCGTCCGTTACTCATCATTTCAGTCTTGACCAAAGTCAAATCCAAACCACACAACCCTTTCTGTCCCTGTACAGGAGCTTCGAGAAAACCCTCAGGTGGCATTTAAACTTTAAAGCTTTGGCAATGATTAGTAAATCTGACAGCATCATTAAGATTATGCTGGATCTTCCCCTTAAAACCAATACCAAATTCAGTTTTACTGGGAGTATGTCGCCTTTCATTTTCTCATCTAAAATGGCCATTTTTCGCTGGTTTCACTGTCTCAAATAAGAATGCAAATTTAAATAAGAATGCATTATGGAATGCTCCTGCCCTAAGTTGTAAAAAAGAAAATTTGCGGGCTTCCCTGGTGGCACGGTGGTTGAGAGTCCGCCTGCCGATGCAGGGGGCACGGGTTCGTGCCCCGGTCCGGGAAGATCCCACATGCCGCGGAGCCTGCGCGTCCAGAACCTGTGCTCCGCAACGGGAAAGGCCACAACAGTGAGAGGCCCGTGTACCGCAAAAAACAAAACAAAAAAACAAAAAGAAAATTTGCTTTCTTATGTAAAGCTTTGCTCCCAGTCCATGTTATTAAAATTTAAAAGTCTCCAAGGTCAGTACAGTATACCAGAGACGGATTCACCCTCAGATTAATGTTCTGTTCAGCTCTTGCCATGTGTCAAGCATTGCCCTGGGAATGGCATGGAGAACTTATGGCCTCCCAGGGTATCAGACGAAATAACAGAAGAGCCAGTTCCCTGGTACTCTGTTAGCTTTTAGGGAATAACTGGTCAATTTGTAAAATGAAAGAAGAAACAATAGAATAATTTCTGGAACCATCACAGCTTAGGGAACCTAACATGTTCATAATCTCAGATTTTGGGGTAGTACTCCTCAAGTGAATTTTCTACTCTATCAATTCCATCCCAGCCAAATTAGGGTAAACAGCTTTCCCATTATTAAGAGAGCATTTCCCCTTTTCTTAAAGTTTTCATTATTTCCTCACTAGTATTAAGTACTTTCTTAGAGCAGTTTTGCAAATATATGATACTTGGGAATAGACACAGGTTGAGGGGGTGATCCAGGACCGTCTCCTTAAAGCTTTGAGAAGTTTGGAAGAACATTGAGTTTTTCAGTTGAAACAGCAATGAAATAATGTCACTGTATTATGAACAGGTGCTGCCTTCTTGCCTAATGTGTCTTAATTCTAATTAGTTAAACAGCAAAACTGAGCCCTGATTTTTTGGCAAGGTTATGCGTATGGTTGAGTGCGCTCGGCACAGGATAGCAATTTACAAACTCTGAATCCTGGTCCCAGGTCTATTATTGACTCCGGGAAAGTCATTTAACCTCTTGTTTCTTATTTATCTGGAGTGAAATGGAAGTAATAAAATGGGCCTGGGAGGCCGTGATTAATGTCACAAATGATGGAAATACACTTTGCAAATTCAAATTGGTATTGCAGTGCTGATGTGAACCCCTAGCAAAGGGGCATGTGTCCTGTTTCATAGACAAGGAGACCCTTTTCCTCCTTCTTTTGCCCACCTCTATCCTCTATGTCCAGACACTCCCAGAACCTTACCCAGCCCTTCTCGCCTTTATGTGAAGCAAACATGCAATAATTTCGAAGACATTTAGAAAGCATCTTATCTTTACAGGAAGCAAGACTGTGAAAGTCAAGTTACTGTAGCTGTGCTTGCACCCTTTCTTGCTTCAGAGTGATGGGGAAGGGGTGGGGTTTGGGGAAGATAGGGACAAAGTGGCTTTATTATGTAGGAAGGAGACAATTTCTCTACCAGGGTATAGCATTGGACCAGTACCACCTGCAGTGGATTTGCCCTCACTAGACAGTGAGCATACAAACTAGAACCAGGTGATTTTCCTTTTTATTGTGTACCCAGCAACAGGTACAGTGCTTGACACAAAATAGCCACATGATAAATGTCTGTTGGAGGAAAGATGGGGGAAAAATCAGCTCATTCAGCTGCAGTGCTAATAGTCACACCAAAGTGCTCAGAAGCTGCATTTTCCGTGAAGATCTAAATAATGATATTCTCATGAAATAACAGGAAGTAATACCACTCAATTTTATCTCAATGTGTGCATAAAATAAAAATTTAATACATTCATAAATGAATTTTAACTTCCATCTTTGTCGGTTTTTTGGAGGTTTTTTAGCTGTCAAAATTTTCTACAAGCCTGAGTGCCAAGAATGAAAAAAAAAAAAAGGAAGAGAGATGCTAGTTTAAACTTATATTGTGGAATTTCCAACTAAACCTAAGTCACTCACGTCGGAAAATGTAATTTCAGTCAGATGGATTTTATTCTTGTTTACTTCTAAGTATCCAAAATATTTTTAAAAGTAAAGGTATAAAGAGGAGATGCAAATGCCTTCAAAACCACTGTTATTTCTCAGAAGCCCAGCATTGCTTGAGAATTGAAAAGCAGCATAGCTTGGTGGTCTAATCTTTTTCAAAAGTCGACGTAATTCCCAGGTCTCACTTACAGATGATTTGTACTGGGACTTCAGCAGTTTGTTCCTTCAGTGTTCTCTTGAAAAGAAGCAGCCACATTTCAAGACTTTCTACTTAGGGAAAGTTCTATCATGAAAGGAAAAGAGAACTAGGTATTATTTCGGGAGAAGAGTTATATTCTCTCAGATTACCGCATGTCCCCAAAAAGCTATTGTTGAAGGGAAAATAGATGACCGCTTGGGAGAAAATGTAGGCTTAAAGCCATTTTCAAAAGAAATGCTTTATTTTTTTTTAATGCCTTGGATCCATATTCAATAAAGAGCTTTGCTAATCATTTTTCCTAATTACTTTGGCTAATTCATATTTGATGAAAAAATATATTGTGAAGACTGCAGTAAAGTGTAAGTTGCTCTCCCATGTAATTAGTTTGTTCTGGGAGCTCATTTTTATTATGAAAATAATTTGCGGTAGGTAGTTATAAGGGAGGGGGCTCAGGCTGGAGGGCTTCGGGATAATATTTCCTGTATGAAACCTTCTCTACCATGACAGTTCATTTTATTCCCTGGAAGTCAAACATCTACTTTACATCTAATTTCAGATAAACAGACTCAACAAGCTCAGGCCCTCGACTGTCTGACAGCATTTCTGTGGCATTCCAGTTGTGAAGGGAATTAAAGGCTTCAGGCATCAGTGGCCGTGTATTTCCTTCCAGAGTACCTACTTCTGGGGTCCTGTTTCTCTTTCTAGCTTCCCTCTCCCTCCTGGTGCCAAATTGATTGCATGGAATATGCAGGGACTGATGGAGGATGGAGGGAGGGGAAAGCCATGCCCATACCTGAGTGACTACCCTTTGGAGACATTGACCACTTTTGTTCATGGTACCCTGAAGCCAGGAGGAAAAGGGGAGGTGCTTTCATTTTCTTTTCTGAAACCAATCTCTCTGCCAGTGCCCCAGATCCTATCCATGCCAGCCCCCAGGAACTTTCTCTCAACTATTTTCTGTTTTATCCTCCACTTGGCTGTTTCTCCTTTGCCTTCAAACACGAGTAAGTTCATTTGTATTAAAAAGAAAAAAGAAAAAAAAGACTTAATCTTACCAGTCTTCAAACAAACGTTCTTTCCCTCGCGCTTCTTTGTGATTCACTTCCTGACTTTTATGTACTTGGCAGTTTTGGCCCTATCCTGAAATACCTTTATTTCTAACACGTTAACTTAATAAAATCAAACCTCAGTACAGAAGAGAACTCCAGGAGACTATCTGATCTCAATCCATAACTTCAGGCATCGGTGGCCATGCATTTTTCCCCCAGAGAACCTATCTCTAGGACCTTATTTCTTTTTCCTACGTCCTTCTACCTCCCGGTGTCGATTTGACTACATGGGAGATGGGTGGAGAACGATGCTCTGCCTGTATCTGCAGTGATTCCCCATGTTTCAGATGAGGGACTGGGACCAACAGCCAGGGGAGGCTGTGTCTTTGGATAAATCTTAAGGTGGTGTCTCATGCTTTTCAATCTTTTAACTATGTTTGATACAGTTGAAAGGCTGGTTGGGTTTCCAGGACATGGTGTTTTGAATTTAATTTTGAATAATAGGGGAGAATTGGTTAAGGACCTGGACACTTATAAAAAGTCACAATAAGCCTGTGGATCAATAAAGAACTACCATAAACAGAGGGCCTTCTGTGAGGAAAACTACTGGCATGATTCTAAAAGAGAAAGATTACTGACTTAAAAACGATTCAGAGCTGAGTCATTGTTTAATGAGGGTTCTTTACTTAGACTCTGGAAATATTTCCAAGACAAAAAGGAGGCACTGACTAAGTTACAGTATAAAAGACAGTATGTTTAGATATGTATTCAAATATGCACAATTGAATCTCTTTCACTGGGATAGTTTTATAGTCACTTTTCCGAGAACAGTTCTATCACTGAAATAGCCATATATAATTTTTTCCCTTTTTTTTGACTTTTCTTCTGGCCACTAATATTAAACAGTTGGTAAGAAAACTCTGCATTGCATCTTAAAATGAAAAGATATAGAAGTTAGATTGCCTTGTTGTATGTGTATTTGGTGGTGTTTGTTTTGGTTGGTCTCTTGAGTGATTCAAACAGGAAAATTCAGAAGAACAAGATGAATGCTGTGTATTTGCTCTGGGGAGAGTTCCTAATCACAGGAAATTGCAGGAAGCTGACCTGGCCTAGGAGACTGAGGGTTTGCAGACACTGAGCTGCTAAGGCCCATCTTGGACCCTGGGCAGAGCCAGCTGGGCTCTGACAATCAAAGAGCAGGAGCAATGTGACAAAGGCAAGGCCACCGACATCCTTGCCACTACCATTACATATAACCATCCCATTGTCTTTGAGTCATTCCCTTGGGGTTTAGAGAGGAGCTCAGTTCTCCTGCCTGGGCCCTGGCTGCCAGGACTGCTAAAAAGTAATGGGGGAAAGGGAAAGAAAAGATCTGAGAAAGATTACTCTTCCAGCTTCCTTAGACTGGAGGATGAGAAGACAGATTCTCTCAACAAGTCTGTACAGTGGAGAGAATTTCTCTAGAAAAGAAAGGGGCCTTGGATTTTGGACAGCTCCGCCTGCTGCCCTCCCCCACCCTCAGTACTCATTATAGAGAGAAAATGTATTAGAAGACTCTGGCTAATAAAAATTCCATCTGCCCTCTGTTGATTTATTAAATTACTATAGAACTCATAACACTGTTCTAAGCGTGGTTAATATTGAATATATTGTAATAATTTCTAGCACTGTATACTTTTGTAATCCAACTCAGTTAAAAGTACATACCTTTACACAATTAGAATCAGGCATTGAGGAATATAACATGCGTGTTTTAGGGGGCGACGTCATTTCTTCAGCTTCAGGTATCACCCTTGTTTCACATTAAACCAGCAATATCTAGCAAAGAGTTTAAATGCTTTATTTAATAGGAACTAAATTAACAAGATCCTCTGACCTTTATACTCTTCAAATAATTTTTCTTTAACTCTGAATACCATCATTTCACATTTAGGAGAAATTTCATCTTACATTCTCACATTCTATCTAGTGCAACCAGTTTGGGTTTCTCAAATGAGAAAATTTCATCGTTAGCCAGTGGACCAGAGGGAGAAATTCAGTTGCAAAGAAGGGCAAGTTTCACAATTGCTTTTCTCACAAAGATTATGCTGGTACAGGATAACCCTCTGATAATTAAAGTGTCACTCTGAATCGTAGAATGTTTTCCATAATTCTGCTACTAATAGTAATTTGTAGTATCAAACAATAACATTTCATTCATTCAGACTCAGTAGTTTCATATTCCTCTTATCTCGAAGTCTCTAAATTCTGAAATAATTTGGAATTCAGCTGGTTTGAAGTCAATATTTACTAAGCAAACTCTCTCTTCCAAAATCTTACAAACTGGGTAGCAATACTCAAAATATTCTAGGGGCCTCTTTATTTTATTCAAAGACAAGATTTTTGGGTAGTACCAAGCATTTTTATTTTTTTAACAACCAAATGATTGCAAATGGCTGTTTTAGGGTCAACAATTAAAAATGTGTTTGTGACACATTTTAATTGTGTTCAATGAATTTTTTCATAGTTTCATTCATGATTTTCTTTCCACTTAGCAGTGTGTTTCTCTGGTTATTAAGAAGGATCGATGTAAACAGATTTCCATTTGGGGAAATGTTGGCCTAAAGGGTTGTACTATTCTGTGTGCACTCAGTTCACTGACATCAACTAAACTACCAGAACTTCTGGCAGCATAGAAATCTGCTGACTATAGGGAAAGATGGCAAAGTCAAGTTCTATTTTAGAGGGTTCCTCAGTGATCCTGGAATCTTCCTCTGCAGACGAGGTGCCTCTTGATCTCATCCGTAATTTCAGTATCTTTATGTTGGGCAACTCATGTTCTTCGGTGGCCCAGCCTCCTGCTACGGGTCCTGAATCCCGTGGTTATTTCCCATTTGGTACAGCTGATGGAATCCAGGCATCTCTGTGTAGCAGGCTCTTGAAATAATCCAGCAATCAGAGCTGCCCATCACTCCCGACAAAGGGAGCAGAGAGGCCCATCAGAGGCGACCCAGCCGTTCATTCAGTCTCTCTGATTCTCAATTGGCCTTCCTGATTTCCTTCCGCCCCCCAACTACACAAGCCTGCCCTTATTTTCATGGTTGATCTAGTTTAATGTGTTTCCATTCTTTGGTAGTGTCTAACTTAGGTTTTGTGAAAAACTGGAAGTTAAAGCCTCTGACTTTGGGTAACTTGTACAAAGGCATATGTGGGATTACGGGGCATTCTGTGCTGCACGTCATACATGTATACATTGTATTCTTTGTTCTTCCTGTGTTTTTTTAATCAGCATGAATCTCTAATTAGCAGTTGCTGGGTGGAACCATGACATTATTATTTGTATTTTTCAGATGGAGAGACTGAGGTCCTGAATTTGTACTGGTTGTCCTGTGTGCTGTGTGTCCAGAAGACAGAGCTGGAGTCCCAATCCAGAGCCCCTGGGTGTCGCCCCAAAAGACTGTGCTACTTATCGGTGGAGGACGCCGCCTCCTCATTTTCTTTCTAGGTAGGTCTATCTTTTTATTAAATCACAAAGCGAGCATTCATCATCTTGACAGTGAACGAATTATGAGCTAAAGGCCTGTCTCTGAATCTTGGCTTCTGTTAATTCCTCCCTAAGCCCCGAGGAACAAAATGTCTGAGTTGAACCGTTCACTCTTCCTCCAACGTGTATTTATTCTGATATGCAGCTGTTTTATTTTTTTTTATCCATTCTTTCTTTGAGCTTGCAGGCAGTGCCGTCGATATAGGTATTGCTTTACAGGCTATGTTTTATGTTCACTTATATGCCTGTCTTTGTGTTCAGACTCTGGCTTGAAGCCATCATGATGACTAAAGAATAAGAGAATGTTCAAACATCATGAACTTTTCACAAACAATTTGTGAACCTCTGTAGGTATCTGATGACTTTGTGTCTACGGAGTGAATAGAAGGAATCAAAAATAAGAACCCTTTTAGTCCTACCCCATGATATGATTTTGATCAAATTCAGGGTCCCACAAAAGTAGCAAAATTAATTTGCCAGTTTCCTTGAGGTTCTTTTACTTTGCCCAGATCAGCCTATGGAGGTGGACTTGGGTGTCTGGAATGCTGGGATGACCGGATTGACCTCCCGCTTTAGCTGTACTCATTTGGCCCAAATTCTGATCATAAATCCACCAGTTCAATAATTTATACTAATAAAAGCAATTTCCATTTTGAGTTTTCTCCCATTGCAGAGGTCCTCATAGAGCCCTTACCATTCCAACACAACGTTGTAAAATTTTGATATTCGATCCCGAGGAAGCTAGGAAAGAGGATAGATAGACACTGTCCCAGTACAGTCCTTATCAACTTGGACCTGCTTTAGTGAGCAGTGTGAATCCACACTCAGCCACACTGCTTGTTACCCAAGAACATCATGACTTGAGAGTCACTGGCAAGAAGTCATTGCACTTAGTTTCAGCAACCTCAGAATCGGTAATGCATGGCTTCCATGTTTGTACCAGCTCTGATGCAGGAAGTTCACTGAGTAATACAAGAGTCAGACTTACAGAACAGCTCCCGAATTCAGGGAACCAAAGAGGGCGTTTCCTCCCCTTCTGTAAAGTGACAGTGTTGGTGGAACACCATCAAATAAGAGAGAACCTGTGGATGCTGGACTGTGTACAGCTAGAGAGCTGGTTAGTAGGTCCTAGTTACTCTCGGCCAGAAGCTGAACCTCAGAAAGGGAGTTCAGGAGTCCTCTTAGCTCCCGGAGATTTACTCTGATTTCCCTTCGTAGGCATATGGAGTCAATTTTCTACTGTCTCTATAAATACTGTTGTGTCTGTCTCTCTGCCAAACCAGCTACCTTTCTCACCCCAGGGAGAAGCCAGAGATCAGACATTCCTACACTACAGCCCCATTAGACATCATAAGGGGAGGGAGGCGATTTGGCAGTCAAAATGATGTGTGTATTTGAATCTTGAAAGAGCCAGGCTAAACTTAGAGTCAGTGGGCTCCCATAAATAACCTGTGTTCCTCTCTCTTTGTGTGGTTTGGACTAGAATGCCTTTCTCTTTAGAGTTGTACAAGCAGCCAGGATCAAAGAGTCCCCCGTTTATGGACGCGTAGTTCGTCACCAAGTCATCATACCGTTCACGCTCAGCCGGGGGGCTCGGGCCCCAGCACTCGTAATTTTCTCCTGTTACTATTTTGTTGCATGGATTGGGTCTGGAGGGCACTCAAAGAACTTGCAACTACTTTAAGTCACTTTTTAAAAAAAGAGTAGAGATGAAAATTCACTTTCAAAGGAGGGTTAAAACTTAACTGGCAACTTTCTGGGCTGTGGAATGTGGTAAGAGGGAAGAGGAAGTAAAGAAATTGACCCATTACCACATGGAATGTGGTTTAAAAAGAATAATAGAAGGCAGAACAGTATCCTGTGTAATTGACTTACCCTTGAGTCAACATTACGGAGAGCCTTTGATAAGCAGAGCAGAACATATACAGGGATTTTTTTGTTTTGTTTTTTTAAAGCCCAAACTAGATAATGTATTTGAAAAACAGACTTTGAACTAGTTTGCTAGAATGTAAAGAATAAACATGTTTCAAAGTATAGCATTGGTGATGTTAACAGTCCCCGGATTGTGGATAATCACAGTGATTCAAACTAATAACTACTATTTGTTCAACGTCTACTGTGTGCCTGTGCTGTGCGGTATACGTGGTATCTTTTAATCCTCCCAGCCACACACAGGGAGGTGTCTTCTCCCCACTTATACACAGGGAAACGAAACTCCACAAAGTTCAAGTGCGTTGCACAAGGTCACTCGGTCATTAAGTGGTGAGCCCAGAATCTCTGGAGTGAATCAGAAGTGACGGCCAGTTAGCCTGTAGGTAGTGTTTCTGAATCCTCACTCCTCCTCTGGCCTCTGTTGCAGGAGTTGTCGGAGCTCCTTTGCTTTCTGAGTTGGGGGGGCTTTGCAGTCTTGTGCTTGCAGCCATTCAAGCCAGGGTCCATCATCTCCAAGTCCTGCTTCCCCGCCTTCCCCATTCCCTCACCCACAAGTCCCGCTCTGGCTTCTAGAACTGCCACCGACCACACGCAGGCCCTCTGCAGGGAGCAATCCCTTGAAGGCATGATGAAGAAAGTGCTTAAAGAAAATACTTTGTCAGGTCTGTTGCCCTTGAAAAGGGCAATAAAGGATCCTTATTGGACTTCTTGTTTAATTTGTATACAGTATGTCAAATACTTTCTTTGAAAGGCAACTCAAGATAGTGAATGAGTCTGTGTGTTTGTCCACAGGCGGTCAGGCTTCATCCCTGCCCCTCGTACAGCATATTGCATAGCTAAGGTCCTGGTGTTTTTGCATGAATATCAGGGACTACTATCTAGTAAAATAACTCCTATCACATGCTTGATCAGTTACAGTGATTGCCGAAGAACATTTCTTCAAACATATTCTTTTAACAGGAATCACGTTCTAGTTCCTTATACTTTGTTACTTAAATCTTAATCGAAGCTGAACTGTGTGAATCTAAAAAAAAAAAAAAAGTATGTGGTGTAGTGCAAAGAACTCGATGAATAGAGTCAATACAAAGTCTCAGTGGCTATGGAATCTCTGGGAGCCTTTGTCCTTGTCACAGGTAAAACCTGCATCACAGGGATGCCACAAGATCAAATAATTCAGATGATGGGAAAACTACAACCCTCTACAAATGTTACCTTCTTTCTGTTCCTTTCCTGTGTTATTACCTTTCGTCCGTCCCATCTCTTTATACTGCTTTAAAAAATAGTTTAAAAGGGTCAGAAATAGAAGCAAATAATCAATCGATTCTTTTTTTACCAATTTAATTGAAAAGCAATTGAGCGCATCACGCAAAATCCTGAGGCTCTTCCCCCCGCCAAGTTTTCTTGAAAGATTTCACACGTGCAGCGTAAGAAATTGTGAGTCAGCCTTCTCCGATCCTGACTTTAAGAGTTGCAGAAATCATCTGCCAGGCAGCACATATGTTCTTAGTTCCATGAGAGGAAGAAAACACATTTGCTGAAAAGAAATGGAAATTTTAAAACCAGTTGAGTTGTAATACAGACACTTCAAATTTTGCTAGCTTCTTTTTCCCTCTGGTGCCTGACTGCTTTCCTGGCCCTGACACTTTCTCCTGCTCATGAGGCATCTGTCACCCCAAACTCTCTCTCCCTGGGGCGTGGGCTCCAGTTGGCCGTGGAGGGAAGGCACAGGAAGTGCAGAATGACAGAAAGATGGAATGATGATGCAGAAATAATAAGTCGACAGTGACTACTTCTTGAATGCGAGGCACTCAAAGGCTGTAAATCCATTTTCTTATTGAGATCTTGTAACAATTCAATGTGATAATAACCTTTAGTAATAAACTGCACTCTGCAGTTCAGGGAACATGGCCTTAGCAGATGAAGTACTTGGCCAAGGTCACGCAGCTAGTGAGCCAGGCAGAGGTGAATCGTAACGCCCCCCAGTAGAACATTACATACGGGACCTCCAGACGTGGGGGAGGTATTTTCTTATTTTCTCCTGGGCAGTTGTCTTCAAGGAAGCATACTCACGACCCCCTAACATCCTAAGGAACCGACTGCTGGCCAGTACTATTGCCTCTATGTTAACATTGCAGAAACCAGATGCCAACAAGTTGTGGGTTTCTTTTGAAGCAAAAGAAATCAATTGTAGGGGAAATGAAACTCTCAGCTCAGTGCTCTACTTAAGAAATTTTAGGGCTTCCCTGGTGGCGCAGTGGTTACAACAGTGAGAGGCCCGCATACAGCAAAGAAAGAAAAAAAAAAAAGAAATTTTAAACTCATTTTATGATGCTCTTTGCCCTTCTTCACATCTCACTGAAGCTGTTCTGTTCCTCGGTAATTGGTCCTTGGTGGTTCTCGTGGACTGTCGGTCAGCATGTTTTTATTCATTAAAATGTGTGAGTAAAAATCGATGCGATGGGAGAACCACGGCAGCCTCGGCCACAGAACAAAGGCTTTTCTAAACCAGCATTTCTCCCATCACATCTGGGTAGATGTTTCATGTGGGTTTTCTTTCCCCAAGTATCCAATGGCATGATTGCATGTTTAGACAGAATCGACAGTGACATTTTCTTCGACCAAATAAAAAAAAAAGTAAAGGAAAAAAAAGGAAGACATTTCTACATTTAACTAGAAAACCTAAAGGCAAGTTGAATAACACTTTGAAAATTTATTTCCATTTTGTGATCTAAAGCAGACCTCAGGTGTTTCTGCAGACAGGTGGTACAGTTGCAGGTCTGCTGTGAGTCCTTGGGTAAAGGATTGTGTTGACTTTCTGAGAATATTTCAGGATTCACCATCACAAAGGACTTTGAAACATGGTGTTAAACTCCCATTGAAACGGGTCACAGTGTAAATGTTAAAGAGGAAACCAAGCCAGGTAAACCCAGGATGTTGGCTCCTTGTCAAACCTCACCATTTGAAACCCCAGCTCAGGGACTTCCTTGGCGGTCCAGTGGTTAAGACTCTGCGCTTCAAATGCAGGGGGCTCAGGTTCCATCCCTGATCCCACATGCCATGTGGTGTGGCCCCAAATAGTAGAAACCCCAGCTCAGCCTTCCAGAAGTCCTCCAAGGGAGCCTTCTCTAAGCCCATCCTTGTCACAGACACCAGCCCTGATGCTTCCTTGATCCCGCTAAAACTTAGCCAAGAAGCAAAAGCTCAGAGAGTGCCATTTTGCATAAAACTATCAGGCAGGAACTAGCACAACAAGGGAGAAATTCCTTAGTCACAGAAATCCGAGGGTTTCGATGTTAAGACAGTAGTCTCTGTCTTTCAGATGACTGGGGAAAATTCTCCCTTGTGCCTTTGAATGAGGGATTTCCCTAAAGACAATACTGAACTCTGTGTTTAGTTGCTGAAATTCTGCAGCCCTGGGATTTTTTTTTTTTTAAGTCAGAGCTTTCAGAGGCATGTAAAGCCCATTATAATGAACTGTAACTTAGGAGCACCCAGTAGATACAAGAGAATTGAAGGCTTTTTAAATACAGTCAACCAAAATATTTAAACTTTGGCTAGATCAAGCCGACACTGATTTCCACATGCCTCAGTCAGTAGAAAAATGTACCTTTTAAAACTAGAACTTTTTTTGGTCACTGATAGCATCTTAGCCCATAACATTTTTTATGATTGAAATACAGTTAATCTTCATTATTCACAGAGTGTGTATATGCAAATTCACCTGCTCACTAAAATATATTAAATCAATACTTAGGTGCTTTCACAGTCATTCAGGGACAAGTTGCCGAAAACGCACACACGTTCCTAGCTGAGGTGCACCCTCTGCCTCCCTGTTTGGATCATACTGTAAGAAAGTGTCTTTTTCATGGCCTTAGTGTCACATTTTTCACAGTTTTGTGCTGTGCGTTGATGACATCACCATTTAAAATGGCCCCCAAGCGAAGTGCAGTCGTTCTCCCTAGCGACCCCGAGTACAGGAAGGCTGTGACGTGCCTTACAGAGAAAGCATGTGTTCGATATGCTTCGTTCAGGTGTGAGTTACAGCGCTGTTGGTGGTGAGTCCATGTTCAGGAGTCAACCAGATATGTTAACTAAGACGTCCTTTGACCGAAACACATAAAACGAGGTTATGGATTCATTGTTTGATGAAAAAGTTGTGACCAGAGGCTGTCATGAACCGTACCCTGTATTCTCCCCTAGGAGCAGTGGTTTAGTACCTGCTAACTCAGTATTCCATGGATACTACAGAACATGAGTCCTGCAAATAATGAGAACTGGCCGTATGTGACTGAAAGCTCTGTACTGTCTGCTCACTTGAGTGGCTCTGTGGTGTGTAGAGAGTCTTCACTTACCATCTCAGGCGGGACTCAGAAATGTCCTGCTGTGTTTGGGACGGGGGTTATGGAGACTGGATGAGAATCCAGTGAATTTTATACATGAGGCAAAGAAAGGGAAGCTGGTACTGGAATGTGGAGAGAGAAGAGAAACGTGGCCATAGGTCATGGCCAGGATTGCCATAAAGGAAGGGAGGTGGAGGTGGAGGAAGAAACTGAAGAGAGAAATCTGAAAGTAGAGGAAAAAATGCATGTGTTCATAGTGAAACTCAGAATCGTTACCCAAGATAATGCCATTAACCATAGGATGTGTCATTGAAAGTGTTCAACATACTCCTCCCACTGGATTATAGAGCAGGAACATTAATGTGCATAAGATGTCATCTGTTGTATTTTCTTGAGAAGCAGTAGGTGAGATACGGAGACATTCAGCAGAGCTTAATGACAACATTTTTACATAAACTGAGCTTTGTTTATTTGTTTCGTTTTGTTTTGGTTTTGCCTCGTGTAAGGTCATGACTCATTGTTTCACAGCTACCCAGAAGAGACAATTTTAATTTTGAATAAACAGCATCTGTAGAAATGTTTCTCTTAAGCCAGGGGCACTTGGATGTACTTAAGGTAATGGAATTTTATAACCTATTTAATTTGCGATGGCAAGAGAGAGATTTTTACTAGCTAACTTAGAGAAACGACGTGTTCTCATATTCATGCAAAAGGTAATTTGTTTTATAGGCAGAAAGTAGAGTTTACAGTTTGAAATAAATAAATCATTGCTTTAAACAGTGTAGGAGAAAGCATACTACTTCAGAAATTATTGCTTGTTTACAGGCATTTGCCTGTTGGAAACAAAAGACTGAAATGAGAGCCCCTGTATCATTAGTCTGCTATGTGAGAAATGAGAAAGTATATACAGGGACCCAGAGCAGGAGAGAGAATTTCCCATAATCCCATGTGGACATGATAAATTGTACCATTTGGCCACTTACTGGTATATTAGATCAATACAGCATCTAACTCATGAGCTTCAGTTAGAAATCTCAAGTCTGATGGAAAAGTATTTTTTTGTATTTCAGGAAAGATTCTCAAAACTTTAGGAAAAATCAGTGCTGACGAAATATGGCCAAATTATATCTTCACATATGAAAAAGGTACTATTTTTTTCTAGGAGTTTGAAAGTCATTTTGAGCATTAAGATTTTTTTCAAGCAGTGTTAAAATCACATTGAGCTGCTGCTAATGAGTTATATCATACTCATATTTTTTGAAAATTAAACAAAATAAGGTACAAAATATACAAGACAAAAATTAATACAAATTTTCCAGTAAGTATTAGCTATTATAATAATATTGTTTTTATAGTGGATGTTGACCCTACAATAGTATATAATTATCCAAGTGTCCTAAACCAAGTATCATTCTCTTTTGATTATCATGCAAATGGCCTTGTCATTCTCGAAAACCCCTAGAACCAACGAAGTAAAAGATAGTAAATAACGAAGCAAAAAGGAATTTTGAGGGCTAATAAGTACTTCCCTGAATCCTCCAAGACATTTCCTATAAAAGACTATGCACTGATTTTGCTGGTCTGCATTCATATCTGCTTTGTTAGGGTAACTAAAACTCACTGCTATAACAAGCAACTTCAAAATCTCAGTAGCTTAAAACACTAAAGATTTATTTATTGCTAACGTCACAGTTATGTAGACTCCGGTGACTCCTCTGGGGGTTCTCCTTTAAATGGTTTCTTCCACCTTATAGCTTCCCCAGTCTCAGAGGAAGGGAAAGAGTTTGTACTGTGGTTAGGGAAGTTTAGGGCCAGGCCTGGACATAACAACATACTTTCCACTCACATTCTTTAGACCAGAATCTCATCCTAAGACCACAACATAACTTCAGATTATTCTGGGAAGTGCTGTCTTCCTGTTTGCATGGAGAAAAGAAACAGGATATGCTTTACTGATTCTTCAGAGATACTAAAGGTTTAAACTTTCCAGTGTGCTCTATTTCTTAGCACGCCATTAAATAGGGTTAATAATTTATTACAAGGACACCATTTGACACCATAATTTTTTTTTTTTTTTCTTGCGGTACGCGGGCCTCTCACTGCTGTGGCCTCTCCCGTTGCGGAGCACAGGCTCCGGACGCGCAGGCTCAGCGGCCATGGCTCACGGGCCCAGCCGCCCCGTGGCATGTGGGATCTTCCTGGACCGGGGCACGAACCCGTGTCCCCTGCATCGGCAGGCGGACTCTCAACCACTGCGCCACCAGGGAAGCCTGACACCATAATTTTTGTGTCTCAGCATACACAGTTGATGTTGGTCCAGGTCTTCCCTGAAGCTTCCCTGATCATCTCACCATGCCCTATAGTGATCCTCTGATCTATGCTGTTATAGTGACGTTTAGCAAATCATCTTCGTAGTCTTTATTCTTTCTACTTATTATACGTATTATCTTCCTATTAGACTCTAAGCTTCTTACGTAGTCTAGTCTAGTCTAGTATGATACAGTACCATATCATATAGTATTGTATGGTAGTTAATGACATGGTCTCTGCAGTCAGACTGCAAAGGTTTGAATCCTGGTTTCATTACTTACTAGCTATTTACCTTACCTAATTATCTAACCTCTTTGTACCCTAGTTTCCTCATTTAAAAATAAGCATAGTCACTAAAGTGCACACCTCATATATTTTTTATGAAATTGCACATGATAAATTATGTAAAGCACCGAGAATAGTAAGCATTTAAAAAACTAGTGAGTCTTTGAGAAATGCCAAATGTAATTACTTATACAATACAGAACTATCACTTTTTATTCTTGAATCCTCTACTGCAGCTAGCATATACGCCTGCCCACAGGAGGTCACAAGAAATGTTTACTAAGAGAAACAATGAAGATTTTTGATTGATGAAGTAGAGAGTCTTCTACTTCCGCATAAGAATCCTTCCTCAATATATTGCCTCCAGTTCCACACAGATACCAACATTAAGATATAATGGTTTTTCTTTATAATTAGGAATATATAATTAGGAATTAACCTTAAAATGGCTTTTTTTTTCCATGTAAACAATGCAACACACTAAACTTTTTTTTTTTTTTTTTTTTTTTGCGGTACGCGGGCCTCTCACTGCTGTGGCCTCTCCCGTTGCGGAGCACAGGCTCCGGACGCGCAGGCTCAGCGGCCATGGCTCACGGGCCCAGCTGCTCCGTGGCATGTGGGATCTTCCCGGATCGGGGCACGAACCCGCGTCCCCTGCATCGGAAGGCAGACTCTCAACCACTGCGCCACCAGGGAAGCCCAACGCACTAAACTTTAAGTGAAACACTTCCTGATATAGCATGTCTAAAATTCGGGATCAAATAAAACATCTAATTAATTTTCATGTATACCTGAGCTGTTAACCATAAACATAAAGGAATACCTGCAAAGGCCACAGATTATACGAAAGTGCAATTCCACAGAAGTACAGAAATTTATTCTGAGGTGTTTGCCTATTCCTTGTGACCTGGAACCTGGGTTCCAATGGTTACACACAGCAGATAAGAAACAAAGCCTAGGACGAGAGCAGAGTAAGAAGATAGATCAGAGACATAGATAAAAAGCAAGAAGGGGGATTAGTATAAAAAAATCCCACATCTCATAGAGAATTAATAGAGATAATTGCTTGCCTCAGCCTTCATTCACTCTGAGAGGAGCAGGAGAAAGAAAATAGCCATCTTCAAAATGCCTAACCTCAATCCTACCAGGTAACCATTGTAGCCACCAAAAAAGGGCAGAATTTGAGTTCAAAGTGGCATCAAGTTGATAATCTCCCAGGTACTTGACAGGAGAAATGCAAATCTTCTCTAGAAGAATGCATCTTAAACCTAAGCCTCACATTTAGGAAAAAAGTTTCCAAGGAACATGAACTCACACACACAAAAATCACCAAACACAAGGGAATAGAACACTATTAGCAAGAGCCAAGAGAAACAGCAAAGTGAAGAATTTCAAAATTGGAGTTTTTATACCAGGAATATGTAAGTTTTATATCTTTAATACTCTCAAGAAACTAAAAGCATATAGCAAGTGTCAAAGTTACATGACATTAAACTGTGGAATTTGGAAAAAATTAGCTTTCTGGAAATGAGAGATATAATAATTGAAATTAGAAACTGCTTTAAACATCAGGTTAGACTAATTGAAGAAAGAATGTGTAAACTAGAAGATAGATTAATAGTAATAATTAAGAATGCCATGTAGACAAAGAGGAGGTAAGCATGAAAGAGGAGTTTAAAGGTAAAGAAAATATAGAAGGGAAGGTAGAACACATGTCAAATTGGAGGTATAAGACAGGAGTGGGCAAATTGTTCCTGTAAAGGATCAGAGAGTAAATAATTTAGGGTCAGTGGGCCACAAGGGCTCTATCAACCCTGCCATTGTAGTGCAAAATGACATTCTGAGAAATACTCAACTCTGTCATTGTAGTATAAAGCACCCATAGATAATAACATAAACAAATGCGCCTGGATGTTTACTTACAAGAAGACAACATACTTGATTTGGTGCATGGATCATAGTTTGTCAACTCCTAGCCTAAGAAATAATAGAAAATCAGGGCAGAACAAAATTTGAGAAGATAGTGGATTACATCTCAATCAAGATGCCCTCCCACCAAAAGTAAAACAATTAAATCTCGAAAAAAAAAGAAAAGGTACAATAATGGCTGGGAATTTTCCGGAAATAATAGAACACAACAATTCTCAGATTCATAAGACCAAAAACTCCAAAGCAGGGTAAAGTAAAAATAAATTCACAACTAGATAAATTATTGTGAAACTGCAGGACAAGAATGACAGAGAAAGATTTTAAAAGTTGCCTTAAAAATTATTAACTTCAGTCCCCTAAAAAGATGTAGAAACTGGACAAAATTTTCAAAAATATATCAGGGCCCTGGAAATTGACCTAAGACAAACAATAATTGTGAAGCATTTATTCATGAAAAACTGTTAGAACTTTGAGTGAGAATGGTAGAAATCTGTGATCTTCATACCTGGAGTTAGTCCAGACACCCCACTACCAGCAGCAGCTTGGCTGATGCTATCTATAGTTTCACATGAGTGGGGTTGGATGTGAAAACCAGAAGTTTAACTGTCAGAGAGGAATGACTTGGAATGAAAGGTGAAAACCCACACTCAAGAGTTTTGTCAGTAAAAGTAGCAAAGTTGATAGGAAATGAATTGGAAAAATCTGGTGCGCTTCACCTTAAACTTGAGGTCCCATTTGAGTGAGCAATGGACAAGCAAGAAATTTAATAATGAGATCTTGGAAGTGAGAAAATCCCAAAGAAATGACAAAAAAATTCTTGGAACTAATAAGCAATTATAGCAAGGTAGGAGGATGCAATATATAAATGTTAAATCATATTAATATAATTATATAAAAACGAATATAATATATTAATATATTGTATAATAATGATATACAAATATTAATTGATGTGTTATTAATATTAAATTAAGTTGATGTTAATCTTGATAATTAGTTATGTGTTATGCATTAGTTACATCAATTAGTATTATTATAAATTAATTAATATTAAAAAGTCAATTGCTTTCCTATATACCAGGAATGAACAATTGGAATTTGTAATTAAGAACACAGTACCAGTTACATTAGCACCAAAAAAGTGAACTACTTTAGGTATAAATCTAACAAACTATGTACAGGATCTATATGAGGAAAAAACTGTAAACTCTGACGGAAGAAGTCAAATATCTAAATAAATGAAGAGAGATTTCATATTCATGGGTAGGAAGATTCAATTTCCTAACTTGATCTATAGATCTGAAGATTTACATCCAAAATATACAAAGAACTCCTGAAACTCAACAGTGAGAAAATGAACAACCTGATTTTAAAATGAGTGAAGTCTCTGAACAGACACCTCACCAAACATGATACACAGATGACAGATAAGCATATGAAATGATTCTCAACATTATTTGCCACTAGAGAATTGCAAATGAGAGCAATAATAAGATACTATTAAACACCTATTAGAATAGCTAAAATCCAAAAATCCAAAACACTGACAACAGCAAATGCTGACAAGGATGTGGACCAACAGGAACTCTCATTCATTGCCAGAAGAAGTACAAAATGGTACACTCACTTTTCAAGATAATTGGCAATTCGTTACAAAGCTGTGTGTGGGCTTACTATAAGATCAGCAAATGCATGCCTAGGTATTTGCCTAATGAGTAGAAAAAATTATGTTTACACAAAAACCTTCACATGAATGTTTATAGCAGCTGTTTTCATAATTGTCAAAAACTGGAAGGAACCAAGTTGTCCTTCAATAAGTGAATGGAGCAACAAATTGTGGTACATCCATACAACAGAATATTACTTGGCAATAAAAAGAAATCAGCTGTCAAGCCATGGAAAGACATGGAGGACACAAATGCATATTACTAAATGAATTAAGAGTTTGTAAAGGCTACATACTGTATGATTCCAGCTGTACAATATTCTGTACAATGCAAAACTATAGACACTAAAAAAATCAGTAGTTGCCTGTTAGGAGAAGGAAA
This sequence comes from Orcinus orca, assembly GCF_937001465.1. Taxonomy (NCBI): domain Eukaryota; kingdom Metazoa; phylum Chordata; class Mammalia; order Artiodactyla; family Delphinidae; genus Orcinus; species Orcinus orca. The sequence goes on along the minus strand of NC_064560.1, from coordinate 11,804,472 downwards.
AGGGAGGAGAATAGGGATGAATAGGTGGAATATTAGGAAATTTTTAAGGCTGGGAAATTGTTCTGTATGATACTCTAAAAATGGACACATGACATTATGCTTTTGGCAAAATCCATAGCATTGCATAACACAAATTGTGAACCATGATCTAAACCATGGACTTTAATCATTTTATACCAGAATTGGTTTATCAATTTTAAATGTACCACATTAATGCAAGATGTTAGTAATAGAGAAAATTTTGTGCAGGGGGATAGAGGCTATATGAGAAGTGTCTGTACTTTCTTTGTACTCTCTCTATAGACCTAAAATTGATTTTAAAAAAGAAAGTCTCTTAGATTGTTTTTAAAGGAATCAAATGAAAATTCTAGATTTGAAAAGTAAAATAATCAAAATGTAAAATACTTTGGATGGTTTCAACAGCAGTTTGAGATGCTAGAAAAAATAATCAGTGAACCTGAAAACAGATCAATAGAAATTATCCAATATGAATATTATAGAGAAAAAATATTTTAGAAAAATGAACAAAAGCTCAGAGACCTGTTGGACAACATCAAATATACCAATATGCATACAGTAGAAGTCCCAGGAAGAGAGGAGAGAGTCAAACAGGCAGAAAATTAATGGCCCAATACTTTCCAAATTTGATGAAAACTATTAATATACAGACCCAAGAAGTTCAGTGAACCCCAAGTAGGATAAAGAGAGAATCTAGACACATCACAGTTATTACTCTGCTGAAAAAGCAAAAGATCAAGAGAAAACCTTGAAAGTAACAAGAGAAAATTAACTTATTATGCACAGAGAATGACAAAATAATTAATATATGACATGAGAAACAATTGAGACCAGAAGGTAGTGGAATGACATTCATTCAATGTACTGGAATAAAAAATTCTCAACCAGGAATTCTCTATCCAACAAAACTGTCCTTCAAAACTTTGGGGAAATAAAGACATTCCCAGATGATCAAAGACAGAAGAGTCATTACTCACAAATCTGCCTTACAAGAAACATTAAAAAAAAAAAAAAAAAAAGTCAGTATGAAAGAAATGACACCAGACAGTAATTTAAATTCAAAGGAAGAAATAAAGAGATTAAACACAGTAAACATGTAGGTAAATATAAAGACAACTAAATTTTTTTTCTGTTAATTTTTGTAAAAATCATAAAATTATATGAAGCCGTAAATTAACACTGTATTATTGGGCTTATAACAGATACACATGCAATATATATGACAATATTAGTGCAAGGGTGGGGGATAAAGCTATATTGGAGAAAAATTGCTGTATTTTACTAGAATTTAGTCAGTATTAACTTGAAGTAGATCATGATAAATTGGTATGAATCCCTAGAGCAGCCCCTAAGAAAATAAACTAAAAAATAAAGCCTAAAAATAATAAAGGGGGCTTCCCTGGTGGTGCAGCAGTTAAGAATCCATGCTTCCAATGCTGGTGACGTGGGTTCGATCCCTGGTTGGGGAACTAATATCCCACATGCTGCATGGCATGGCCAAAAAACTAAAAACTAAGAAAAAATGTTTAAATAATAAAAAAATAAAGAAATTAATAGTAGTACACTAATATTTCTTAAACACAAAAGGCAATAAAGGAGGAAAATAGGAAGAAAAAAGACATGAAACATTTAGAAAACAAATAATGACAAATAATGTATAGGCATCTAACACCAAAACCCCAAAATACATGAAGCAAAAATTGGAAGATTAATAGGAAAAAATAGATAATTCAACAATTATGATGACAAATTTCAGAAAGAAATATAGTGGCAGATTTCACAGAGAAAAGATAAATCATCCAAAGGAACAACAGTTTGACTATATCTGATATCTCAATAACAATGGGGGCCATACACAGTAGAAGTATCTATAAGGATATGAGGAAAAATAACTGTCATGCTAGAATTTTATACGTAGCAAATTATCTTTCAAGGATGAGAGTAAAAGGAAGACATATTTTTCAAAATAATAAATAAAAACTGGAGCATATTTTACCAATAGGACCTCACTAAAGAGATGTACTGGGGCTTCCCTGGTGGCGCAGTGGTTGAGAGTCTGTCTGCCGATGCAGGGGACATGGGTTTGTGCCCCGGTCCGGGAAGATCCCACATGCCACGGAGAGGCTGGGCCCGTGGGCCATGGCCGCTGAACCTGCACGTCTGGAGCCTGTGCTCCACAACGGGAGAGCCCACAGCAGTGAGAGGCCCATGTACCGCAAAAAAAAAAGAAAACAGAAAACAGAAAAAAAGAGGTGTACTGTACACATCAGAATGATAATTTGAGATACGAGTATTAAGATTTGCCTCTTTTAGTATGTGTAGCATACTTCAGTAATTTTAAAAGTCATTTATGTTTCCATATAACAGGAACAAACAAAAAATAAAACTTGAAAATGATATCATTTTCAATAGTGCAATCAATGTAGGCTATCTAGGAATACATCTAACAAAAGGTGCATAATTCATAGGCTATTATAAAACATGATTAAAAGACTTCAACTCTTAAATAAACATGGGAATAAATCTAAACAAGCAACTATAAAACTGTTAAAAAACTGACAATTTTACTGATGATGATGTTTAATTTATACTTTAAAAAAATCAAGGGACAATTAATCTTAGACTCCACTAGCATATAAATAAGGAGGGGATGATTGAAATAATATTTTCTGGGGCATTGTGATTGTTCTGAAGAATGGGGAAGGGAAAATATTCATTATTTTTAGAGTTATTAAAGATAAATATTTAAACACATAAGGTAAACATTAAAAATAGCATGTGTCTTTCAAAACTTATAGAAGAAAAGGTTACAAGAAAGAAGAAGAAAAAGTCTAAACAAAGAAAAAGGATCAAAGAAAAATCAAACAAAATAAAAAGGGCAAAGTATGAGAATACAAATAAATCTAAATGTATCAGAAATCACAATCAATATAAATGAACTATTAATGTAAATCATTACATTAACAGTTTAAAGGAGCAAAACTATGATTATTCCAAAAGATTCAAAATGAAAAATAAATGAAAGTGCATGATAAAATTCAGCAATCATTCATGGTCAAAATTTATAGCAACTAAAAACTAAAGGAAATTATTTAAACTAAAAAAAAGGTCTACAAAAATCCTACAGCAAATCCGACCATATTGAAGTATTAAAATAATTATCTTTATATTCAACAATAAGACCCAAATGCTCACTGTGACCATTTCATTTCAAAATTGTACTAGTCATCTTAGCCATCACAATAAGAATAGAAAAAGGAAAAAAAGGTGTAAGGATTAGAGATGAAGAAACAAAAATGTAGTTTTTTGCTGATTACCTACCTAGAAAATCCAACTGAATTCATATATTATTAAACTTAATAAAGCAGTTGGTAAAATTGCTATATGTAAGATCAAGCTAAGTTAACTTTGTACTTGAGCATATGAAGAAACTGGGATTCTCCTTCTTTGCTGAGTAAAGAGTAAAATTTTACAACCATTCTGACAAACTATTTCTCTTCATCTACCAAGCTAAATACATATAAACTCTGTAACCCAGAAGTTTCCCTTCAACACATACAGGTATAATTAAGGTATAATTAAGGGAAATAAGTGCTTATGTTCCTCAAAAGATATACTAGAATGTTTTTAGCTGCTTTATTCATAATATAAAAAACTGAAAGAGAGGAACCAAGATGGCAGAGTAGAAGGACGCGCTCTCACTCCCTCTTGTGAGAACACAAGAATCACAACTAGCTGCTGGACAGTCATCGACAGGAAGACACTGGAACTCACCAAAGATACCCCACATCCAAAGACAAAGGAGAAGCCACAATGAGGCAGTAGGAGGGGTGCAATCACAGTAAAATCACATCCCATAACTGCTGGGTGGGTGACTCACAGACTGGAGAACACTTACACCACAGAAGTCCACCTACTGGAGTGAAGGTTCTGAGCCCCGTGTCAGGCTTCCCAACCTGGGGGTACAGAAACGGGTGGAGGAATTCCTAGAGAATCAGACTTCGAAGCCTAGTGGGATTTCATTGCAAGACTTCGACAGGACTGGGGGAAACAGAGACTCCACTCTTGGAGGGCACACACAAAGTAGTGTGTGCATCGGGGCCCAGGGGAAGGAGCAATGACCCCAGGGGAGACTGAAACAGACCTACCTGCTAGTGTTGGAGGGTCGCCTGCAGAGGCAGGGGGTGGCTGTATCTCACCGTGAGGACAAGGACACTGGCAGCAGAAGTTCTGGGATGTACTCCTTGGCATGAGCCCTCCCAGAGTCTGTCATTAGCCCCACCAAAGAGCCCAGGTAGGCTCCAGGGTTGCGTTGCCTCAGGCCAAACAACCAACAAGGAGGGAACCCAGGCCCACCCATCAACAGTCAAGAGGATTAAAGTTTTACTGAGCTCTGCCCACCAGAGCAACAGTCAGCTCTACCCACCACCAGTCCCTCCCATCAGGAAACTTACACAAGTCTCTTAGGTAGCCTCATCCACCAGAGGGCAGACAGCAGAAGCAAGAACTACAGTCCTGCAGCCTGTGGAACAAAAAACACATTCACAGAAAGATAGAAAAGATGAAAAGGCAGAGGGCTATGTACCAGATGAAGGAACAAGATAAAAGCCCAGAAAAACAACTAAGTGAAGTGGAGATGGGCAACCTTCCAGAAAAAGAATTCAAAATAATGATAGTGAAGATGATCCAGGACCTTAGAAAAAGAATGGAGGTAAAGATTGAGAAGATGCAAGATATGTTTAACAAAGACCTAGAAGAATTAAAGAACAAACAAACAGAAATGAACAATACAATAACTGAAATGAAAACTACACTAGAAGGAATCAATAGAATAACTGAGGCAGAAGAATGGATAAGTCACCGGGAAGACAGAATGGTGGAATTCACTGCTGTGGAACAGAATAAAGAAAAAAGAAAGAAAAGAAATGAAGACAGCCTAAGAGACCTCTGGGACAACATTAACCACCACAACATTTGCATTATAGGGGTCCCAGAAGGAGAAGAGAGAGAGAAAGGACCCAAGAAAATATTTGAAGAGATTACAGTCAAAAACTTCCATAGGGCTTCCCTGGTGGCGCAGTGCTTGAGAGTCCGCCTGCCGATGCAGGAGACACGGGTTCGTGCCCCAGTCTGGGAAGATCCCACATGCCGCGGAGCAGCTGGGCCCATGAGCCATGGTTGCTGAGCCTACGCATCCGGAGCCTGTACTCCACAACGGGAGAGGCCACAACAGTGAGAGGCCCGTGTACTGCAAAAAAAAAAAAACTTCCCTAACGTGGGAAAGGAAATAGCCACCCAAGTCCAGGAAGTGCAGCGAGTCCCATACAGGATAAACCCAAGGAGAAACACACCGAGACCCATAGTAATCAAATTGGCAAAAATTAAAGACAAAGGAAAATTATCAAAAGCAGCAAGGGAAAACCGAAAAATAACATAAAAGGGAACTCCCATAAGGTTAACAGCTGATTTCTCAGCAGAAACTCTACAAGCCAGAAGGGAGTGGAATGATATACTTAAAGTGATGAAAAGGAAGAACCTACAACAAAGATTACTCTACTCAGCAAGGATCTCATTCAGATTCGATGGAGAAATCAAAAGCTTTACGGACAAGCAAAAGCTAAGAGAATTCAGCACCACCAAACCAGCTCTACAACAAGTGCTAAAGGAACTTCTCTAAATGGGAAACACAAGAGAAGAAAAGGACCTACAAAAAAAAAAAATTAAGAAAATGGTCATAGGAACATACATATCGATAACTACTTTAAACGTGAATGGATTAAATGCTCCAACCAAAAGACAGTGGCTTGCTGAATGGATAGAAAAACAAGACCCATATACATGCTGTCTACAAAAGACCCACTTCAGACCTAGGGACACATACAGACTGAATGTGAGGGGATGGAAAAAGATATTCCATGCAAATGGAAATCAAAAGAAAGCTGGAGTAGCAATACTCATATCAGATAAAATAGACTTTAAAATAAAGAATGTTACAAGAGACAAGGAAGGACACTACATAATGATCAAGGGATCAATCCAAGTAGAAGACATAACAATTATAAGTATATATGCACCCAACATAGGAGCACCTCAATCCATAAGGCAAATGCTAACAGCTATAAAAGAGAAAATGGACAGTAACACAATAGTAGTGTGGGAGGTTAACACCTCACTTACACCAATAGACAGATCATCCAAAATGAAAATAAATAAGGAAACAGAAGCTTTAAATGACACAGTACACCAGATAGATTTAATTGATATTTATAGGACATTCCATCCAAAAACAGCAGATTACACTTTCTTCTCAAGTGCGCATGGAACATTCTCCAGGATAGATCACATCTTGGGTCACAAATCAAGCCTCAGTAAATTTAAGAAAATTGAAATCATATCAAGCATCTTTTCTGACAACAGCGCTATGAGATTAGAAATGAATTACAGGGAAAAAAACGTAACAAAACACAAACACATGGAGGCTAAACAATACGTTACTAAATAACCAAGAGATCACTGAAGAAATCAAAGAGGAAATCAAAAAATATCTAGAGACAAATGACAATGAAAACATGACGGTCCAAAACCTATGGGATTTAGCAAAAGCAGTTCTAAGAGGGATGTTTATAGCTATACGAGCCTACCTCAAGAAACAAGAAAAATCTCAAATAAACAATCTAAACTTACACCTAAAGGAATTAGAGAAAGAAGAACAAACAAAACCCAAAGTTAGCAGAAGGAAGGAAATCATAAAGATCAGAGCAAAAATGAATGAAATAGAAACAAGGAAAACAATAGCAAATATCAATAAAACTAATAGCTGGTTCTTAGGGAATATAAACAAAATGATAAACCATTAGCCAGACTCATCAAGAAAAAGAGGGAGAGGACTCAAATCAATAAATTTAGAAATGAAAAAGGAGAAGATAAAACAGACACCGCAGAAATACAAAGCATCCTAAGAGACTACTAAAAGGAACTCTATGCCAACGAAATGGACAACCTGGAAGAAATGGATAAATTCTTAGAAAGGTATAACCTTCCAAGACTGAACCAGGAAGAAATAGAAAATATGAACAGACCAATCACAAGGAATGAAATTGAAACTGTGATTAAAAATCTTCCAACAAACAAAAGTCCAGGACCAGACGGCTTCACAGGTGAATTCTATCAAACATTTAGAGAAGAGCTGACACCCATCCTTCTCAAACTCTTCCAAAAAATTGCAAAGGAAGGAACACTCACTTTTCATGTGCTTATTTGCAATTTATAAATCTTGTCTGGTGAATTAAGTGTTCAAATATTTTACTCATTTCTAATGAATTTGTCTTTTTATTACTGATTTGTAAGAGGTCTTTATATATTGTGGATGCAAGTTCCATTATCAGATATGTGTTTTGAAAATATTTCTCAATCTTTGGATTACCTATGTAAGTGTCACTTTTAAGGAGGAATTTTTAAAAATTTTGATAAAGTGCAGTTTAACAGTTCCCTCTTTTGTGGTTCATACTTTTTGCATCTTACCTAAGAAATCTTAGTCTAACATAAAGTCAGGTTTTCTCCTAGAAGTTTTAAACTTTTCCATTAACATCTGTGATGCATTTTGAGTGGATATTTGTGTTTGGTGTGAGATTTGAGTCTTGTGTTTTGCCTGTGATACCCAGCTACTCTAGTGTGACTTATTGAAAAGACTATCATCTTCCCCATTAAATTGCCTCAATGCCTTTTCCAAAAATCAATTAACCCGACATTTATGGGTCGATATCTGGAATTTCTATTGTGTTCCATCGATGTGTATGTCTATTCTTATTCTAAACACATTCTTGACAAATGTAGCTGTGTAATAAAATCTGACACTATGGAAAATAGGTCCTCCACTTTTGCTCTTCCTCTTTGAAATTGTGTTGGCTATCCTAGTTTGTTTGTTTGTTTGTTTGTTTGTGTGGTACGCGGGCCTCTTACTGTTGTGGCCTCTCCCATCGCGGAGCACAGGCTCTGGACGCACAGGCTCAGCGGCCATGGCTCACGGACTTACCCGCTCCGTGGCATGTGGGATCTTCCAGGACCAGGGCACGAACCCACGTCCCCTGCATCGGCAGGCGGACTCTCAACCACTGCACCACCAGGGAAGCCCCCCCTTTTTTTTTTTTTTTTTTTTACATTTCTATATATTTTAGAATCATTCTCCAATTTCTGCAAAAAAGCTGCCTAGGATTTTGAATGGGGTTGCAATGAATCTACAGATAACTCAAAGCAGAGCAGTAGCTAGCCTTTAATCCATGAATATGGTATGCATCTCTACTGATTTATCTCTTCCTTAATCTTTCTGAGCAAAATTTTGTAGTCTCTGGCATACAAGTCTTGCACATATCTCGTTAAATTTATCTTGAAGTATTTCACATTTTTGATGCTATTATAAATGGTACTTAAATTTTTTAATTTCCAATAACTCTTTCACTAAAATACAGACATTCAGTTAATTTAAAATTTTTAGTTTTCTTGTTTTTATGCACCTTCACTTATTCCTTTTTTTTTTTTTTACATCTTTATTGGAGTATAATTGCTTTAAAATGGTGTGTTAGTTTCTGCTTTATAACAAAGTGAATCAGTTATACATATACATATGTTCCCATATCTCTTCCCCCTTGCGTCTCCCTCCCTCCCACCATCCCTATCCAACCCCTCTAGGTGGTCACAAAGCGCCGAGTTGATATCCCTGTGCTATGCGGCTGCTTCCCTCTAGCTATCTGTTTTACGTTTGGTAGTGTATATATGTACATGCCACTCTCTCGCTTTGTCACAGCTTACCCTTCCCCCTCCACATACCCTCAAGTCCGTTCTCTAGTAGGTCTGTGTCTTTATTCCTGTCTTACACCTAGGTTCTTCATGACATTTTTTTTCTTAAATTCCATATATATGTGTTAGCATACGGTATTTGTTTTTCTCTTTCTGACTTACTTCACTCTGTATGACAGACTCTAGGTCCATCAACCTCATTACAAATAGCTCAATTTCGCTTCTTTTTATGGCTGAGTAATATTCCGTTGTATATATGTGCCACATCTTCTTTATCCACTCATCCAATGATGGACACTTAGGTTGTTTCCATCTCCGGGCTATTGTAAATAGAGCTGCAGTGAACATTTTGGTACATGACTCTTTTTGAATTATGGTTTTCTCAGGGTATATGCCCAGTAGTGGGATTGCTCGGTCATATGGTAGTTCTATTTGTAGTTTTTTAAGGAACCTCCATACTCTTCTCCATAGTGGCTGTACCAATTCACATTACCACCAGCAGTGCAAGAGTGTTCCCTTTTCTCCACACCCTCTCCAGCATTTATTGTTTCGAGATTTTTTTGATGATGGCCATTCTGACTGGTGTGAGATGATATCTCATTGTAGTTTTGATTTGCATTTCTCTAATGATTAATGATGTTGAGCATTTTTTCACATGTTTCTTGGCAGTCTGTATATCTTCTTGGAGAAATGTCTATTTAGGTCTTCTGCACATTTTTGGATTGGGTTGTTTGTTTTTTTTGTTATTGAGCTGCATGAGCTGCTTATAAATTTTATAGATTAGTCCTTTGTCAGTTGCTTCATTTGCAAATATTTTCTCCCATTCTGAGGGTTTTCTTTTGGTCCTGTTTATGGTTTCCTTTGCTGTGCAAAAGCTTTGAAGTTTCATTTGGTCCTGTTTATTTATTTTTGTTTTTATTTCCATTTCTCTAGGAGGTGGGTCAAAAAGGATCTTGTGATTTATGTCATAGAGGGTTCTGCCTATGTTCTCCTCTAAGAGTTTGATACTTTCTGGCCTTACACATAGGTCTTTAATCCATTTTGAGCTTATTTTTGTATATGGTGTTAGGGAGTGATCTAATCTCATACTTTTACATGTACCTGTCCAGTTTTCCCAGCACCACTTATTGAAGAGGCTGTCCTTTCTCCACTGTACATTCCTGCCTCCCTTATCAAAGATAACTTGACCATATGTGCGTGAGTTTCTCTCTGGGCCTTCTCTCCTGTTCCATTGTTCTATCTTTCTGTTTTTGTGCCAGTACCATACTGTCTTGATTACTGTAGCTTTGTAGTATAGTCTGAAGTTAGGGAGCCTGATTCCTCCAGCTCTGTTTTTTGTTCTCAAGATTGCTTTGGCTATTTGGGGTCTTTGGTGTTTCCGTATAAATTGTGAATTTTTTTGTTCTAGTTCTGTGAGAAATGCCAGTAGTAGTTTGATAGGAATTGCATTGAATCTGTAGATTGCTTTGGGTAGTAGAGTCATTTCCACAATGTTGATTCTTCCAATCCAAGAACATGGTATATCTCTCCACCTGTTTGTATCATCTTTAGTTTCTTTCATCAGTGTCATAATTTTCTGCATACAGGTCTTTTGTCTCCTTAGGTAGGTTTATTCCTAGATATTTTATTCTTTTTGTTACAATGGTAAATGGGAGTGTTTTCTTGATTTCACTTTCAGATTTTTCATCATTAGTGTATAGGAATGCCAGAAATTTCTGTGCATTAATTTTGTATCCTGCTACTTTACCAAATTCATTGATTAGCTCTAGTAGTTTTCTGGTAGCATCTTTAGGGTTCTCTATGTATAGTGTCATGTCATCTGCAAACAGTGACAGCTTTACTTCTTCTTTTATGATTTGGATTCCTTTTATTTCCTTTTCTTCTCTGATTGCTGTGGCTAAAACTTCCAAAACTATGTTGAATAAGAGTGGTGAGAGTGGGCAACCTTGTCTTGTTCCTGATCTTAGTGGAAATGCTTTCTGCTTTTCACCATTGAGGACAGTGTTGGCTGTGGGTTTGTCATGTATGGCCTTTATTATGTTGAGGAAAGTTCCCTCTATGCCTACTTTCTGCAGGATTTTTATCATAAATTGGTGTTGAATTTTGTTGAAAGCTTTCTCTGCATCTATTGAGATGATCATATGGTTTTTCTTCTTCAATTTGTTAATATGGTGTATCACATTGATTGATTTGCGTATATTGAAGAACGCTTCCATTCCTGGAATAAACGCCACTTGATCATGGTGTATGATCCTTGTAATGTGCTGTTGGATTCTGTTTGCTAGTATTTTGTTGAGGATTTTTCCATCTATGTTCCTCAGTGATATTGGCCTGTAGTTTTCTTTCTTTCTGACATCGTTGTCTGGTTTTGGTATCAGAGTGATGGTGGCCTTGTAGAATGAGTTTGGGAGTGTCCTCCCTCTGCTATATTTTGGGAGAGTTTGAGAAGCATAGGTGTTAGCTCTTCTCTAAATGTTTGATAGAATACACCTGTGAAACAGTCTGGTCCTGGGCTTTTGTTCGTTGGAAGATTTTTAATCACAGTTTCAATTTCAGTGCTTGTGATTGGTCTGTTCATATTTTCTATTTCTTCCTGATTCAGTCTTGGCTGGTTGTGCATTTCTAAGAATTTGTCCATTTCTTCCAGGTTTTCCATTTTATTGGCATAGAGTTGCTTGTAGTAATCTCTCATGATATTTTGTATTTCTGCAGTGTCAGTTGTTACTTCTCCTTTTTCATTTCTAATTCTATTGATTTGAGTCTTCTCACCTTTTTTTTGATGAGTCTGGCTAATGGTTTATTAATTTTGTTTATCTTCACAAAGAACCAGCTTTTGCTTTTATTAATCTTTGTTATTGTTTCCTTCATTTCTTTTTCATTTATTTCTGATCTGATTTTTATGATTTCTTTCCTTCTGCTATCTTTGGGGTTTTTTTTTCTTCTTTCTGTAATTTCTTTAGGTGCAACGTTAGGTTGTTTATTCGAGATGTTTCTTGTTTCTTAAGGTAGGATTGTATTGCTATAAACTTCCCTCTTAGACCTGCTTTTGTTGTATCCCATAGGTTTTGGGTCATCATGTCTCCATTGTCATTTGTTTCTAGGTATTTTTTGATTTCCTCTTTGATTTTTTCAGTGATCACTTCGTTATTAAGTAGTGTATTGTTTAGCCTCCATGTGTTTGTATTTTTTACAGATCTTTTCTTGTAATTGATATCTAGTCTCATAGCGTTGTGGTCGGAAAAGATACTTGATACAATTTCAATTTTCTAAAATTTACCAAGGCTTGATTTGTGACCCAAGATATGATCTATCCTGGAAAATGTACCATGAGCACTTGAGAAAAATGTGTATTCTGTTGTTTTTGGATGGAATGTCCTATAAATATCAATTAAGTCCATCTTTTTTAATGTATCATTTAAAGCTTGTGTTTCCTTATTTATTTTCATTTTGGATGATCTGTCCATTGGTGAAAGTGGGCTGTTAAAGTCCCCTACTATGAGTGTGTTACTGTCAATTTCCCCTTTTATGGCTGTTAGTATTTGCCTTATGTATTGAGGTGCTCCTATGTTGGGTGCATAAATATTTACAATTGTTATATCTTCTTCTTGGATCGATCCCTTGATCATTATGTAGTGTCCTTCTTTGTCTGTTCTAATAGTCTTTATTTTAAAGTCTATTTTGTCTGATATGAGAATTGCTACTCCAGCTTTCTTTTTGTTTCCATTTGCATGGAATATCTTTTTCCATCCCCTTACTTTCAGTCTGTATGTGTCTCTAGGTCTGAAGATGGTCTGTTGTCGACAGCATATATATGGGTCTTGCTTTTGTATCCATTCAGCTAATCTGTGTCTTTTGGTGGGAGCATTTAGTCCATTTACATTTAAGGTAATTATCGATATGTATGTTCCTATTTCCATTTTCTTAATGGTTTTGGGTTCGTTATTGTAGGTCTTTTCCTTCTCTTGTGTGTCTTGCCTAGAGAATTTCCTTTAGCAGTTGTTGTAAAGCTGGTTTGGTGGTGCTGAACTCTCTCAGCTTTTGCTTGTCTGTAAAGGTTTTAACTTCTCCATCAAATCTAAATGAGGTCCTTGCTGGGTAGAGTAGTCTTGGTTGCAGGTTTTTCTCCTTCATCACTTTAAATATGTCCTGCCAGTCCCTTCTGGCTTGCAGAGTTTCTGCTGAAAGATCAGCTGTTAACCTTATGGGGATTCCCTTGTGTGTTATGTGTTGTTTTTCCCTTGCTGCTTTTAATATGTTTTCTTTGTATTTAATTTTTGACAGTTTGATTAATATGTGTCTTGGTGTATTTCTCCTTGGATTTATCCTGTATGGGACTCTCTGTGCTTCCTGGACTTGATTAACTATTTCCTTTCCCATATTAGGGAAGTTTTCAACTCTAATCTCTTCAAATATTTTCTCAGTCCCTTTCTTTTTCTCTTCTTCTTTTGGAGCCCCTATAATTCAAATGTTGGTGCATTTAATGTTGTCCAAGAGGTCTCTGAGACTGTCCTCAGTTCTTTTCATTCTTTTTTCTTTAGTCTGCTCTGCAGTAGTTATTTCCACTATTTTATCTTCCAGGTCACTTATCCGTTCTTCTGCCTCAGTTATTCTGCTATTGATCCCATCTAGAGTACCGTTAATTTCATTTATTGTGTTGTTCATCATTGCTTGTTTCATGTTTAGTTCTTCTAGGTCCTTGTTAAATGTTTCTTGCATTTTGTCTATTCTATTTCCAAGATTTTGGATCATCTTTACTATCATAATTCTGAATTCTTTGTCAGGTAGACTGCCTATTTCCTTTCAGTTGTTAGGTCTGGTGAGTTTTTATCTTGCTCCTTCATCTACTGTGTGTTTTTCTGTCGTCTCATTTTGCTTATCTTACTGTGTTTGGGGTCTCCTTTTTGCAGGCTGCAGGTTTGTAGTTCCTGTTGTTTTCCGTGTCCGCCCCCAGTGGCTAATGTTGGTTCCGTGGGTTGTGTAGGCTTCCTGGTGGAGGTGACCAGTGCCTATGTTCTGGTGGATGAGACTGGATCTTGTCTTTCTGGTTGGCTGGTCCACGTCTGGTGGTGTGTTTTGGGGTGTCTGTGGACTTATTATGATTTTAGGCAGCCTCTCTACTAATGGGTGGGGTTGTGTTCCCGTCTTGCTAGTTGTTTGGCATAGGGTATCCAGCACTGTAGCTTGCTGGTTGTTGAGTGAAGCTGGGTGCTGGTGTTGAGATGGAGATCTCTGGGAGATTTTCGCCGTTTGATATTATGTGGAGCTGGGAGGTCTCTTGTGGACCAGTGTCCTGAAGTTGGCTCTCCCACCTCAGAGGCACAGCACTGACTGGTGGCTGCAGCACCAAGAGCCTTTTCTCCACACGGCTCAGAATAAAAGGGAGAAAAAGAAAGGAGGAAAGAAAGAAAGAAAGGAAGGAAGGAAGAAAGAAAGGAGGGAGGCAGGGAGGAAGGAGGGAAGGAAGGAAAGAAAGAAGATAAAGTTATTAAAATAAAAAATAATTATTAAGAAAAAAATTTCTTTTTAAGTGAAAAATACAAAACAAAACAAAAAAAACGGACGGATATGACCCTATGACAAATGGTGGAAGCAAAGCTATACAGACAAAGTCTCACACAGAAACATACACATACACACTCACAAAAAGAGGAAAAGGGGAAAAAATAATAAATCTTGCTCTCAAAGTCCACCTCCTTAATTTGGGATGATTGGTTGTCTAGTCAGTTATTCCACAGATGCAGGGTACATCAAGTTGATTGTGGAGCTTTAATCCACTGCTTCTGAGGCTGCTGGGAGAGATTTCCCTTTCTCTTCTTTGTTCTCACAGCTCCCAGGGTCTCAGCTTTGTATTTGGCCCCGCCTCTGCGTGTAGGTCGCCGGAGGGCATCTGTTCTTCGCTCAGACAGGACGGGGTTAAAGGAGCAGCTGCTTCGGGCACTCCGGCTCACTCAGGCCGGGGGGGAGGGAGGGGTATGGATGCAGGGCGAGCCTGCGGTGGCAGAGGCCTGCGGGATGTTGCACCAGCCTGAGGCGCGCCATGCGTTCTCCCCGGGGAAGTTGTCCCTGGATCCCGGGACTCTGGCAGTGGCGGGCTGCACAGGCTCCCCGGAAGTGGGGTGTGGATAGTGACCTGTGCTCGCACACAGGCTTCTTGGTGGCGGCAGCAGCAGCCTTAGCATCTCCTGACCATCTCTGGGGTCTGTGCTTTTAGCTGCGTCTCGCGCCCGTCTCTGGAGCTCCTTTAAGCAGCACTCTTAATCCCCTCTTCTCGCGCACCAGGAAACAAAGAGGGAAGAAAAAGTCTCTTGCCTCTTCGTCATGTCCAGACTTTTCCTTGGACTCCCTTTCGGCTAGCCGTGGTGCACTAACCCCCTGCAGGCTGTGTTCACGCCGCCAACCCCAGTCCTCTCCCTGCGCTCCGATGGAAGCCCGAGCCTCAGCTCCCAGCCCTGCCCGCCCCAGCGGGTGAGCGGACAAGCCTCTCGGGCTGGTGAGTGCCGGTCGGCCCTGATCCTCTGTGCGGGAATCTCCCCGCTTTGCCCTCCACACCCCTGTTGCTGCGCTCTCCTCCGCGGCTTCGAAGCTTCCCCCCTCCGCCACCCACAGTCTCCGCCCGCGAAGGGGCTTCCTAGTGTGTGGAAACCTTTCCTCCTTCACAGCTCCCTCCCACTGGTGCAGGTCCCGTCCCTATTCTTTTGTCTCTGTTTATTCCTTTTTATTTTGCCTTACCCAGGTAGGTGGGGACTTTCTTGCCTTTTGGGAGGTCTGACGTGTTTTGCCAGCGTTCAGTGGGTGTTCTGTAGGAGTTGTTCCACGTGTAGATGTATTTCTGGTGTATCTGTGGAGAGGAAGGTGATCTCCGCGTCTTACTCTTCCGCCATCTTCCCTTTTCTTCTCCTTATTCCTTCTTTGATATTCTTCCTTTCCTTATTAAGATTTGAGTTTCTGACCTGTATTATTTTCCTTATCTCTAAAGAACTTCCTTTAATAGTTCTTACAAGACTGGTCTACAGGGAACAAATTCCCTCCATTTTTGTTTGAGAAATTTTTTTTTTTTTTTTTTTTGGCTGATGCCTCATGGCATGCAGATTAACTCCCCAACCAGGAATTGAACCCACCCCCTGCAGTGGAAGCACAGAGTCTTAACCACTGGACCACCAGGGAAGTCCTAACATTCAGTTAATTTTATGTATAGATCTTGTCTCCTGTGACCTCGCTAAAATTATTGGTTCCAGTAGCTTTATTGTAGCTTCTTTTGTATTTTCTACATAGAAATCATGTCATCTATAAAGACAGTGTTACTTTTTTCTTTCTAATCTGAATGTATTTTTTTTTTCTTGTGTTGCTGTACGGGCAAAAATACCTCAGTAAATTGCTGAAAAGAAATAAGAGCAAACATCTAGTCAGAGAGAAAGCAGTCATTCTTTCAGCATTGAAATGTTAGCTGTTAGTGTGGTTTTTTTGTTTTTAATCAATGCCTTTTATCAGATTAAAGGTGTTCTCTTTTATTCTTAGTTTGCTAAAAGTTTTTACTGTGAATGAGTGTTGACTTTGTTCAAATGCTTTTTCTGGTTCTACTGAGATGATCATATTTTTTTTCCTTTTTTTAATCTGTTAAAATGGTGAATTACATTGATTTTCAAAAGCTAGAGTAACTTTGCATTTCTGGGTTATATCTTTCTTAGCATAATATATTATCCTTTTTATATAGTGCTAGATTCAAATTGCTAAAATTTTCTTAGAGACTGTTACATATATTTTCATAATAAATTTTGGTCAGTAGTGTTCTATCTATTCTGATAATGTCATCTAGTTTTGGTATCATGTTAACTTGGCCTGATAGAATGAGTTAGAAAATATTCCCTTTGCTTCTATTTTTCTGGGAAATTGTGGGTAGAATTTGTGCTGTATTTCCTTAAATTTTTTTTTTAGAATTAAACGATGAAGTCATCTCAGTCTGGAGTTTTCATCATGGAAAGGTTTTTAATCACCAGTTCAATTTTCTTTATAGATATAGAAATATTACCTAAATCTTCTTGAGTGAGTTCTGATAGTTTATATCTTTAAAGCAATTTGTACATTTCATCTAGGTTGTTAAATTTATTGGTAGAAAGTTACTCATAACAATTTCTGTAGTGATGCCCTCGCCTCCATTCCTGATATTGATAATCTGTGTAATTCTTTTTTCTCAATTAGGCTGTCTTGAGTCTCATAAGTTTTATTGATCTTCTCATAGAATTACCATTTGGTTGCATTGATTTTTCTCTGTTACTTTTCTGTTATCTTTTTCATTGATTTTTGTTCTTCATTGCTTTTTCCTTTTTATTCTTACTTTAGATTTAATTTTTTTCAAGGTTGAAGCTTAAATCATTGTTTGAGACCTTTCTTATTTTCTGGCAAAAATACCCATAATATAAGGCTATATATAATGCCATAACCTTCCTTTTAAGCATGTTTAGCAACATCATTCAAGTTTTTTATGTCATGTTTTCATTTTCATTCAATTTAAAATATTGTATAATTTTCCTTGCTATTTCTCCTTTAACTCATGGATTATTTAATATTTGGAGGTTTTTAAAATAGCTTTCTGCTACTGATTTCTATTTTAATTCTGTTATGATCAGAGAAAATACTCCATGCATTTCCATATCTCTGTGCAGCACCCTCCTGTGATATGTTGCCCTAAAAAGTGTGCCTTTGCTTCCCTGAACTTTGAACTCTGTCTCCTCAACTCAGAGAGATAGCTGGCCTCAGTTTGAGTGTCCCTTCCCTTCACTGTGGTCTGGAAACTCTCCCAGACAGTAACCACAGACATTTGTTGGGCACACCTCATTTGTTTTTACTCTCTCAGCAATCACTTTCCTGTGTTGTGCATTGTAGAATGTCTGAAAACCATTGTTTCATATATTTTGTCTATTTTCCCAGTTGTTTTAAGAGGAAGGGTAAATCTGGTCTCTTTTATTCTATCATTACCAGAAGCAAGCCATAAACTGTTTAAAGTCAATTGTGTTTCCTCAAAACAGCAACAAACAGAAAATGTAACTTTAAAATGATACCTTTTTCAGTAGCAGAGATAAGGTACCCAGAATATATTTAACAAAAGATGTGCAATTTGTAGGATATTATTAACTATGCTAAAAATAAATTATTTAATACCTAAATAAATGGATAGAAATATAATGTTAATGGATAGGAAGACTCAATCACATAAATTTATCTGTAGATCAATGTAATACCAATGAAAAACATTTTCAGCTTTATTGAGGTATGATTGACATATAACGTGTAAGTTTAAGGTGTACAATATGTGCATTTGATATATTGAAAAATGATTACCATGATAGCATTTCCTTTGCCGTGCAGATGCTTTTTAGTTCTGTGTAGTCCCACTTGTTTTTTTGCTTTTGTTGCCTTTGCTTTTGGTTTCAAATCCAAGACCCATGTCAAGGAGCTTACCCTCTTTTCTTCTAGGAGTTTTATGGTTGTAGGTTTTTCATTCAAGTCTTTAATGCATTTGACTTGATCCCTGTGTATGGTGTAAGATAGGGGTCCAGTTTCGTTCTTTTGCATGTGGCTGTCCAGTTTTCCCACCACCATTTATTGAAGAGTTTATCCTTTCCCCATTGTATATTCTTGGCTCCTCTGTCATGAATTAGTTGACATATATGCATGGGTTTATGTCTGGGCTCTCTATTCTGTTTAATTGATCTATGTGTCTGTTTTAATGCCAATACCGTTCTCTTTTGATTACTGTAGCTTTGTAATATAGTTTGAAATCAAGAAGTGTGATGCCTTCAGCTTTGTTCTTCTTTCTCAAGATTGCTTTTGCTGTGCAGGGTCTTTTGTGGTTCCATACAAACTTTAGGATTCTATTTCTGTGAAAAATGCTATTGGAATTTTGATAGAGGTTGCATTGGATCTGTAGATGGCTTTGGGGAGTATAGACATCTTAGCAATTTTAATTCTTCCAATCCATGAGCACAGAATATCTCTCCATTTATTTGTGTCTTCTTCAATTTCTTTTATCAATGTCTTACAGTTTTCTCTTTCTGATAGTTTGTTGTTAGTGTATAGAAATATAACTGATTTTTATATATTGATTTTGTATACTGCAACTTTACTGAATTTTCAAATTTGTTCTAACCATTTTTTGGTGGAATCTTCAGAGTTTTCTGTATATAATATCATATCATATAAAATAGAGGTAATTTTACTTCTTTCTTTCCAATTTGGCTGCCTTTTATTTTTCTTGTGTAATTGCTCTGACTAGGACTTCCAATACTATGTTGAATAAAAGTGGGGAGAGTGGGCATCCTTATCTTGTTTTTGATTTCAGAGGAAAAGCTTTGAGCTTTTTACCATTGAGTATGATGATAGTTGTGGGCTTGTCATATATGGCCTTTATTATATTGAGGTATATTCTCTCTATATCCAGTTTGTTGAGTATTTTTATCATGCAAGGCTGTTGAATTTTGTCAGATGGTTTTTCTGCATTTATTGAGATGATCATATGATTTTTATTCTTTATTTTGTTAAAGTGATGTATCACAATAATTGATTTGTAGATGTTGAATCATTCGTACATCTCTAGAATAAATCCCACTTGGTCATGATGTGTGTTCCTTAAAGTACTGCTGAATTCAATTTGCTAATACTTTGTTCAGGATTTTTGCATCTGTGTTCATCAGGGATATTGGCCTGTAATTTTCTCTTCTTGTAGTGCCCTCATCTGGTTTTGGTATCAAGATAATTTTGGCCTTGCAAGATGAGTTTGGGAATGTTTTCTCCTTTTATATTTTTTTGGAAGAGTTTGAGAAGGGTTGGTATTAATTCTTCTTTAAGTGTTTGGTACAACTTACCAGTGAAGCCATCTGGTCCTGGACCTTTCCTTGTTAGAACCAGTGAAATATATGATAGCTTTTGTTTTGTGTGGAACTTAGCAAGATGTTTATAAAATTGCATCAAAGAGCAAAAGACTAGGAATACCCAAGACACTCCTTAAGAAGAACCCTTGCCCAACCAGATATCATGATTTATATGAGTCAGGTTTGCACAATCTCTTTGGATAGATTGGGTTTCTAATCCTGCCTAGATACCATTTATTTCTCTGAGCCTCAGTTTCCTCATCCATATAATAACAGTGCCCACTTCACAGGGTAATGATGAGGAATAAATAAGTTACCATGTAAAAAGTACTTGGAACAGTATCTGACATATCATACATGTCAACATGTATTAGCTATTTTATTATTATTTAGTTCTAATCATTAAGACAGCAAAGACAAAAGGATATTTGTCTATTAAGGGATAGACAAAGAGATAAACAAAACATATTCAAGAATTCAGAAAAGACTCACACAAAAATGGAAATGAATAAATGACAGAGCTGACATTGCAGATCCATGGGAAAGGATGTATTGTGGTGTGGTGTAATTGATTGCTTGATTATCTACGTGGAAAAAAATAAAACGGATCCTTTCCTCACACTAAAAACAAAAACAAACCAAATGTTCATCAACTGCAGAATGTAATATGCTCCAGTCATGGGCCACTATATAAAGTGAAAATGGATGAATTACAGTTTGTCATGTACATACATATAGGAATCTCAAGAAACATAGTGCTGAGCTAAAAGTAAATCACAGAAGCACAAATATTATTTGAGGTCATTTATATAAAGTAAAAAAAAAAAAAGCAAAGCCAAACAATATAATGTTTATAGATATATGCACATTTGCAAAACTATGAAAAAAAACAAGAGAATCATTAAAACTTAATCCAGCAAAGCTGTCACATCAGGGTCCAAGGGGCATGTGACCAATTGGAAGCACTTAGAGGATTTCACATTCTCCAAAGGTAGTATTTTATATCTAAAGCTTGGCAATAGGTGTGTGGGTGTCCTTGTATTTTTTTTTATCTTTACATTTTAGTATAGATCCTTTTTATATTTGCTGTATCTCAAAATTTTTAAAAATTATCTGAGTAGTATCTAAAAATCTAAATATCATTTATGTGGTATATCAGTAGTTTCCCACTTCCATAAATAAGTGTTATATTTGGTATTTTAAAATTTTAATACTGTGTAATAAACTCTTTGTCATAACCTAAAAAAAAAACCTCTATGTTGTAAATATCCCACGAAGAGTTTTTCCAAACAGCAGATTTTCCAGGGGTTAGAATTAGGGGTCTCCTGAGGACATAAACAAAGACGTCAAGGAAGCAGAAGTGAAGGAAGCCAAGGGCTGTGAAATGACGTTAAAATCTAATGGAAAATGAACTTGTATTTCACAGTTTTCTTAACTGCCCGTAAGTGGGTACATTTTTCGTCTATGATATTTTTTTTTTAGGGAGGAAAACAATTATCTGAATAATCCTACCTTGGATTGGAGTTGCAAAACAATCCAAAAAGAGACCTTTAGAGCCTCATCTGGTTTTGGAAATTAGAAGTGTCTAAAAACTGAGAAACACCAAACCTCTCTTTAAGATACATGCCGCTCTGTTTCTCTGCATAAATACCTACATTGCCTTGTTTGTGAACACGGGTCTGCAGAGATATGAGGGTTATGTGAGGGCTCTTGCACAGCATGGCATAAATTCTTTCTTTCATCCACTCTGAAGAGTATTCAGGGACTGGGCTGAGCTTCTTTTGCTTCATAAAGCAAATGCAGACTGATCGGTGGATCTTTATTCACTCAGAAAAAAAGTGGGACACTCTGGTATAGGAGCTTCTATAATATAATTCAGGGCAAATTTTGGAAAGTTGAGGCCAAAGCATTTGCTAGCAAGGATTCTAAAGCCATGAGGGGAACCTCTCCCTCACTTCGAGGAGGGTGTGCTCTTCCTTTCAAGAAAAAGAGATGCTCTCTAAGGAAAAGAAAGGACAGTGGCAGGCAAGCAGAGATAGGAGACAAGTTGTGAAAGGGTGGTTTTAGAGTCTTTCTGAGGCAGATCCACCTCTACTTGCTCTTTACTGTTAGAGCAGTCATTTACATTTGTCTGTGTTAAAGTAAGGAAGAGAGAAGGGAATTAAATTCCAATTCCAAGGGCTTTGCATCCTCTGTTTGCAGTGTGGCTGTGTGACAGTGCAAGGGGACTTGTTGGGTCTGCTGGCAGCCATGGTTTGGCCAAACAGAAAAAAAATCACATCTCTTTTCTGGTAGCAGAATGATTCTGCGCATCTCCTTAGATCCATCTTGCAAAAACAGAATTTGCATCTAGGCGTTGCCCAGAGGCTACAGAAAAATGGAGAGAGGGAGAAGGTGGACCATTGTCTAGCCCTAGTTTCACAAGGCGAAATTACAGTGCCAACTGTGTACAAATCTGAATATGAATAATTTTTATTGTGATAAAATATACCACTTTGACCATTTTTAAGTGTCCAGTTCTGTGGTAGTAAGTGCATTCACATTGTTGTGCAGCTATCACCACCATCCACCTCCAGAACTTTTTTATCTTTCTTAATTGAAACTCTACCCGTTCAACACTATTCCCCATTCAACCCCCTCCACAGCCCGTGGTAGCCAGTGTGCTACTCTCTTTCCCTATGATGTATTTGACACCCTAGGTGCCTTATAAGTGGGATCATACAATATTTGTGCTTTTATGACTGGCTTATTTCATTTAGCATAATGTTTTCAAGGGTCATTCATGTTACAGCATATGTCAGAATTTCCTTCTTTTTAAAGCTAATACTCCATTGTATGCATACACCACATTTTGTTCACCTATTCATCTATCGATGGACTTAGGTTACTTCCATCTTTTGACTACTGTGAATAATGCTGCTATGAACATGGGTGACAATTATCTGTTCAAGTTCCTGCTGTCATTTATTTTGGGTATATATCCAGAAAGAAAATCACTGGAGCATATGGTAATTCTACATTTAATTCTTTGAGGAACCACCAATACCATTTTACACAGTTGGCTGCATCATTTCACATTCCCACCAAAAGTGCACAAAGGTTCCAATTTTTCCACATCCTTCCCAGTCCCTGTTATTTTCTGACTTGGGGGGATTTTTGTTTGTTTATTTGTAACATTCATCCGAATGGGCATGAGGTGATTTCTCACTGTGGTGTGTTTTTTTGTCTGCGTTGGGTCTTCCTTGCTGCACATGGGCTTTCTCTAGCTGCGGTGCGCGGGCTTCTCATTGCGGTGGCTTCTCTTGTTGCGGCTCTAGGCACGCGGGCTCAGTAGTTGTGGCTCACGGGCTTAGTTGCTCTGCGGCATGTGGGATCTTCCCGGACTAGGGCTCGAACCCGTGTCCCCTGCATTGGCAGACAGATTCTTAACCACCGCGCCACCAAGGGAAGTCCCCTCATTGTGGTTTTGATTTGCGTTTCCCAAATGATTAATGATGTTGAGCATCTTTTCATGTGCCTGCTGGCCTTGAATAAGTTTTAAAGGTGTGCAATCTTATATTCAAAGAGCCGGTTTTTAATTTCACTGTGTCTTGGTGGCTGGTTTCTTTATTACTTTTGTGTAAAATTTACTGTGGTTTGAATAAAGAGAAAAGAGAATTGTAATCGTTAAACATTTAAAAACAACATTTGTGTCGTCTTTGGTGGTGGAGCACATTTCAAAATGTTTAATGTTTAATGGATGCACTTTCTCATCATCTTGCATCAAAAGTTAATTGAATATATAGCACATTGTTAATTCATTCAGTTTTCTTATTCACATCATGATTTCTTGAACCCCTTACCACCATTAAATCAGAGCATTTTAAAGCCTATGGAAACCAGAAAGGATTTCTCTGGTATTTCAGAAAAAGCAGCAGGTATCTGTTGAACTAAAGGTCATTCTATATTTCCACAAGTGCCTGGAAGTTCTGAAATAACCTCTTCTTACTTTTTCCTTTTTTAAGATTTGGCTTTTACTAACCTGGAATATTCAACATGTTGGATGTTTTATAATAACTAAGAACATGAGCAAGATAATTTGAAATTATACACATGGAGCCCCATCACCTTTTTAAGTTACTGCAAGAATTAATAAGCTCATGCGCTTGCCAAATAATCATTGTGTGTTGCTTGCCTCCTTCAAGTCTTCATTGGATTTATCTGGGGTTTTTTTTGCTTCTCAGAACTATATAGATCTAGTTAGGATTCTTTAAAAGGAAGGTGGGCGGTGTCCTTCATCACCATTGCCTCATGTGCATTTTAGAGTAAAAGGTACTGCCTCTTTGAATTACAAGTATTTTAAAACCTCACAGATGAATCTGAATACACTATTATTACCAGTAAGTCATAAGAATAACTTTTAGGTTACTCAGTGTTTTCAAGCTGTTATATTTTAAGTTATACTTTCAATAATATCACTGAAATCCAGCCTATTAAGAAATAGCTTGTCTTTACTTTAGGATTCTACTGTTAAATATAAAATTTTAACTTGCACTTAGAGCAGATATGATTCTTAAAATGGCACATGGGAAACCAACCGTCTGTAACTACTGAATTCCAGCCTCTATCACAACCTGGCCGTCTAACACATTTTTGGACAACTTTTTCAGACTGCTTCCAAATCTACGCTTGGTTCCGATAAGTTGTTCTGCCTCCTCTGTATGGGAATGTTTTGCAGTAAAAACCAAAAAAGTTCTTCTTGGCACTGACAATTTTATAACATACCGAAGCATGTCCTAAATAACTTTAAGGTTCTTTTACAATATAGAAGTGCAGATGGGTGACATCATGGTGTAAAGCAACTTTTATTGAGCTCATAAAAAATTGTTTTTTAAAGGATTCTTAGAAATTAGAGTTGTTAAATCAAGAAATCTCTCTGTCACGTTTAACTAGGAAATTGAAGAATCTGAACATACAAGCCTTTTTCTGGAATCTTAAGCATGAAAAATTTTACAAGGTACGTTCAGACCACAGACTCAGTTATTCAGGCATTCAAACTATTCCTCTGTACATCTAGCAACCTATACAAATTAACTATAGGTACAAAATGGCAAAGCATGGTAGAATCCAGCCGGCCAAAGTGGTGGGTGTTACTCCTGGTCCTGCTGTGTTTTGTCATTGTTAGAATCAATATTGGCTGTTCAGGGAGATCATCATGAGACTTACCTTGAGTCCCTGAATGTGATGTAAGGTCTAACTAGAGGGAGGTAATTTGAGAAATTGTTCACATCTAGACTTGGAACCAGAGCACAGTGTGCTCAGTCAGACGTAGAATGAGGCAAGGAGTCCATAAAGCAGGTTTTAGTCAAGGAGATAGGAATCAGAACGGTATTGTCATTCACAGACGGTTAATTGGCTGCTATAGAACAGAGATCAGCAAATAACAGGTAACTCTGTCACACCTGTTTTTATAAATAAAGTTTTATTGGAACACAGCCTTGCCCAATCACTCACGTTTGGTCAGTGACTGCTTTCACACTCCGATAGCGAAGTTGAATAGTTCCAGCAAGGATCATATGGCTCTCAAAGCTGAAAATGTTTACCGTCTGGCCCCTTACAGAAAAAGTTTGCTGACCTGCTGCTGTATAAAAGACCCTGCTGGGATACCTAACTAGTCTTCAGGAAGGACAAATAGGAAAATTCGTCATTTACATCCACAAAAATTATTACCTTTAATTCATGTGTTATTTTACAATTGTCAAAGTGCTTTCGTATTCATTATCTTACCTGATCGTTGCAACAACCCTGTGATAGAAACAGAACAGATACTAGGACACCTTTTTCAAGGTGATTTGGCTGTGAGAGGGGAAGTGACTTCTCTGTGGCGACATAGCAGATGGGGGTGTTTCTATAGGCAGGGTGAGCTCCGAAGGCAGACCCATCTTACCAAGTTGTTTTGCTTGACGTGTGGCCAGAGAACAAGAGCAGGAGGCAGGGACAGGAAAGGGCAAGACGCCTGGGAGGTGCTGGTACTCAAGCACCTGTTCTCCTCGGGAGAGCGCGGCCGCCCCCTCAAGTTCCTTCTCCCCCAACCTTCTCCACGGGCTTGTGGGCTCCACCCCAGAAGCTCCTCACTCACACCTTCCAGGCAGCCGCTCTCCCACCTGCTCCCCAGTGCAGGATCTGTGCTTCCAGCCTGGAACTGCTTGACCCCCACGATTCCAGACTCGGGCACACATTCTCTGCAGGAACCTCTTGCAGCTACGGGCTTGCGGTGCATTCAGGGGGTTGGCACGACATCTAAGAGGACAGAGGCACTTTTCCCAGGTCACCGCTGTGACTAACAAGCACTGAATGTTCACACTCACTGTGCAGTGTGAATTACAGTCAGACTTTTTTGGTGTCTAGAGCTGAGGGCAGACTCTCAGGCCGGACTGCATTCAAATCTCAGCTTCGGTACCTTCACTCTGTGAGATTTGAGGTGAGTTTCTAGGACTCTGAGTGCCATAGTTTACTCATCTGTAAAATGGGGATGAGAGCACACACCAAATCGGCCATAAACACGGTGGTCCAGAGACCAGGAATGTTCATGTTTGTCCGACGGAAGTGTTGCTCAGGAAACCCTAACATCTGTCATCAGTTTTCTTCATGTTCTTCCTCTTAGGGTGACTGTGAGGGATAAATAACTTAGAACAGTGTTGTGTATATAAAAAATGCGCAATAAGTATTAACAATCACTATTAACGATCATTACTCTCTCAAAGAGAGCCAGGGTCCTGTAGCAGCCTGTCGTGTTTTCATCTTGGGAGGCATCTCTGTTGTCTTGGGGGACCTGTTGCCTTTAGCCTCTGAATTGGACATGCACTGTCATCTACAATTTCTCACCTGCCCAAGGGACATCCTGCAGGTTGGGATAACTCAGTCCCTGTCTGCAACTCCAACAACTCCAAGGTGCACTGGGAAGACACCAATCATTCCAACTTCTGAGGCAGTGTGGCTGCCTGGGAAGGTGGCCAGGGCCAATGCGAGTCTCCAGGTCAAGGGGAAAACCCCAGTTAGACAGGACACAGAACTCTCATCACGCGAGACTTCTCTTACGGATCATGAGGCAATGAGGGAGCGTATTCCCTTATGGAGGATCTCAATTTCCATGTCAAAACAAAAGGAAGTTTGTTCAAAACCTATAGGAGGGATTTGGGTGGTTACAAAATCAGAATTCAGGAGCTATAGCACAGGGTCAGAGCCAGGAGGAAGAGAGTTCCTGGGAAGAGCTGGGCGGTTTACCCAAGCCCCGTTCTCCAAACATCATAATGTTGTCTCTTTCGTGAGGAATTATGTCAGCAGGATGTGGATTTTTAGGGGAGTGGGCGGAGCTAGAGGCGTCCAGATGTGAAGCTAAATAAAGATATATGTGGGGAGGGGGTCTGGGAAGAGCAAAAGTACAATGAACACTAGTGAGGAACTTTTAGTGATAATACTAAAAATGAGTCAGTAAGATGTTCTAATACTGAAAGAGTGGCTAGTTTAAAATAGGGAATGTTAGAGAAGGAAGAAAATGTCTTTCTGAAGAGGATTATCAGTCAATTCCAGAGGTGCTGACAGTGAGATTGTGAGACTCAGGGAGAAAATCTAGAGTGCCTGGGAGGTCAAGGTCATCATCAGTACATGTAAGAAGTTTGTTACAAAGAGTCTTAAGTAGAAAGCTAACATCACAGTCCAGAGTGTTGACCAATGCTGTGATTAGGTCATTGTGGAAAACAAGTGGGAATAAAGCCCAAGAATTCAAAGTAAGCCTGAGTCCAAAAACTCAGCTAGGGAATGATCTTAGTCTGGAAGTGTTGTTAGGATCTGGAGTAGATGGACAAGTTGCCTGTTGATCACAGGAGAGGTATTGTCTGAAATTGTCTACTGTAGATTAAAGGAGCTTTCTTGGAACAAGCTGATAGATGTGTACTCGTTCCCAGAGAAAGGGAGGGTTTGTTCTGTATGGGCTGGTCTCTACCCTGAGCTCACTCACAATTCAAACAAGAATCCTTGTGATCCAATGGCAGCTTCCTAACTTTGGAATCAAACAATGATAAAGTAACATAGACCACAAATTTTCCTCTTTCCCTTTTCCCTTTTGTGCTGGGAATCTCGGAGCCAAATTTGCTATCTGACTGAAGTGTGGAAATATATTTCCACGTTCTGACTTTTCTTCCAGCCTCTATTATTATTTATTTCTTATTTTAACTTCACATTAAGTTCCGTCTAGTAGTATATGTATTTTGTAAGTCAACTAAGATCCTTTTCTGAAATGAGGCAAAGAGAGAAAAAAATTCGTAAAACCTCTGCTCTTAATTTCCATCTTCCATTTCTGTAAGGGTTCTGCTGGGCTGGTTTGGGGTTGCAATGGGCAAGCAAACGCTTCTGTGTCAGCTTTCACTCATTTTCTTGGTTTAAAGTAAACATATACCACCATTGTTAACCAGACTTTATGATGGCCTGAGGGTTTGATATACACGAAGTGACAAAGCATCCCAGGATACTTCCAGTGAGTAGAGAGGAAAGATATTGAACCATGTGGTATTCTTCAATGTGCTTTAAAATATTGATCTTGTGGATGAACTAATGTTGTTGATTTTTTAAAATAAATTTATTTATTTTTGGTTGCGTTGGGTCTTCGTTGCTGCGTGCGAGCTTTCTCTAGTTGCGGTGAGCAGGGGCTACTCTTTGTTGCCGTACGCAGGCTTCTCATTGCAGTGGCTTTTCTTGTTGCAGAGCACGGGCTCGAGGCACGTGGGCTTCAGTAGTTGTGGCACATGGGCTTAGTTGCTCCGCGGCATGTGTGATCTTCACAGACCAGGGCTTGAACCCGTGTCCCCAGCATTAGCAGGTGGATTCTTAACCACTGTGCCACCAGGGAGGCCCCCTAATGCTATTTAAATGGATGCATTTTTCCTGCAGACATGTAAAGTCTATTGTCTGAGTGACAAGGTAAGACAAGTATTACAGCTGAAACCAAGTATATTTACTGAAACTCTGATTACTTGACAAGTGAAATAGGTTTGGTGTTCTCAGACAGTTTCCCTGGAACCCCCATAAGGGGCCCACCAGGTAACCTGCTCATGACAGGTGGTCTCTAAAACTGGAAGAAGCAAACAGCCCTGCAGGTGGCCCTCCCCCCTTAGGTGCAGCAGCACCTGGAGGGCAGCCAAGAAAAGCCTGGTCTGGGCACAGGGAAGGGAGATGCCCTGGCACGGCTCCAAAGCCTGCGGAGCATCAGAGTCACTTGAGAATCACTTTTTAAAATTTTTTGGAACCCCTCCTGGGTGTTCTCCACCATTTGAATCCACTGGGCCTGAGATGGAGGGAGCCTCAGGGATGTACTTGTATATATATATATATATATATATATATATATATATATATATATATATATATATATATATATATATATATAAAATGTGTGTGTGTGAGTGTGTATGAGTGTGTGTGTGTGTATATATATACATATATATATATACACACACACATACATATATATTTTTTCTCAGGGGTCTCCAGAGAAACAGAACCAATAGAAAAAGATAGATAGATAAAAAATATATACATAAATAAGATGTTTGTTATATATATACACATATACATACATATATATGTGTGTGTATATTTAACAGGATAGATATAAATATATATATATATAAATAGGATGTATGTTTTATATATATACACACACACACATACACACATATATGTTTAACAGGATAGTTAGGTACAAATATACATATAAATAGGATGTATGTTATGTATATACAGATATACATACATATATATGTGTGTGCATATATGTTTAACCAGATAGATGGATAGATAGATCTAAATATATATATAAATAGGATGTATTTTTTTATATATATACACACACATATATGTATGTTTGTGTGTATGTGTAATATGTTTAAAGGATAGATAGATAGATAGATAGATAGATAGATAGATAGATGGGTCCTATTGGTTCTGTTTCTCAGGAGAACCTGACTAATGCAGTCCCCGCCTGTACAAGCAGCCTGCTCCGTAGTCGACCTTGTGTTTTCCCTCTGCTTCATAAAATGTGTCTAATTATACTGGGCTCTCCCAGAGAATGAAAGTGCACTGCAATGAGCCGTAATTCCATTCCTCAGAAATGCTTGTATCCCCGTTACACAGGTAAACCACCTGCTTCCAATGGCGTTAGGATGACATTACGCTTCTTTCCTCATCCCTATCCTTCCAGCCGGCTGCCCAGGCTACAGTCACTGCCATGCGCCGTAGGTCTTCAGCAGCCATGTGCTTTGCACACCTCGGGGTCCAAGATATGTTGTTGTTGGTCATGGTTCTGAGGCATGATTTAAAATGTGGGCCTGGCCTTGAGAGCGGACACTTGGCTGGTGAGTGAACTTTTCTGACTGCCAGATGCTATGTCTCAACTCCGACGTTCCCCGCTCGACTGTCTGTGATGTGGTCAGAGTCAGTTTCTTTATGAAATCTGTTCTTGAAGAAAAAGCTGACTGCTAGTGCTGATGAAGAAAATGAAGAAACCCACAGAGGCCTAAGAAAGCAGTGGTTCTCAGGCAGAAGTAGAAAATAATGTGGATAAAGTAGAGCATGGAACTATCCTATTTGGACAGAATTACAAAGAGTAAAGGGGTCACTTAAGTTTGTAGTTATACTTTCTGGTATTTAAAGAGATGGATTTTATGATAGCACAGTATTTGCAAATGTAGTGAGTAGTTCATTTTGTTGGCAGGATGCATTTCTCATGTTATCAGGGGTCTTCTCTCACATTGCTTTCTCCCAGATCTACGGGTTGGAAATCAGGAATGTAATCTTACAGTGGTCTCTCTGGTCTGGGTCAAGGATTTGATTTTGTAGCTCTCATATTTTATAACGCTGTACTAGACCTGTTGGGAATCATTAAAACTGTAAACTTTTAGAAGGACACAACAAGGAAATTCACATTTATTGGGTGCTATCATGTGCCAGACAGACAAGGTGCAGATTTGTCACTTTGGTTAAATTACTATCACACAATTTTATTGATGGAAAAAAAAAAAAAACTTGCCCAGGGCCAGGCCCACATTTAGAATTTAGAGGTAACTTTAGGTGCAATTGATTCCAAAATTTATACTCTTTCCAGCTCATAATTCTGCCTCTGAAAAGTGCTAAGTAGCTGAGCATTAATCAACTGTAAACGGGGAATAGCACGGTATTTACACAGGGAGTGAAGTAGTGTGATCACATATTCCCAGAATCTTTTTATAGTTCATAGAGTTTGTGTAGACTCTCCCTAAGGGAAAACAGAATAATTGAGCTTGGAAACAGCTTAACCCCAGTCATAAAAATCGCTGACATGGGAAACTAAGAGGAAAATGGTTGCCCTTAGTGGGGAAAGGGTTGTGTGCCCCTGATACAGGCTGTGTGTTCAGTTGGTGGAAGGAATGTTTTCAGCCTCAGAAAATATGACCTCTTGAACACACTTTGTTTTTATATCACTACTATTGGTCTTTCAGAAAACATGGTAATTACAAGTATTCATTTGTTCATTAGAATGAAGTCTAAACTCTTTAAAAGGTGAAATAATTTATATCTTTTCCTCAGACGCCCCCCCCACCTCACACATACACACACGCACGCACACACACGCACACCACACCACATCTCACTGACACACAGCTCCCCTTATCATGAATTAGTAGGTATCCCATGGCAGCCCAAACAGGTATGGAAATTACATTCTTCTGTTTTCTCTCTATTCCACGGTTCTACACGAGTTCCGTAAACAGCAGAAGTAATTTGTAGGTGGGCATTCATTATATGGTCAGCCCTTGGAATATAATATAGAAATGTGCTAAAGTAAGGAAATATTTGCTTAAACTAATGCCTGGAAACTGAATGTGGTATGCACTTCATCGTAATATAAACTGCATATCTATGGGGATATACGTATGCGTATAGCTGATTCACTTTGTTATAAAGCAGAAACTAACACACCATTGTAAAGCAATTATACTCCAATAAAGATGCTAAAAAAAAAAGAAAAAAGAAAAAAACCCTGCACATCTGGCTTATTTTCATATATTGTACCTGAGTGGGTGGGGTGATATTTACATTCTTTTTCCACTTTTGAGCTGTCTGGTGTCATCCAGTCTGTGCATTCTAGGAAGTTTTGTGTGTGTGTGTGTGTGTGTGTGTGTGTGTGTGTGTGTATGTGTGTGTCTATTTTACATTCCCTCTTCCAGCATCTGCCGTTCACTCTGAGTTGGAGCATGTACCATTGCAAAACTGTCACCGGCATCTTCGAAACACACATGTACATTCCACAGGTCAAGTAACTGGGCTATGTGACTGCATGATGGCTTTTTGTTTAAAAGAAATCCAAGTGGCAAGCCCAGCACTTTCTATCCAGCAGCACTTTATACTGTTAACTGTGGCAGCTGAAAAGTGAAGCTCAAAGGATTTTTTAGAAGCTGCTGCCCCAGCAGGTAGCATTCTGGGGTTGGTTCTTTTTATTGTTGTTTGTTTTTTTTTTTCCTTCTGCTGTTTAAAATGTCCAAACCCTCTCGCTTGGCTAGACCTTTCTTTGCTAATGCAGCTTCTAAGCTGCCAACATCTCGAAGGGATGATTTAAACAGCAAACAGAAAAAAAACAGCTTAGGGGAGAAGATTTTGAAAACTGGAAGAGAAGGAAATTTGGTCAAACAGCAGCAGGTGCAAACGGCAGCCACTCCTGCCCAGCGGAAGACTTCGCCACACAAAGGTAATGTTTTAAATCAGCTGCTTTTGTCAGTTTAGGCTTAGAAACTTCTCTCTTAATAATACTGCCACGTAACTTGAATAAGACTCTTTATGGTTTCAAAAACTTATCCGTGTGAGCGTGACATTTCTAAAATCCTAGAGTGCCTTGCTAAAATAACCAATAATTAGGAAGATGGAGGTATTAGAACTTTCTTTCGTGAATTAAGGAATGATGAAAGAAAAACTGATTGCTTTCCCTTCTCTTCGAGAATGAGAGATGTTACTCTTGGTTGTGTTTCACAGCCTTTTCTTAATCCAGTTATATACACATATTAAGTTATTAATCCAGTTAATAACACATACTAAGTTTCTTTTTTTATTGCTTATCTATATGAAAAGAAACAAAAAAAGAAATAATATGTTCTAAAAACACATCATTAACTAGCAAAAGAATTTTTGCATGCTTAGTTTTTTTCAGTCTCTTTGAAATATGAATTTGTGTCTGAAATGATAATCTAACGATATGGTTCCTGGCCAAGCATGACAAAAATCTCTGCTAACGTTGTTACCTGAAGCATTTAAATGAGTCTTCTCAGGTGATTATTAGAATGTTTCACTGAACAAGAATACTGTTGAGCTTTTGACATGGAATTGAGAAATGGAACAACCAAATAAAGCCGTCTATTGTTTTTGTGTATATAATCACAGAGGGCAATGAAATCATAGCTTAAAATATCATCATAATTTCCTTCATTATACCAAGACCCACATATTCAATCACTAAACATTTATAATAGTTATTTTAATACATTTTGAACTCTCTATCAAAAATGTAATATTTTTAGCCCTGTGATTTTGTACTAAAATAAAAAATTGTTTTAATATACTCATTCTTATAAATAGAAGTTTTTATTTTGTAGAAAAAAATAAGTTCATTGTATAATTTTAGTCCTGACCTCTTCTCTATTAAAAACTGTTACCAATGAATATGCAGTTATACCTTTTTGTGCCAGGTGCTATTTTAAGGATGCAAATTTCTGTCTGGAAATTTAAAATTTTTCCCTTAATGTGGCTTATTATTGATTTATCCCCTGTGATCAATGAAGTGTTTGTACAAAAACTATTTCATTAACCAAACTGCTTTATAAAAGACACATACAGTGAGCACTGAAGGACTTTAAAATGCTTAATAGGCTGAGTTTCAGCTGCCTAAAAGGAAAGTTCTCTTT
This sequence comes from Orcinus orca, assembly GCF_937001465.1. NCBI lineage: Eukaryota > Metazoa > Chordata > Mammalia > Artiodactyla > Delphinidae > Orcinus > Orcinus orca. The sequence continues at coordinate 11,770,832 of NC_064560.1, read as the reverse complement.
GATGTTATAATAGTCTAAAAAATTCTTCTAAAATGGAATGTCAATCACCTCAATCTGAAGAGTGTCCAAACATTTATATGGTATATATATATATATATATATATATATATATATATATATATATCTGTGTCTGTGTCGGGTATACTGGGGAGGGAGTTTTTAAACAAACGATCTAAGGCTAAATGCTTATCCTGAAGATTACTCAAAATACTGACCTTCTTTCAGCAACCTATGGGGTTTGAATGGACTTAGTGCGTGAAAATAGTTTTTCTTTAATAACAGATTTGGTTTGGGGGTTAGTTAAAAGTTATTTGAAACCAAGAATGATTATCAAGGTACAAGGTCCCTATAGATAATGCACGTTTTTGTAAAAAATAAACTGGAGGCAGATTAAAATATGGTGGTATTTCCTTTGCATCTCCCTGAGAGGAGGATCCAGGCTGTCCAAAAGGAAAACTTCAAGAATTTTGAAGTTGGCAGCAGGACTGGATTATTTGGAACGACAGTACTCATCAGAATGTATATTTGTTTTTCTTTTTAATCAGAATCCTTTTTTCATGGCCACACGTCATATCATACAGAACCAATAGGAACCTTTAATTGCTGGAGAACAGGGCTAAGGCTCTCTTTATAGGACAGTCATGTTGTATTAGGCTTTTACTTAAAGTGGTTATTATAAGATCAAGAAATCCAAATAATAGTCATGCTATCTTAGATTGTGTTGAGTTGGTATATGCGTTCCTACCCATGGCAATAGGATCTTAGCGTTCGTTCTTTAGAATGTTTATTTCATGTGATCCACAAGGTTTAGTTTAGTCTCTTTATGTAAGTTCTCGTGGACCTGACTTCCTTTTTTCCCTTGTGTAATTTGTTTGGTAATGTATGTGTATTCTGGTACCTTTTTAACTTAAAAAAAAAAGTTAGCCTCTCATTTAGTTTATTCCTTAAATTAGTGCAGTGAGCTTTCCCTTTGCTTCTTTTCTATGCCCCCCTCTCTACCTCTTAAATTTTATCTTCTGTACTTTTGTTTTCGTATTAAAAAGGTTGATAACAGTTATTTTTTCATTATCATAATTCATGGTTTATCTATAGGCTAATTCTAAAAGTTGAAAATCAATAAAGTATATAAGTAATAAGAGTTCATAAATATTTTCATTGCTAAGCCAAAAAGTGTGCTGTCATCATTTTCTCTTACAGCCTTAAAACTCTTTTTATTCTTCTCTCCTCAGCATTTCCAATTCTCCCAAGGACAAATGGATCTGATCCTGTTTATAAAAACTCATTTTCAGATACTTCTCTCTGTATCCCTCAGTCCTTCAAGGCTTTTCTCCATAACCTTTCAGGATCAAGAATTGTTGACGAGAAGTCCCATGTCGTTCACACATTCCTTTGTAGGTGATTTTTTTCTCTCTCTCTTGAAGCTTTGAGGATATCCTCTTTATCCTTGATGTTCTGAAACTTCTCTGAAGTATTTAAAAGTGTGGGGTTCTTCCCGTTCACTTTTACTGGATATTTGATGAGCCCTTTCAATTTAAAGAGTAATAGTCTTCAGTTCTGGGAATTCTTTTTTATTATTACTTTGATAATGTCTTCCTCTGTATTTGCTCTAATTTTCTCTTTATGGATCTCCTATCAGTTGGCTGTTAACTCTACTGTATCAATTTTCTCATACTTATCTTTCCCTTATATTTTTTATCTCTGTCTTTTTATGTTTCTAGATTGTTTTCGACCTTACCTTTCAACTCTTCTAAGTTTGATCATCATCATATTTTTAATTTCTAAGAAGCTTTTCTTCGATTATTTTGAGACCTAAATACATGGGGGTTATTTTCTGTATATAAGCAGTAGATCTGTGTGCTTTATTTACCTGATGTAGTTATCTTTGTCTGTTCCAGCTTGAAGGTACAGTTCATCCAAGTTTAATGATGTGAGTAACCACATCACTGTGATGTTGGTGTGCTTTTCATTCTGAGCCAATAGTCCATATTGGCCCCTAGAACAGAAAAGCTTAGCAATCAACAAACTTTAGGACAACAGCATTAATATCTAATTTTCACCATGAAGAACTTTCTTCATGATGAAAACTGTCCACATGGAAGATGAATGTTGAAGTGTATATTGAGATGTACCAACAATTTTATTCAGAATCAGGGTACGAGTCAACATCTGAGAATGTGACATTTCTTCCCAAGTTTTCTGTACTCCCCTGAATTCTGTTTAGGTATATTCCCTCAAATTGTCTTGTGCTGATTTTATTCATTTATGTAGCCTCTTAACTCTTCTAAATAAAGGAAAGCATTTTTTTCAGAAGTGGCAGGAGCACTGACCACTATCTTGGTTTGAAAAAATATCTTCTGTCTCCTGTACATGTGTAATGATGATGATGATAGACTTCAACCTTTATTGAGGTCATCCTATGTGGCCAGCACAGTTCTAAGCACATTATCAATATATTATCTCAGATAATCTTTAAAACAATCCTCTGACATCCCTAGTTTGTAGATGATAAAACTGAGCCAAAGAGTTTCAGTTATTTTCCCAAGATCGTAAGGTAGACAGAAAAAGGTAGAACCAGAATTCTGCTTCTCACGCTTCTGACTCATGAACCTACACACTTCGCCACTATGCTAAAGCACCTTTTTAGACAGAAAAACAGTTCTTTCATCAAAGAAGTTATTAAAAATTAATCAAAACCTTGAGATTGGATGGACTGGTCCCTGAAAATAACTGTCTGGTGACACTTTGTAGTTCAGAATATGCTCTTCTGTTTTCAGCCTTTTGATTTGTTGCCCAGGGTTGCTGTTTCTCAGATAAAACGAAGAAATGAAGAGGGAAGAGAACAAATTTCAGAGTTAATAAATATATTACAATACTGTAAATGTTTTTTGAATATTGAGGCATGAAAGGTTGCGTTGAATATAGGACCTTGCAATCCCAACATGTACACTCTTGCCTACAGACTTGAGAACGTATGGGTGTGCGCGCACACACACAGAAACACAAATACTCTGCGTACAATTCTAGGAAGGCTCTTCCATCTCATGTGACCTGGTGGTCCAAGTACAAGCCTGTAGGACACAAATCACTCAAGTCTAATTCTTTTCTAACACAGGCTACCTATGTGGCCTTGAGCAAGGCAATTATCTCTCCTGACTGAGTTTCGTCAACCATTAAAGAATAATCATATGTGGTTTATGGGGTGAAGTCGTGGTGAGGATTAATGACTTAGTTAATGTGTGTCCAGAGCTTTCAAGAGCACATGTGCTGCGTGAATACTCTAAGTCAAGCACAGTGGGGTCTCTGTTTACCTTCAGTTGCTGTGGAACTGTATTTTTTCACAGATATCACACATGTACTCCCACCAGGAAATCTCCATGATCAACCCCTGATTGCATGCCTTACACTCTTCTGTTTGCACATGGGGTAACCCCACGTGCATCTTATTTGCCAAAGCACATATCAACTGAGACTGTCTCTGGATACCTGGTGTCCAGTATTGTCCACCTCTGTAAGTCAAAAAGGTTAATAACCAGAGCACAAGTGTGTTTTCTCTCTAGTAGGCTTCAAATTCATTCTCGATACTGCTGATGACTACAGTGACATTAAGCCCTTGTACATTAGACTTTCACACAGGGAAGTAATGTGGAAGGTAATCATGTCTATAGGTAGGCAGTGTTGCTAAAAGGTGTCCTCAATGGACTGCTTTTACGTGTAACAAGCTGATAATACCAGTGAACAGTCATCAACCACTGGTAGGGCCTGCACTTTGTCTAGTACTTTCCAAAAGCAGCAGTGGTTTTGTACTGATCGTGTATGTCCTTTATCTGGTTGCCTTTGTGACCAACACCTCTCACTTTAGAGGAGAGCTGAGGTCAAGTACACAGTAATTCTTCAACAAGGCAGTGGTAACATGCTCACACAGTTACGGAAATCATACTTTTGGCTCTTTATTGATACCATTCAGTCCAGAGTCATGCATTACACATCTGTATAGCTCTGTATAGCTCTGTCATGCATTACACATCTGTATAGCTCTTACACATCTGTATAGCTCAATAATAGGTTATTATTGAAACTCACGTGGCCTACCTTGGACAGTTGTTTTACAAATAAAATCTAAACATACTTAATGCTGCTTACCAGTATTTAATGGCATTTTTTTCTTCAACTAGACGCAGTGTGCACTATGACTGTGTGAATATTGAAAATGAACAGTTTCTTCCCGAGTTCGCCTTACTTTCCTTGATTAATCTTATCTATATTTATCTTCTTCTACCTAGTAAGATGAGAAGAAATATAACATGTATTCCCATATTTCGTTTGCTTACTTGATGCTGTTAAAATGTAATATGTCAGAGAAGGAGTATGAGACCACCTCTTAAAATTAATCTGGGGTTTTCTTTGAGTACATCTGTGTGTTATTAGTTACTTTGACATAGTCAATTTATTCTAGAGGGGTCAGTAACTCACAAGTCTGATCAAAAATGAAATGCTGAGCTTCCCTGGTGGCTCAGTGGTTAAGAATCTGCCTGCTAATGCAGGGGACACGGGTTCAAGCCCTGGTCTGGGAAGATCCCACATGCCGCAGAGCAACTACGCCCGTGAGCCACAACTGCTGAGCCTGTGCATCTGGAGTCTGTGCTCCGCAACAAGAGAGGCCGCGATAGTGAGAGGCCCGCGCACCACGATGAAGAGTGGCCCCTGCTTGCCACAACTAGAGAAAGCCCTCACACAGAAACAAAGACCCAACACAGCAAAAATAAATAAATTAATTAATAAACTCCTACCCCCAACATCAAAAAAAAAATGAAATGCCCCCGTACCAAAGAAGCATAGGCTACTGAGGAAAAAAAGAATTAACAGTCTCAGAACTTTAGAGTGGGATAAAAACGTTAAAATCATCTAATTTATCTCTCTCTTTTGGTACATATGGAAAAAGCCTAGAGTTGCTTCTTTTGATCAAGACTGAAGGTGCACTCTTTGAGCCAGTGTCTTCCAACTCAGTGCTTTTTTCCCTTTCCTTTAGCCTACACGGAAAAGGCAAAAACTACTAGAACATCATGAAGCTTCCCTTCAAATGTTTGCTTCCTTGACATGGACTCCTTTTGACCTCTGATATGTAACATCTCTTGTGCTATGCAACCTACACTCCTAGTTCTCTGTTACTTGCTTCTTCCAAGTTTAAGATTACTGGGCAACGAATGGCCAATGGTTGTGCTAATTCTTTGTTGGATATTATATACGTAATTAAATTATAATCAGAGCTCATTTAATACTGAAAAGTTGTGAGCACTATCTCTTATTATGTTTATGTTTGGTTGCTTATCTCTAATGAACCTGATAAAGAAATATATTCCTTACCTTGATAAAGGTAGAAAATCATCAAATGATTTTCTGTCTCTCCTTTAGCTAGAGTTGAAACCTAAAGTAACAAACTATTTTTACAAATCTGTTTCTAAAATCTGTATTATTCAGTACCTTCCAAAATTTAGATCTGTGTCCCAGTGAAGTTTTCCTTCTATAAAAAGCTTAAGAGATTGTATACAATCACAAATGAGAAATTTGCCAACCTCAATAGAATATTTTACTACCTGGGCTACTTTTTCACTTTCATTCCCTATACTCAGCTTTTTACTTTGTTGTGTATATTGCTTCTAACTTTGAGTTGTCAGGTCTAATGAGCCAGATTCTCTTCAAAATCCTTCTATTCCATTGGGTTTATTTAAGCAATCAGAATTTGACCATTTGAAAAAAAAAATCAGAATTAATATAGATGAAAGAGTTTGTGGTTACCTTGCTATTTGGGGATATAGTTATAAAAATTCTTCCAAGCTAATAAATCATCTCTTTGTATCATTATATGCCACATATGTTCTTAAGAATAGTTTCATTGATTGTGGCCATTTAGGAGCAAACTACCATGAATCTCTACTTGTCTGTCTGCCTACAAGGCACTTATCTCTTCTATAATCACATAATACCAAACATCTTAGCTCATGTCCAGATATGGGTAGGATGACTGTCTGGGAATTTGAGAACCTACACAGAAGAAAGGCCTTCTTGGTGATGCTGCTATACCTGGTTAACTATTATGGCTTCTTGAGTTAATCATCTCTAGGGTCTTAAATTAAGTCAAAAACTCTACCTCTGTGTTTTTTTCCCACCTTTTTGCAACAGGAAAAAAATCTCAGGTGGGTTCAGGTTCATTTTATTTTCCATGTTTCCAAAGTGTACATTTACATTGCCAAAATAAACTAGAGAAAACCACAAACAAGTAAAGAATCCTTTCTTATAGAAGAAATTTCAGTTGAATGTTATCTGTCAAGAATAGAATTTTTGTTATATTTTGTACTTCTTGATAGTTCATCTTTACAAATACACAAGTTAGGCTTTAAAGGAAATTAATTTTTTAAACATAAGTATTTATTCAGACCGTGAAATATTATCCTTATATTTGACATGCTTATCATATTATGCTTATATCTACATATGCTTATCATATGCATTATGAATATGTATAATATGCTGGTATATTATATGTATTCATTACTTTGAAATTAATAAACTTAGGAAGTTCCAGTTGAATATGTGTTAGATAGATAGACTTTTTTGAGCCAGTATTTTAATACTTGATCTTGGTAATTAGGTTGTTTTCTGATAATATAATTGCTACAATCCCCTACTCACCTAAAAAAATAACTCACTATCTACTGTATGTCCGACATTGTGCTAAATACTAGAAAATTTAAAAACAAACAAAACAAAACCTAAAACATGGTTATTGACTTTGAGGAAGATCATATTGAGATATCCAGGTTATCTGATCTAAATAGAATTCTCTGAATAGGTTTATATACAACATTGAAATGAGTGCATGGAAAAAGCAGAGCAGGCTACTTCCCCCAGGTAATAGGAGTTTATACCAGGTAGGGAAGAAAGGATTATAAAAGACCACATTGCATTTATAAAATGGCAAAGTAGACCAGTGTTGACAGAGTAAAACAGAACTGGGGGAAAAAGAGATGGAGGGAGGAAGAGGGCTATTTGGAATGATTTCAAAAGAGAAAAAGATGTTCATATTTCCATTCCTTCAGTAAACAATTATTGGGCCCCTACTATTTGTCAGGTGTTCTTCTACGCTCTAACCAGGTCGAAGGCCATGACAGATGAAGGCTGTGGTTGCACAGGGCTTACTTTATAAAGTGGGTTCTGTGATAAACAGTAAACAAGGCAAAGTCACAGAGTAATGGGAAGCAAGGCAAGGAACTGAGAAAGTCAGAAGTTCTGTTTGTGATATGAATGTGGACCGGCTAGTCAGTATTCAAGAGACAATGCCAGAAAGGAAATTAGAAACGTGGATCTAGAGATCAAAACAGGGCAGGGGCTGCTGATACAGAAAAGTGGATCACCGATATATAAATATTATTTAAAGCCATGGGACTGGATGAAATCACCTATGGAGGATGTAGAAAAGAGACTGTAGCCCATGTCTGAGAAGAGAAGGTGGCCCAGGACTCCAGAGCACCCCAACATTCAAGGGTCAACACAGGGACAGGGGTAGGACCAAAATCTTAAGGCTTGTGTACACCAACTTGAGAACGTTCTTTTAAAACTCCAGGCCAGAGTATTCTAAACAATCTCTCTCAACAAAACAAATGCATTCATGCCCCCATCTGTGGATACAAACAAATACCCCAAGTAAGAACTTTCTTTGAAATGTTTTATATTTAAAATTATGCAAGCCTGAACTCTAGACCATGATATATTTTTTTGAAGATTTTTTTTTTTGATGTGGACCATTTTTAGTCTTTATTGAATTTGTTACAGTATTGCTTCTGTTTTATGTTTTGGGTTTTTGGCCACGAGGCATGTGGGATTTTAGCTCCCCGACCAGGGATCGAACCTGCAACCCCTGCATTGGAAGGCAAAGTCGTAACAACTGGACCGCCAGGGAATTCCCCCATGTTATATTTGCTATAACATCACATTTAACTGAATTACCATCAGAATTAAAATGTTTTCGACTGTGTTTAACTTATAGCTTTAGGTATCCACAAAAGCCTATTACATATCATGGGGGTGCCCCTGTTACACTTTAAGAAGAAAGATTCAGCAATGGGGAGCCATTAAGAGACTTTCAACATCATTTCAGTCTTATTTACAATTTCATATTTATATCACAGAATTATTTTATATGGCTTATTACTATTTGGCTGGCTATTCTTCACATATCCCTGAGAGTAGTGTTTTCTGTTTTTTGATTATGAACTTCTTTCTCAGAAGGTGAGGGTTCATTTGCTACTTCAATTTCTAGCACAACATAATGTGAATCTTTTTATGGTGAAATGTCTATTTTCATTCTTCGAGATTTGTGAAGACACATCTTGAATATTTAAAGATAATACACTAGGAAAACTTCAAATCTGTTCTATTTGCACCCTATCTATTAATGTCACAAAGATTTTTAAATAGCTGTAACTAGAAGAATCAACAAAAAATAATAATGGAAATAGTACATAACAGATGTTCAGAGAATGCCCTCCCAGGAGAACAAAGCTAAAAACACCGGATTTTTAAAAAATACCATATATATCTTTTGTAATGCCTGGTTAATCTGACAGGAAAACAAATGAGTTTCTCAGAGGCCAAAAAACAAAAAATAAGAAAGCTTCAATGCAAAGGAATAACTGAAAGCCAGACCCATCATTTGCTGTAACGGTGTCTGTCCATCCCTTGTGGCCCAGGAGATTTTAATAGACACCTCCAATGGAGAAGAAGGTGTCTTGGAAAGAAGATGCTCTATATCCAGGTATCTAAGAATTCCCACAGGTAAAAGTCCAAAAACATGAGCTGCCAATAAAAATTCACAAAATATGTAGAGGAACAAGTGACCATAAATAAGAGTCAGAAAGGGAAAAGAATTGCAGAATTTCAAAATCTACATAAATTGCCAATATTAGAATTATCAGATATAGACTATGAAGTAAGTGTATTATATATATTGAAAGAATAGATTCTAACAATATTGACCTGTAACATTTGAACAATAGATTTTCTAGGAATGAAAAATATAATAACTAAAGAAAAAACTCAGTGGACTTGTTAAATGGTTCACTAGCTTGATAGACTTTTAAAATTCCTAATAATACAGCACTGAGAGACAAAATGATGGAAAATATGAAATAAGGGTTAAAAACACAAACAATAGAGTGAGGAGGTCCAACGTAAGTCTAATTGGATGTCCAGAAGAAGACCATATGGAGACTAAGAAAGATGCATTACTTGAAAAGATAATGGCTGAGAATATTCCAGAGCTGATCAAAAGACATTAATATCTGAAGTCAAGAAACCCAACAGTTCTTAAGAAAGGTGCGTTAAGAAGAAAACACCACCACACCTAGACAGAAAAATTATGATAAATAATTATTTAATTTTTATATCTATGGAGGCTTATGATCAAACAGCAGGTGATAGATCGGTATACAGCAGTTCCTTAATTTTAATAAAATGTGTCCTCTGTAGATATGTCTATGGATAATACATTAACATGTAAGTTACTGGTTACTAGTTCTTGTTACAATTGGGCCAAATACATTTGAGAGGTGTGTGTTTTCTGGCCACATCTTGCTTTTTGACCCAAGCAGAAACACAATAGTTAAAACTCAACGTAAAGTGTAAGAGCTACCACCTGTTTTCCCATGGGGGCAGGGGAAGGAACATCAGTGCTAATTTGTTCAAGTTTTGCTGAAAGTGTTTTCAACTCATTTCCATTTGCATATTATCAGATGAGAGAAAGGTTGAAAAAAGGGGAAACTATATAGACAACACTATGCAAATGGGCATTAGAAATTGGAATTCTAGAATGAATATAAATTGTTTTATACTCAGGGCATGTATATGTGTCACTGAAAGCATGTCTCTATGGAATTCAACAAGTAGTCATGTTGCTTGGATGACATTGTAGTCTTGTAAATATTTGTAAGGATATTGCTATAATCATCATGTCTTGAGTATTCGAGAAAGTAGATACTATATCTACTAAATAAATCACTATATGTTTTAGCATACCTATTGAAACCGATTAAAGGGAACACTGTACCGTCACTGAGGGAATTAGAACTTCCCTTAATGTATAATCCCCAATTACTGAGATATTGTTTCTTTTCCAGTTATCCATCTAAACAGCTAGAAATTCTAAAAACTGTGCAGATAATTATGTAATCCTCTTCTCTATTTGTGAATCAGGAGTGCACAAAATATTGCAAGTTTTGTTTGTAAAACCTTCATTGGGGAAAAAAAAGTGGTTTGATAAGTGCTTTTATACTCACTGGTTTGTTTATACATATAAAACTCTACCAAGGGACTTCCCTGGTGGCACAGTGGTTAAGAATCCGCCTGCCAGTGCAGGGGACACAGGTTCAATCCGTGGCCTGGGAAGATCGCACATGCCACGGAGCAGCTCAGCCCGTGTGTCACAACTACTGAGCCTGTGCTCTAGAGCCTTCGAGCCACAGCTACTGAAGCCTGCGTGCCTAGAGCCCGCGCACCAAGAGAAGCTACCACAATGAGAAGCGCGCGCACCGCAACGAAGTGTGGCCCCTGCTCTCCACAACTGGAGAAAGCCCGCGTGCAGCAATGAAGACCCAATGCAGCGTAAAATAAATAAATTTATTTAAAAAAACAAAAACAAAAAAACTCTACCCAGCTGAACTTCATGCACTAAACATTGGTCGTCCTAAGGCTAACTTTCCTCTTTCCACTTGTACTCAGGTAATCTCAGTGTTTCTCCAGATCTGACCCTTAATTGCTTAGTGAAATCAGCAAAAATAGAGAAGAGGGGGTGTTTTTAAATCTTTCTTTATAACTTAATATTTTGTTAAATAGACACCTTGCTTAATGATTTCTGATTTTGAAGCACATGTTTTGGGAAGTCACGTTTCTGCTTTGTTGATCTTCTAATGCCAAAAAGTGAGTAAAAGATCAAGTATTATACATACAGCCTGGTGTGGATTTACGCAAGATGAAGAGCATATCTACACCGTGCTGAATGGTTAACTAAATGCCTTCAGTTATCAGATGACCAAACGTGAACCATGACTGCTGCAATGACCCTGAAAAGGCATTATTCCCCATCATCGTCAAAATGTAGGGGGGAAATATGGTGAGCATTGAGGAAGGAATGGGGGAGTATGGCACAGAAGGAGAGAGAGAAGTGAGATAAGGAAAATATATTTGGAAAATGACAAAAATAATAGAATATTATTTTGCTTATTATTTCACCATCTTTTAACTCAGCAGACAGAATCCTTGATTCAGAAGTACTTCCTCAGCATTACTTTTTTTTTTTGCGGCACGCGGGCCTCTCACTGTCGTGGCCTCTCCCATTGCGGAGCGCAGGCTCAGCAGCCATGGCTCATGGGCCCAGCCGCTCCGCGGCATGTGGGAGCTTCCCGGACCGGGGCACGAACCCGCGTCCCCTGCATCGGCAGGCGGACTCTCAACCACTGCGCCACCACGGAAGCCCCTTCAGCATTACTTTTTACGAATGTTACTGAAAAGCAAAAAGGGAAAATGTCTACTCTGTTTTAATAATAAAATCCAATTCCAGAGGAGAGATATTTTAGAAGCACTAATTTAGTACAGACATCCTAAGTGGAAGATTGGTCAATTCATCAGGAGAGAAGAAATAAACATTGTTCTTTCCTAAATGTATAAGGTAAACATAAATCATAATAACACGATCATTTGTGTGCTGCTATTGAGATCTTTAATCTGAGGTTCTCAGTAACATGTTACCTTTGTAAGATTCATTGAGGGGCAGTGTGTGCTTCCTGACAAATGTGGTCAAATAGCTTCAAGGATCATTAGGTCATTCAAAGGTCAAATGACAAGTGTCATTATTAAGTAGCCACCACCACAGAAGCCTTAGCTGTGCTTCAAACACTGATAATTCAGCAGGACCTGGAAGACTGTTGAGAAGGGGGTGAGTGACATCAAATTTATGATATCAAGGTAACTTTGGAAGCAGTTTGGAGGATTGGGAGTTGGAGATTAAGAACATGGACAGAACTAAAAAAAGAATTACTAGATGATCCAGCAATCCTACTCCTAGGCATATATCCAGACAAAACTATAATTCAGAAAGGTACATGCACCTCTATGTTCATAGCAGCACTATTCACAATAGCTAAGAAATGGAAACAACCTAAATGTCCATCAATAGATGAATGGGTAAAGAAGATGTGGTACATATATACAATGGAATACTACTCAGCCATAAAAAAGAACAAAATAATGCCATTTGCAGCAACATGGATGCAACTAGAGATTATCATACTAAGAGAAGTAAGTCAGAAAGAGAAAGACAAATACCATATGATATCACTTATATGTTGAATCTAAAATATGACACAAATGAACTTATCTGTGAAACGGAAACAGACTCACCGACATAGAGAACAGACTGATGGTTGCCAAGGGGGAGGGGTCTACGGGAGGGATGGAGTGGGAGGTTGGGATTAGCAGATGTAAACTTATATATATAGAATGGATACACAACAAGGTCCTACTGTATAAAACAGAGAATTGTATTCAGTATCCTCTGATAAACCATAATGGAAAAGAATGTTAAAAAAAAAAAAGAATGTAAAAAGAAAAAGAACACAGATGGAGAGTAAGTAAACCCAACAGAGAGGGACAGGATCCGGGGCAGGTGAATCTTTTCTTTCACTCTCTTGGGGAACTTCTCCTGCCTCTAGGAATCACATTCGCTTTCAAGTGTACAGAGCAGCTCTTTCAACCTCCCTAACAGTCCCCCTCTACAATGAGGAAACTGAAGCTTAGAAGAGTTAAGTGCCTTATCGAGAGGTCTCAAAAGTTGGAGAGTTGCAGCCCAAACTCAGGGTCCTCTCTCCCCTGCTCTCTCCTGTCCTAACCCATAACATACAATAAAAGCCTGTTCTCCTTATTACGCTAAGAGAATACTAGAAAAGAGGTAGAGAGACTTGAAATCTCGTGAGTTCAGAAATTTTTAAAAGGATGCTATTATACTCTCAGATATAATAAGTTGAAACTACTATTTAAAGGAGATTCAGATGTAAGGGACTATTTCGGATGTAAAGGAGGGTCAAGGGAAGAAGCATTATTTAGGGAAGAATTTGGCCCAAGGAATTGAACTGGGCCTTGGGGTTTGGAGACTGGCCACTATTACAGAGAGGAAGCCCAGATGGAGTGGTCCTCTGGGGACCCTGAGAAGTCATGCCACCTGCAGAAGGGACGTTTTCTTTTTTTTTTTTTTTTTTTGGCCGTGCCATGCAGCTTGTGTGATTTTAGTTCCCCAACCAGGGATAGAACCCAGACCACCAGGGAATTCCCTATGCAGCTTTAACATATTAGACTGGCAACTTTCTAGGATTCTCCCCAGCAAAAGCCAAATCTATTTACTTTGAATGAACTACTTTTCTCTCCTGTGAGAATCTTCACATTGGACATTCACCAGCAATGCCAATGTGTGGGCAAGTTCCTGAGCTCTAACATTGGTGTTTCCTACGACTAGCTGAGTGACCCTCTCTGAACCCCAGTTTTCTCGAGTAGGATGCAGGGCACAGTAGATCGTTGGTTTCTAAGTTTCCTTCCATGGCTTTCTTATTCCATGAGAGTGTGGTCAATGCCATGGCACTTGGGGTCCTCTTGCCTGTGGAACACACTGGAGGGCTATGTTAACCCCCTTCATCCCTCCTTTGATGGACTGATTCAGGAAAGGATTTGTCGTGTCCATTATGTGCAGGGATTGTGGGAAAAGACACCTATGAAAGAGACATGAGTAAAGAAAACAAATACTGAAAGGCAGAGAAGAGGAGATGTCCTGGGATGTGTAACTGTGAGGTTTGGAATAGAGACAGAGTGTAGGGGCAATGGGAGAGCAGCAGTCACTTACACCCCCAAGGAGGGCATATGAATTTATCGTAGGTCCATGAGGCAACTCTGAGCACCAGAGCTGGGTTTGGGCACTTCCTGTCCACACCATTAAGCTCTCCTGATCCGCTGTTTATCAAATGACCACCTCTTATCATTTTCTCTCTGTATGAGGAGGGTAACCCTCTCTTTTTCCCATAGAAAATAAATGGCATAATACCATTTTCCCCTTCGTGGCATCATATTGTCATTAAAAGGAAATAAGGTAAGCCTATTTAAATACAAATAAGGTATCTGATTATTCCTTTGAAATACTGAAACAGGCTTCCTGTAAAAGATCTGTGGTTGCTCTTGGATAAGAGATGACCCGTTCCTTGATAGAACATTTTCTTGCACCCAGATTGATCTTTTGCAAAGGGGAGTGCCGCTCCTGACGCTGTTCATAGATAACTTCTGGGACGGTGGCACAGCTCACATCTACATCCTTAGCACCCACAGACGTGGCCCCGACGTCTATAGTAATATTCGCATCCCCAATGCCAGACTATAGGTGACACTACTGAAATGAAACACTGATATAACAGATAATCTCTTCTGAAAATTTAGAATTGGATCTGAGAGATGATAGGAAGTTTCTGTTGGTACTTAGACCAAAATACCCTGGCACATCCAAGTTTGGCCCAGTGCATAGAGAATCAGAGAAAAACAGTTTACAGGGAGAAGAAAATAAAGAGACGTGCAGAGAGACAGATGAGAGAGGCAGAGACAGATGAGACTGCTGAGTCCAGACTCTCCTGAGGTCCTTCTGTGCATCTCTGTGTCTTCTATGAAATGTTGCCGCATCCTTTAAATCTTTTCGCTTAAGCTAGCATCAATGGGTTTCTGTTGCGTACAACCAAAGGATCCCTAATTAAGTGTCTGGATTCCAAGGCCTTTTCTACCTTTCTTATTTTTGTTTAAGGTTTCTTGTAGGAGTGTCAGTTCTGGCTAGCAGGGTGAGACATGAAAACAGGCTTATTGTACTGGTATTGGCTGTTGGCTGTGCAGGCTTTTTCAAACTCGGATGATAGTCTAAGCTGTTTGGTTGTTTATCCAGTGCTCCTGGGTCAGTGTTTGTCCTTGGTTTTATTAAAAAGGATGGAGGAATAAGCAGGGATACTCTGTCCTTGGCATGACTAGCATTTGTCAGTGGCACATCTGTTTTCCTAAGTCATTAATGGGTCCTTCCGGAAGCAGCCAATCCTTCCTCAAGCATTAGGTCAGCAATCCTGATTAGAATAGCATCAACCACCCATGAAACTAGAAGCTTCCCTGTGATTTATTGTTACAATAAAACCTCACTAATTAATCATAATTAGGAGGAAAAGCCCATCTCAATTTTAAGGTGCTGAAAGAAACAACATTTTAATTTCTTCCAACTTTACATAGTGATTTAAATTAGGTTAACCAAGCATATTTGACTTAACGTATAAATAAAAGTTATTTCTAGATAGCACATCGACTTTATATGTGCATTTTTGGTATGTAAGTGGTCTTTAAGGAACAGATTGTTTTTCCAGGCAATTTAAATATTCTACTTACATTTTTAGAGTATTAATAGTTCAGCAAGTGCTTTTTCCCATTGAAAGCACAATGGCTAACTTAATCTTAGCACGACATGCAGAGAGACAGATGGAGAGAGAGACAGATTATTTTTAAAATAATCTGTCAAAATTATTTTTAAACAAGTAGGTCCTGAACTGTAGAGATTATTGTTATTTTTGGATCAATATGACAATGATTAGGGTAACAAATGGGTTGAGTTCGTGTCATGAAAGCCTGTTTGAAAGCTTTTCTATATTTTTCACAGGGGTTTACATCACAGTCACAAATAAAGCTGATTTATTTAAGTCTAGTGGGATGATTGTGTTGTGGATGTGCTGAAAATTGTTTCTCCTGCCCATTTGATAACTCTGATCTTTACACTATGGTTCCAATTTACAGAGAGACAAGGGTACATGCAAATAAGCCTGGGACAGAATGTTTGGTGCCCCGTATCATTTCCCCTGATTGTTTATTTGCTTTTATGAAGTCTAAAGAAAATGAGCTAGGAAGCCAAATCTGATGCTGTGAATAGAGCTATCTTAAAAGCTATGCTGATTTCAAGCATGCAGGAATGTCTCTATAGGACACCTGATGTGTGCTGCATTGGGCTGTCATGGCCCAGAGTTTTTATTTTCTGTTTGGGAAACAGATAAAAGCTGGGACGAGGGAGCTGGACACAGCATTTGGATTGACCCTGGTACCACATTTGCTGCGGAGTCCAGAGGACCTGATTTGTGCTGGTTGTTCGCCTCCTGCCGGTGCCCCCCCTCCCCCGCTCCCCCCCCTTCCTTCCTGTTACATTGGACACTGTCAGCTTCCTGCCTCACTTTTCACCTGAGCCCATAAAATTATCTGCACAGTCTAGTAGGTTGATGCATGCTTGAAAACTAAGGCAGGGTTTTAGAACTCCTTGGAAACTGCCTACATGCTGGCGTTCTTTCCCCTAGGACGAGAAGCTGCAGCCTAGCCCCGTTGGGCCCAAGAAGAGCATCTTCCGACTTCACAGGGTCAGGTCTGCTAGAGGTGTACCCCCTTGGCAGATCTCCCAGGCAGGTAAAGACAGGGCTAAACACGGCATTAACGTTGCCAGAATTAGTACAGGAAGATGAAAAGAAGCTTTCTGTCATTGAAAGCCATGGGGCTTTGTCCCCACTTGCCTCTGGACAGGAATGACTGAGGAGAGCGGATAACTTATCCTCCAAGGAATTTACTATGCTCGCCCAGGGTACCAGCTTCCGTCCCAGTTTTGGGGGGCTTCAACATTTTTGAGTATGTATGTTATTTGTTTGCCACCTTTACTTCCTTTTTACAACTTTTTACTTCATAAAAATAAAGCATGTGTGAGATACCACGATCGAATTTTCCTAAAGAGGGACAGGAGGGAAGCAGGGCCTATGGCATGAGCACAGCCTTCCTTCCAGGGCCATACTGCGGTCTCTCTCCCTGCTTTCCTCCAGTCGTGGTTTCCTGATCACAGCGGGCACCTGGCCTAGAGGACGTTGCTGGTACAGAGCACCTGAGCATCACCCTGGCTGGGCTCTAATCCAGACCCTACTATTTGCTATTTGCATAACCTCTGGCAGACTCCTTAGACTCTCCAGGACTTGGTTTTATGAAAAATACAACTGAATGATATAAGAGGATGTGCTCAATGATCGCTAGTTAGCTTCATGACGTAAGAGTTAGGGTAATAGATGGGCCTTCATATATCCTGGGGGAGAATTGGTCTCCACATCTTCCCAAGCACCTCGACGCAGTAGAGGAATAGCACTTTACGTTTCCGAGTACTTGGACAGACATCTCAATATTTTGTTCATCGACTATTAATTAAATTATGTTTGCTTAATTGGTGAGGTGATAAAGCAAATTTAAAGCCAAATGTAAATCTAAAATTACGTCATTAAGAAATTGCAACTAGTTCCATAGAGGGGAAGGGGGAGGAGGGAGCTGAGGCTGCCCTGGGTTTCAGCCTCAAGTGATGAGTGATGACAGCTCTGTTCACCGAGGCAGGGATCGCAGGGTGGGGGGTGGGGCCACAAACAGGTTGTTGATCATCAGTCTATCTGAAGACCTGTTGGGTTTCAGGTGCCCCGGGAACATCTAGGGGAGATGTCCAGTTAGAGGCTGGACCTCGGGAGAGAAACCTAAGAGCTAACACGTTATAGTTACTAATGGTTTAGTCTTTGCATCTGCCTTCTTCCTGTCCGGAACACTCTCTTCGGGGAATCGCCACAGTTGGCTTTCTGTCTCCTTCAGATCTTCGCTCAACACATCGTCCTTGCAGTCCAACCCTTCCGGGCACCCAGTTTTAATGGGCAAGTGTTTTCTACCCAAGCGCTCCCTGTCCGCCTTCTCTGCATCATATTTCCCCCATAATATGTAGCATTATCTAAACTACTATACATTTTCCTTATTTTTACTTAATTATCTCGCTTACGATATTCTATTTATTAGAATGTAAGCTCCATGCAGGCAGGGATTTTTGTCTGCTTTGCTTACTTCTGTATCTGCAGCAGCTAGCAGGGGGCCTGGGACATATAAGCCGTCAATAGATAGTTGAGTAAGAGAACGAGCCCTTCCTGTGTGCCTGCCAGTAAGTGCTTCGTATGTACTCTCTCCATCTCGGGGAGAGAAGTTTAGGAGCTACAGCTTTAGAGTTAGTAATGAGCGCCATGAAAATGAATGAGATCTGCAGAGAGAAGAGGACCTGGAACAGAAAAATAAAGAATGTCATCCTTTCAGAGACAGGCAAATGTGGAAGTGGACTACACACAGGAACCCAAGAAAAGTCACTCAGAGAGCAGGAGACAAACCAAGCCGCTGTTTTGCTGTCAGACCAACTGGGGGACCATTTCAAGAGGGAGGAAGCACCTGCAGGTGTTGGATGCTGCAGAGAGGTCGGCTTAGATAAGGCACAAGAAGTGATTAAGAGAGGTGAACCTACAGAGCGTCCCCAGCTTGTCCGCTGCATCTGATTCAGATTCCTACTGACAAACCTCTTACCAAAATGGGCGGAGTTGTTTTTACTATCTCCTCTGACAAAGCATACTGCAAGGATATAAATGGCAGAGTTTACTTTTAAGCAAAATGTAGGTAATGATATATAGTTCAGTGGTTCCTAGACTGTGGAATATCAAGAGCTACAAATATTTGAGAAAAAAAAAAATGGGTCACTGAAATGTTAGATTGCCTTGCCAATCATCTCGTTATTCTGCTCAATGCATATCGGGCAGCCTGACCACAGGGAAGGAATAAATTCAGAATCATTTAGGAGACATGACACCCAGACAACAAGATCATCTCTGTTGGCTTGGCTTCTGGTCCTCAGTGTAAGTCAGAAATACTTTTGGGAAAAGAGTATGACTTCCGGTCCTTTGCCACCAACAACTCACCCTACTGCGGGCGCTCTCATTGCTCTGCTGCTTCCTTTGCCTTTGCCTTAACTCACATCTGTGAAATTCTGGATTGAATCAGAGAAAACAGTGGTTCCTAGAGGTGCCAAGGAGTAGCCTGCGAAGTCTTTAGCACCTTTGACCAGTAATCTCCATCAGTCTCCCCACCCCACAAATAAATACATAGCCATGTAATCTCAGTTTTTAAGTGTATTCGTTATGTCACTTGAAGGCTAGCCCCCTGGCTGCCCTCAGTGTCCCCCTACACACACACACACACACACACACTCTCTCTCTCTCTCTCTGTCACGCACATACACACACACACCCCTAGCACTGGGCAGGTGAGATTCTATGTGATGTGGTGGTCTGGTGCTGGTTGTTAATAGAGTGAGGCTTTATAAGGAGGAGAATACTGAAAACAGGGCGGAAGTAACTCCAAAAAAGAGCCTTGACAGAGGAGGCTTTTTTCCAGAGGCTTTTGGCAGTTGAGCAAATTAGTCATTCCTTTTGCTTCTGACAGTATTTCAAACCAGTATAGCCTCCCTCATTTTTGGAGAGTACACATACTCTTTCATTATCAGATTGACATTAGCCAGAATATTTTAATGTCAACAAAGACACGTGAATGATTGTTCCCCTAATTATTTCTTATTTCCCCTTTGGAAGTTGCCATGTGTACAAGATTTTAAATAAGGAGTATGTCCAGATTAATTTTTTTTTTTTTTTTTTTTTGGTTCTTGTAAGAATCCTGAATTTTATCAAGGATGCAGTTTAAGTGAACTTGGAATAAAGCTTTAGTTTCATATTTTCTGGCTAATGTTCCATAAATGTCGTAACTTTGCTGTTTAATGGGGAATGTGTTTTTTTATATAATATGCACCAAACATTAATGGAAGGAAGAGAGGGAATGACTGAGAAATGCCATCTCAAGCTCAAAAACATCAAAATTAGCAATAAAAATAGAAGGTTCTTATCACCAGGAATGGGAGGAAAACAGTCACAGACATTGAAACAGATACAGCCCAGTCCGTGCTCCCAGTTTCCCATGAGTCCCTCATGGGGTGACCTTGACCCAGCAGTTCAACTATCTCATGCCTGTATTTCCTTCATCTGTTCATCGAGGACTAATTGCCTAAAAGACACGGAGGTTTCCAGCTGGTGCAGGGGGGTTGTTACAGTGCTTCCATGACATGGACCTAGGTCACCCCACTGTCCTCTAAGGCCCTGGATAGGGGCACTCATCTAATCTGGAGATTCACGCATGATATCTGTGGTCTCCAAGCTCAGCAAATCCATTAATCCTTAACTGAAAGCCACTCTGCAGGAAAAGGTTTAATACCAACTATGACTAAGGGCGGCAGAAAAAACGGTCTGATTTATTTGGAAGTATGAATCCTAGAAAAGCTTTAAGAAATGTAGTTTTGTTACTCTGACAGATTGATAGTAACTAGGATCAGGTTAAATCTGGCCTAATGGCAATTCTTTAACAAACACTGAGACAAATTTTTAAGAGTCGTCTGTTTTTAATGTGTTTTCTTTGTGTGCTTCTAAAGGCACCTCTAAAGTGGGGGTCCCTGAAAATTACGGTCCTACATAATTTGCGCATTCTTCTATGACTATATTTATGTTACTCTTTGGCTTAGTATTTATTTCAGTGTTAAATTTTACATACTTTCCAAATGAGTCTCAAATTGTTAACTAAAGGGGTCCAAATATGTGAAGTTTTATTATTGTGATAGTTATCTTTTAGCCCAGATTTTCTCTGCTCATGCAGTGCTTGGCAAACATAATAAATGTTTGAATAAATGAATTAGTGAATAAGTGAATGAATGAATGCATGGCAAAAGGCCATAGATTTAACCCTTATACCCCTTAGTTGGTTTCACGTTATTCCATTCTGCAGAGACAGAATCCTAATTCTGACCATCTATTTAGTGCCATCTGCAAAGTCCATTTGTACAATCTAGGCTTAGTTC
This sequence comes from Orcinus orca, assembly GCF_937001465.1. NCBI lineage: Eukaryota > Metazoa > Chordata > Mammalia > Artiodactyla > Delphinidae > Orcinus > Orcinus orca. The sequence goes on along the minus strand of NC_064560.1, from coordinate 11,749,963 downwards.
AGGCTGCTATAAGAAAGTACCATATATTGGGTGGCTTATAAACAACAGAAATTTATTTATCACAGCCGTGAAGGGTGGAAGTTCAAGATCAGAGTGCAGCATGGTCAGGTTCTCATGAGAGCCTGCTTTCTGGTTCACAGATGGCCATCTTCTCACTCCGTCCTCACATGGAGAAGGGTCAAGGGACTTCTCTGGGGTCCCTTTTATAAGGGCACTAATCCCATTCATGGGGGCTCCACCCTCATGACCTAATAACCTCTCAAAGGCCTCAACCTCCTACAGTCATCACATTCAGGATTAGTGTTTCAACATATGAATTTGGGGGTGACCCGAAGGTTCAGTCTGTAACAGCCACGAAGGAGAGCATATTACAGCCGTGTGACATGGGGTTTGTTCCATCACAGCAGAGTCTTCTCGCTCATGGTGACAGATCTCAGCACACTTCACATTTACACATTTAAGAGTAGGAGGGATTAATAGGGGTATGCACTTCCTGGATGCACAGGAGTTAGGAAGAGCACATTGTGAGTCATTCCCTCTGTACACCAGACCAAGCTGCATCAGGTTACCCAGGGCTTCCCAGATGGGATGTGAAGGAGCAGGGCATCTGCTGGTTTCCCAAACCATGTGAGTGGACTGTCCGCTATTGACGAGGTAGCCCAAATGTCCCTGCTCTGGGCTCCCTGGTCCATTCCCATTCCACATCTCCCAGTGGCCCCAAAACTGTGTTGGCATAGGACAAACTTCAAGGATTAGGATGAGAATGGGTTTTCCCTGGAGAACAGGTTTATGGCTTTGGGACACATGGCTTTGCTTCAGCCAGGCTCAAGGAGTCCTTTCCAAACTCACATTCTCCAAGTCTCTGTATTCTTTTTTTTTTAATTGAAGTATAGTTGATTTACAGTGTTGTGTTAATTACTGCTGTACAGCAAAGTGATTCATTTATACATATATACATATATATATATACATTTTTTAATATTCCTTTCCATTATGGTTTATCATAGGATATTGAATATAGTTCTCTGTGCTATAGAGTAGGACCTTGTTGTTTATCCATTCTGTATATAATAGCTTACATCTGCTCACCCCAACCTCCCACTCCACCCCTCCCCCAAACCCCTCCCCCTTGGCAACCACTGGTCTGTTCTCTATGCCTGTGATTCTGTTTCATAGATAGGTTCATTTGTGTCATATTTTAGATAATTCAAAAAGATACATGCACCCCTATGTTCATAGTAGCGTTATGAACATAGCAGCACATAGCAGAAGCACAACAGCCAAGACATGGAAACAACCTAAACGTCCATCGACAGATGAATGGATAAAGAAGACGTGGTACATATATACAATGGAATATTACTCAGCCATAAAAAAGAATGAAATAATGCCATTTGCAGCAACATGGATGGACCTAGAGGTTATCACACTAAGTGAAGGAAGTCAAATAGAGAAAGACAAATACCATACGATATCGCTCACATGTGGAAAAGTCTCTGTGCTCTAACGCCTCTTGGCCACTCTGCCTTGCTCTCTGCCTTCTCCGCTGGGGACACCTCGATCACTCACTGAGATTCAGTCACTGTAGACACTTTCTTAAACGCGTCTTCTCTAGACTTTCCAAACAGAGCTAAGCTTCCCTTTCCTGTGCTCCACAATGACACAAATCACATTGGATTCTAGTCTCTGCTTTCCAAGGGCATTTGTGACAGGGGTGGGGGAGCGGTGGAGAAGTAGGAAGAGGGGCTGTGAGCATTTTGAGGGGAGGGTCTCTCTCTGTAACCCACACTGGATCCCCAGCCCCCAGCATAGAGTGGCTGCTCTCGAGATTCTGGAGTGATTCAAAATCAAGCGACAACTTCCTAATCACAGAGCTACTTCCTGACATTCTCAGCCCTGCTTTAATGGTGCTAAGTATTTTGGAAGGAATTTCTCAAAGGTATACACAAATGTATTTATAGTATGGCAGGCTTGCAGTATATAACAGCGTAGCTGAGAAAATCAAAACAATAACCAAAAGTCATTAAAGCACTAGTCACCCGTGTAGATTATTTTGGGATTCACAGCCCAAGTTGCCATCTGCAGAATTCTTCCCTGGTTATATTAGACTTATGACTGTCTTCAAGCCTTTTCCAAAAATAAGAGGTTATGTTTCCTGATGCTAAACCTTTCGTTTTTTCAGGTACATTAAAATGAGATTACTGCAGCAGGTTCTTTTGTACAGAACTATTCCACAAAACATTTATTGGTCCCTGTGAGTTCTGAAGGCATTAAATCGGATATCCAGCAACTGTGTTATTATCAGTCCTGGCTTACAAATTGCTCTGCACCATATCACAGTGAGGCTTTATGGAATCTGAGTGATTGGCTGGAGTCATTCAAATATCCCCTGAAGGTCTTAAATCCATCACTTCATCCACAATCTACCCAACAACGTGCATCATTATCGTTCTGGGTGGTAGAATGCTCTTTTTCTGAATGGGTCATTCTCGTTACACTATTTTCTTTTTAAGGGTAGAAATAGATGAGGAAAAAATATAGCCTGCTTTACTCATTAATGAGTCAGAGGAAAAGTCACCACCGCTTCGAATTATCAGGGGTCAATGTCAGGGTCCGTAACAAGGAAACATGTTTATTTTATCAAGAAGCCTGGCTATGATGCCAGACTGTACAAGGTTAGGGGAATTTCCATGATCATGTCACCTTCCCCCAAGTCCTGTACACACCCAAGTCCTGTGACCTGGGGACTGTTTGGTGACTTGGTGGTTATTTGTGACATTGAGATCAAAATTTGAATATCAGAAGAGTATTTTTATAGAAAATGAGGCAAAAACATACCTCTGGGGATGAATCTGTAGCTTTTCTTCTTTTCCTGGCACCTGCTTCATCACTGCTGGACAAGCAAATGTGACAGACGTCCTCCTCCAGAGATGGTGATTGGCTCTTAGAGAAGAGAGGGAGCATGATGTAATCATGAGACAGTCCGGTTGGGGTCAAGAGTTTACGTGGTTGGGTCGTCTGAAAGGTCTGACCTTGTCCTCTACTGTCCCCTGTGAGGTCACTTTAAGGTCAGAGTAGGGCTTTGAAAGGCTCGTGGCTTTCCTGCTCTCCCAGTAAGACGGAGTGGGTACCTTCTTCAAATCAAAACCCAGTCCCTCCCAGCCTCTCAGCAATCTTCCTCTGCCCTTCTGCCCCACGCTGTTCTCTTTCCCTCATCTTCAGGCTCTCCCTGTCTGCTTCTCCTTCTCACCATCATTAAACACACGCAAGTCTTTTTTATCTTTGGGTTTTATCTTTCAAACCCTCCCTCCCATAACCTCCAACCACAGCCCTGTTCAGCATCTCCGTGTCAGTCAGAATTCTCCAGAGCCTTGCTTTCACTTACTGTGTCCCCCTCCTCTCTCCTCTTCTACGTCTTAACCCTCTCCAATCCTGTTGTGACCTTACCACCTCCGCAAAACTGCAAAGTCTTTACAGTACTCATGATCATCAAGTTAAACATAGCGGCTTTACCGTAAAACTCAGCAATCACACGCCCAAGAGAAATAAAAACTTATGTTCAGGCAAAACCTGCATGCGAATGTTTACAACAGCTCTATTTGTAATCAACAAAAACTGAAAATTGCCAACATGTCCTTCAACCTGTGAATGGATGGACAATTTGTGGTATGTGTATCGCAAGATGGAACACTACTCAGCAATGAAAAGGAATGAGCTACTGATTCACGTAATAACATGAATGATTCTGAAATATATGTTGCTACATGAAAGAGGCCGGGTCCCAAAGGCTACATATGTATGATTCCATGTGACATTTTGGAAAAGACAAAACTCTAGGAGTGGAAAATAAATCGGTGGTTGCCAGGAGTGGGAAGAAAGGTTGAACTACAGAGGGATAGTGTGAGGAAATCTGGGGGCAAGGGAACTGTTCTGTCTCATGACTGTGGTGCTGGATACATGATTCTTTGCATTTGTCAAAACCCAGAGAACTCTATAGCACAGAGTAAATTTTACTGTATATTAATTTTTTTAATATCAACGAGGATATAGGGGACCAACCCAAATGGAATTCAAACTAACAAATGAAAAAACAAAATAACACTAAGGACCCCCGTGGCCCCATGGTACATCCAACACCTTGACAGACTTTCTGCCCTTAGCTTTCTGGCATTGCGCCCTCTTACTTTCCACCTGCGTAATCGGCTTCTCCTTCTGAACCTCCTTTGCAAGCTCTTTCTTCTCTCCTCAGCCTTTCCATGTGGCCGTTTCTTGAGCCTCAGGCCTAGGCTACTCTTTTCTCACTGTACAAGTTCTCCCTAAACAACTTCATCCACCCCCATGGTCTCAATCACCAGATACACCATGAATTTCCAATTTCTGTCTCACACTGGGACCTCTCTTCTGAGCTCCAGACCGATGTATGCTACTGCCTGCTAGAAGTATCCACTTTGGACTAAACTGTCCCAAGCTCAGCTTCGCACCTAAGGCTCCCCCACACTCATACCTGCTTCTTCTCCCGGCCCCCCGACTCATTAAAGACTAAGAACTTGGACTTCCTGCTTAACTTCCCTCCCCATCTCTTCCTTCTCCTCACTGCTGATCCCGGCATCTCGTTCTCTCTTGAATCCACATGTTTTGTCTGTTTCCACTGACGACCGTGGTACCACCCTGATCCAACCCACCCCATCTGTTGCCTCCAGTCCCACCCCCCACCCCCCCATTTGGTCACCCAGCAGCGTCTTCTTCAAACCTTCTCCACTGTGTAGCTGGAGTGATCTTTTTAAAACATGATAAATTGTTACATTTCTCTGCTTGAAACCTGTCTGTGGTTTCCCATTGCTTTTATAATAAAGCCCCAGTTCCTCAACGCATCCTCCCAGGAGTTGTGCGGTCTGCCCCCTGGTGATCTTTGGCCTTTCTTCCCCCATCTCTCTGCCCCCTTCCCTCTTCCCACAGATGCATCAGACTCTTGACCCCATCAGGCCCTTTGCGTACACGGTCCCCTTCCCCTGCACCTCACTAATTAATCATCATTCCCCCTTCAGGCTTCAGCTTAAATGTCGTTCTAGGGAGGCTTTCCACGACCCAAGAGCCCAGCTTTGCTTCCCTCGTTATGTGCTTTCACAGTTTCTCTTTCTGAGCATTTATCTGAAATATCAACCCCCTTCTCTAAAAGGCAAGGAAGAAACGGGTCTGCCTATTCATTTCCCTAGAGCTAAGGATGATGTAGAAGACTCCGCAGGTATGGAACAAATATCTGTTGGAAGGAAATAAATGAGTTTAGTAGTGCACGGCACAGTGCGTTGCATACAGGTAGTGGTGCACCACTGAATGCATCGGTGCGTGCAAAGAAAAGAGGAGAATGTGTCCAATGGTATTAATTTGGTAGTCATGGGCAGGGGTGACGGGGGAAACCTAAAACCCAGAGATGACCATATGATAGGCAGAGTATGGGGTAATAAGATTCTGGGTTAGAATGGTGACAGTACGAATGGAGAGGAAAAAAGACATTATAGGATTTGATGACTCATTGTATTTGGAAGTGAGAAGGGAAAACAGAGAATCAGAAATTAGGGTCTGGCGATTTTTGAAAAATAATAAGACATTAAGAAAAGAGAACTAGGTTTCAGAGGAAGCTGATGATGTCAGGTTAGTAAACTGTCCTGGGGACGGTGAGGCTTGCAGAGAAGAATTCCAAGTGGCCTAAAAAAGAGAAGTCAGATTCCAAAGACTGTCTGCATGCCTTCTCCAAATCAGGACCATCTGCAGGGAACGCTGGAGTGAAATTGTTGTTTATGCAGATCATTTTCTCCGCAAGTGGTCCCCTTCTCTTGGGCCTGGGGGGCGGGGGTTGTGTGAGGCCAGGGCCACAGCAGCGTAGGAGGTACCTGCATTCTCTTCCAGGGAAGCTGCCTGGAACTGGAAGCCGCAGTCTCCTTCCTCTTGCCTTCCCACAAGGTGCCAGCGGCCTTTGGCACAGGGTGACGCAGAGGAAAGGCCACAGAGCTCGACAATAACGCAGTGACCTGTGGGTGTGTGGGTTGTGGACCTGGTGCGCTCTGGCTTTCTGAGATAAAGGAAGAGGAGTAGCCATCACTAAGACACGTGGGTTCTACGGAGACAGCGAGGCTGAGGGGGCCCTGGGCAGGGGGGACTGGAGGAGAGGTTGCAGAGACCTGTCTCAGTGTAGGGGCCGAGAACTCACCCAAGTGCGGACGGGATGGAACTCTTTTGCCTAACTTAGAGTGAGGGGAGGATAGAGAGTGGTTTTAGGCTACACAGCCTAGAGAAAGGAGATGTCTGAATATGGAACTGAGGTTTCCAGAAACCCAGTAGGGAGGGAGCCAGGACTGCTCAGCGGAGCTCTGCAGGGGTGGCTTCTGGCCTGGGAGGGTTTTGCCCAGCTATGTCCTCAGAGACCAGAGGCCCAGGTTAAGGGCTCAGACACTCTAGTGGAGCAAGATCCATGCCAGTCACTCTCCGGCAGCTCTGGAACCAGGGGAAATTCTCTGAGCTCTGCGGGTGGATGGGAAGTGGGTTTAACTTGGGCTCCATAGTGTCGTTCTTTGTTCAGACTCCAGACAGTTTGACTCTCTGATGAGAGCAGTTTGTAGTTCTCATCTGTCTGAGTGAGAGAGGGAGAATGTGTGTGTGTGTGTGTGGCTGTGAGATAGAGAGAGAGAAAACACTTCTGTCTGAATGTGCCAGTGTCCGTCTTGGCCGGGATTCAAGACCAGACTACACCCACTTGCGTCCACCCATGGCTGAAAAAACAACAGCAAGAAAAGCTTCAAGGCTCCCTCTCTGATCCCACTCATGAATCCTACTCTTTTGTCGGCAAATCATTTCCCAGCTCATACGAGGAAGCCTTTTATCAATATTATCCACTGCAGGGGTCAAGTTTCCTAGTTCTGCCCCTGGGGAGATTACTCCCACCTGCAACACAGCCAGGCTTCACCTTCCTGAAAAGGAAGACTTAATTTTATTTACTTGTGTTTTGTTTGGTGGCCAATAACATCCTACCTGGTAGAAGGGTGATGGTAGCTATTAATGCATCATTAGGACAATCCATTTCTTTATTTGGCCTCCTTTTCTCTCTGGTCCTCACTCTGGCAATCACCCTGCAAGATCTGTGGGTCTTATTGCAGTGGTCTTCAGATCTTTGAGGGTTTTTTCATCACTCCACCAGGAAACAAGGGTATGAGACTGCTGTTAGGAGAGTTATGTTAGTAATGAGCCCAAGTTGTTACTCTACTTGGCCAGTAACTTCTAAGGACACCAGGGTGCACGTCTGTTTCAGGGACTGAGAATAAAAGGTGTCTCTGCAGATGGCAGCCTTGTGGGTGTATGTTCTAAAGGTCCCCAGAGAGAACTCTCTGTAACTCCTGGTACTGAGTCAGGGGAGCAGCAGTAGTAATCTGGAGAGATTATCCTCCCCCAAATACTGTATATTCCATACTTTGGGCCCCAAAATTATCAAAAAAAGAATGACAACAAAATAAACATAACTAAAAGTTGCCAGATTATAACATACACTTTCTCAAGTCTATCTACCTATCCTCAGCTTTTTCCGTAACTAGCATGCATTTTCACTCTTATATAAGGCTAGCACTTAATACATAAAGTGAATATTGCTTTTAGCAAGACTGTCATTTAGTTTGTGTCCTGGCCCTGTTTAAAGAGTTGCCTTAAAGGCAAGAAATATTATTAACTCTTCTCTTTCCAAACAATTCTAAAAGGATATCAGTTTTTACATTAGAGGATATATTTCTAGTAGAGTGCAATTTGTATTATAAATAATCTAAATTATCCCAGATAGTTTGCTTCTCCATTTTCTTCCTTTTAGTATCAGTTTTAGGGAAATTGTTTGTTGACATGTTTCTTGTAAGATGGGCTAGGAAAAAAAAAACTTAGCTATGCAAGCCTGTTATTAACTGCTTTAAGAAAACACATGCAAAGAATATATCCAGGGGACCTAGAGCGGGTATTCAGTAATAGGAACTTCCTGGCCATTTTGCTGGGAATTTTAGCTCTGCTAACAAGCATTTTTAAGGTTTTATGATTTTTTTTCTTTTTCTTAAAAAAAAAAAAAAAATGTTCCACGTGTTACTATTGTCCAGAAGAACTAAAACAACAAACTGCAATTTGCTCACTCAAATCACAATAACAGTCAAGGTCAAAATATAGTCACAGCTTGGAGAAAGCGGCAACCTGTGTTAATAGCAGACACTCCTGCAAGAACCCAGCTGATGGGACATCTCAGGAGGAGATGCTAGCAGAGGGCACACGGGATTGGCACGAGTTCCATGGTTTTTTTCTCAAATGGGTGTTAATGGAGCTTTGTAATATGTTTATAGATTATTCATGAAATCCCCTAACAAGTTTAAATGCTGTAAAAAAAAGATTTCTTTTCATTAAAACTAGTTTTAAGTAGTTAAGTAATAGTTAATGGCAACCACCCAGGGCATCCATTCTTATGGAGATGGCTACACTGGAGGATGCTTAAATCCAGGATTTGAATGTGATTTGAAAACGTTTGCAGAGTTTTCATGGCTTCATGTTTTGGTTACATAATATTATTCCTATGCCTGGGAGCCGATTTTCAGTTAAATTGAAGGGCTAGAGTCATTAAGATTTTCTGAAACAGTTCCGTGATCCAGATATCCCGATGTAAATATTAGATCGAGCCGTATGAAATTGCCACCGTTAGGTCATTTTGCCTATAAAAATGACAGTTGCATAGCGTTTAGCCTAGTATTTTTCACTTGGAAATCAGTCGTATTGTGCTTTTTTCCCTTCCAGTTTTATTGGAGATATAATTGACATACAGCACTGTATAAGTTTAAGGCGTACAACATAAGGATTTGATTTACGTACCTCATGAGATGATGATCACAGTACATTTAGTGAACACCCAGCATCTCACATCAAAATACAAAAGAAAAGAAAAAGAAAACACACTTTTTCCTTGTGATGAGAATCTTAGGATTTCCTCTTAACGACTTTCATTTATCACACACAGCGGTGTTCATTATATTAATCATATTATACATTACAGCCCTAACACTTGTTTATCTTATAACTGGAAGTTTGTACCTTTTGACCACCTTCATCCAGTTCCCCCTCCCCCCGCCTCTGGTAACCACAAATCTGATCTCTGTTTCTGAGTGTGTTTTCTGAAGTGTAATTGACCTACAACACTATGTTAGTTCCTGGTGCACAACATAGTGATTCGATATTTCTATACATTTCAAAAGGTTCACCATGATAAGTCTAGTTACCATCTGTTACCGTACAAAGATATTATACTATTATTGACTGTGTTCCCCGCGCTGTGCATTTTATCGCCATGACTCATTTATTTTGTGACTGGAAGGTTGTACCTCTTAATTTCCCTCATCTATTTCACTCACCACCCCCCAACCCTCTCCTCTGGCAACCAGTTGTTTGTTCTCTGTATCTACGATTCTGTTTTTTAGTTTTGTTTGTGCATTTGTTTTTTAGATTCAACATATAAGTGAAATCTTACGATGTTTGTCTTTTTCTGTCTGACTTACTTCACTTAGCATAATACCCCCCAGGTCCATCCATGTTGCTGTAAGGCAAGAGCTCATTCTTTTTATGGCTGAGTAATGTTCCATTTTATTTATATATATATATATAATTTTATACATATAATTATATATATATCCCATCTTCTTTATCCATTCATCTATCAATGAGCTTCCATATTTTGGTTATTGCGAATAATGCTGCAATGAACATAGGGATGCATATACATTTTCTTTTTTAAAAAATTTATTTAGTTATTTTTGACTGTGTTGGGTTTTCGTTGCTATGCACAGGCTTTCTCTAGTTGCGGCGAGCGGGGGCTACTCTTCGTTGCGGTGCATGGGCTTCTTGTTGCGGTGGCTTCCCTTGTTGCGAGCACAGGCTCTAGACACGTGGGCTTCAGTAGTCGTGGCACATGGGCTTAGTAGTTGTGGCTCTTTATATGACAGAATAAAACCCCTGTGTGTTTACGCTTCAGTCATGGGGGTGGGGAAACTCACTTACCTTCAGCTGAATAATAAGCCAGGAAAAAGGTTCTCATTGAATATCTCAGCTTGTCTCGCCTTTCTGTTATCAAGAGTCTATGCCAGATGAACAACAGAATACATCTCAATCTGCTCTGATCGGTTCACATATTTTTCTGCCTAAATGCACAGGATAGAACCAACTCCTCTTGCAAAGTCCCCATCAGCTATTTCATAACCCATATAAATATATATAGTATATCTTGGAATGTCTTGGTACACCAAATCTCCTAGCAATCAGAATTTTTTTCCTGATAAAAGGCCCTTGCACTCACAGAAGGGATGAAGAATATTGCTTAGTGTTGCGAAGGGGCAGAATAGTTCTGGCAAGGTGCTGGCTGTGATATCATTGATAAGTTACTTCCTGTTAGTTGTGGAACTGATAAAGTGGAAGAGAAAGAAATAAATGAAAAATTCGTGGTTTGATCACATTACTCTACGACATGGTTGGTGACTCAGTGGAGTTGCTCGCACAAAAGCAGATCTGGGGGTGAACCTAGGAGAGGGTTCAGAGCACCCAGCAAGAATCCTGTGTCAAGGCAGGGAAGAGGGGGTAGAGAAAGATGCTGTGGGAATTAGCAGCCAGGAAGGTTCTGGAAGCCTCCAGATGTCACATTTGACCTCTTACCCTAAGGCAGGCTATTTTACTTTATCCACTAGTTGTGAGCAACTGTGTAACCATAGGGATCGTTTATAACAGAAGGAAACCACACATCTTCATAAAAATACTAACCTTGATTGAGGCAGGGACAGAAATGCTAGGATTACCTCAGAGCCAAAATTATTTAGGTGGCAAAAATCAGATAAAGCCACCTGATAATCATGTTATTAACTAGAATTCAATGACTGAAGGGCTCTTGAGCTTAAAAAGACATCGTAGGCTGGATAGTAAATAAGAGCTAGAGGGAGTCGAAAAAACGTGGCACTTTAAGTTTTAAAAGATGTTAGCAAAATACATCTTAGAATTTACTACCCTGAAAGCCTAGCTTAAATCTGTTGTGAAACAGTTGAACAAATATTAAGAGAAAAGAAACCTTTAAGCCAACTAAAGGTTAGAAAAACCTGGAGTTAGAAATCATGTTTTTTACTCACTCGATTGCTTTTTCATGGAATGATAAAATTAATGGATAAGGAGAATGCAATAGACATAATATACCTGAACTTCCAAAAAAGCAGTTATTGTGGGCTTCCCTGGTGGCGCAGTGGTTAAGAATTCGCCTGCCAATTCAGGGGACACGGGTTCGAGCCCTGTTCCAGGAAGATCCCACATGCTGCGGAGCAACTAAGTGTGTGCGCCACAACTACTGAGCCTGCGCTCTAGAGCCTGCGAGCCACAACTACTGAAGCCCACGTGCCACAACTACTGAAGCCTGAGCTCTAGAGCCCGTGAGTCACAACTACTGAGCCCATGAGCCACAACTACTGAAGCCCATGCGCCTAGAGCCCGTGCTCTGCAACAAGAGAAGCCACCGCAGTGAGAAGCCCGCGCACACAATGGAGAGTAGCCCCCGCTTGCCGCAACTAGAGAAAGCCCATGCACAGCAACAAAGACCCAACGCAGCCAGAAGTAAATAAATAAAATTAATTAATTAATTTTTTTAAAAAAGCAGTTATTGCCATGTCACTGAATTTTCCTGGATAAGTCAACTCAGACTTGCCAAGATCTAAATATGTCCCCTGGATTAAAAAGTAGATAGAAATCTTGGTAACCTCGAATAATGATAATGGGGGCGGGGGGGGGGGTTGAAAAAGCAAAGAGCTCCCAAAACTGGCTGTAGCTTGCATTTTACTTTATTCATCACTCTTTTCCTTAAAGATCAGAGAAATGGGATCAACACTATGAATTAAAAAAAAAAATGCCACCATGGATGTTTAATTTATTTAATGTCACAAATGGAAAGAAACATAGTAACTCTTTTGTCTACCTTCCCAGTGGCCTTTTTAATTTTTCATTGTGATAATTACCTTGCTTTATGTAGCTAGTTGAGTTCATTAACTTTTCAGTTGAATTGTGGTCTTTTTTTTTTTTTAACACTGTAGAGTTCACTGGGTATATTACTGGGCAGTATTTACATCGATCCACAGCTTTACGGTCTCTGGATGCTTCCCACTTTCTGTCAGTAATTCTCTGTGTGCCCGAGAAAACCAGCCAAAAGGAGAATAGATGGAAATTGGGTGATGGAGTGGAAAGTAAGCTAAAGGGGATCTGAAATGAACAGAAATCCAGATGGACATTCAGGGGGAAATGAAGAATGTTGAAAAGGAGAGAAAGAAAGCTTAACAGTTAAAGGATGAATGGAATGCTGGATCCAGAAATAAATATAAAAAGAAACAGAATAAAAAGAAAATGATGAAATATGAAGCTATGCTAGAGGGTTTAGAGCAATAGAGGATTTGGTTTGAGAACAGTGTGGAATTGGGGGTTATTGAAATAAAAATTCAATTTCATTGCAGCTGACAATTCATATGTTTTTTTTTTTCATTCATCATTTTTTTACATACTCGTCAAGTGCATAATGGCTCTGGTATAACTGTGGTTGAAAACCGGACTTTGGGACAGTCTTACAGACTTGAGTTTGTACAAGAGAATTGTAGTTCATAATTTTCCTTCTCAATATCGGTAAATCAGTTAATCTCTGTCTTCATATGAAGATGGACTAGTTGTATATTTGTATCCATCGTGAAAAAGTGAAGTATCAGCACAGATGTTCCGAGCTCTCCTTTCTCCGTATGTAAAGTAGGATGATCTGTGATTTTATTCATCGGCCTTAGGGAGCAAAAGGAAAACAAAAGCGTAAAAACATGAAGATTCATTTTCCAAAAGAGTTTGTGTTCACTATTAGTGATTGCCATGATTGGGCAATAAAAACGTACAAATTTCCGGTTGGCATCCCTTTAACAGTGAAATGAAAGTATGTAATTATGCGGCTGGAGAAGAGAAATACATGTAGATTGGGGCATATATATGCAAAGTCCTGACCAATAGCTTTTTTCCTGTCTTCCTGTGGCTCCACCTAAAGCAAATACATTACAAACCTTTGTTGCAAAGTGTTACGGAAAATAATTCATTAATAAATGTTAAATGTTCCCAAATGGCAAAATGGCACAGGTTTTAAGTGCCTATTATGCCGGTAATGTCTCTGCATTGTAAATTTGAATTTTAAATTATCAGGGGATAAATAGTTAGGTTAGAACAATGCAGGTTTTAGTTTCCTCAAAGTGCACATTAAAAGTCAGGGAATTTGACAGCCATTCACCAAAACCTATTTTCAAATTTTGTTTTTCAGACATGACATACTTTTAATACTTTTTTCTTTATGCATCCTATTAGCTTAACTATTCAGACTTTTAATAGCTACGATGGGCATTGTATTGACATTTTTAGTGACACATTAATGTATGCCAAGAATGATTGTGCTATGCGGTTTGTTTTACCAGTAGTTATTTTTGATGTTAGCTGTTTGGTGCAAAATACAATTCTTACGTGTTATGGGAGCATAAACTTTATTGCTGTCTCATTACCATGCAGAGGCCGAATATGAGCAAAAGAATAACATCCTATATTAATCTTCCAAAGGTTGGTTGTGGGTAACCCAAGTGATGGTATTATAGTTTAATTAGTGGAATAGGAGGGAATGAATAGGTTCAGTGCTGCCTGATAAATGTAATTCTCTCATGGAAAGATTTGTACAGTGAAAACCAGTAAAGGAGTGCTGATGGAATGGCTTTTTGTCTAGTTCAGTAATGCAATCATCTCTTCTATGCCCATTAAAAAAAAAAAATCTCCATCCTAAGGCTGTATTTTGTAGTGTCATTTTAGGTATTCATTTTGGGGGAAAATAGTTGCTTCTTCAACTTTAAAGAATTAGATCCCATTGAACTAGAAAAAAAAGCATCTAAAATAGCTTAAATTGTTTTTTTTTTTGGAAATGCAAAAAGTCATCACACTGTACATGAGTGAAGTGGTGTTAGTTTCAATGACTGTGTCTGACATTTTTGTGCTCTGCACAAACACTTGTCCTTTGCTGATGGTCCTGTGGAAATTTCCCCTGGGCAGAACAAAATCAGAGGGGTGCATTCACGGCAGAAAAAATTTAGATGAGGGGGTTGGTAGTTTTGAGGGTTTATTTGGGGTCAATTATGGGCATTTCCCTGTAACTTTAAGATTTTCTGACCACAAATGCATTGGAAGAAAGCCAGGCATTACTATGTATACAGAGTGGTAGGTACCTATACGCATACGATGAGTGTTAGGTTGTGTCTGAAGGTAAAACAAACTGCAGTGTCTTTCTCTTCCTTCCACACCAGTATGCTTACCTGTAAGTCCTTCTAACCTCATGTGTCTGTAGCTGTTTGGTTCAGCTGGCCGGGAACCAATAGCCATGAGGCCAAGATATTTGACTTCTCTGTAGGCCAGATAGCCTTATTTTGTTCCATAGGCTGCAATCTGTACCTTGGTGGAGTGGGTTGAATAGTGTCCCCACAAAATACAGCTCCCAGATCCTCAGAATGTGACCTTGCTTGGAAATAGGGTCTTTGCCGAGGTTATTAAGTGACAATGAGGTCATAGTGGATTAGGGTTGGACCTGAATCCAATGACTAGTATAATTATAAGAAGACATGAGAACACAAAGATTAGAGAGGAGAAAGCCATGTGCAGACCCAGGAGGCACAGGTTAGAATAAAGAATGCCAAGGAATGCCAAGGCTTGCCAGCAACCACCAGCAGCTAGCAGCGAGGCATAGAACAGATCCTCCCTCAGAGCCCCCGGAAGGAACTGATTCAGCCTCACCTTGATCTGGGACTTGTGGACTCCAGAACTGTGAGAGAATAAAGTCCTCTTGTATTAAGGCACTGAGTTTGTGTTATCTTGTTGTGGCAGCCACAGGTCACCGCGACACCTGGACGGACAGCTTGTTCACATTCTACCTGTCACAATGGCATCCCAGTGAGACTGTAGACAGGTATACTTCTAGGTCCACCAGTGGGAGTCAACAGTCTACCAGTCAGGAAAAGAATGCATCTTCACAATGAAAGGGTGTAACTAATGTGCCCTCGTCCATCCCTGCCAAACAGCAGCTCAGGTTCTCTGCCTCAGAAACACCACGTCCAG
The DNA here is from genome assembly GCF_937001465.1 of Orcinus orca. Lineage (NCBI taxonomy): Eukaryota > Metazoa > Chordata > Mammalia > Artiodactyla > Delphinidae > Orcinus > Orcinus orca. The sequence continues at coordinate 11,734,774 of NC_064560.1, read as the reverse complement.
AACAGGGAATCTCAGTATGACCGCTAAATTCTAACATCTCTCCAGTACAAAGTCTGATGATAAAACACTGAGAAAGCTCTTTCAGAAGCCAGGCTTTTCCTCCAGGTGTGTCCTTAATGAGGGATTCGTGTGGTTGAAGACAATGGAATCCGCTCTATTTTAAACAAAAAGGAAATTTTGCTCAAAAAATTGTTGGAGGGCTTCCCTGGTGGCGCAGTGGTTGAGAGTCCGTCTGCCGATGCAGGGGACACGGGTTCGTGCCCTGCTCCGGGAAGATCCCACATGCCACGGAGCGGCTGGGCCCGTGAGCCATGGCTGCTGAGCCTGCACGTCCGGAGCCTGTGCTCCGCAACAGGAGAGGCCACACAGTGAGAGGCCCGCGGACCGCAAAAAAAAAAAAAAAAAGAATCGAGACAGCAACAAAAAGCATTAAACCAAGTGTGGGCCCCTCTAGACGTGGGGCCTGTGTGACTGCTCTGGTCACAGCCCAGGATGCTGGCTGCGACTCTCGCCATATTGGCCTGCTCATCGCACCTGCAAAACAGATGCTTCCTGCACCGTTGCTCCTCCCCACCTACATCAGGACCAAATCCATGTCTGTGAGAGCGCAGAAGCCTGCAGAACCCTGGCTGCAAGGGCATCTGAGAAAAACATCCTTTCCGGCGGTGCAGGCTCTTCCCCAAAGGAAGCACTCTAGGAGGAGCTGGGAAAGACGCTGGGCTGCTCTGCTTATCTACCCAAATGCACAGACTCCAGAAGCAAAGATGCCTTTTGCGGAGCGATGTCTTCTCCCTCTGTTGTTTCGAGACCCATCCTGCTCTGTTGTGGCTTTTCACTCACGACACCTGACGCACAGCGGACCGAATGCCATGCGTGCCTTCTCTGTGGGAGGCATGTGTTGGGTGCTGGAGATGCCATGGTGATGAAAGAAGATGAGGTCCCTGCTCACTGGAGTTTCCCTCAAGTGGGTGGAAATGAAACATTAACGCCTGAACAACCAAGTGGGATGATGTCAGGTGACCATTTCTGGGGGGCAGAGTTGCTATATTCCAAAATACATCTCAAAGCCATTCTCTCCCCTTGAGCATCAATGGTACCATTTTATCCCAGCCAACACCATCTCTTAGCTGATCTCCTCATTTTCACTCTTACCTCCCTCCAATCCATCCACCACGGCACGGCTAGGCAAATCCTTTTGAAAACCTAAATCAGATCATGGACATTCCCTTGCTTAAATCCTCCCTCTAGTTTTGGCCTGTCCTTGGAAAAAGTCCATACGTCCTCATGAGTCCTACAAAACCACATGCCAGCTGGTCCCTGTCTGTCTCTAACCATCCCCCACTTGCCCACTATGCCGCACCAGTGTCCTTTCTGCTTCTGGGGACACGCCAAGTTCCTCCGGACCTCTGTCTTTGAACTTACAGATCTTATAGTTCACGGGACACGGCAGTCCTTCTCAGCTTGCGGCATTCAACTGACGGGTCACCTTCTCAGAAAGGTTATCTCTGGCCACCTACCTAGGGCAGAATCTTCACACCACCCCACAGTTACGCTACAGCATGTGTTTCTCCCCAAGCATATCACAGTCTGAAATTATCCTGTTTATCTGTTTCTGGGTTTCCCCTTCCTCTCTATGAGGTCAGAGACCCTACCTTTGTGATTCAATCCTTCACCCCAAGCTCAGCACAGTGCCTGACACATAGTAGCAGCTCTAGAAATATTTGTTAATGGGCTGACTTTCTGACAGATGGATGAGTGGAAACACAGCTACGCTCACGGGGCCTAGAAAGTTGGATCAGCGTTCCTTATTTAAGGAGAAGGAATTCAACTTAAAACCTGAGCAAGATTTGGGGTGGCTGGAGAGTTTGGGAAAATTGAAGCAGAGATTTCAAAGTGACAGGCCGTAATCAAATCATGCAAGTCAGCTATTCTGGAAAAAATGCAGGCTGGCTTCGGGGTGAAAAGGCCAGGCCAACAACTGTCCAGTAGGACGGATGATCTCACACTTGTTCACGGGTTGTTCTGAGGTTATTCTCTTCCTGTTCACGTGGTGCGCGTTGTCACAGTGAAATCGCTGGAACCAGATGGCCTGTTCTTCTCCGGGGGCTCCCCTGGCCCCTGTAGCACTGGAACGGCTCCCTGCTTCTTATACGAGCCCCCGAAGGACAGAGGGACTAAGTGCTGGAAAGGCCCAGCTACCATGCTTGAGGGTTTTCTTTTCAGGTTGATTTCCCAGCTTTCTGCCCAGCCCCAGATTAAGGCAGACAACTGTCCAGATTCCTTGGGGCTGAGGAGGTCCCCGGATGGCAGGACCTTCAATTTTAAAGCTAGGAAAGTCCAGATTGGGACAACGGAGTCACCCTTCCACCAGGCCACCGAAGGAAGGTGTCCAGCATCCTTATTTTTTTCCTCAAGGTCTTAGTCCTGGCAGCTTGCTGTAGCCGCTTCCCACCCCACATCCTGACTTGTGATTAATGTTCATTGTTTTTCCCTCCACCTGTGGCTTTATGTACTTCTCCCTCTCAGCCCTGCTTCTTTGGCTTCCCTCCTTGATGGTGTCCGGATTCTGCCTCCAAGTGTGTCATCCTACACCACCCTTATATGGTCTGATCCATTTTGTACCCCGGGAGCTCAGGGTTTCGCCTCCTCCTTGTAACCCCAAGAAGCCCTCCTGCCATGTCTACTCTGGGAGGAGTAGGAGAACGTTTAGGGACATTCCTTAAATACAATTATAATGATACCTCTGACGATACAGCTCAGGGGAAAATAATGCCTAAGTATTCATAGTAGTGACCCTCTGTCATATTGAAGATGGGTCTGCAAGCTTTTTCTCTAAAGCTTGCCGTAATCTTTTCGGCTAGACGGTAATCTTTTAGGTTGTGTGGACCATACAGTCTCTCATAACTACCGAGCTTTGCCACTGTAGCATGAAAGCAGCCAAAACAGTATGTGAACAAATGGGCCTGGCTGTTCCAATAAAACTTTATTTACAAATACTGGCAGTGAGCCTGATTCAGCCCCTGGGCCATAGTTTGTGGATCTCTTATGTAGAGCATGCTTCCAGATAATTAAAACATTTCTTTTCTTAAGTCCACAGAAGCTTTCTTTGTCCCCACCACACAGATAGGCCATAGCTCCACGTACACCTTACACACCTTCTTCTGTATTCCTGTCTTTACCTCCTTTAATCATTCATGCCATCACTCAGCTGGGCTTATGGAAACATCTGCCCCACAAAGTGAATTCTTGCACAACGACATTGACATGGAAAGAAAGATCACATGGAACTTACTTTTAGAGGATGTTTAATGCCAGTTTGTAATATAAAAGCTGGACATGGAGTCTGAGCCAATAACTAGGATAATTGAGATGAATACCTAGTTGATGCTTTGTCAATGGGATTGCTAGATTAATAGGGTAAAACTCCTCTGATGAGGAGGATCACCGTCACCCCAAATAGTGGCTTTAAAGGGAGGTTTTGAGATGTTCGCTGTTTCTGGTTTTGTTTTTCAAACTAAAGAGTATTAATCTGTGGGATCGGGGGCAGGCCTCTGTAGGCGTGAGTGGCTTACTAGAGCGCTGCTTTCATCCTATGTGCAATTTAATATTCCTGAGCCAACCAGCATCTTCGTAGCATATTTTGAGTTGTGCTGTCCTTAGAAGTATACTTTGTTTTCATGTGCCCCTTGGCCATCTGTATGTCTTCTTTGGAGAAATGTCTGTTTAGGTCTTCCACCCATTTGTTGATTGGGTTGTCTGTTTCTTTGATATTGAGCTGCATGAGCTGTTTGTATATTTTGGAGATTAATCCTTTGTCAGTTGCTTCGTTTGCAAATATTTTCTCCTATTCTGAGGGTTGTCTTTTCATCTTGTTTCATCACGAATTATTAGAGAAACGCAAATCAAAACCACAATGAGGTATCACCTCACACCAGTCAGAATGGCCATCATCAAAAAGTCTACAAACAATAAATGCTAGAGAGGGTGTGGAGAAAAGGGAACCCTCCTGCACTGTTGGTGGGAATGTAAACTGATACAGCCACTATGGAGAACAGTATGGACATTCATTAAAAATAGACCTACCATATGACCCAGCAAGCCCACTACTGGGCATATACCCTGAGAAAACCATAATTCAAAAAGACACATGTACCCCAATGTTCATTGTAGCACTATTTACAATAGCCAGTATATGGAAACAACCTAAATGTCCATTGACAGAGGAATGGATAAAGAAGATGCGGTACATGTATACAACGGAATATTACTCAGCCGTAAAAAGGAACGAAATTGGGTCATTTGTAGAGACGTGGATGGAACTAGATTCTGTCATGCAGAGTGAAGTAAGTCAGAAAGAGAAAAACAAATATCGTATATTAACGCATACATGTGGAACCTAGAAAGATGGTACAGGTGAACCTATTTGCAGGGTAGGAATAGAGACGCAGACGTAGAGAACGGACATGTGGATGGGGTGGGGAGGAAGGGGATGGTGGGACGAATTGGGAGGTTAAGATTGACATATATATACACTACCGTGTGTAAAGTGGATAACTAGTAGGAACCTGCTGTATAGCACAGGGAGCTCAGCTCGGTGCTCTGTGGTGACCCAGATGGGTGGGAGGGAGGTCCAAGAGGGAGGGGATATATGTATACACATAGCTGATTCACTTTGTTGTATAGCAGAAACTAACACAACATTGTAAAGCAACTATACTCCAATAAAACAGAAAAAGCATGACCAAAAAAGTATACTTTTTAAAATTGAAGTATAGTTGAATTACAATGTTGTGTTAATTACTGCTGTACAGCAAAGTGACTCAGTTATACATACATATATCTATATACACATTTTTTTCATATTCTTTTCCATTATGGCTTATCACAAGATATTGAATATAGTTCCCTGTGCTATAAGAAGCATACTTTCAAACGGAGAAGGGGTAGAAGGGGAAAGAAAACACTGGTAACATTTTAAATTAATTTTCAGAATACGATCCATCGATTGTGCACGTACATGGAAACTGTTTATCTCAGGTGAGAAGTCAGGAGGTGAATGTGAAGAGACAGGGAGGAAAAAAAGGGGGAAAGAAGCTTGTATTTCAGCAGAACGGGCTTATGTGCATTTACCTGTCCCAGAGGTTGGATGTGATTGGAACAGGGACGATGACGAACAGGGCACTAACATTCTGTTGACCCTCTTCCTCCAAGTCCTCTCGGCTGGTGGGGTTATTGCAGAAGAAGAGAGTTCTCTGCAGAGCAGCAGCAGCCCATGTGGGCTCATTGCTGAGCAGATACTGCTGAGTCTAGAAAACGGAGAGCCTTAACAAGTAAATTCCACACCCCCTCGAATTTGTGCCTCGGTAGGGAAGCCTCAGCAGGAAATCCTCCATATGTTTTCCTTTACTACAAGGAACTTCAGAGAATGAGTTCATTCTCTTCAAACATCCTCTCACTGCTGTAAAACGGCACTGGCTGGATGATGAGAAATGTCACCAGGAACACGAGAGGACGCCTACAAACGGAGATAGGGGAGCAGTTACTCTTCTGAATTAGATATTAGTTTGGGAGAAGTTTTATTTTTCCTTTGCTGCTTACATTCTGGACTTCGTGGGCTTTTTTCATTTTGGTTTTCTTTTTTTAAGGACAGTCTTTTGTTTTTGACTGCTTCCTAGTAGAGCTTGGATACTTGGAGAAATAAATATCAAAAGAAGATTTCTCAAAGATTTGTCCTATGGAGGAATGGAGCTCATACCCTGAGGACCAAAGGATTATAGCTCAGATTAGCCTTTGCTCTTAAACAAAAAAGCCAAATTTAAATTCAGGATTACTTGAAAAATATCACTGCAAGTAAGTACTTTGTCTTTATTGTTTTCTTTCTTCCTTTTTAATCTCCTAATAAGCATCTTTTTGGCCTATTGTAATCTCAGTGAAGTTAACAGTTGGATTCTAAATATAAGTAAAATGATTTTGCTAGCTCGTAAATTAATTGCAAGATGAGATATGAAGTGTTCTGCTCTTAACAGTTTAGCAGGTAATATTTATAGAAATGTTTATGTTATCATGCCAAGAATCACTTAATTTCATTAATGTCTCAAGTGAATATCTTTTGCCTCATTTCCTCCAGTAATATAAACTCTATTTTAGATTGGAAAATAAGCCAGTAAAAATGTCTTCTGAAAAGAGCATGGCTGCCCTAGCAAGCAATCAACTTTTGTTGACTTCTCTGGAATATTAAGGGAGATTTGCTGAAGGACCTGTAAATCTACAAAGTAAAATTTGCTACAACTCTGACTCTTGTGAACCCCTTTTGAAAATATGATGAAATCAATGTAGCAAATGTGAAAAAAATCTTAGTGGCGAAAGGGCATTGAAACATCAAAATATTTCAGCTGCTATTACCTTTTCTTAATTACACTATTAAACTGAGCTCCAGCTGTGCATACGTTGTTACCTGCTCAGGACTCCAGGAGTCAAGAGCTGTCAAGCTGATCTAGCAGGATGTGGTAGACGGTGCACAAGTCATCAGGGAGGAAACTAGAAGTGGCCAAGATGTCTTGTTTCCCTCCAGATTCCTAATTTCCACCACCCGTCCCTCTGCCCTCCCTTCCTGATGTGGTAACTGCATCAATTTGTTAGGAGGCGTCCTGCTCCCTCCCTGGCAATCGTAAATAAAGAACTGGCTGCTTTCAAAGTCAAGCCACGTCTGATTGATCTTTGGACAAGAATGAACATAGGAATGATCTGTGCTTTCTCTGCACTCCAGTTCCCCCACTGTACCACGAAAGCCATCCTCCGGGACCCAGCTTTCCGTACACCAGCTGGTCTGAAACGATGTATTCCAAAGAAAGATAATGGTGAAAGTCCCTTCCATGAATGGAGCATGTTGCACTCCTTCCTCCCTCCAATTTCCCCTAGTCTGTAGAGACTGTCTGCCTTGTCCTCTAAGAAACATGATTCCTGTTCATCACTGGTTGCAAAGCCAAATTCTCCCAGCACTGGCCTCATGACTGTGCAGCCTGTCAGTTAAAGATCATTATCTGCCAAGCCATCTGTTATTCTCCCTTAGGAGAGGGTGTTATTTCAGTTCTATAGGTATCCTTTAAATGTTCCCTACATGTTGTATAGCAGCTAAATGTAGTCTGAGGGTTAAGTCCTGTTGATAGCAATGGGAGTCTGTGTCCCACTTTTGAAAGTGTTAGTGGTAATGGTGTAATCTTGGATGGCCCAAAAGAGAGAGGTGAGCTGGGGACTGTGAAAAATGCAGCCAGATGAGAGGCTGGTCTTTGCCATCCTGGAAGGTTGTTGCTTTCATTTTATTTATTTATTTATTTATTAGAAAATTAGCTATAGGTAGAATTGTTTGTTTGTTTGTTTATTTATGGCTGCGTTGGGCCTTCGTTGCTGCCTGTGGACTTTCTCTAGTTGTGGCGAGCTGGGGCTACTCTTCGTTGTGGTGCCTGGACTTTTCATTGCGGTGGCTTCTCTTGTTGCGGAGCGTGGGCTCTAGGTGCATGGGCTTCAGTAGTTGTGGCACACGGGCTCAGCAGTCGTGGCTCACGGGCTCTAGAGCGCAGGCTCAGTAGTTGTGGCGCACGGGCTTAGTTGCTCTGCAGCATGTGGGATCTTCCCAGACCAGGGCTTGAACCCATGTCCCCTGCATTGACAGGCGGATTCTTAATCACTGCGCCACCAGGGAAGTCCCAGTTGTTGCTTTTAGAGGAATTACTTGCTTCCTGATTTAGTTGTGCCTAAGGGCTTGTGCTTCTTTTATGGGGCATCGTGTTGTCCTAACAGCCCCTGTTACGGATGCTGGCTACCCATCAGCGATGGCAGTTTGGAGGCTTGACCCTTACAAAGGAGACCCATGAAGAATGTGAGCTTTCCTACTTGTCACACTCCTCCTTCACTAGTTAGGAAAAAGATTTTGCCTTCTTTAAGTGGTCTATGCTCTATCTGCTAAGTGAGAGTGGACCTCTATAACTTCTCGCCCTCAATAATGGAACTTACATTGCTGAATTTCAAAAGCCATCAGGTCATCTCTGCAACCTTGGAGAACTTTCCTTTTGTAAAGAGAATGTTTCCTTTGCTTTGAGCAGCTCTTTTATAAACTTATGTCCTGGACAAATCTGAACTACCCTGTCCTGTGGTACTAGCAGGTGATGACGATGACGATGATGATAATGACATCTAACGAGTATTGACTGCCATCTTTTGCCAGGTGTGATACTAAATATCTATGACACTTATGACATTAAATCTTCCCTGCCTTACCTGTAATGCAGATAATGTAGACAGCCTCCTTCACACATTTCAATGGAGGAGGAACAAAAGAGATATAAGAACGTTCCTATCAACTGGCATCCTGTCTTCTTTTTGTTTGTTGTCTTTGTATCTTTCATTCAACTGTCTAATGACCAAGGTTATGGATTGTCCAGGTTCCTTTCTGTATGATTTTAATTCATGGATAACATTCCTGGCGGAACCTAGGCAGTGGGCTGGGGTGGAGTGGCAGGTGAAATTGGAACTTCAGCAGTGAGCTTTAGGGCATGTATTGGAAATGGATTTCATTTCTTTCTGCTCTGCATTAGACTCTATGTAGAGTGTGGCTTCACCCCACATCATGCTTCTCTATGGTTCACTTTCTTCAGGGTTATGGGGATAATTAAACTTTGTTGGCTTAAAAGCATCAAAATCCTGGGGAGAAAACAGCACATTCGTGAGCAAACGTGTTTTAACTGTTCATGTTGGGCCAGGTTCTCATTGGGAGCAAATAATACACTTAGAAGATAGAACAAAGTCTTTCAAATTACCAGAAGGTGGGTAATATGGAGGGAGAGGGTTCAGATTTTTTTTTGCAATCATAAAACGTATATTTTAAGTAAGGTTTACTATTAATATCTACTGTTATTAAGATTTTATTAACATATGACAAATTGGGATAAGCTGGTTTGTAGATGATGATTCAGGACAAATGACATATGAAATAATGAGTAAATGAATAAAGAAATAATACATTTATTAATTGGGAGATGGAAGTCATTGGGGATTTAATAACACTTTTTTTGCTTTTTGATATTGTTTCTAATCTGGGTCATGGAAACATTTTAAGATAATTTGCTGCCTTGATTATATCTTTGATTCAATGATTATTTATTGAGTTTCATTTAGGGCATCACTCTCTGGAATAATCCATGATTACATTTGGGAACAAATGTAGGGCTCTAGGGTGAGTGAGTATATTAGATGAGGAGAGAGAACAATTGAATTCAGAAATACTAACCTCTCACAACTTCAGATTCACAGAAATTTGAAACTAGGATAGATTTTGGATCATCTTATCCAACTCCTTTACATTATATAAGAGGAAACCGAAGTCAAAAACTGATTTACACATCACTAATTAGCTACAGAACTAGGATGAGAATTCTAGCCTCTGGCCTGCAAATCCAATAGCTTTTTGTTTACTTTTCAGTTCTATGTTTTTAATATATTATTTTTTTAATCATTCAAAAATAAAGATATGCTCCATGATCATGCCAATTGCATTGCTTTCGCCTTTTAAATATCTTGATGTAAAATATCTCAAACACACAAAAATAGTATCATGATTATCTGCAAACACACCACCAAGATTAAATATGTTATTTTGCTATCTTTAGTTCAGATAATGTGTAAAATAAAAGGAAGCACATTACAAATACAGTCAAAGCACTATCCCCACCTTTCTCCCCTCTTCCCTCCCAAGAGATAGTCATCCTTAAATTGCTATATATGATTCCTATGTACTATAGTACTTTTACTGTGTGTGGGGGTTTGTATATGTGTGAGGGGGTGGTGGGCTTTTAGGTCCAGACGTGGATGTATCTATGTGAGGTTATATCTAACATCTATTTGTGGTTATACTATTGCTTTGTGTTCAAATTTTAAGATATATAAAGCATTGTCTTTATATATTTATATATTCTCTAACTTTTTTATTCAAAGTTGTTTTGGAGATGTATCCATGTTGATACATAGGTATCTAGTTGATTTTGTTATAACTGCGGGATAGTATCACATTGCATAAATCATCGAAGGTTGATTTATCCATTTTCTTACTGAGGGAAATTTGCATCGTCTCTGCAGTTTTGCTATCTGAACAGTACAGCAATGGTCTTTGTATATATCTTCTTACACTTGTGCTAGGATTTCTCAAGAAGAGTTCAACCTAGAAGTTGAACTGTCAGGTCATAAGGGTACACATTTTCCCTAGAGATTGTTAAGCTCTTCTGCAAACTCTACTGGTTTATTTGACCACCAACAATGTTGAGCAGTAGTTCTAAACTCTGCCTGCAGAAAGAATCAGCTAAGGAGCACTTTAAAATGACCAATGCCTAAGTCCCACCCCAGACCAATTAAACCAGAATCTCTGGGGATGGGAACCAAGACAGTTTTCAAGTTCCCTGGGTGATTCTAATGTACAACTAGGGTTAAGAACCACTGATTTAGCATTTTTCTGTTTCCCCACATGTTTTCCAACATTTGGTATTATCAGACATTCTGTTCTGCTAATCTCTGGGTGCAAGGACTTTGTAATTACTGGTGAAGCTGAGTATATTTGTACAGTGTTACTGAGCATTCCAATGACTTCCATTGAGAATTATGTGTGGCATATTTCACCCATTTTTTTCTCTTTAATTGTCTTTTATTATTGATTTGTAGGCACTTTCTTTACATTCTGGACAGTAATTGTGAAAGGGGGGCATATAATTGCCAAATATCTACCCTAGTCAATAACTTATCTTTTCACTTATTTGTGCTATAGAAGTTTAAAAATTTGTGCTATAGAAGTTTAAAAAATTTTTAATATACTTAAATCTGTCAATATTTTCCTTTATGCTTTGTATGATGAGAAATCTTACATATTTTCTATATGATTTTGTAAATCTATATTTCTGTCTTTTCTTCAAAAAGTTTTACAGTTATACTTTTTCCCAATGAAGTTTTTAATCTGTCTAGAATTTATATTTCTGTATGGTGTAATGTATTGATCAAATTTTATCTTTGCTTTTTTTTCTTCTTTTTTTTGGTTCTAGTACAGTTTTCTAACTAGTCCATCTTTTCCCAGTGACATTTAGTGCTATTGAGACCTCATATGTCTTTTTTCCATTCCATCCTTGTACCAATACCATGTTTTAATTATTACAATCTTATAATAAATGAGCCATTTTAAACTATTTTTCCAAAAATGTGCATTGCCTATTCTTGAATATTTACTATACCATATGAATGTATGTGCAACACCGTTTCAGGTTACATGAAAGACAGTGCTGTGAGTTGGCTTACAGTTGCTTTGAATTTATAGATTATTGGGGGGTGATTTCTCTATATAAATTCGAGTCTCCCCATTCAAGGGCATAATTTAGCTCTCCATTTATTTAAGCTTACTTTCATGTCTTTCAATATATTTTATAATTTTCCCTACAAATATTTTCCAGATTTTTGTTAGATTCATGATTGTTGTTGAAGTGAATTATTTTTATTGTAAATTTTATTTTTTCCTGAAATGTTCTAACTACTGGCTGACGGTTCATAGAAACATACTAGATTTTTGTTTAACTCTTGTTTCCAACCATGTTGAACTCATTTGTTTTAAAAGTTTATCAATTACTTAGATTTTCTAAATAATCATATATACAAATAATAACAATCCTGTTCATTCTTGTAACATTGATACGTTTTATTTTAATTTAACTGAGTATAAAGATTTAATTAATTGATTAATTAATTTATATTCTCTATATATTTTTTTCTACTTGCTATCATGATTAGGCACTCCTGCACAAGGTTAAATAGAAGCATTGACAGCAAGCATCCTGTCTTGTCCTGAGTTTTATATAAAATCCCTTTGACTTTTTCACCATTAAGTATATTTTCTTGAGTTTTTACTGGATATTTTTTATCAGGTTAAGAAAAAGTTTCCTTCTAATTCTTCTTTGCTGAAATGTTTTATTAGGAAAGTATTTTGAGTTTCAAATATTTTCTGCATCTGTAGAGATGAATTTATGGTGTTCCCCTTTTAATATGTTAACTGGTAAATTATATTAATAAGTTTTCTAAAATTGAACCATCCCTGTATTCTGGGATAACGCCTTGATCATAATTTTTAAAATATTCATTCTAAGTTTGGTTTGCTAATATTCTGCCTAGGATTTTTATATTTATAGATGAAACTGGCCTGTAATTTTTCTTACTCGTTTTACATCAGTTTATCTTCTTATGGGTTAAAAAATGATTATCAGCTTATTCTATTCTATGGAAATATTTAAATAAGATTAGGATTACTTTTAATTTGAAACTTGATAGAACGTATCTGAAAAAATCCTAGGTCTGTGTGTGTGTGTGTGTGTGTGTGTGTGTGTGTGTATACAGACTTCAGTGATTCCATTTCTCTTAATATTGGTCAATTAAGGTTTTCACTTCCTTCCTGAGTAATTGTTAGTTACATTTATAGTGAATTTACCATTTTGGCTAGATTTTCAAATGCATTGACATAAAATTGTTCCTGATATTCTCTTTTTTAACAATTTCTACCTTATCTGTAGTTGTTCCTTTTTTTCATACTAATATAGTCATTTGTGTTGTCCCTTTCTCTCTTTTTAAATCAGTATTGCAAGAATGTTATCAGTTTATTAGTTTTTTTCAACTAATAAACAATTTTTGTTTTTCTAGGATATCTCTGTCATTAATTGGCAAATACCCTTGGCAGTCAAACCATAATTTAGTTGGGTATATTATTCTAGATCAGCAGGTATTTTCTCTAATTCATTTTATTGGGTTGGCCAAAAAGTTCATTCGGGATTTCCCGTAACAACTTACAGAAGAACTCAAATGAACTTTTTGGCCAACCCAATAAAATATTCTATTGATTTCTGTTACTTATCTTTGGTTTTGGAAGTCTACTGTGCCTATTGTTATCCCTTGGTGCAACTTATCTTTTCTCTCTGGATACTTTTAAAATCTCTTTTAAGATCTCTTTGTAGTTCTGCTGTTTCACTACAATGTATCTCATTGTGGATTTGTCTTTTATTTATCTTGATTACTTCTTAACTCATAGGAATCATATATTTAATCTATTCTGGGACATATACAGGCCTATATCTTTGAATATTGATGCTTTGATAATTCTGTTCACTCTCTGAAATTAATATTAGACATGAATGTTTTGTTCATTTCATGCTCTCTGTCTCTTAATTTTATATTTATCCCTTTATCTCACTGTGCTGCATTCTGAGTTGTTTCCTTAAACCTGTCTTTCAGACCACTGATTATGTCTTCAGCTGTGTCTATTCAGCTGTTTCACCTCTCCATTGAATTTCTCATTCCATAGCTATAGTTTTCATTTCTAGATAGTCTACCTACCATTATTTTAATACCGTGTTTTTCTTTTCATATGGCTTGTATTCCTTTTAGTGTTAGTCATTTAAAATTTATGTGAAATAATCTCTTATTTTGTTCATTTATCCAAAGTCCTTAGGGTTCAGAGTCTTCTATTTGTTGTGTCTGGTGGTATGATTCTTCTGATGGATTGTTTCTTCGTGTGATGAGTAATTTAGGACAATGGGCTCATCCTCAGTAGGGAATACTGTATAAAAACATGCAACCAGTGTCCCCTTCAGACATTTTGCATTTGTTTTTGCTTTTTGTGTCCTAGGATGAATCCTTAGGCTAATTTCTTGACTCACAAATTCCTGGACCACACAAACAATCCTGATTATAAATTCTGGCACTATCTTTTCCCTTCACTTGGTATCTAGATAGAGACAGACAGGCATCTTTACCGTGTCCATTTGCTGGGACTCTATCACCTGTCCGTACCCTTACATTGGAATTTAAACCCAACCTTCTGGGTTACTGAGACATGTAAGTTTCCCCGATGCAGACCACAATCTGTTTGTGCCTTTACCATACTGCTTTTTAGATCCACATATCTTACCCCTGGCCTTCTCTCTTGCATGCTCTTTCTCTCACTCTTGCTTTCTTTTTTTGCAAACGTAGTAATGCATTTAAAAGAATAGCATCTTGGGCTTCCCAGGTGGCGCAGTGGTTGAGAGTCTGCCTGCCGATGCAGGGGACACGGGTTTGTGCCTCGGTCCGGGAAGATCCCACATGCCGCAGAGCAGCTGGGCTTGTGAGCCACGGCCGCTGAGGCTGCGTGTCCGGAGCCTGTGCTCTGCAACGGGAGAGGCCACAACAGTGAGAGGCCCGCGTACCGCAAAAAAAAAAAAAAAAAAAAGAATAGTGTCTTTTTATCTGTTTTTTCTAAGTGGGAAAGTTTTCAAATTTTCTTGAGAAAAAAATTCAGAACAAGAAGTCCTAGTTTGGCCTTTTGGACATTAAAAAAGAAGCCTAAGAATTTCACAAATCATATTCTCCATGCAAACTTTTCTTGCTAGTTTCTGTAGAAATGTAGTTTATCCAAAAATCAGCGTGAAAATTATTAATGTAACTCTGAATGTTTTGCTGTGTAACTGCTGAGGAATTGCATTCCTTTGAACTTCTACGATAAACTCAGCCACAGCCTGGTGTGTTGAGAATAACGGGGTGAGGAGGGGCTATATCCTACTTTGAGAAATTTTTCAGGGAGTGTTCTGTAGAGGAACAAATACTGTTTTCTGAAAAAGTGCAAGCATCATTTGCTTTTTCTTAGTGAGAGACCAGAAGGATATATATTTTTAAAGGTTATAATGAAACCCCAAAGCCCTTTCTGGCTCTATAATTCTGTGATTTTTTTACTATCTTGAGAAAATTTCCCAAAAAATCTTATAGCCTGTGTGCAGCTTTGTAACCAAATCCTAGGAATCAAAGTTCCTTAATCTTCCTAAGATGCTCTCCTTTTCTCTCTATCATTCACCCTAGCGTCTTAGCAAGTCCATAGATATGAAAGGGACTGTATTCAACCTTTTTTTGCCGTTAATATTTTTTGATCTGATTTTTCCACGGGATGTCAAAGAATACATTGCCAAACAAAACAATTATTTGACTAAAGAAAACGTTACTTATTGAATACTATCTAAACATGACATATTTCAAAGTATACACTGTTGGAAGTTTTCAAAACTTCCGCTGAACATGCTATAATTTTGAGATATTTTGCCCCAAAATTCTCTTTGGAAGCAACAACTTAATAATAAGACACAGTTGAAATAAAAACAAAGGATTCTTTTAAAAAAATATCAAATGTTCTTTCAACACTCGATACCCAAAGTTATTTCTGAGGCCTCACCGTATTATTTTAGATTAAATATCTAAAACAAATTATTACAAAAATAAACCCATCCCTTCGCTGGATTTCATTCTGTGTTTGGATTGGGGTGGAGTCAGTTGTTAGGTGCATGACCAGAGCACAGGCGCTGAGTCTTTTTATTTTCTTAATTATGAATTATCGTTTCAAGCCCTCATTGGCGGTTTACCATGGCAGTAATCCCTACCAAAACAGTTGTTCGTCTAGATCCTAAGTGGTTTGCTAGAACATTAACCTTGACTTGACCCCTGATGGTCACAGGGTCAATAATTACAACTTCTAGAAAAACTATCAGTAGGGACTGTACCCTGAATTATGTTACTTGCCTTTAAAAATAATTATAGTATGTTTGTCATTCAGAAGGACTAGATCAGCAAGGCTAATGAAAATGTTTAAATCCTTATCAGTTGGAATGAAAAGGGCTGGCTCCAGAAAGTGCTGACCTTGGAATTTTTGTGCCGCTTGTGTTGATCCTGTTTGCTGATGCACATGACCTACTGATGTGTGGCTTGGCAAGCCATAGAGGCTTATTCACCCATGCTGGATGGGAAAGGGGCTTCCGGGCCGCTCCCTGGGCTGTGGCATTCCTCTGGTTCTCTAACAAAGCTTTCAACTGGCGTCTGGGACTAATGAGCATACAGTCCCAGGAGCAATGGAGCACAGTTTACCGTCACCCATTAAGACGAGCTCTAAGCCCCAAGCTTATCAAGCCTGAACCAGGAGAAGCTAGGGCCAAAGGCTGAAGATAAAACAGTCACTAATAGTTTCATAAACTGCGTGAATAATTCCACATTAACAATAAATACTGCATGTTTAGTGATATTACCTAAGCCCTAATAGCCAAGGTGCTCACTGACCCTGGCCATTAAAGGCAACATAGCTCTTTTCAGGAGAATCTGAATTAAGCCTACTTTACATAAAGTTTAGTCTGAGGACATTTCTCCAAGTAATCTTCCCCCTCTTTGTGTAGACAAGCGACCTCATTCTGCTAGGGTCACAAGGGATGAAGTAAGTGCTAGAGGTGGGCCTTCCTGAGCTGGTGGGAGATGTACAGAAAATCCTGGTGCAGATGATTCTGCCTTAGGATGTCGGTTATTTTTGCATTTTAATTTAAGCTTTCAATTATGTGCCTTGCCGCAGTGTAATCGGGGAATAAATAGATTAGAGGAAAACAGGGCGAAAAACTACTCATAGTCGTTACATATTATTTATTCTATTTTGTCAAGGATGTCAGAAATATAAGGTCATTAAAAATCAGTAAGTTGCTGGAAATGGGGATGATGGGAAGGGGGAGTCATACCCCTTCCCTGAGACCTTAGCATTGATGTTTGAAAGGACACTTGAAGATCCTATTCGGCCACTGGTATATTGTAGACTTCATACATATAAGTGGCATAAGTGAATATGGAGACCTACTCAGTAAAAATATTTTAAAAGTCCTTAAAGTACATAATCATTAATTTTTAATTCTAAAGCTGTTATATTCTTCCCCACTCGCATTGGTGATCTTGATTTTACACAGCCATCCCTGTACTATATGGCTCTACTATTTTTTGTCCTATATATTTGCATCCTACCATTTCTACTTCTCTGTCTCATTTATTTCACAATTCTGTTTGAGAATCCCTGGAGACCTGGCTTAAACTTCCTTTCATCCTGTCCAGATTGGCCATCTCGTTCCAGTTTTTCATTGAGCTCGTCTTTCTTTCCTCTATAATGGCATTCCATCGTTGCTCTTAATCAGGTCTGATTCACGGTCACAGGTCTCATGGGTCTCTGCCCATGTACACTGTTCCACGTTACCTTTGATGCCCCTTGCCTCCTTCTTCCTTTCTAATAGGACCTGCATCCTTAACATCTACAGACTAGTTGAGAAACTTGTTGATCATTCTCTCATGCCATCTCTCACACAAAATGTTTCTTTGCACATCCCCTCTGCCCTCAGTATATAAATTAGAACTCAACCTTTCAATGTAAACTTACTCGATTTGGGACTCTTGGGTATTTGAAGTATAACTTGAGCAACACTCCTTTCCTATGTTAAAATATGTGTGATTGACATGCATTGGGAAGGCAGGATATGACTGGATACCAGATTATAGGCAATTGTAAGGCAGTTACTAGGTTTCATGTTCTGTAGCATCTCGTGTGAATCCGTGAACTCTTAATTTGCAGAATCAGTATCACAGAAGCTGATGGTGGTGGTATCCAACCCCCTAAATGAACTTCTAGCAAATATATAGAGTTGGCAGAGTGCCGTGGAGTTCTAGCATTATTTAAATTATTCTAAAAAAAATATCCAGGAACCACCCCAAACAGATAAGTCATCCATATGCTTATAAAAATCAGAACAGTATCCATTGGAATTACCTTTTCATGCACCTAGCGACTGGCATATACACGTTCTCAATAAGTACTAAATCTATCATCATTGGAATATGTTTCCAATACCATATGATTGATCACCATCATCAACTCTTCCAGCAATTTTTCTATAAAATCTGTAGCGAGTTTATGGTTACGTCAAGAATCCCAAAGCCACTGTGAAATCAGTGCAGCAATTGGTGGTCACAGCTCCTTAAACTGAAGTTCTTTAACCTAAGGATACAAGCTTCCATCTTCCCTTGATATGCCTAAAAGATAAAAAGTTAACATTTTTCAAGATTGATGAAACAGTGATAACAGTTCTTCCTCATGGAAGAATGAAAATATACATCTTTAGATTACTACATGAATGATTTAATTCACACATAAAGAATTATCACAGTTCAGTATTATTAAATATTGAAACAGAAGTAGAAGATATATGATCACCTTTCTTATATTTTATTAAAAGTAGGGTAACACATTGAGATCCAAGGTGGATTTGGAGACTAATTTAAGCTCTGCAGACCTTGGATTTTATACTTATCAATAATGGTTCCCCTGTTCTTTGATTACATGTGTTTCTTTCAAGGTATTTTTAACTTTAGAACGCTGAAGCAAAGATATTCAGATTCAACCTTGGAATTTAATACATCATCTCTTTCGCCAGAGACATTTCACTGATCCTGTGTTATTTAAAGGCCAAATGGAACTGTTATGGTGAAAATCTGAAAAGAATGTCAGAACTAACACAGTATGGAGATCACATTTTCACAGAAATAATGATTCCAAGTCTTGTCATTTAATTTGCATGGTTGAATGAACTTGTCTTTCTCCTACTCCAGAAATACAGCCTACCACATCCCGAACTGCAGCCCTTTCAAAAAGAGGTCAAGTCCCTAGGTTAGCATTCCACAATCGCGCCTACTCCACAACTTCAAACCCAGTAACAATTTTTTAATTAAAAATGAATTCTAAGCCTACAAGCTTATCCTTTCAGAGAGAATGATGGGAGGAGGATAGAATTGCTCTATATTTCTTTTAACTAAAAATGAAGTCACTTAACCTAGAAATTTGTATCTCAGGTAGGGGCATGTGAACTATCACAGAAAGGAATAGATCGTGTTACCCAGAACCCAAGGACCACTGATGGTACCTTCTCAGGACAGCTGACAAAATTCTTCCTAGGAGAATTTCCCTGGGTCGCTTTCATGAGTATATTATTAGCATCCTCTGTGTTAGTGGGCATAGTTCTATAATAAACAGTGTCCACATTTCAGTGGCTCATCACTAAAATGTGTGTTTATTACTCACAACATAGTCCATTGGTGTGAGGATGAACAAAGCCTGAGGGTTCTGCTCTAAGCAGTCACTCAGGGACCCAAGCTACTTCAACGTGTGACTTTGCTATTTCTAGGACCCCTGCCTTCTCTGCATTCAGCCCACCAGAGGGAGCCAATCACAGAGGACTTCCTGGGAGGTTACCTGGGGCCAGATCTGAAAGTAGTGTATGGCCCTTCTGTCCTCATCCCATTGGCTGGAACTCAATCATACAACCCCATTTAACTGCAAGGGAGACTGAAAAATGAAGCCTAAACGGGTGCCAAGAGGAAAAACAAATAGGATCTGATGAACACTGAGCAATGTCTGTCGCATCTTCAGTAGTTTTGAGTTGGGGTTGATTAACAGGGTATGTGAAGATAGCCCCATGGTTGGTCTTGAACACTAGTAGCTATAAGAAAATATTGGACCAAGGGTGCCCATCCCAGGAAGCTGTAACTATATGTTCCCTACTGGGGAGGGTGCTCAATTTTAATGTTGTGAGAAATATAAGATGAATCAGATATTGTTTCTGCCCTCAGGCAGTACATAGTCTCCTAAAGGAGTAGGCTATCTATATAACTAGCTATGTACTAGCTCATATAACAGGCTATTAAATTGGAAGTTTTTACTGAGACTCCTAGATCTAATAGACAGGAAATGCCAAAGTTAAATACCAGATCAAGGTTCAGATTTTCAAAGGGCTACCAAAAATGTGTTCCATAACCTAAAATTTTCTTAGCTACAAAGGGGTTATAAATATAAAAGGTCTCTGAGACTGAAAGTTGAGAGAGGATATCCTGAGGAGGATTTCTGCTTAAAAAATAAATTAAAAAAATTTTTTAAACATGCTATGTTTTCATCCACATCCCTGAGGATGAGGGCTGGGGGCTGTCTGCCACCCCACCTCAACTCTAGTAAGACTGACTTCTACAGAACCATCTAGAGAAGTTGACCTCTACCTCCTGAGGTTGGGAGAGGGGACACAGTAGACTGATGTCTCCCTCAATTCTGAGAAAGCTGGAGGGGGATACACCATGACTGGTTAGCTGTTCTGATGGCAGGAGCAAAGGGAAGTTGTTGCTGGGTTGAAATCAACCTGCATAGTGGCATCTTAGATTCTGTCCAATATGGCGGCCCAGGGGTGATGAGACCTCAACAGAGAAATGCTGGAGGTGGACCGCTAGATGCCCAGGGGCTAAGAAAGGAGCAGCAGGCTGGACTAGAGCTGCAGTGATTGAGTCAGCAAGTCAGGAGAAGACCTTAGAGTGGGAGAGTGAAGAACCCACAAAAGTGATCTTAGAGAAAAAGAGTCAGCTTTCAATATTGGCCACACTCTTTTATGATCCTATCAGTCAAAGAGATCTTTCCTGTCCCTCTTATCTGTCTTCCATACTTCAACTGTGGGGATGGAGGTTGGTCAGAAAAAGCAATTAGCGGATGAAGAAAGATGGAAATGAGGGACTTCCCTGGTGGCGCAGTGGTTAAGAATCCACCTGCCACTGCGGGGACACGAGTTGATCCCTGGTCCGGGAAGATCCCACATGCCGCAGAACAACTAAGCCCGTACGCCACAACTACTGAGCCTGCACTCTAGAGCCTGCGAGCCACAGCTGCTGAAGCCTGAGCGCCTAGAGCCCGTGCTCCACAACGTGAGAAGCCACCGCAATGAGAAGCCCGCGCACCACAACGAAGAGTAGCCCCTGCTCACCGCAACTAGAGAGAAAGCCCGTGCATGGTAATGAAGACCCAGTGCAGCCAATAGATAAATAAATAAATAAAATTTAAAAAAAAAAAGAAAGAAAGATGGAAATGAGACAGATGGAGGAAACCAAACGCACTCTTTATGTTGAAGACACCAGTTTGCCTGCAGGCAGCCTTGGATGGGAGATGATGATGGTTCAGCTTTGAGTGATGGTTCAGGGCTGATGAATCCCGAGCTGGGCATTCTCATTTCTGAATTGAGACTGCGTTTTGTAACCGGCAGAGAACGTAGAACTTTTCCTTAACTAGGGATGAAAAGTCATAGCTCTGCAGGAATTTTCATCAGGGACAGTGGAAGAGCTAACTTCTTTGATTAGGCTTAAAGGGACAGTGACAGGCGAAAACAATGCTCTTTTTAAAAAAATTTATTTATTTTATTTTTGGCTGCGTTGGGTCGTTGTTGCTGCGCACAGGCTTTCTCCAGTTGCGGCGAGCGGGGGCTACTCTTCATTGTGGTGCGTGGGCTTCTCATCATGGTGGCTTCTCTTGTTGTGGCTCGAGGGCTCTAGAGCGCAGGCTCAGTAGCTGTGGCCCACGGACTTAGTTGCTCCATTGCATGTGGAATCTTCCCAGACCAGGGCTCGAACCCGTGTACCCTGCATTGGCAGGCGGATTCTTAACCACTGCGCCACCAGGGAAGCCCAACAGTGCTCTTCTATGACTACAGCTGGCATAGTTGATTTGTTCGTTGTGCCATTCATGTTTGAATTCTGGTGAAGTGCCCTAGGAGAAGTGCAAGTAGAGTGCTCTGGGAGGCCGTATAGACAGTACTTGCTTCTAGCTGGAGTGGAAGTGTGCCTAAGGTAGGGATGCGTGGAGAAGAAGGCACATGCAGCAGACCTGAAAGGTAGATTTAAATGTGCAGAGATTTGGGATGGGCTAGGGAGGGTAGGTGGCTGTTGGAGCTTTGTTACAGGCATTTCTAGCAGAGCAAACAATAGAAAAAGCAAAGGATGTGTCAGTGTACATTCATCCTTGGGGAAAAAACAAAACAAAACAGAAAATTGCCATTCTCATGAGGGATATTGGTAACGGAGAAGGCTATGCATGGGTGGCACAGAGGTAGATGGGAAATCTCCTTACCTCTCCCTCAATTTATTGTAAACCTAAAATGCTCTTTTAAAATTGTCTTTTTTAAAACAGGTAGGGAGACAGAAAAACATAACAGATGCCTGTAGAATAGCAATTAGTTCCATTTGGCTGAAGCCAAGCATGGGGCAATAATGGAAAATAAGGTGGAAAGTGTTGGCCTACAGTTTAGGTAAAAAGCATTAGGCAAGCTTGAAACCTCAGCAAGGAGTCTGCAGAAAAGGCAAGGAATCAAGGACGAGGCAGGCTACCAGGGCAAAAGGAGAAGCCTTGTAGTCGGGCTGACCTTCATGGTAGGCGGCCAGACGTCTACCTCACAGTGTCCAGCAAGGTACAGGGCATTAGTTTCTATCTAGATAGACCAGGTTGATGTCCAAGGGGGGATAATGTGATAAGTAGGGTGTGAAAACAAGAACCTGTAGGCAATGAAGATGATAAATTCAGTAAGTTGTACCTGAAGGTAGGAATTTCACCTTGGATTAGGTTTGGGAGTCAAATCTATACAGATAGGAAAGGCTTCTTTTCAGAAAGGCAGCTCCACCACACCAGTTCTGTGACCTCTGACCAGTAATCTAACTCCTCTAAGCCTCAGTTTCCTCATCTATGAAGTGGTAATAATAATAATATATGATAATTCAGGGCTTCCCTGGTGGTGCAGTGGTTGAGAGTCCACCTGCCGATGCAGGGGACACGGGTTCGTGCCCCGGTCCGGGACGATACCACATGCCGCGGAGCGGCTGGGCCCATGAGCCATGGCTGCTGAGCCTGCGCGTCCGGAGCCTGTGCTCCGCAACGGGAGAGGCCACGACAGTGAGAGGCCCGTGTACTGCAAAATAAATAAATAAATAAATAATAATATATGATAATTCAGTCCACACACAGATTACCCAGCATGGTGCCTGGCACATTTTTGGTGACCAGGAAAAGCCTCTTCTCTCTCCTTCAAGAGGAGGAGGCTGGAGGTTCCTAATAAGCAGACTGCAAATCAGGTTATGGTCCCTGTCTTGGTGAGGGAACTAGAGAAAAAACTCTGTAAGCCACAGCAGATGCTCTGTTTCATGGACCAAGCCAGTGGGGGGCGGGGGTAGGGGTGGGAGGGGGCTTGAGAACAGTGGGTCTCTAGATGCCCTTCATACTGAAGTTAGAGCAAAGAGCACCCACCTTGTGGCAGTTCTCAGCCTGCTGGCCTTGCCTGGGATTGGCTGAGGGACTGGGTAGGGCTGAGTTTGCAAGACTCAAGCTCTCAGTGTTTTAAGGCTGTCTGGGAGGCAGGAGAAGAATGGAGAGTGGAGAGCAGGTGTGCAGGCCAGGAAGTTTGAACATGATTCCAGTGCAATCTCCAGCTTTCAAGGAGGGCAGAGCTGGAAGAGGGGAAAGACCTGAGACTTCACGTGTCCATGCAGCCGGGGAGATGGCAGGGTGAGCTGGTGGGGCAGCCCCAAGAGTGAAAACAGCATGGACCATGGCCTGGAGGCAGAAAGAACAGCAGGAGTCCAGGGATGGGCTCTAGTCATTGTTCTGCCGCTAAGCTTTCTGAGCCTCGGTTTCTCCAGCCATCAAATGCGCTTACGGTGACACTTTCCTTACCCATAGGCTGTGATCTGAAACTTCATCTATGCAGAACTTAGCCAAAACAGAAAAGTAAATTAAGATGGTCTTTGGGCAGTCAGTGTAGGCGTGATTACAACCTTCATGCTGAAAGCATGAGACAGTACTCCTCTCCAGTTTATTCATCAAGGACTATGTACTTAATTTGGACACAATTTTAATATGCTTGACATCCTAGTTACTCTTCCCAGGAAACTGAAGATGCAAACAGAGAGGGGGCGTTAGAGTAGGAGACGAGCAGAGGAACAAGCGGGCCGGAGAGCCCACTGCAAACAGGAGATAAAAGGAAGTAAAGGAATTATGTTAGAAATAGCAACGTGGATCCACTCAGTACAGGGACAGACAACGTGTGTACCTCCATGTGCTCTGGGGACTATGCAGATTTGTGCTCTAGTTTCTGGAATCTGCAAAAAACATGACTAGTCTATGTTTGATAATTGAGTCCTCAAAAAATGGATAAATTATAGAAGAGACAGAGCAGGGAAGTAGAATATATTTTTAAAGTACTATTGAAAAGTATAGAATTTAAAAAATGTGGGCCTTCCAAGGCCCAAGTCTTCATTATATGGATATATTCATTTATCCAGTATTTGTCTCTTACAGATCACAGTACTCTTGTACAGACCCACTGTGACTATAAGATGTTCAGACTGCTTAAAAAAAAAAAAAGAGGAAACAGGTATACCAGAACATAGTTAAACAAATGGTCATATCGGAAGGCTATAAACTTATATTGATAATCCTACCATTAGGTAGGATTTTTTGTGTGTCATTTGTATTTATTGAGTATATATAGCCTTTTTAATAAGTTTATAATAATATAAGGCAACATCTTCCTTACTTTAGAATCTCAAGTTATTATTTACAAAGAAAACCACCAATGACAACATATTTTAAGCCTGGTTCTTCTAGAAAACACTGGCTGAGCACTTTATTCCATAAGGACACACTGGCTGGCCCTTGAAATTAGCTCAGAGTGAGGCTGAATTATTCGTATTGTTCACTTTTTGATGACTTTCAAGACATTAGGCCTACCGTAAAGGTCAAAACCCTGCCACCACTGAAAAGGTTAGTTTAAAGGTACCATAAACCCTGTGTCAGGATCCAAAGTGGAGTGTCAAAGATGGTTTGAATGATGGTGGCATCATTAAAATAAGGTGACTCCTTTGAAGGGGACAGTGGTCATTTAGTGTGTAAGTTCTGGCATATATGTTTTAAAAATGCATCCCATGGAATCCCATTGGAGAAGGCACTGATCATTATTAGTACCTTTACAAAAGTAAAAAGATGGTTGTCATAGTGGATGCTACCTTGGAGCCTGCAGACTGCAGAGGCTCAAGTTCACCCTCACTGCTGCCGGCAGGATTAGAGTTCTCTGTCTGCCCCCGGCAGCTGGGCAGGTTGATGACTGAATCCTGCCAAGACCCAGTGACTACAGATGCCCGGGCTTGTAGCAAAGCATCCCTGGGCCCTCAGGAAAGTGCTTTTCCAGTGGTGATTGAGAACAGAGACCGACACCTGGCAAAGAGCCTGGTGCTCCACCCACACCTGCTTTGAAAGGCCACACCGCATTTGAACGAACCTGCTCTTCCTGAAATGTCTAGCACCAGGAAGGTGGGCCGAGAGCCAGCACTTTTTGCCCAGACTTTCTTTCAAACTGTTATGAACTGAGTTCATTTTTTAAGCATGTCGTTTTAAAACATAGAGTAAGATCATATTATTACGTAAAGTATCGTAAGCCATTTATAACTCTACCAGGATGTGCCAAGCCTGAACCTGAAAACTGTGAAGATGGTATGTTGTATTTGGAAGGTTTTAGCATAAAAAATACCTTGTTCACCCTAATGACTAGGAAGCATTAAGGTTTAATTATCTGTGTATTCTCTGATTAAACTGATGTCATGACATCTTATTAAAAACACTTCTTGGGACTTCCCTGGTGGTGCAGTGGTTAAGAATCCACCTGCCAATGCAGGGGACATGGGTTTGAGCCCTGGTCCAGGGAGATCCCACATGCTGCAGAGCAACTAAGCCCATGTGCCACAACTACTGAGCTCACGTGCCACTCTCTAGAGCCTGCGAGCCACAATTACTGAAGCCCTCGTGCCTAGAGTCCATGCTCCACAACAAGAGAAGCCACCGCGATGAGAAGCCTGCGCACTGCAACGAAGAGTAGCCCCTGCTCACCACAACTAGAGAGAGCCCGTGCACAGCAACGAAGACCCAATGCAACCAAAAATAAATAAATAAAAATAAAATTAAAAAAAAAAACACTTCTTTTCTACTCATGGTCTTAAAAAGCCAGGTTTAAGTAGACATGTCAGTTCATATTTAGCAATTCTTTCAAAAGCACAAATGAATTCTGTTGGGATTTTTTTTAATTGCAAAGGGCATTTGTTTTGCTTTAAATAACATAACTTAAAATATAAAACTAATATATTCTTAATGTAGATTTGAAAAATAGAAATTTAAAAAATCTGTAGATAATGACTATTAAAAATTGGACTTGATCAAAAATTAAAACTTACTCTGCAAAAGACACTGTTGAATGAATAAAAAGGCAAACTATGGACTGGGAGAAAACATCTGAAAATCAGACAGTTGACAGAAGACTTGAATAATGAACAGAAGACAAGAATAATGAACACTTAAAACTCAACAGTTAGAAAACAACC
Source organism: Orcinus orca (assembly GCF_937001465.1). NCBI lineage: Eukaryota > Metazoa > Chordata > Mammalia > Artiodactyla > Delphinidae > Orcinus > Orcinus orca. Next base: position 11,708,668 of record NC_064560.1, on the reverse strand, counting down.
CAATTAAAAAGCAGCTTGTGACCACCTAGAGGGGTATTGTGACCACCTAGAGGGGTGGGAGGGAGATGCAAGAGGGAGGGGGTACGGGGATATATGTATATGTATAGCTGATTCACTTTGTTATAAAGCGGAAACTAACACACCATTGTAAAACAATTATATTCCATTAAATATGTTTAAAAAAAAAGCAGCAAATGACTTGAACAAACACTTAACCATAAAGAAACATTTATGGCTGGCACATAAGCACATGAAAAGGTGTTCAACTTCATTAGTCATTAGGAAAAGGCAAGTTAAACCATGATAAGATGCCACTATTAACCTATTAGAATAGATAAAATGTAAAAGATTGACAATGCCGCGTGTTGGTGAGAACTTTCACATACTGCTGGTGGGAATGCAAAATGCTGAAAAACAGCTCGGCGGTTTCTTGTAAGGTGAAACACACTCTTACAATATGATCCAGCAATCCCACTTCTAGGTATTTCCCCTAGAGAAATGAAAACTTGTGTTCACACAAAAACTACACAAATATTTATAGAAGCTTTATTTATAATCTCCAAAAACTGGTAACAACCCAAATCTTCTTCAGAGGATGAGTGGGTTAAACATACTGTGATAAATACTGCTGACCTGAAACAAACAGACTGCCAAGTGTTTCTCCAGCAAAGATGGGTTTATTTGGGATCAGCAGAGAACTGCAATCTTGAGTCTGCAAGGCAAGTGCAAGTCCTGGAAGGGCAAGGCTTTTACAGAGGGGAAAAGGAAGTCGGGAGGACTGCAGTAAACAGAGTCCACGGCTTGTCATTGGCTGAACCTTGCCAGGTCTTTCTTCTTCCTGTTGGGCTATTGACACAGGGTATGAGAGCTCCCCCTTCTGGTCTCCCTATTTATTTAATTGAGGTTTCTGTTTATAAATTGTTTTGCAATACATATAGGGGAATAGTCCTCGACAATAAAATGGAATGAAATTTCTTTTTTTTTTTTTTTGCGGTACGCGGGCCTCTCACTGTTGTGGCCTCTCCCGCCGCGGAACACAGGCTCCAGACGCGCAGGCTCAGCGGCCATGGCCCACGGGCCCAGCCGCTCCGCGACATGTGGGATCCTCCCAGACCGGGGCACGAACCCACGTGCCCTGCATCGGCAGATGGACTCTCAACCACTGCGCCACCAGGGAAGCCCATGGAATGAAATTTTGACGCGTATAAATCAAACAACTTGTATAAATCATAAAATAGTTATGCTGATTGAAAGAAGACAGACAAAAAAGTTTACCTAATATATGATTCCATTTGTATGACATTCTCAAAAACCGAAAGTATAGTAACAGAAGATCAGTGGTTAGGTATTAGGGCATTGTGACTGCAACTGGATTATAAGAGGGAATTTTGATGGGTGATAGAACTTTTAGGTATCCTGATGGTGGTAGCAGTGACATGAAACTATATGTGTGTTTAAATTCATAGAACTGTTAAATTCATAGAACACACATGCACAAAAGTCAATTTTATTGTATATCAATTAAAAAATAAAATAAAATAGGGCTTCCCTGCTGGCGCCGGGGTTGAGAGTCCGCCTGCCAATGCAGGGGACGCGGGTTCGTGCCCCGGTCCGGGAAGATCCCACATGCCGCGGAGCTGCTGGGCCCGTGAGCCATGGCCGCTGAGCCTGCGCGTCCAGAGCCTGCGCTCCGCAACAGGAGAGGCCACAACGGTGAGAGGCCCGCGTACCACAAAAAAAATAAATAAATAATAAAATAAAATAAATAGTATCATGAGTAGGCATAGGTACTAGGATTCCTATGAGAAAAATTAATTTTACTATTAAATTATCACAGCATAAATAATTTTAAAGTAGTTCCAGAATTTTAGTTCTCTTCATACTATAGGCTACAGCATATTTGAGAGCAATAGCCACAATTTTGCAGAAAAAACTGTCCTCCCCCGCTTTTCCAACTTCGAAATCTTTATTTCGTAACGTTCAGGAGATCACAGAATTTTTCCAGCCATCCAGACTAATCTTTTCCATGCAGTCACTGAGCAGTGCTGGCGTGTTAAATTTGATAATGGAAAGAGTTACTTGATTAAGAAATTGAATCGTTCTTCACGGGTCTCCTGAGGTTTACTCAGTGATGGGAACAAAATGGTCCAATGCACAAACAGGTAGAATACTTGCCTTCCCAGACTGTAAGTGGACAGGAGAGAGTGTGGAGGAAGTAAAAGACAGCCCCTTGGAAACAGGAGGAATGGTTTCTGGGTCAAAGAATATCCTCTTCAAGGTCCAGAGAGTTCCATTGTATTGAAGAATAATCCTGCCTGCTTGGTACAAAATTGCACAAAAGGAAGTGGGGTTGTTTTTGGTGGGGGGATGGGGGGTGGCAGGGAGGACTGCCAGCTCAGGACTTAGTGAAATGCGAATTCTTAAATTGAAATGAGATCGTTTTCCTGCCCTGACTGTGGATTCAAGCCCCCAGGTGTTCAGTGGGAGAAGGTGTTGTAATCTCTGCCGGCGTGTTCTAGCTGGAAGACTTGCTTGGAGGAGGCATCTGGGCTCCTTTCAGTCGTGGCTCTGGCACAGGTGACTCCACGCTCACACCTCTGTGATCTGTGTTGAGGCTCTTGGGGTTTTGTGACTTCGTGGCAGCCACTCTGAGAAATAAGAACTGGGTGATTTCCTTAAGGGGATGTTGAACCTTTGGGTATGTGATTTTGGCAACACTTTAAAACAACAAATATCTCCATGAGAAATAAACTTTAGGTGTATTGTGGATAAGAATGAAAAGGACTCTTCCTTCCAGAACAAATGGGTGGAGGAAAAAGAATGGGGAGAGTTAGTGTTGATCTTGCAACAGCATTTAAATATTTGGGTTGGTTGGGTAAAGAATTTATGAGCAATATTCTTCACCCTCAGATGGTTATTAGCACTGTAAATTAGCTTTGTTCTTAACCCTCAGATGATTCCATTGGAGAGGGTCAGATCATGACTCCAGAGAATTTCCTCCGAATTCTGAGTCCAGTCACTGGATTGAACAGCTGTGGTCTAGTGATATTCAGCCACTGTTCTCGAACAAATACATATCTGGGGCCCGTCGAACCTCTGATGCCAAAAAGACATAGATGATAAAAGCAAATTGAATCTGATCTCTACTTTTGATCATTCAGAATGAGCCAAGATCAACATATACATATAGTACAAGCTTATGGAGCTGTTATATTTATTTTTTAAATGTTATTTTAATTGACTTATTAAAACTTAGAACCAAGTAACCCATAACAATGATGTTAATATAAATAATGATTCGATTCTTAGGCTATCCTTTGAGGATCTATTTAATCTATGACAGAGATGGACCATGGAAACTTGTCACACACAACCTTCCTTCTCTTGGAAAATGAATTCCAATTTGAGACACAAAATAGACGGTGCACATTGTTCCATCCAGGCAGCTAGAGAAGGACCCCTTTACCCTCTCAATGGATTCTCTGGTGGGCACACTACACATTTTCTTAGGGTAGAAACAAAGCAGAAACACTAAACCCCTTGCTATGGGGTGAATGTCTGTGTCCCCCCAAATTCACATGTTGAAATCCTAATTCCCCAAGGTGATGGGACCTTTGGGAGGTACATAGGTCATGAGGGCAGAGCCCTAATGATTGAGATTAGTGCCCTTATGAAAGTACTGTTCCCAATACTAAAAAAACAGCATATATACAGGAAGAGAAAAAGAATTTATTACTAACGTCAAAGACCAAAACTACCATAATTCCACAGCAGGAGAAAGGCATGAATCTACACCATACTGAAACTGTTTTCTTACACCGTTAAGAAGTAGGACACAGAGGAGAAATAGTAAGGAGCAGTTCTCTGGTTGTTTCAGGTAGATTCTTTAGGGTTGCAAAGGGCACAGTGATATGCACTTTACCTTAGTTGAAGAACATTTAAAGTTAAATAAAGAAATAAGGAGGGAAGTGTCTCCATAGCTGCATGGAAACCTGGTGGAACAGGAAAGCGGTGCAGGATGCAGCTGGAGTCTTGCTGCCCTCTGGTCACAGCAGCTGTAACGACCCGGTTATCTTGTCAGCTTGTAAACCTGTGCCCCACCGTGTTAGGGGCTCACTTACCTTCTATTTCTACTTCTACTTATTTTGCTGCTGTAACCTACTAGTGAACCTTCCCTCTGTGCCCCATACTCAGTCTCACTAAGAACCTGGGTTTGAATGGTTCAGCCAGTCAGCACTGAGATGTGCGGCCTTCTTCACACCCTGGCCTCCTATGTGAGCAGGGAGCCTTTGGATGAGTAAAAAGTAATACACATGTTGGCTGTCTGCATCATTAGACTTGAACCTACACAATCTAGACAGAGAAGTGAAAAAACAAAGGATCCAGAAATAAATAGGAAACTATAATAGAATTTTTAAAACTAAAAATAGAGTTACCATATGATCCAGCAATCCCACTCTTGGGCATATATCTGGAAAAGACAAAAACTCTAATTTGAAAAGATCCATGCACCCCAATGTTCATAGCAGCACTGTTTACAATAGCCAGGACATGGAAGCAACCTAAGGGTCCATCAACAGAGGAATGGACAAAGAAGATGTGACATATATATATATATGTATATATATGTATATGTATATATATATAATAGAATATTACTCAGCCATCAAAAACAATGAAATAATGTCATTTGTAGCAACATAGTTGGACCTAGAAATTATCATGCTAAGTGAAGTAAGTCAGACAAAGACAAATATTATATGATATCACTTATATGTGGAATCTGAAATAGTACAAATGAACTTATTTACAAAACAGAAACAGACCCACAGACATAGAAAACAAACCTATGGATACCAAAGGGGAAGGGTGGGGAGAGATAAATTAGGAATATGGGATTAACACATATAAACTATGACATATAAAATATTCAATAGATAAACAACAAGGATATACTATATAGCACAGGGAACTATATTCAATATCTTGTAATAACCTATAGTGGAAATAGTCTGATACATATATGTGTGTGTGTGTGTGTGTGTGTGTGTGTATATATATATATAAAACTGAATCACTTTGCTGTACACCTGAAACTAACACAATTATAAAGCAGCTATACTTGTTTTTTAAAAATCTAAAATTTAAAGGATCAGAAAAATTTTATTAAATAAAGAATTTTATTTTTATTCATGCATACACTCAAACTCTGAAGTATGGTACTTTTCAGTCTTCAGTAAGGGACTACATTTTCAAAGTATGTATCTCACTTTATCAGTCACCTATGACATATTGGTAATTCAGAAGCCTTTCATTGATTAATGTTAGGAAAACCGAACAAAAGAATATTTATGTAGCATCTCTTGTAAAGCAAAGGCAAAAGGAAATAAAAGGAAAGATACGAAGCAAAAATAAATGTAGAGTGAGGCCTGGTAAGAGTAGGAGGGATGCAGATTTTAAAATGTGTTTGGAAGCCTCACATCTGCTCTACCCTCGTGCTTCCAAGGTTGGTTACAAGGATGAGAGGGGAAAATGTTATTGACTCAGTTTTGTGATTCATGTAAATTCACAAAGAGAAAGCAATGTAAATGAGACTGACTTTTTAAAGTAAGAAATTCAGAAATCCGGGCGTTAAGGGCCACCAGTACAAAACAGGATATGTAATCAGTATCTTTACTGAATAGATAGGAAGGAGGTGATGTATTTTTAAAAGACGTCTTTTTATAGGTCCAAACTGAAATGGCAGGATTTGAGTACAATGGCAGATCGAATTCCCCTGGGACGATTTCCTACAGTTCTGCTATATTTAGATGTTTTGTGCTTACTTCTTCCTTAGGTCCTACCGTAGCCTGTCTCCAAGTTAGTGTCCTCCAAGTTACTCGTGCATCTGCTTTTCCCTCTTAACCCCACCTCTCACATCCTTTATAATTTATATATCCTGCTTCTCTGTGAGTTTTCCAATCCTGGACAAAGAGTTATTTACAACTGCCAAGTGGGCACAATGGTTTTGTAAACAGGGAACTCATTTGAGTTAATGATTATCATCTTATTTGGGTTTTCGCTGCAGGTCAAAGAACACTTTGGAACTTGCTTTAGTATGAGATTGAACATTGTAGAGGGTCTCTTTTGGAGTTGCACAGAGAGAACACAAGCAAAAGTCTCCCTCCACGTGAACTGTCTGGTGTTCACAAAACCTACCTCTGCAGTTCCTATTTATTTGATCTCTGCCCCATCAGCAGCAGCTACATAAACAGGTCTTGAATTGTTAGAAAATCGGGATAACAACCTTAAACGATTGGGTCAAGGTTAACTCTGTCCTATTCTTCCTTGTCTGTTTCACTGGAGTTCCGGGCCTTGCCCACAAACACATCCGGTGTTGATAATCTGAGATTACTCAAGAGCTTAAATTATAATTATTTTACACACCTATACAGGTGGACAGGTAGCTCTTTTATAAGAGCTATTCTGGCCATTAATTCTTATAAAAGAATCATATAAACAAGACTTCAAGAAAAGCAAAGCCAGAAAATAATCGTTGACTGAGTAACCAGCATATGTTTATGCTTTTTTTTTTTTTTTTTTTTTGCCTTTGTAAGAAATTCAAGGTACTTCCCTGGCAGTCCAGTGGTTGGGACTCTGCGCCTCCACTGCGGGGGCGTGGGGTGCGGGTTCAATCGCTGGTTGGGGAACTAGGATTCCGCATTCCAAGCAGCTCGGCCAAAAAAAAAAGAAAGAAATTGAAAGGAGACAAGCATCTACCTGTGATAAGAATCAACCACTAAGTTTTGCATTTGTAACATTTGGTCAGGAAAGATACAATGATTGAGCTCCCCCTGCACATTTTTCTGTTTTTTCAGCACATCTTTAAAAGTATTTGGTGTGAATACCCTTTGACGTTTGAAGAAAATTCCAAAGTTGCCTGTTATCATTTATAGACTAAGTTTCTAAGTTGTATAAGGTTTATAGAGAAATACTCTCTTTTTAGAAATTATCTCAAAGAGAATCTAGGCACTGTTGCAGGAACTGTCAACTTGATCTATAGAGGACCTGGGTCACTAATTTCACACAATCTGATCACTATCAAGAATATATTTATTACCTGATTGAAATATCAAACAAGGTGAATACATCCTTTGCCAGCTAAGCTCTGATGGGAGAAGATAGGCCAGGACGACCCACCTTTCTACCTCCCAAATATGGAGGAAGAAAGGTGCTTCTTTAGGGATCTGAGGTTGCTCTGTCTTCAACATCCTATGCTTTGGCTTACAAACTTCAGTGCACCTAAGAATCACTTACGCATCTTGTTTAAAAAAAAAAAAAATTCGTGGAGATTCTGACTCCAATACAAAAAGATTTGGTGAGGTCCCAGGATCTGCAGTTTTAATTAGCCTTTCTCAGCAGTTCTGGAAGAGTCTGGGTAATAGCTTCTGCTGGTTGACAGATGTAGGACATCTTGTTCTGTTCTACCACTGTTTCCATTGCAGAGATCAAATAAGCACCCTGTTTCCTTTTGAAAGTTTGCAAACTTAGTTTTTTATTTTTGTAATTCAGTGAGGCTAGGGTGAGAGTGAAGAGAAGATAATCTTTATTTCTCTAAATACATTTTGTTTTCTAGGAAAAGAAAAACGTTTCAAAGTTATCTATATTGTCAGTTCTTAGAGAGCCTCCCTAAACCTTGAAAGCACCACTTTGGGAATTCTTGGAGGGGTCCAGTTAATATCAGAGTTTTAGAGAGTAAGTTGTCCAGCAGATGTGCTGGGTCTAAACAGGGGTAAAATCATCGTAATGTCAGAGATGTACATTGAACAAAGTCATTTAGTCATCTGCAAAATGAACTTTCTACTCTGTGACTAGATTCACTTTGCAATGACGTATTTTAGAAAATACAAAATAAAAGCTATTAAACTTAATGTATGTGTTATTGAAACACTGGTTTTTAAAAATATAAGGTTAGGGGGCTTCCCTGGTGGTGCAGTGGTTGAGAGTCCGCCTGCCGATGCAGGGTACACGGGGCGAGGATCCCACGTGCCGCAGAGCGGCTGGGCCTGTGAGCCATGGCTGCTGAGCCAGCGCGTCCGGAGCCTGTGCTCCGCAACGGGAGAGGCCACAGCAGTGAGAGGCCCGCATACAGCAAAAAATAAATAAATAAAATAAAATAATAAAAATATAAGGTTAAAATATTGTCTTAAATATAAATAGTCACTTTTGAGCATATAAGTCCAAAAGAGCTAAGGAGTTGTGTTTTTTTTTCTCCAGCTTCCTAAAAATAAGTTGCCTTTGAATAACAACCATATATGGAATATTTATCCCTAAAGGAGATTTTTTTTTCTTTGTTTTAAATGACTAAAACTATTTTGCATTCTTAACTACAGCATTCATTCCTATGAATAGATTTGAATTTTTTCTTGCACACATTTGAACTGAGCTTTCTAGAACACTATGTAGTGTTATGTGGAAGAACTGCTACTTCTGATGCTAATCTTTTACATCTAAATAGAAAGACACCGGTTTCTAAAGCTAAAAATAAAGTTAAACTAAGTATTTTTCCTACTTACTGATATTTAATTATACTAAGAAAAGATGTATACTTTTAAAATCTGAATATATATTTTCATTTCTATAAACTGTTTATTCCTGACCCTCAGACCTTAATCTCTTTTGTGTGTCAAAAAAATAATATGAAAACTGCAGTGAGTTCTTATTGTTGTTGACACAGATAACCTCATTCTGTCCTAAAGTGAGAACCTTTGGGTTTTGTAAAGCCCCTGCTTACTGCCTGGCATTGGGTTTCCCTATGACATCGTTCTTAAGGCCTCCTGGATTTTATAGATGCCCGATGTGAATGATTTGATAGAACTGACCGTTTATAAAAGGGTATAATATCAGCAACAAATATTTGCTCCTCAAGAATAGTTGTGTGTGTGTGTGTGTTTTCATGTAAGAAAATAGAGGTGGTTTGTTTATAAATGGGTACTGGATTTCATGTGCGAGCTTGAAGTGTCTGGAGGTAAGAAGAAAAAAATAAAGACAGATTTTCTTTTTCAGTAGGACTGCAAGAAATTCTGTATTTTTCTTAAGCATATTTTTAGAAGGCAGGAAGACCTTGTTCACCAATGTGTCCCTAATTGGGAGAAGAGAGCCAACACTGAGAATTTGTTTAAGAGGATGGGCAGGTCTTGCTTCCATATCTTCAGGGACTGGTCTGATTCTGGGTCCACTGGAGAGTGTGGGCCCGACTGGGGAAGATCTATGGGAACGGAAGGGCTTGTTTAGAAGCAATCCTGGAGGTTCCACTGATTTTCAGGTCTACCTTTCCCTCCCTCCTTCTACTCTTTCATGCATTCTTTCAGTTGTCTGGGTGGAGTTCAGCTATCAGATCTCTCTCACTTGCCATGAGCAGAAAGCAGCATACATTGGCCTGGGGGGTGGTATGAGGTAAAGATAATAATCAATTGATTACGCAACAAAATGATGCGGATATGTCAGCATCAGGCATGTCTGCCTCCAAGGTCACTGTCATGGGGAATCTCTTCCCCTCCCTCCTTCTCTAGGCTCTTTGTGTCTTCCCGGTGACTTATTCTCAATAAGTGGATGATCTCACAGAGCTGACATCTTAAAAAAGGGCATCATTTTCCCATGAGGATTTCAGTAGTTGGAATTGGAGAGTGTTATCCCTCCTGGGAGACACAGAGGCAAGACTGGCCTGGTTGGCAGCCTTGAGAATTCTGGATTCCAGCTCACACCTGAAATGGACAAGCATGTTATCCGTAGGGGCCAGGAGTAAGATGAGCCAGGGGATGAGGCTTGGAAGACCGGAGAAGCTGAGATCAGACCTCCAGATCCTGGAGATGAAGCCAGATATTCAGAAGCCCATTGTGCCCGGAGCTGAACAGAGAGAGGTGATAAGTCAGAAGGAGGGAGGCACACTTGAGGCAATTGCTAGAACTAAGTCCTAGAGAAATGTCCCAGTTCTTGTATTTGTGAGAGCTTTGTAAAGACAGACATCACATACTTTGCAATTCCACAGTAGTTTGTGCTGCTCAGATCACATTGGGCTTATTTTACCTGGTTGAATAAAAACTTCATGTTAAGAGTCAGGAGACAGAAGCTTTGAGAGACTAAGAAAGTGACTTGCCCAAGGTCACTCTCCCCAGGCAGGGCTAGAATCTGGCCAGAGGAGGGATCTTCCTGGAGTTCATTCATTGAGCATGTAGCATGTGCCAGGCATGCTTTGAGATTCCATGCTACAAGCTGGAAGAGAGGTGTCCCAACAATTCAATGCTGTGACATGTTTAAGAGAGGGATGGACCCAGTGCTGTAGGGAGTGGTGTCATCTGGGTGTGAGTGCTTCATGAGGACGTAAAAGGTCCCTGGAGAGAGAACACTGTCTTATCCCAGGAAAGAATACATCTGTCTTCCTCTCTACTTAATTTCCTCCCTAAATTTTGCTGAATGTCCCGTTGAGGGTCCTTTGCTAGATGCACTATTAGCTTTTTATGTGGCTTTACCAGAGAACCATGGGACTTCCCTGGCAGTCCAGTGGTTAAGACTCCAAGCTTCCAATGCAGGGGTTGAGGGTTCGACCCCTGGTTGGGGAACTAAGATCCCACATGCCGCACAGTGCGGCCAAAAAATAAATAAATAAAAATAATGCTATATAGACCCAAGGGAAGGATTTAATCCAGTCCCCTCATTTTACAGGCTCAGGAACTGAGGGCCAGAAGGGATGGGTGGATTACTTGAGGTCACACAATGGGTTAGTGGCAGTGCTAAGACGTGAATCCAATTCCAAATTTGGTGTTTTTTCCATACTAACCCCAATCATGTAAGTTTTCAGATAAAAGTTAAGTCCCTTGCTGTTAACCAAAGTAGTGAAGTTTTGTGACCATAGGCCAGACCTGACATTTTAGGTTAGAACAGGCTTGTTCTAACAAGCCTACTTGTTAGAAGGAGGCTTGTTCTGCCTCCTTCTTTCCTTGCTCTTACTTCTTAACTTCCACTGTCGCAAGAACGCTTTGGTTCTTGGCTACAGATAATAAACTCTCTCTGTCTCTCCCTCTCTCAGCACTGAATATATCATGCAATGAGTGTATGATTTTCTTCTGATGTGCTTTTATGTATTTTAAACTCTGGTTTGACTAGTGTGCCTTTGCTGTAAATGCCCAGATTGCAAATGGTAGCGAGGCGCTGTAAAAACAAAACGCTATTATTCTGGTAGATATCCACAGCTAGAGACGGAGCACCCGTTCCCATTTCCTTTCCTTCTCATTTACTGGATAAGTACTTAGCCTTTTCAAAACCCTTCCTGGTGAATAAGTATGTAAAATATTTGCTGTATGTGTCAAAACTGGAAGTTAATGAATTACAAAAAAATTCTTATTTTGTGAAATAGCATTTTCTAGCTCTTTCAGCATGAAGGATACAGAAATAGGCAGTGGCTTTCAGTGTAATGATGGTCTTTACAAAGGGGAGATTATGTTACTTCTGTGAGACTTCACAATCCCCCTCAACATCCAGTAAATCTCCTTTTGGACTAAATAAGGCAGAACATATTATGCCTTTTTCATTTATTGTCTAACACTTAAAACAAACAAACAAACTTTACCTTGTACTTCCTATTAAAAAGTACAAGTTCTCTTTGTCAGGAAAGATTGTATTGCTTTATTTTAAAAGCAATGCCAAATGTTTTAGCAAGAAGGGAAGACTCCAAGTTTGGATTTTTTTTTTTTCTCATTAAAAACAATCTCTTCCTAGAAACTGTGGCATGCTCTCAAGGTTCTTTATTAATGAATAAATAAGTTTCATAAGACCCGTAGAGAAAAGGAAAGAAATTCATGCATGTTGGAGTTAAGAATAAACCTAAGAACAGTTTTGTTTGAAAAAAAAATAAATTCTTGAATGTCAACAAAGCTGACTTACTCAATAGGGTGCCTGCTGGGTGCAAATCCAGTGTTCTTGGGCCTTAGGGCCTATTGTCACCTTCATGAACTGTTACCCCAAAGTCAGTAGGCCCATCACAGGCAGGCCCTTTATCCTTTCCACCATGAGGTCTGGCTGTGGGACTGACTGTCTGGTTCCCTCTGGGGTTGATTGACTACAGCTGGTCTTGGAAGCAAATGTTCCTTCATGTAACATTAAGGATTGCAATCCTGCACCCTAGGATCCACCAACAGCTGAAACAGCAGCTGGGAAAGGGTTCGTTTACACTTTTGAGGGTAAGGACACCACTTGTGGTTATGTCTGTCTGGAATCTTATTCTGTGTTTTCTAGAGACATTTCACTCTAAACATGGGAAGTAATAAAAACATAGACAGTGGTTACACGACATTATGCTTGTTTCAGGAAGAGCTTGGAGCTTTACACATCTTCTCTAACTCATTTTTGTTTCACCTTGGTTTTAGGAATAAACCTAAGTAATATAAATAAACACACATACACGTAATTTATAGAGATAGGGAGACTGGGCCACTAAGGTCTTAGAGGCCTATTGTAGTCTAGTCAGGACTGGCAGTAATTCCACTGACCTATATACTGTTTTCCGTCTTCTGTCCCCACTTTGCTAGATCACTGCCTTTTCACTGACTGTGTTATTATCTGATTACAGTAATGGAAGGATTAGGACTTTGGAACTAGCTGACCTATGTTTCAATCCTGGCTCACTGATGTGGTAGTTGTGTGATATAGAGCTCCCCACTCAAAGTCTTAGTTTGTTCACCATTTTTTAAAAAAAGGATAATTTCTACTTTTTGGAAGGATTAAAGGAGATAATATAAGAGCACTTGGTACTGTATGATTCGACTTATATGAGGCACCAAGAGTAGTCAGATTCATAGAGACAAAAAGTAGAATGGTGGTTTGCCGAAGACTCGGGGGAGGAGAATTCGGAGTTATTGTTTAACGGGTTCAGAGTTTAAGTTTTGCAAGATGAAAGGAGTTCTGGGGGTGGATGGTGGTGACGGTTGCCTGACAATGTGAATGCACGTAATGCCACTGATCTGCACACCTAACATTGGTTTAGGTGGTATATTTCACGTGAAATGTGTTTTCCACATATAATACTCGTGCGTTGCCAGGCCACTTTTGTTAAGCTGCCACTCCTGCACCCTTTCCTTGTCTTCCTTTTTGCCCCTGGCAGATGGCTGACCTCACTGGACGTCTGATCAGGGGTTATCTGGAACTCTCTCAGCAGGGCAACTTGGGCAGATCCACGTCACCCTAAGTCGCAATGCTGAGTCCACTGCTCAGAAGCTCAGAATCACAGATTGTCCGAGATGACAAGCTCAGAGAATCTCTAAGTCCCACGTTAAACACAAGAAAACTGAGGTCCGTAGAAACGGAGTGTTTTGCCTAAAATGACATGGAAAATCAGTGGTGGAGCTGGATCTAAAACCCAAGCGTGTAAATTCCTAGTTCAGTCTTGGGAATCCTTTGCTTCCCAAGAGATCATGGATCTGTGGACATATCTAGACATCATTTGGGCCCCTCTGGTACCTCAAATCAGGGTAAGGGTTTTCTGTACTCTGATAAGATAACCTCAGAGACTAGGATGTAAAACATTACCTTGAAAGGCAGTTGTTCTAAATAGCTTTATGGAGGTATAAATGAGCTACAGAACTATACACATTTAAATTGCACTATTTGAGGACATATGGAATATTCAACTCTTTATAAAGCCAAACCCATCTACCTTTTCCTTAGTGATATGTTCTCCCACTTTGAAATTCAGAAAGTCTTTGTCTACTGGAGTTTTTTAAAGATTCATTTCATCTTCAAAAAATAATAAATTGTATGATCTGATAAGACTTGTTGTACGTATATACCGTGAAACCATCACCACCATCAAGATAATGGCATGTCCATCACTGCCACAGTTTTCTTGTTCCCATTTTTTTTTTTTTTTTTTTTTTTTTTTTGTGGTATGCGGGCCTCTCACTGTTGTGGCCTCTCCCGTTGCGGAGCACAGGCTCCGGACGCGCAGGCTCAGCGGCCATGGCTCACGGGCCCAGCCGCTCCGCGGCATGTGGGATCCCCCCGGACCGGGGCACGAACCCGTGTCCCCTGCATCGGCAGGCGGACTCTCAACCACCGCGCCACCAGGGAAGCCCCTCTTGTTCCCATTTTTAATGTTGCTCCCTATCCTACCTTGTCACCAGACAACCACTGATCTGTGTTCTGTCACCATAAATTGGTTGGCGTTTTCTAGAATGAATGGAATCATGCATACTCTGTTTTTCCTCCGTCTTTTACCCAGCGTAATTATTTTGAGATTCATCTATGCTGTTGCATTTATCAATAGTTTATTCCTTTTGTTGCTGAGTAGTAGTCCATTGTTTGGATATACCACGATCTGTTTATCCATCTAGCTGTTAACACGTATTTAGGTTGTTTTCAGTTTGAGGCTATTACATATAAAGCTGATATGGACATTCATGTAAAGTCTTTGCATGGATGTCTGATTTCTGTATTAACCATGTGTTTCTGATGTGACGACATCTGGTGATCTTGGAGAGGCTGCCCCCCAGTCAAGTGTGCATTTCATGTGCAAGCTATTCAATCCAGAGCACTTACTCTCCAGTGCCTCTTTTTTGGTGCTCTTACAATCTGGGCCACTATCCCCCTGCACTAACTACCCCCAGGCCAGGTATCAGACAACAGCTAGGAGCAACCTCCACACTTTGGAGACTGTTGAAATCATTCATACTAGCCAGTCCGCCTTACCCTGACTCGCTCATTCCTTCTCGAAAACACCACAGTAAAAGCTCTTGCCTTTATCTTCGCCTCGCTCCTTTTGCCTCCTGATTGAGCCAAGTGCTTCCTGGTGTGGTACCCCTGCATGGTGTGCCATGCCTCCAGTTTCTAGGCAACTGTGAGTAAACCATCTTCCTTCCTGACAGTCATTTCTACATCTGCATGTCTTACCAGACCTGATTAAAACAAATCCCAGTTGCATTTTTAAACACTTTCATTGCTCTTGAGTAAATCCTAGGAGTGGAATGGCTGGATCACATGGCAGGTATATGTTTAAGTTTTTAAGAAACTATCAAACTGCTTTCCACATTGCTTGTACCATTTTACATTCTCAACAGCAGTGTAGGAGAGTTCTAGCACCTCCATTTCCTCGCCAACCCATGGTATTATCAGTCTTTTTAATTTTAACCATTCTAAAAGCTGTGTATCTCATTGTGGTTTTAATCTGTATACCCTTAATGAATAATTCTGTTGAATATTTTTGTGTGCTAATTTGCCATCCTTATATCTTCTTTGGAGATGTATCTGTTCAAATCCTTTGTTCACTTTTTTATTGTTTTTTTTTTATGGTTGAGTTTTGAGAGTTCTTTATATATTCTAGATACAAATTCTTTGTCAGATACATGATTTGCAAAGATCTTCCCCCAGCCCCTGACTTATCTTTTTGTTCTATTAGCAGTGCCTTTTGAAGAGCAGACGTTTTCAATTTTGATGAGTCCATTTTGTCAATTTGTTTTTTTATGGATTTTGGTTTTGTTGTCAGATCTAAGGAATCTTTGCCTGACCCAAGATCACAAAGATTTTTCTCTTCTGTTTTCTTTTAGAGGTTTTATAGTTTTAGGTTTCACAGTTAGGTCTATCATTTACATAGTACTACTTTTTTATCTGGTGCAAGATACCAATTGAAGTTTTTGTTTGCTTTTTTTGCATATAGATATCCAATTGTTACAGCACCATTTGTTGAAAAGACTGTTCTTTCCCATAGACCTGCCTTTGTATCTTTTTCAAAAATCGGTTGTGCATATACATGTAGGTCTGTTTCTCAATTCTCTACTCTGAGATCTGTCAATCTTTCTGCTAATTCCACACTATCTTGATTACTATAATTTTACAATAAGTCATGAAATCAGATAGTATTAGTCCTCCAACTTTGTTCTTCTTTTTCAAAGTTGTTTTGGTGACTCTAGGTCCTCTCCGTTGGATATACACGTAGAATCATTTTGTCAATTTCTACACAAAAACCTTCTGGGATGTCAATCAGAATACATCAATTTGGGGAAAACTGACATCTTAACAATATTAAATCTTCCAACCCACGAACACAATATATGTCTCTCCATTTACGTAGGTCTTTTTAACCTTTCGAGCAATATTTTGTTGTTTTCAGTGTACATGTATTGCACATCTTTTGTGAAATTTATCTTTAAGTATTTCACATTTTTGATGCTATGTGAATGGTATTCTTAATTTCAACTTCCAATTAGAAAAAAACTTATGTCAAACTTGAATGCTCTCTTTCCATAGAGAAAAGTAAAACAATGGTTTCCCTGTTCTATTTTGGCCCCTATCTCTCTTCGTTCTATTTTGGCCCCTATGTCTCTCAAGAAGTTCTACAAATGGATTTTCCTCTCTGCCTTTCAAACTAAATGCCATGAGTCCTATCGTGAGGCTGAAAATGTAGCCATGTTGCCCAGAAGGAGCTAACTGTGCTGTCCTCTTTTGCCAAAGGAGCTCAGCAAACTGAGTATATCAGAAACACAAATTTCTAGGGCTTGTAAGAATTCTGTGAAGAGTGCGTAATAGGGATAAATTACTCTTGCCGTGAGAACTTCCACTTTTGCACTTCCTGGCTTTACTATGGCTAAAATTGAAATACCAACGTGGTAGTACCCAAAGTGCTTGAACTTAATACCATTAATTCCCAAGTCCCCGCAAGTCTATAAATTCGTATTCTAAAATTCAACTTTTCTATTTGTAATTCCTAAGAGTGCTTAACTTTCAGTTCCTTACCTGTAAACTTTACAAAAAGTAAACAACCTCGCATCTGATATCAGGTCTTTATAAGAAATGAGTGAGCAATTCTGTCTCCCCAGCAAAGCAGTTGCCCTCACAAGCTATCTCTTGGTCAAAGTTTGGCTGACTCTTATCTCTTTCTTTTCCATAAAATTCTTACTGTTCAGTAAACCTGTTCAGCATAAAATATTAAGAACAGAGAGCTGGTTAATACTCTTAAGAGTATCTGCATTTCAAAAGACTATCACTGTAATGCAGACAGGTATTGTAATCGTGGATTTCAGGCATTGTGGGAGGGAAGGCTACAGAGGGGCAAGAAAGCTTCCAAGATTCCCTCATATCTCACTGTTGTCCTACCTTTGTGTAGTTCTGACCCAGCCTTCACCTCTGACTGTGTGACGGTTGGGTTTTAACTCTTGAAAGACGTTACTGATGCACACAAGACTTTTGTGTCCCTATGTCCCCATCTATGTAACTAGTAGATCATGGATCTTCCTTCCTTCCCTCCCTTCCTCCTTCCCTCCTTCCCTCTTTCCTTTTCCCTTTCTTCCTCCTTTCCTTCCTTCCTTCTTTTCTTCCTTCCTTTCTTCCTTCCTTCCCTCCTTCCTTCTGTCTCTCTCTCTCTCTCTCTCTCTCTCCCTCACAGGAAAGTTGAGAGGTAGCACACGATATTCAAAGGCACCCTAAAGAAAGTTCAGACCCAAGTTGAATTGCCATGATTACCATGATTCAACTCCTTCCCTACATGCCAGCCTCTCAGGCACTGGCACTATTTGGTGACGTTTATTAAGCCCCCACTGTTCAAAGTCTTGAATGTCCTTCAATTCAGAGAATTAATGTGGGGAGCCGGAAAAGACACCCCCAGAGACAAACAGGATGTTGAACCAAGCTCAGATCTACTCAAGCGTGAGGACTAGTGATAAGAAGGAGAAGGGTAAGAAATGATACTAACTAGATAGCATCTCTTTAGAAAAACTTTATGAATCTAGTGCACTCCAACTGATATCTGAAGAAAGAAAGAGACATAGTCTAGCAGAGGAACAAGGGTAGGGCGACTCAGGTGCCAGGTGCTGCCTTTAAGACCCAAGGCACACCAGCATAAGTATATTCCATGCCCTAAATTGCAATTTTTAAGAAAGTATCCACATACCTGGAACAGGTTAGGAAGGTATGAAATTTGAGTTCATTGACATCTTCAAAAATCTTTTCCACTAAATCCAGGGCAGGGAAAGAGCAGCCTCTGGAAATTTGCAGTTCTCTGAAAGTGTGAAAATAGCAGCAGGACTGTTCATGTTTAAAGGAAGTCTGCCTAAAGCCATGCTTTATATTCACGCTTCTCTGTGAACATCAAACTACTGCCAGGCCTTTGTTCCAGGTTTTCCAAGGAAAGTTGAACACAGGCTGCCACCTGCCATGAGTTGTCCTTAAGGAGGTGATGTTGGTGTTCGGCAGGACCCCACTCTCCCCTCTACATCCCAGTTGGCAGAGACTGAGCTGAGGCAGGTCCTTGAACAGAGCAAGTGTGTCTGTCTCTGTCCTGTGTGAGGAGGGCCAAGAAGATGGAGTTATCCCTGAGTAACACAGCCCATCACATGGTACTGAGGATGATGTAGAAGAATTGAAGCACTCTGCCTGTATCTGTTACCTTTAGTGGCACAAAGAGTGACCCCCCTCAAGATGTCAGCCTAAAGAGCAAATATTTATTATCTCACAGATTTTTGTGTGTTTTTTGTGTTAGGAATCTGGGAGCACTTCAGCTGGGTGGTTCAGGCTCAGGATTTCCTATGAGGTTGCAGTCAACCTGTTGGCCGGGACTGTAGTCACATGAGGCTGGAGGACGTGCTTCCAAGCTCATTCATGTGTTGCTGGCTATTGGTTGAGTATCTCGCTTACTCACCATGTGGGTCTTTCCATAGGCTGTCTCAGCATCCTCACACCATGGCAGCTGGTACTCCCCAGAGTAAGTGAACCGAGAGAGAGACCAAGATGGCAGCCACAGTCTTTTATAACCAATCTTGAAAGTGGCATACCATCACTTCTGCCATATTCTGTTGGTCATCTAGACCAACCTTGGTATAATATAGGAGGGGATTCTAGAAGGGTGTGAATATTAGGAGGTGGGAATCATTGGGGGCCATCTTGAAGGCTGCCTCCACCATAGTCTAACTGTGCTGAGAACACAGTTGGCCCTGGTGTTTGATATAATGTATATCACGTAACATGTCTTAGCTTAGAGGTCCTGCAGTGTAGTGGCAAGACTAGTGGACTTGGAGTAGAGGAGTTGGAATTCAAGTTCAACTCTGGCAATTATGAATGCTATGTGAATTTGGAATGCTGCTTAACCTTTCTGAATATCTGTTATCTCATCCAACATCTCAGGGTTTTCCTTAATAAGGTCAAAGATATCTTTCAGCTCCAAAATTCCATGCCGCTAAGAAATAGGCTATTTGGGGCATGAATGTTATGAAGGCAATTTTAACAAAATGGGCAATTCTAGTGAGAGTTCTCTTACTTCAAAGTAATAAACCAACTGGAGAATTGGCACCTCAGAGCTTCCTTGGACCTTATTTCTTTTTCATTCATGATCCATATTTTATTCTAGTAAGTACGCCTCACAATCGCATATTTTTATTTTATAATGCTTTAAGATGTAACGTACACATTTTAACGTGCAAGTAAACTCATCTGTAAGCCCCATTAGGAAGATGTTAGGCATGGGAAGTCTTACAGCTCTGGTTTTCCGGTTCCTGGTGGCTGATGTCTACATGGGTGACAGTTTGGCCAGAGCTACTGATAAGGATGCTTCCTGGCACGTGACCCAAATAAATGGATGGAATGCTCATTTATGAAGAAAAGTAGAATTTCGAAGTCTAAAGAGACAGCTGTTAACAGCCTCACGTGTACAGGTGCACTAAGACGAGATGAACAGTGGAGTTCTTTATCTCATGTACTAGCCTGGAGCGAGCAGAGGGTGGGGAGAAGCATCCTGGGATGTGTAAGTCTAAGATGAGACTGGGAAGACCACCACTTGCTTATCTTAAATTCCTTCAACATGCCAAACAAACTCTCCTTTCAGGGCCTTTGCGTTTGCCCTGCTCTGGAATCCTTTAGGTCCAGTTCGTTGATCTCCCCTTCAGAGAAGCCTTCTCCGGCCACCAGTCTTCAATGGCACCCTTCTCCTGGTAACCATTCTACCCGCATTTTACTATCGCAGAGTGCTTAGCGCTATCTGAAGTCATCTCGAGGGCATACCTGTCTAAGGTGTTCACCTCCAGTAGACTGTAAACTGAGAGAGGTCACCCTTCCATCCCGCTGCTGCCGTATCCCTGGTGCTTTCAACAGTTCCCAGAGCAGGGTAGGCACTCGAGATATTTGTTAAATGGGTGAATGAACTGGGCAGTCTGGAAAGGTTTGTGGTTTGATGGAGGTCAGTTTCAGGAGATGTCTGGATGGGGATATGAGAGAATATTAACTGGGCCTTTTTCCTCTTCCCTTGGAATCCATAACTAGGGACTGAATCTGAGAACACAGGCTCCAAGCATCCCACACACCAAAGATAACCCCCAACAAGTGGAAGCAGACACCTTCCCCAAGGCTTCAGGAAGAACAGGCCCAGCTACTAGAAGCAACAACTGTGTTCCAGGAAGGGGAGAAGAGGAGAGAAGGGTTTCCTGTAGTATCAGGGACTATGCCATGAATGCATTGTGACAGGGCAGCCTCTCCCCTGGAGACAGGAGGGATGCTTTTCCCTTCTTAAAAGCCAAGGGAAGATTGACTTTGAAGAGAAGGGTACTGGCAAGAGGGGAAGACTGGCACCCCTCTCGCTTGCCACCTCTGCTTAGGTGACGGGCCAGCCAATCAGCTTCTGTGCCTGGTTGACCTGGGAAGAGGGAACAGGAGAAAGATGGCAGAGCAAAGCAGAGAAAAGAACTGGCCATGAAGCCAGTGGTCCTTGCAGTGTGTGGGTGGCAAGGATGGGTGAGTTTCTTGCGTGGACCATGGGGGAGGGCAGGCTGGGGCCATCTTGAAAGTTCTCCACTAGCAGACAAGGCTCCCAAGTTTCTAAGAGGATGCACGTGTGGGGCTGGGGGTGGGGACGGGGACAGAGGCAGGGGAACGCTGCTGGTAGTGGGAGCTGGGGGTGGGTGGGTGGAAGAGGCTGAACAAGGGCCTGTTCTCCCATCTCCAGGAACTGTGTAGACCCTGCAAAGTTAGCCAGAAGATTCAGTCAGGTGTTCGAGAGTCACATTTACACAGTAGATGCTAAGAGCTTGCCCGTGTCAGCCCAAGAAGCAAAGAACGCTACCCAGAGAGATTTCATCTGATCCCTTCTCACTGCCCCAAACCCACTGAGGAGGCAGATTTTGGAGGAGGGTGGGGTAGAGGGGCCCAGAGACAGACCATGTCCCGTCCCCATGGGGTGTCCTTAGAGCCACAGCCCAGCCTGTGCTGGGGGACAGAAGACATGAGATTTTGATTGGATACGAGATTGGCGTTTTAAACCAACCTGGATTTTTTATAGGGGAAAGCAACCAGCAGTCTATAGCATCTAGCAGAGTTGTCATTAAGGGACAGGCGAAAGGTATCTGACAGAGCATGGTGGAAGGCAGGAGAAGAGGAAAAAAGTAATATTGAATATTAAACTAAATATTAAATTTTCAACACTGAGTTCAAACTATCCAGTCGCCCAGTTACAGCAGCAAAAGGCAGTTCGAGGGACCTTTATTAAGCGAGTTTCTCAAGCCTTTGCTTTTTCTTTGTGTGAACTATTGCTGCTTTTTGTCAGAGGCTAAGGTGACAAGACAGTTTATAAAATCCATGATTCCAGACACACCCTTTAGTACTGCAAATTCAGTTACCTTTCCTTCTTGCACGCACCCTCCCCAGAAGAAGACTAAATGCTAATTTTGTGAAAATCGTTTTCCTACAGCTTCAAAAGATTTTTTTTAGATCTTTGGGAAAATCATTTTTAAAATTTCAAAGATACTTTTTACTAAAATGGAGTGGCTAGGTTGAGAGAAAAGCACCTCCCTCGTTCCCTCCTTGCTTGATAAATAAATCACCAGGAAAACCCATCAGACTATTCCCAAAAGGGGGGATGTCCTGGGAAGGCATTTCCTGTTGCTGGTGAAAGCTAGTTCAAGGGAGGACCCACTGAAATCCATGTTCGGAACATCCTGGGTCAGAGGCAGCAGTTTGGTGGTTGTTAGCTGAAAGAGAAAGTTTTCTGGAAAGGAATGATAGTTGAAGAAGTTAAAAGTTAACTGTATAGTTTTGGGTTTTACATAATCTGTTTTCAAAAGGAAAATACATTTCTTGAATGGTTAAAGAAAAAAAATCAGAAAACACACTTACTTTTATCTGATGACAGTAAACTGGTAAAACTGTCTTTCTTGGACCTCTCTGATCTCTGCTGCCAAGAACCCCTTTCATCTTCCTGATAAAAAGCACTGAATAACGCCTACACCTACGAGAGACATTGGAAAGGTTGTGTGTGTGTGTGTGTGTGTACGAGTGGGGTGTGTGTGTGTCTTTAGATGTAACAAAAATGTAAAGCAAAGCAATGCCGTGTGTGTGTCCTTTTCAGAATTTTGTGGAATTCGAAAACTTTGTCATGGTATTTGTGCAGTCGTTCGTTGGTTAACAGCCAAAAGTCAAGGTGTCTTTATTTTTCCTGCAGTTTATACATGAAAAACCCAGCTTGCGATGGAGAGGTCCCTCTCTGCCGGGCATGGGATGGTGATCTTGTAAGGGGCCAGGTACCCTGGCCCTCCCGCCTCCGAGAGCCCGGAGCTCTTTCCACTCTGCCCAACGCTGAAAGCTGTGAACTACTCATTGGCCTTCCATTATATGATTATATCCATCAACAAACCCCTTTTCTCACTGACCCTACTCCCCTCCCTCACACAAAACCAATATTTTCTTTTTTTTAAGTGTTTTACTTCTTTTTATTTTAATTTTATATTGAAGCATAGTTGATTGAGAATGTTGTGTTAGTTTCAGGTGTACAGCAAAGTGATTCAGTTATACATATACATGTACCTATTCTTTTTTCAAATTCTTTTCCCATTTAGGTCATTACAGAATATTGAGCAGTGTTCCCTGTGCTATACAGTAGGTCCTTGTTGGTTATCTATTTTAAATATAGTAGTGTGCACATGTCAATCCTAAACTCCCTAACTGTCCTTCCCCCCAACCCTTCCCCCCTGGTGACCATAAATTTGTTCTCTAAGTCTCTGAGTCTGTTTCTGTTTTATAAATAAGTTCACTTGTATCATTTTTTTTTTAGATTCTGCATGTAAGTGACATCATAGATATTTGTCTTTCTCTGTGTGACATACTTCACTTAGTACGATAACCTCCAGGTCCATCCACGTTGCTGCAAATGGCATTATTTCATTCTTTTTCATGGCTGAGTAATATTCCATTGTATATATGTACCACATCTTCTTTATTCATTCATCTGCTGATGGACATTTAGGTTGCTTCCATATCTTGGCTATTATAAACAGCACTGCAGTGAACATTGGGGTGCATGTATTCTTTTGAACCATGTTTTTCTCCAGATGTATACCCAGAAGTAAAACCAATATTTTCTAGTCGTCATTTAGACCCAGGATAGGAATTAGGTTTTATCTCCTTTGATGGTTGCCATCTGTCGTTAGAGGATGCTGCGGGTACTGAGCTGAGAAGGATTCCGAGCAGATTCTGGACAGAACTCTGTGGTAAAGAAAAATGTGATGGATGGAAGAAGTCCTGGAGCAGAGGGTGGTAACAGGTTTATGAAACATTTGTCTTCCCTCATCTAGGCGTTGTGTCTTCCCTTAAAACCTAAGGCTTTGCTAATGGAGAGACCATTAGGATCCTGATTCTGGAAGACTTTTCTTTCTCAGACTGCTGCTGAAATCGAACCCTTGGAGTCTCTAGGGACATGTACCATAGGGACCTCAAAATTATAAGATTTGAACTGTTATTAGTAATAGTAATAAACATGTTAGATTATTATTAATAATAGTAATAAAATGAATTCTTATTAATAGTAATAAAAATTATGCCCATCAAGAATTAAGTTTCTGCTAGACGCTAGGTAATATGTAGATACAGATGTAGGTAAGGCTACAGGTATATAACTTCCAGTCCCTAAAGCCTACATATAAGGAGGGAATTATTATTTTTACAGATGAAGAGACCGAGGCTTGCAGAAAGTATGTAATTTGCCCAAGGACACACGCGAGTAGGTAGATAAGCAGGGATTCAGTGCTGAGTTTGTCTGACTAGAGCGCGGCCTCCTTCCAAAGAAAACTTTTCAGCAGGAGCTAAAGTACTGCAGGCCGTTTCATCTGGGCTGTGGAGACCTTTTGTGGAGGGGTGGACATGTCGAGAAGTCTCTCCCTCTATGGGATCCCTGCATTTTCTTTTTTAAGAGAAACATGGCAGAGTGAAGAGCTGATTACTAAAGAATGAGGTTCCTTTCTGAATGATAAAGGGAGGTGGGAAGAAGGAACTGGCTAGCCCAATATATCAGGGTTTCCTGACTCCCCCGCAGAAGCAGAGGGGGCTGCCCCCATTCAGCCCGTACACTAGGCCAGTCTCGGGCTCTCCCTGGCCGCTGCCTGACATTATCAGCGTTCACATGTGTTGGCATCCAAGGACACCCTGCATTCCAGAGCACCCCACCTCTCAGTTGCTGAAGAAATCATTCTTCTTTTAAGCAAAGAAAAACCCCACAGTCTAAAGAGGCCGTTTTTCATCTGGACCATCAAACAGCAGCTCTGAAGGTATATATAAGTCCTCTCTTGGCTGTGCTTGCCAAGCTCGCGATCCAGGGGCTGAAGGGGCATAATTCACGAGATTCCGGCCGCCAGCAGGGCCTGGAACCCGGCAGGAAGGTTGGCCGCTCTAATGAGCTTAGTTAACTCTTCAGAAGCCTGAGGTACAGCAACACTTCCAAAGATCCTCCGCATATTGAAGTTTTGTGCTGTGGCCGCTTTTATTTTTAGGTACCTTTAAATTAGCAAGGGCATTAACACTCAGAGCTTTGGGGCAAGAAGGCTCTTGATGAATACACTACCACTTCTCATCAGCGCTCGGCACGAAATTTACGAGACCCTTACGGTTTGGGCGGGGCTGGACCTTCCTGACCGCGTTCTACCACTCTCCTCTCTATTCTGTCTTTTCTGGTCACTCCTAGAGACTTCCATGGTGCTCTCTGTGTTTATCAGATATGCTTTGCCTCCAGACGTTTGAGTGTGTTTGCTGTTCCTTCTACCTGGAACGTTTTTCCTCTAGGTGCCAGCGTGGCTCCTTCTGCCGCCTCATTTAGGTCCCCAGAGCATCAGTGTTACCTCATCAGAGACATCTTCCCTAATCTCCAGCCCCTGCCCCCCAAGGCCCACTGCCATCACTCTCTACCCTTTATCCTGCCTTGTTTTGCTTCGCTGCATTTATCAGTCCTTGTTTACTGGTGTCTGCGTGACCAGAAGGCTAACTCCATGAGGACAGGGAATTTATTTTGTTCTCTACTATGTCCCAAAGCCTAGCCATTATTTAATAAATTTTTTAAAAAATCATGGTAAATGGGGGCTTCCCTGGTGGCGCAGTGGTTGAGAGTCCGCCTGCCGATGCAGGGGACGCGGGTTCGTGCCCCGGTCCGGGAAGATCCCACATGCCACGGAGCGGCTGGGCCCGTGAGCCACGGCCGCTGAGCCTGCGCGTCCGGAGCCTGTGCTCCGCAACGGGAGAGGCCACAACAGTGAGAGGCCCGCGTACCTCAAAAAAAAATCATGGTACATGAAGGAACGAAATACTGATCTGGAAAAGATGTTGGTACACAATCAGTCAGCAAGTCAGTCAGATTTTACTGAGGACTTAACCTACCCTGGGTTCACTGGGCCAGGGTCAGGCATCCTAGATTGCCAGGACTCTTCCAAGGGAGAGGGTGCTTCTCTTAGAAAAATGGGATTAAGTTTCTGTTCTCATTTTGGTCGCCATCTTATTTTCATGGCAGCCTGTACGTGGCGCTTCTAACGCTGAGCTATTTATAGCAATAAAGCACCCAACGCTTGTAAAACAGGGAAAAATCCAAGCTCACTGCATTACTATTTTGCAAGGTAATTTACTAATATTCAAAAGGCTTTAAGAGATTTTTTTCCCCAGAAACAAGCTATACTTAATAGCAATAGTTGAATATATTATGCCAGTTCATCTCTGCTAACCATGGAAAATGTACAGATTTTGTCCTACTATAGAGGCTATTGGGTCTGGTTATCTGCACATGTTCATGCATTATACAAAATCCCAAACTAAATTTAGAATAACATTTTCCAGTGCTAGTTTGTTTTTGTCCTAAATACAGCAGTGTTGGAAAGACTTTATTTCATTTGCTGCCCTTTGCCTGGCGGCAAGTTGAGACTTCAGAACAGAGAAATGGAGTTGCTTCCGAAAGCGGAGAGGAAGGTGGGAGTCCCACGGGGAACTGGCCTTTGTGTTTGGATGAGCGAGTCTTTTTCAGGTATCTCTGTTCTTTGGGGTATTTTTTGTTTTTTTGTTTTTTTTGCGGTACACGGGCCTCTCACCGTTGTGGCCTCTCCCGTTGCGGAGCACAGGCTCCGGACACACAGGCTCAGCGGCCATGGCTCACGGGCCCAGCCGCTCCACGGCATGTGGGATCTTCCCGGACCGGGGCACGACTCTCAACCGCATCGGCAGGCGGACTCTCAACCACTGCGCCACCAGGGAAGCCCCTGTTCTTTGGTTTTTAAAGGAAACAGAGACACTCTCCCATCTGTCCCCAAGTCCATTGTGTGAAATTTGCCTCGTTTGGGGACTCCGTTATTTTCCTGGCTGTGAAATGGAGAGTCCCTGGGATTTGCAGGAATGTGCTGTCTGGAGACGTTCCCAGGGGAGATTCTTTTTGGCAGCCTTCCTCATACTACAGTCTGGGGACGAGCGCTCAGTAAATAAGCCCAAATTCCATGACAGAGAGAGGACAAAGGCAGTGGTGAATGGTTACAACGGTCAAAAGACACTCTCCACTTCAGACTTTTTGTTCATATTCTTGCCACCTCTACTGCTATAGGTAACAAGAGGTTGAAGTTGTCACCATCCATTTCTATTCTGACTTGACTAAAGTTGTGTTCATCTAAAAGGCACCATAAAAACTTGAAGAAAAGTCTGCAAGGTTTGAAAGTTAGAAAAAAATTTTTAAATAGTATGGTTTATAGTTTCATGTCCTCTGGTTGCTCTGACTATAAAACTGCCTTGAAGGGGGGTCCCAGATGGACCTGCTTTTTTCAGGGTAATATCCGTGGAAAAGCGAAGTTCCATTGTTTTCTGAACATCCTCTTTTCTCTCACCTGCATCAGCAAAACTGAGCCTTACCAGCCCATTTAGGAGAGCTAGAAGCTTAGATTGATGGGACCAATTTGCCAAACAAGGCGTAATACAGTTCATTCACTCAGAGACTTCTCTTCGTACCACTGGAATTTCAGAGTTATTCTCAACCAAATTAGGTACCGTTGCAATGTGAGAACTCAGAGAGAAAAGGCTTGTTACTGTCATCGTCATCACCATCATCATCACCTTCATCATCATTTTGTAGTGAACTTGTAACACCAAAATATACCGCCCAGACAAGAAAAGTTCCAAGACACATTTTTGTTGAAAAGATCTCATGAGTAGGGGGTATAGTGTGCCTGGAAGGGACTTCACTAGGCTAGGTATTTACAAAAAGCTCCGAAATTCTTTTTAAATAAACAATCTTATTAAAATTTTTAATAAAAAGCATTTGAACTATTTAAAATAAAATACTGTCTTCCCTTCAATAATGATGATCAACATCATAGTCCAAATCATAGCAAATAGCTAAGAGTTATTGAAATCTTCCTACCAACCAGGAGCTGTGGGGAGCAGTTTACATGCATTGTTTTAATTTAATCCTCACAACATCCTCTGAGGTTGGTGCTATTTTTATCCCTATTTTACCAAAGAGAAAACTGAGGCTTAGAGAGGGCAGGTGACTTAAGTCCTATTGTTGGTTTGTGATGGAATCAAAATTTAAACCCAAAAGTGTTGGCTACTGTACTGAGTGTGTAATTCACACAGGCTGGTACAGAAAAGAATTGAATAAATTTGACATTCTGGGTTTTTATTGAGAGAGCAGCCATTTGAATGCGATATAAAGGTTTGGTGTGACTTGCCGTGAAGTGGTGAACAAGGAGAAAAGTTTTAAAGGAAAAGCTGTCCAATAATTTGTCTTTCCTAGAGGAGCTGTTTTCCTACTACTACTATACCAAGAAGGTATTCTTTCATGTCCAGATTCACAGAGACAGGATAAATAGCCCGCTCTAGGATTCTGGAAGGCAACAGCTCAGTCACGATTCTGAGAAGCCTGTGTAGTTCTTAGAAGAGCACAAACCCTGGAGCCAAACTCTCTGGGTTCAGGTTCTGGCCCCAGTATGTACTGGCTGTGTGACTTCGGGAAAGTTAGTCAGTCTTTCTGTGCCTCCATTTTCTCATCTGTAGAACTGAGACAATAACAGCACCTATTTCAATGAGCTTTTGAGAGGATTTAATGAGTCAACATTTGTCCAGTGGTTAGAGCATACAAGGCACATAGTAAGTACTTAATAAAGGTTGGCTATTACTAGTGCCTACACGGGAATAACCCTTGTTTAAGGCCTGACAGTTGACCAAAGATTTCAGTGCTGTTCATGATTCCCTGTCTGTCCACAAGTTCAAACTCAGAATCTCTGTGCATCTTGTTCTTCAAGGTGTTTAGGGTCTATTTATTTGCTACTATTTTCTCCCTTTGACATGATGCTTCAGACCTGCTTTCACCTTTCTGGCTCATTCTTAAATGAACATGGACTTTTCCTTTGTTCTGCCCCCAAATTAATGTGTCAATGAAGTTAATTAACAAGATCATTCACAGAAGCATAAGACTCAAAAGTTACCGAGACTACTTAGATGATATCATAGGAGTTACAGAGACTAAGGATTCCACTTCTAAACTGATCTGGTTTAATCCTCTATCTAAATGGATGGTTCAACTTTGTCACATTAAAATATTCTGTAAGAGGTTAACCTCAAAGGAAGCAGGAGACAATTTTGGGTGGTTGAGACTGTTTCGTATGTTGATTTTGGTGTTGAACTGTATACATATATCCAAACTGTCACTAATGAACACACTAACATGTATAAATTTTACTTTATAGAAATTGTCTTTAAAAAATAAAGGAGAGGGCTTCCCTGGTGGCTCAGTGGTTGGGAGTCCGCCTGCCAATGCGGGGGACACGGGTTCGTGCCTAGGTCCGGGAGGGTCCCGCATGCCGCGGAGCGGCTGGGCCCGTGAGCCATGGCCGCTGAGCCTGCGCGTCCGTAGCCTGTGCTCCGCAGCGGGAGAGGCCGCAACAGTGAGAGGCCCGTGTACCGAAAAAAAAAAAAAAAAACAAGAGTCCCCAGACCCACGCGTTTCCAGGTCTGCTAGCTCCAGGCTTGCTGCCGTGTGACCTGGCTCAATCTACACTCATCACAGGGTGTACGCCAGCCATCTCCATGTCTCGGAGTGCACACCAAACCATCACCAGAGCCTAGGAGAGAGGAGGACACCCCCATTACCCCCAGCACCCCTCCATCACACGCCTGCAGCCTCATGCACGCCCACACACCCAATTTCCTGTCACAGAAAATGATTCTTCCAGAAGATTGAAGAGCAAGGATTCCACTTCCTACTTAGTAAAACCACATCCTCCTAAGAAGAGGGTGTTCTTGCCTCCCCCAAGCAAATAATTTACATCAGAACATACTGTTTCAAACTAGTACATTTGGGTTACAGCTCTGCTAAAATATTTAAGTTGTGCAATCAGACCACTTAATATTCACCCTGAAATATCTGCATTTGGGCACTTCTTTAGTACTACTTTTCTGTCTTTCCCTTGCTTACATTTCATTGGTTAAAAAGCCCATTGTCTGTCCCAAGGTTAAATTCAAGTCTCTAAGACTCTATAAACTGCTTATAACTTGAATTGATCAAATTGATTTTAAAGCTTAGCGTACAATCTCAGGGAATCCCTTGAGAAGGGACAAATAGGTACGTACCCACCCACAAACGCACATACGCATGCAGAATAATTAAAAGCAGGGAGAGAATATTGAGGATTTGATGTGCTGTCCCTTAAAGGGAGTCACTACAAACTTCTTCACAGGGCGATGGGTTAGCGGGCTCTTCCAACAGTTTATTTGGGAGGAGATGGTGACTTTGACAAGGTGGGAGCAGTGGAGGAGGGGGAAGGGGTCACATTTGGGATATATTTTCAAGATAGTGTTAAAAGACGTTACTGTGTAAATTGGATATGGGATGTTAGGAGGTGAAAAGTGATTTTGATTTTGTGGAATATTATTCAGCTATAAAAAAGAAGGAAATTTGGCAACAGTCACAGTATTGGGAGAAAAGGCTCACACGTGCCTTATAGGATCATCTCATAAGATCAGATCTGTTTGGAACTGTTATGGAAGATGTCTACGTGCAGGTGAATTATGTGCCACAAGCCAAGTTAGGCTTGGGGCTACCAGAAGCTGGAAGAGGTAAGGAAATTTTCTTCCTTAGAAGCTTTGGAGAGATCACGGCCTTGCCGACAACTTGATTTCAGACTTCTAGCCTCCAGAATTGGAAAAAACAAATTTATCTTGTTCTAAGCCACCCAGTTCGCTATAATTTGTTACAGCAGCCCTAGGAAACTAATACAGGAGCTACAGACATTTTTGACATATTACACATGTATGTGTAAATCTGTGTAATAAAGGTATTCTACTACTTTTACAAATATCTCAAAGGATGGCATTTAAAAAAATCTCAACTCAGGGCTTCCCTGGTGGTGCAGTGGTTGAGAGTCCGCCTGCCGATGCAGGGGACACGGGTTCATGCCCCGGTCCGGGAAGATCCCACGTGCCGCGGAGCGGCTGGGCCCGTGAGCCATGGCCGCTGAGCCTGCGCGTCCGGAACCTGTGCTCCGCAACGGGAGAGGCCACAACAGTGAGAGGCAATCTCAACTCAGAAAAAAAATGCACAAAATCCAAATCAATGCCCATATTTATTTTTTCCCCAAGTAATGAAATTTAAGGTGGTGGCAGAGGCTAGCTTCCCTTGACTTCCAGTGAATAGTGTTGATGAGTCAGGACCATTATGTCTCAGAAAATACCCTGTAAAGCAAAATCTGAGTGTTGTGTTTACTGAAGTGATACCATATGTCGGCTGATTAACAAGTTGTCAGAATATTAGAAATTCTTGTCTGATTGCAAGAAGGAGCATCTGTTTGCTAAATCTTTTATCTAATATGTGTAGAGATAAGTACAGGTTTGGCACTTTTCCTAAATATCAGATATAAATTTTTGCAGTGTTTAGCCTTCAGAGAGTGACACTGATGTACTGCTGGGGTTTAAGATATTTATTCTCAGGAAAGCAAATGGAGTAAGGCCAGTGAGACAAAGTGTACACTTAAGAGTATTATGAGTCATTCATAATTGTGTCACCATTTTGTCTCACATCATCTCCTACAACTAATGTTTCCTTGAGTGTCACTTGCATAGTAATTAAGGAAAAAATAAAGATTACATCTCCTTTAGAACTATTTATTGCTTTATGTATTGATAGAATTTAATAATGCCTTCTATTTACAAAGCAACTTACAGTTTACAAATGCTTCAGGAAGGTTGCTCCCAACCCTGTAAGGATGACAATTAATCATATCCGCATTTCACAGATAAAGAATCTGCAGTTGAAATGAGGTA
The DNA here is from genome assembly GCF_937001465.1 of Orcinus orca. NCBI lineage: Eukaryota > Metazoa > Chordata > Mammalia > Artiodactyla > Delphinidae > Orcinus > Orcinus orca. The sequence continues at coordinate 11,677,120 of NC_064560.1, read as the reverse complement.
ACTCAATCCATCTGGCTTGGAAGTGATAGAACCAGGACATGCAGCCTGGTCTTTTGAGCTCCACCTCTGCACCACCTGCAAATTCCATATGTAGAAGTTCAGGAGCAGGTTGTGGTTACAATAACAGGATCTAGTTAGGGTGAAATTCTGGGGTTTTCCTTTGCACCTTTTTACACGCCCTCCCCCCTTGATTGAATCAGCCACCATATAATAGATTGTTCCATTCTAATTCTAGCAAGTAGATTCTGTTGAGGAGGAAAAAAAGACTTTTCCTCTACCCTCTTAGGTTCAGTGTGTGGGGTCTGCAAATTTAATTGACAGAAAAAAAACAGATTAAGAGGAAAAAGGAATATAAATTTTATTAATATTTTACATGCATGAGATTTCTCAGAAAATAAGTGAAATTCAAAGAAGTGGTGAGACTCAGGGACTTATATACCATTTTAACAAACGCTCTCTTTCCTTTGTTTGGGCTTCGAGGGTTGATAAATTGTGGGAAAGTGACTAGAAAATACATGGGGGAAACTAATGGAAGATAAGGGTTATTTTAGTAAGGTTTGTTTATGCAGACTCACCTCAGTGCTGACTGTCTCCAGTGATGAGAGTTGCTCTCCTCTTCCTGACAGGAATGGGGGACCCCTTCACAAAGGGAAGTTTATGCCCTGCTTTTAGGTCGAAAGGGGGAGGGCGGAGAGTTCCTCCTGCAGCTATTTCTCAATTGCCTTCAACTCAAAATAGTCCTTATGCCAAAGTGGCATATTTGGAGGTGGCATGTTCTGACTCCCTTCATTAACTTCAAGGACCTCTACAGTCGGACCCTTCCCTATATTTCCAGTCATATCCCCAACCACTCAATTTCTGAACCTTCTTTTCAGCAAAGTGCTTCACTTCTTGCCCTAGACTTCCCTTCCTCTGAACTCGTGCTCCTACTTGTGTATCTGTCTACAATGCCATTTTCCCTCCTCCCCTTCTTTCCAACATTACCCATCCTTCAGCACAAGATCAAAGTAATTTTCCTATTTTAATACCTCCTCTGACCTCCAGCCACGTCAGGTAGCTGCCTCTTCGAACCATTTTGGGCTCTCGTTGTCTGAGGAATACATCTGACAGTCTGTCATTTAGTCCTTCAGATTTTCCGTGGTTGTTTGAACAGTTACATAAATCATCTCTTGTTATTTAACTTCTCACACTTTGCTCCCTTTTGTCTCTTTAACCTCTATTCTGGTTCTCTCCCCTTGCTCTCTGTATCCTGGAGTATTGCTTTGCAAAGTGTGAGCCAGAAACAGTCTGCATCAAAATCTCCGGAGTTCTTGTTGAAAGGTAGATTCTGGGACTGATCATGGACCTGCCAGTTCACTTCCCAGGTGATTCTTCTGCACGGTGAAGTTTATGAATCACTGATTTAGAGAGCACATCATTCATTAATGCATTCATTCAACAACTATTTGAGCACAAAGTAGATGCTAGGTACCTGGGATGCAACAGTGGTTGAGGCAGACAGGGTCTTTGTTATCTTGGAATTTGTAACCTAGTTTGGGAACCAGACAACGAACAAGGACATAAAAGTATGATGTGGTTTACAAAGGAGAGCTGTAAAGACCTGTGAGACTATCTAAGAGGGGACTTGCAGGGGCAAGGGTCAGGGACTACTTACCTGAGGATGTGGAGTTGATATCTGAAGGAAGAGGAGGATCTGGCTAGAAGAAGAAAGAGAGGGAGAAAGGAAGAGGCAGAAGGAATAGCACGTATGAAGCTCTGAGATGCGTAAGAGTGTGGCCTCCTCTTTGGAGGGACGGGGAGTGTCATGACTTGAGTTCTCGAGCACAAGGGGGGAGTGACAGGAGGGACAGCCCGAGAGGTACCAAGTGGCCAGATCATGCAGGACCTTAAGGCTAAGGAGTTTGGAACTTATCCTAAGGGCAGAAGGAAGCCATCAGAGATAAGTTTTGTCTTTCAGATCATTTTGGTTCTAGAATGGAGCAAGCGTGTACCTGCAGAGGCTGATTGGGAAGCTTCTGCAAATGTCTAAGAAGAGAAGATGATGCGTTTGTCCAGGGTGGTAGCGGTAGGGTGGATTCAAATGGTACTTAGGAGACGGATAAAGTAGAATTTAGTTATTAATAGTATACTGGGGTGAAAGAAAGGGAAATGTAAGGGATGTCCTTCATTTTTGTTTTGGTAACAGTTGTTGAAGCCTTGTATCACTAGAGAGGACCAGGGCATGAGGATAAAATTACAAGTTCAATTCCAGGTATACAGATTTTGAAATACTAGTGAAATATTCAGGTGGCCCCAGTCATGTACTTTTTCATATTTCTCATGGAAGAGGTGGAATTTAAGTGGGCTTTGAGAGAATCGTGGAAATAATTAGTACCAATGGGGATCCAGTTAGAAGACCACAAATATGTTTTTCCATCAAAGGGGTTTCTTTGGGCTTCCCTGGTGGCACAGTGGTTGAGAGTCCGCCTGCCGATGCAGGGGACACGGGTTCGTGCCCTGGTCCGGGAAGATCCCACATGCCGCGGAGCGGCTGGGCCCATGAGCCATGGCCGCTGAGCCTGCACGTCCAGAGCCTGTGCTCCGCAACGGGAGAAGCCACAACAGTGAGAGGCCCGCGTACCGCAAAAAAAAAAAAAAGCGGGGGGGGGGGGTTCTTTGTGTCTTTTTTCTTACTTGGTATTTGGTGTTGAGCTGAGTTCTATATTTTTTCAGTTCATCTTCAGAAGTGACTCATTTCTCCAAGGAGATTATGATGGCTTTGTTTATTTGCTTTTAATTTTGTTTTGTTTAGGAAGTGGTTTGGCTCTTTGCATGTATTTGTTGGTTCCTTTGGTTGAGGACAAGCTTAATAAAGATGTGCATGTTCTCTAAAGTTAATCTGTAAATACAGCCTGTATTTTTCTTAAGGTAGCATATTAACTAGTTACAGATGAGCTCAAATATACTGGAAGATCTGAGAGAACTTCCGTGAAGAGAACAAATGAAAACGAGGGGTCTATCATTTTGTACCAACATTGTAGTGCTGCTGGTGAAAATTCAGGTCCTGTGAGAGATTTTAGGAGACTGTTTGTAAGAGAGAGCTGGTCTTTGATGTACTTCAGTTGTGCAATGCTTTAAATTTGATATGATTATTCAAATATAGCCTAATTTCCAAGAAAGAGAGGATAATGGAAGGCTGTGGATTCTCCTTCTACCCTCTAATCTTCCTCCCCTTTTTCTGTTCATCATTGGCTTCTCATATTATAAAGAAGCAATGGGGCTAAATTACTCTCTTTGTCTTAAAAATAATAACCCCCAAATCATTATTCTCTGAGTTTCAAAAATTACACAAAAGGCTTTAAACTAAGCATGCATGTAAAAATAGGTCATTTGGTTGGTCCTGCATTCCAGGATGAGAAGTCTCCACACACAATTCCTGAGCAATGCTCATCTGGCCTCTATTTGGTTATTCTTAGTGGCAGGGAGCTCCCCCTCTATTTTAGGAATCAACAAACTTTGTTACTAAATCCAATTAGACAGAGGATCTTTCCTAGAATGTTTTGGCGTGGGAATGAGGATGTTGAATTTGAAAATGAGATTTTTTATAGTATAAATACTTGGAAATCAGAAGAATAAATTTGGCAGATCCTTGCATCCTCTGAGGTGTCTTGTGTTCTGTCCACGCCGACTCCGTCTCCCCTTTCGGTGAAACCTGTTCAGCTGGGGGGACTTTGACCACAGAAGATGAAAGGGACTCTGGGCGATGGGAAAAATACCTAATTTGTTTTGATTAATTTGCTGATGTAAATCACCTTTGTTTTATGGCTTATGTGGGGGAGATTTTGGCGTGGGAATGAGGATGTTGAATTTGAAAATGAGATTTTTTATAGTATAAATACTTGGAAATCAGAAGAATAAATTTGGCAGATCCTTGCATCCTCTGAGGTGTCTTGTGTTCTGTCCACGCCGACTCCGTCTCCCCTTTCGGTGAAACCTGTTCAGCTGGGGCTGGTCCCCGGCAAGAATGAATCAAAATGAGCCCACTTGCTGACACTGGTTCTGCACCTCACAGCAACACAGAGTAAATCTATTCTGTGTTTCGCGTGACAGCCTTTCAAAGTATTAAGACAACTGCCGTGTCTCCACAAGCCTTCTCTTCCGCAAACAAAATAGCTCCAATTCTCTCAAATACATTTCTTGCAAGGCTCAGTTTCTACATCATTCACATTCTTTATAACAATATCTCTCCTCTGGGCCCTCTCCAAGGGCATTCACCCCCTTCTAAGTGAGAGCCACACTGACCAGGGAGGGACATGTCTGGCAGGACGGCTGCCACTTACTTGTTCTTGTGCTTATGTTCAATGACAGACACTTCCGTTTTAAACAGAGGACAATTAGGAGAGACCCAGGGCTGCGTGTGATGCATGTTGTTTTTAGAACTCTGAGGCATTCCACAGGTAGGTGGAATATTTATGTTTGGTTTATAACAGAGTGGTTTTTCACTTGTGGGACTTGAAATGTGCTGATGAATCCCAGTGGAATGACTCGGTAATAAATGGGAGGGATTTTAAATTCTATCAGAGTAAAATACTTGCCTTTTTCACTTTTTATGTAGCAGTTGTACCTTAATCTGCTTTTAGGCACAGCTGTTATGACAGATGTTCGTTTTAGATGCTATCTTTTTTTTTTTCTTAGTATACCTAGCAAAATCCTTTTCATGAAGAGATGTTTCTGAAAGCCCAGATCTTTTTTCTAATGCAAATAAGCTTCCATTTGTATAGCATATTCAGTCTGTCACCCACACTGACTAAGCACCTTCCAACCTTCCAATGACACAGTCTGCTACTCCAAGTCATGGAGGCCTCACATGGAATCAGCGCTTCTTCCTGGCTTCAGGAAACTTGCAACGTCCTGACTGCTGTCCGCGCAGGCTTCCAGCTAATGGGGAGGTCACTGGCCAAAAGAGTAGATTTGATGGGAACAGGAAAGTTGGTCCCATAGCTGGGAGTATTAGGCTCAGAGCCAGGAGCGGCATAACATTGTTCTTTTTCCTAATTAGACTCATTTTTAGATGTGGGGCCCTAGCCCCACAGATAGTCATTAAAACAAGAAGTAAATCACAGATGTGCTGGTACAGCCTGCTTGTGGTTGGTGGAGGGACAAAAACTATATTACCTCAGAGAAAAAAGTATTTCTCTCATTACCTACTGTATATAATATAGATACATGTACCATTTATAAAATAGGCGTTTCTATATGCAAAAAGAGAAAGAGACACGTGCTGTATAGTATTTTTCAAATCACTGACCTAAAATGAACCAGGAGACCCTCAAGAAGAGGTTCCCCTTCCAACCTCTGGTCTCCATTTATTTATGATCTAAAAGGGGACATTCTTGGCTCAAGAGTAGACTCCTGGGATCACCATTTACCCAACTGTCACTAATGTGAAAGTGTTCACACTTGCACTGTGCGCCCATAAAACCACAGGTAAGATCCCAATTTTGAGTAATATCGATGCCCCCAGAAGATATGCCATGTGTTAACCCTACAGTATAAGGGATTCCAGTTGAAGTAACTTACAAGTGCATATACCAGGACACTACTCAGTTCTGCTCTTTGGTTGGTAAAATTTTAGTTAGAATCCCCTCCAGGACATTCTCTCTTTAGCATTCTCCTTGGAAGTCCTGAAGCTCTTCCTTGTAACTGTTATTTTATTATTTTTTATTTATCTTAAAAAGGAACCTGTAGTAATGTTATTCAGCCATGATAAAGAAAGAAATCCTGCCTCTTGCAACTACACGGATGGATCTTGAGGGCTTTATGCTAAGTGGAATAAGCTAGACAGAGAAAGGCAACTACTGTATGATCTCACTTATATGTGGAACCTAAAAAAGCCACACTCAAAGGAACAGAGAGTAGAATGGTGGTTACCAGGCACTGGGATGAGGGAAATGAGGAGGTGGTGTTAAAGGTACAAACTTACAACTAGAAGATGAATAAGTCCTGGAGATCTAATGCACAGCACAGTGATTACAGTCAACAATACCATATCGTAAACTGCCAAGTTGCTAAGAGACTAGATCCTTAAATGTTCTCACCACAAAAAAAGTAGTGATAATTATGTGAGGGTAGTGCAATGGTGGTAATCATATTGCAATATATAAATATATCAACTCAGCATGGTGTACACCTTATATCTTTACACAATGTTATATGTCAATTACATCTCAATTAAAAAATTAAAGAAAAAACATAACCTGTACACATGATTTTAAAAAATCAGAGTACTAATCCGTACATCTGTTACCTGATTTACTAGCTTTAAGGAATGCCTTTTGACCCTCGATGTGAAAAACAAAGAAATCAACCTATGTTCTCTAACTTCTATTCTCTCTCCCCTCCACTTTCCAATACATGTTAGCAATATTGTTAAATTCAGTGGCCGTTGTTCATAAAATTTATGTTCTGAAATTGTAATTTTTAGTACCAGATGGGTTCTGTCCTCAAGGCAGCTCTTTGACTCCAGTTTTTTCAATCTTCTCTTAGATGACTGGGGTTTGCTCTTCCAATATTTCTGCAAAAGGGCTTACAGAAGTTATTTACCTGAATTCTTAAAATTGAAAACCCTTTGCCTTTCTACTTGAATGACAGTGCTGAGTGTAAAATTCTCGAGTCACACTTGACATTTCTGAATCCTTTGTGCTATCATCCTCTGCCTTCCAGAGTTGACTTCCTCTCATGATTTATTTGATATGCATCCATTTTTTTCTTACTCTACCTTTCAATCTGTACATACAAGTCTTATTTCAGAAAAGCTTCTTGAATGATGTCTGGATAGAATTATACCTTTTTCCCTTCCTTGGTCTTCTCCAGAGATACCTATTATTTACAAGTTGGATCTCTTTGGTTTTCCTCAGCTATGATTTTTTTGTCTAATCACTTTTACCCTTTTTTCCCCAGTTCATTTTACTCTGTTTTCTCAACTCTACACTATGACTCAGATTGTGTTTCCAGCATCATAACCTCCTTCTCTTTTCTTCTTCCAGCGTTGTCTCAGTTCTAGGATAGCTTTATTTATGTGCCTTTGAAACTTTCCTCACAACCCTGACCTCTGCCCACTGTCTTTAGGATCTGTTCCTAAACAGTTTCTGTTTTCTTTTTTAAAGAATAAGAAGTGGATTTTATTTTTTTTTTTAATATTTATTCATTTATTTGGTTGCACCGGGTCTTAGTTGCAGCAGGCAGCCTCCTTAGTTGTGTCTCGCCAGCTCCTTAGTTGCAGCACGTGGGCTCTTTAGTTGTGGCATGGGTGTGGGATCTAGTTCCCTGACCAGGGATCGAACCCAGGCCCCCTGCATTGGGAGCACAGAGTCCTATCCACTGAGCCACCAGGGAAGTCCCCATAAACAGTTTCTGAAAACTTGATTATGGATCCAATTTTTCACTCAGTTTTTCCTAACCTGAGCTTCCTCCATAGTCACAGCATTGTGTGTTCACTAAGCCTCTTTCTCTCATTCTTTTCTCTTTTATATTTGCTCACACAACTTTTGTAGCTGACTGAGCTAGTCAAAATTAACCTCTTCACAGTTTTTCCCGCACCCCAAACCTCACCTCCCAGGTCATCTATTTCCTTTCTCATTCTGGAAGATCCAGCTTCTAGAAAATATCACTGTCTCTATGTGTCTGTCTCCTTTCACTAATTAATACATTCTTTGCCTTTTAGCTGTCCCTTCTCTAATTAATACATTCTGTACTTTTTAACTGTTTCCACCCAGTTATGAAGGAAACCCTATCAGAGAGAAAAGAGAAGTACCACCCTTGGGAACTCAAGGGTGTAACCCTGAGGGAGGTGACCTCATGAATGCAGTTTCTTTGAAGTCCAGCGTTTTATCTTAAAAATAAGGCAATATTTTTATTCAACTCCATAATATCTGCGTTTGTTTTCAATGTTTGTTTGAAGTGTTGTAAATTACTTTGCTATTAAATTACTTAATTCCCCTACCCCACCTCTAATCTTTGAGTAAAATTGAAGCCTCAAAGAGACAAGCCATAATAATAATAATGAGGTTTCAAGAACTTTCTAGGATGCCACTGGGGGATCCTCAGGAGTATGCGGATCACAGCCATGAATAAATAACATGTTTAAAAGGATCCCTCATTTGCATCTTTCAGTCCCCGGCCTCTGGCACAGTACCAGGTGCAGATTTGGCAGTCAGTAATCGTTTGTGGAATTGACTGGCATTGAAGTTGCAAGATTTCTTCACTCCATTCGGTAGCTGCTGCCTGTTCTGGCTGGTTCTTGGTGCTTTTCTAACTAAAATGCAATCCTCCTTCGTCCTGAAGGAAAGATGGAGGTGGGGCCTTAAAGAATCAATTGTAACATGTGTTTATACTTTGATTATCAGGCGTCAGCTATTGAAGTAGGTGTTTTCTGGTGGCTCCTTCCGGCCTCAAGGAGACCAGACACTGTCTTGAGTACAGTGTCTTGAGGACTTGAAGGAGTACAGTGGACCGTTTGGGAGCCTGGGCTCTGCAGTCAAACTGCCTGACTGCGAACCCTGGCATTACCCTGGTATCTGTGGGTTTCCTAGTTGACCTGTCAAGGCTTCATTTTCCTCATGTGTAGTACGGGGCTGATAATGAGACCTACCTCATCAGGTTGTTGAAAGGGATAAATGATGCCACCTATGAAAACGTTCAACATAAATCCTGAGACAAAGTCTGCACTCATTAAAAGGCAGATGTTCTTACTACTAGTTGACTGAAGGGGTAGAGAAATCACAGGATGAGCCCAAAACAGTTCATCTAAAAATACTTTGAAAATGTGACCCAGAGACTAGGAAGCAGCTCTGGACAATAATTAATTGCCTTGGTGTAAAATTCCAAAATTCCCACGATGAATATAATAATTTAAAGTATTGTGGCACTCTCCACCCGTCTGCCATACACACATGCACATACACTCTTAACCAGCAATAGTAAAATAGTAGGGGAAGGTTTTGCCTAATAGAGAAAGGTCTTACGCTGCAGCCATTTTTCATCCTTTTCTTCTAAAGCCAGAACTTCCCAGAACAGCTTGGTGTGCATGGGATGCTGAACCACCTAGCTCATGGTAGAGTGGTGAGCAGCCTTGGACTCCCGCCGAGCTTTAGAAGTTAGCTTTAGAAGTTAGCTTTAGAGCTTTCCCGTGGCAGGATTGCCCTGGCTGACAAACATAAGGAGCCCCAAAGTTTCTCCTACCCACAGATTTCCCCATTCCCCCATATGTCCTGGGAAAGCCCAGCGCTATCTAGGAATTCCAGAATTAGAATGCGCTACTGAAGGTGTCATATTTAAGGGTAGGAAGGCTGCTGACTAGTTATTTTTTTTAACATCTTCCCATCCTTTGGCATCTACTCCAGGAAACGCCAGCCAGAACTCTCTGATTAGGTACCATATGGATAGAATTCTATCAGAAAACACTGTATAATCTGTATCATTTAAGTGCTCTGGTGAACAGGTGATTTCATGGTAAGGGAAGGCTCACAAGCACATTGGTTTGGCCTGATGTCTTATTAAAAAGTTATCAGGCAACCTTGAACCACTATTTTTTTCCTAGCACAGTTTTATTCTGTTGAATGTGATTTAAAGACCTGCATTTTTACCTGATTGATTTGGTCAGGAGTAAGAAACATTTAATGCACAGAATAGAAAAGTTTTTCATTCAAGAGAGGTATTTATGGTTTTGAAATTCCTGCAAAAGAAATCCAGATGGTGATCAAAGACCAAAGCAGTGAAATAGTCATTGTGACCTCATTTTCCAAAGACATCTCCACAAGGTTAAGTGCTTCACATTCCCCTGTTCATGGCCCAGGCTTCTAAGAGAAGCATATTGGAGACAGGTGACATGGGGCCATGCTAGGGTCCTCCCACCAGAGCTAAAGTTCACACCCAGATGAGGATTAGCAAGATCCCTAAAGGCCTGGAGAAAACCATAGGGTCTAATGAATTCATTCTGTGTTTGTGACCAGAAGTGATGTAACAGTGGCTCGGGTAGTGCCTTCCTCAAGACTTTGGGAAGCTTACCCTGATAATGGCTAAAAAGCTCTAGCTGCAAAAATCCCTCAGGTAACTTTCCCTTAGTCTCAAACAAACCTTACAGCTCTGGTTTTATTGAAATCCTGTGGATTTACCTTGTTACCAAATCAGACTTAGGTCTGCTCATCCACCATGCAGTAAAGCCAATTTACTGACACCAGATTGTGGTGAAAGCACAGCATTTATTGCAGGGCCAGCAAGGAGTCTGGGCAGCTCATGCTCAAAAGACCTAAACTCCCCAATGGTTTTCAGGGAGGCATTTTTAAAGGCAATATTTGGGGTGAGGGCTGCAGGGTGCCTTCTTCTGATTGGTTGGTGGTGAGGTAACAGGGTGATGTTTCAGGAATGTTAATCATCAGCCTTCTGGTGTCAACAGTCTGGGGTGTAAGTGCTTGTGCTCAGCTTGTAGTCAGCATCCTCTACCTGGAGTGGGCCGGGAGGTGTCTTTGGTTCCTACAGAACAACTCAAAGATATCCTTCAGATTGTTATATGTATCCCTTGAGGAGGAACTAGGACTCGCTTTTTTTTTTTTTTTTTTTGCGGTACACGGGCCTCTCACTGTTGTGGCCTCTCCCGTTGCGGAGCACAGGCTCCGGACGCGCAGGCTCAGCGGCCACGGCTCACGGGCCCAGCCGCTCTGCGGCATGTGGGATCCTCCCAGACCGGGGCACGAACCCACGTCCCCTGTATCGGCAGGCAGACTCTCAACCACTGCACCACCAGGGAAGCCCTAGGACTCTCTTTTATTGCTGAAGTGGTGTTATTACTTTTCTTGTTTAAACTGATTTTCCTTTGTTTCTGCATTCCCTCACTTCCCTAATTAGTTACTGACTGTGCCTGCTCTTTGGAACTCAGGAAGGGCCTAGGAGACTAAAGCCTTTTTCTACAAACAAGAAATGGGGATATATTGCAGGAAGGTAGACCCCTTCCAGGGCCTGAGAGTGGGCTCTTGTCTAATACTCGGAAATGAATTGTCAGAGGAGACACACGTGCTGGCCAAGCAAGAGACTTTACTGGGAAGAGGCGCCCAAGTGGAGAGCAGCAGGGTGAGGGAACCCAGGAGGACTGCTCTGCCACATGGCTCGCAGTCTCGGGTTTTATGGTGATGGGGTTAGTTTCCGGGTTGTCTCTGGCCAGTCATGTTGCTTGGCACACAGTCTGACTCAGGGTCCTTCCTGGTGGTACGCGCGTCGCTCAGCCAAGATGGATTCCAGCAAGGATTCTGGGAGGTTGGTTGGACATATGGACTGACACCTTCTGTCTCCTTTTGACCTTTCCCAAATTCTTCCGGTGGGTGGTAGCTTGTGAGTTCCGCATTACTTACCAGGACCTCCTGTTGTAAGATAACTCATGCAAGTGGTTACTATCGGGCCTGGCCAGGGCCAGCAGTTTTGGTCAGTGATCCCCCTAAAAGATAAGGATGGACTTTTGTACCTGGAGGGCCCTGCGGGGTCCTGCTTGTTTTCCATCTGGAGAGAGTATTGGCTATGAAGCGGTAGAGGTCTGTTACAAGATTTTGTGCCAGTGACCAGTTTAGACAGCCCCTTGGCAGTGTCGCTCCAGGATCTAAATGCTGAGCCCTATGTAGACAGGAGGGTCTTGGCTGTCGTAAGGATCGCCTTCTGTCCTGCTGGGTTATAAATACAGCATGAGAAACTCCTTCCTCATCTTCTCCACCATCAGGTCACATAATATTTGTCTTCCTTTAGCTACAGGGGAGGATTCTCTAAATCGTTGCCATATAACCTGAACAAGAACGATGGTTTAAGTTGTCTCTCCTTGAGGAAATAAGTATGCTGCTCGCTGCCCTAATCCAAAGAGCTCTGTCTGTGTCAACAGTAGATGAGAAAAAAATGTTCTGTCCTTAACATTTGAAGGGTGAGAGCAGATCTCAGCTCGCAAGAAAGGGCATTTCTTTTGTCTTGGTGGTTTCTCCCTCTTCTGTGTTTTCTTCACAAAAAGAATAGTCACATATGTGCACTTTGGTTTGTTGATTTAAAGAGAATTTTTACACTTGGTTAGAAAAAAAATGAGAGGCTTATACCACAAAAGAAATTCGAGCAGAGGCAGCGTCGCCTGGAAGTAGTTTTGGGGCTCTACAGGTGGAAGTGAGCTTGAACGCCAGCTCCTCCTCTTCCTAAGGATGGGAGCTTGGTCGAGCTAATGAATATCTTGTTTCCTCATTTGCAAAATAATAATAATAGTAATACCTTCTTCCTAGGACTGTAGGGAGGATTAAATATGAAAGCACATTTAAAGAGTTTACAACAATGACTAACACATGCTAAGGGATAGTTTGTGATTTTAAAAAGGCCCCACTTGGGGCTTCCCTGGTGGCGCAGTGGTTGAGAGTCCGCCTGCCGATGTGGGGGACATGGGTTCGTGCCCCAGCATGCCGCGGAGCGGCTGGGCCCGTGAGCCATGGCCGCTGAGCCTGCGCATCTGGAGACTGTGCTCCGCAATGGGAGAGGCCACGTCAGTGAGAGGCCCGTGTACCGCAAAAAAAAAAAAAAAAAAAAAAGGCCCCACTTTCCTTACCCAAGTTCTGAACAAATTAAGCGTAAGCCCCACTTTCCTTACCCAAGTTCTGAACAAATTAAGCGTAAGACAAAAGGAGACGAAAATACTGGGAACTTCCCCGGTGGTGCAGTGGTTAAGAATCCTCCTGCCAATACAGGGGACAACAGTTCCATCTCTGGTCTGGGAAGATCCCACATGCTGCGGAGCAACTAAGCCCATGCACCACAACTACTGAGCACTCATTCTGCAACTGCTGAAGCCCGCGTGCCTAGAGCCCCTGCTCCGCAACAAGAGCAGCCACCGCAATGAGAAGCCCGCGCACCGCAACGAAGAGTAGCCTCCGGCTCGCCGCAACTAGAGAAAGCCCGCGTGCAGCAACGAAGACCCAGTGCAGCCAAAAATAAATAAAAATTAAAAAAAGAAAGGAGACTAAAATATTAACTTGGTTCCTTGATAAAGTCAATGCTGAAATATAGCTGAGGGTTAGGGCAGCAGTGGGCTGTACCCCAGAATGAGGCTAACATCCTCACCAGTTCCATTCTCACCAGACACATGTGGACCATCTCAAGCCTTCCCACATGGGGGCCCAGAGAGAGACTGGGAGACACAGTGTTAGACTAGAGAAGCCCCATTGCTTTTGGGAGAGAGGGAGGAGCGGGGAGAGGGCTTGGGGGAAAATCACACTTTCTGGAACGTCAGGGAGTGGAAGAAGCGCCTCCCTGCCAACGTGGCCATTGTGAGCCGTTATAATGGCTGTGTCGTGTCTTTTGCTGTTTGTTTTTATTAAAAATCTCCAAGGAGACTATAAATAATTTGCCATCCCTTCTAGGAGACCTTCCCCACCAATCCTGGCCTTTATTTTCACCCTCTTCTCAATTTCCAACCCAGGAGTCTGTAGAGCTCGCTTGGGCCTTAGCACAGGTGAGCTGTATTTGCATCGATTTCGTATACCTGTTCTCTCTCTCCACCCACCTCATCCCTCCATGTTCCTCAGCGCCCTGGGCATTATGGGTGTTGCACCATTTCCCCAGATTTCATGACATTTCCTGCTCCACGCAGAGGCCAGAGGGAGACCCTGGACATGTATCAGAGGAGACCAGAGCAGAAGCGAGGGCTGATCCATGGACCTTTCTGGACCACAGGGTCTCTACTCTTCACACTGTTTCTACCCCCAAATTGGTGAATTTGCTCTTTAATTTAATTCAACAACCACTTAATAAAAACTGGTGGTCAAGGAGAATGAGACGGGCCCTCCCCTCCCCCCCCGCCCCCTTCAGGGTCACATTCTGGGGAGACCACACTCAACCAGGCAGCCCCTGTGGAGCTTTCTCTCTCCAGGCTGCACGACGTGCTCCCTCCTCTTGCCTTTTCAGGCCTAGAGAAGGTAAGCATCCCCGTGCTGACTGCAGCATCCCTTGTGGGCGTGTGTCGGACCCTTCCCACCCCTATGGAAACACTGAGGTCCCTTTACTAAGCTCTCCTCAGTTACCAGTTCCGGGTGCTATCTATTCTCACTCCAGACCCTGCCTGAACAAGACATTAGGCAGATGGCCCAGGAGCACGTGTCCTTGTTTAAACTGAAACCCGAGTCGTCCTTGGATGGTGGCTCTGAGCCTGCCCGCTGCCCGCTGCCGGGGACACGGCGCCAGGAGCAGCAGGCTCTCGGGCAGGAGGTGGCTGTATGCCTCTGCCCCGTCCTGAAGGCTCTCTGGGTGTCAGTTGTTGGTAAAGGGTCTTTTCCAGGGTATCCACCCACAGAAAGGCGGGTAAAAACAGAGGGGAGGAAGGGATCAGGGGGCAGCAGAGCCAGTAAGGTGATGTGTGAAAGTGTTCCCGGGAAGGTAGGGATGTTGGGAAGTCTGATGATTCCAAGGTGGGTGAGGAAGTGGCAGAGTGGGGAGAACAAATGAGGAGGAGAGGCGGCTAAGAGATAAAATGGGCCCAAAAGGGAGCCGTGGGAGATATCTATCTATCTATCTATCTATCTATCTATCTATCTATATAAAGAACTAGGGCTTTGCTATTATATTATTTTAAGAATATGTAACTGTGTTGAGTTTCTGCGAGGAGCTGGTCTCTGTGCTAGACACAGAGGACACAAAGATGAGCTTCGGACATGATAGAGGCCTTGCCTCCAGAGGGCTGGGAAGCCCATGCAGTGGTTTCCAACCTTGCTTTTGCTTCCATATATAGGAACTTCCATATATTTATCCCCTCCCTTCTGGCCCCCACTGAGAATCACTGATACCCTGGCGCACACACACACCTACCTGAAATGCTAGGCAGGCGCGATAAGCTACACCGCGTAGGTAAGCGTCACCCTAACAGCACTGAAGAGGAAGCAAGAGGTAACATCCAAGCCGGCCCTTGAATAAGGAGTGTGATACGGGTGGTGAAGTGGGCAGAGCATCCCATACGGGGGAGGTGGTGTGAGCAACGGCAGAAGAGTGAAGTACCCAGTAGGTCCAGGAAGCGCAAGCATCCTTGCGCCCCACGCAGGAAGGGTTGCTGGATTCAGTAAATAAAAATGGCAGATTGTCCCCCCATTAGGGCAGATTGATATTTTAAAAGTATTCATTGTTTATCTGAAACTCCAATTTGACTGGGCATCCTGTATTTTACCTGTTGGCACCCCTACCTGACCCATAGGCCCTCTGGGCACACCTCCTGGCCAGTCTAAGGAGCATGTCCGGCCCCAGGGCTTCCGGGCAGTTTGCACGGAAAGCCGCTCAAAGCAGTGGCCTTACTGAGACTTGCTCGGTCAGCGGTGGAAAATGTTCCTGACTGTGTTCTGGTTTCGTCTTTAAATTATGATTAGCACAAGAGGAAAGCATTGCCAAAGGTGGCTATTTCAAATATCTCGGCGGTGAAATCATACGACTGTTCCTGCTGTACCAAGTATTGGGGGCTATTAGTGAAAAGAAATGCTGCGTGGGAAGCATGGACGTTTCCACCCTGCAAAGGGCAACCACGCTGACACCCAGACGCAGGCTTTTGACTCTCTTGCCCTCTGGTGGCCGAATATCTACACAGGAATTTGAGTTCCTGCTCCTCTCGTGCCCTTAGACTAACTGCTCTATCTCTGCAGTAAGTGACATAGTTAAGGAAGATGCAAACAGCTGCAGGTCCAGGCAGATCCTAAGCCCCAGAGCCAGCCCGAGAGGTGCTTGGATCCAGGGAAGAGGCGTAGAAGGCTATGTTTCTCTTCTGTAGCCTCTTTGTACTTCATGAAGCTCCTGGGCCAGGTTTCAGGCCCTGGGGATTGAATCTGCCCACTGCTGCCTTTACTTTCCTTCATTCATCCAACAGGTATTCCCAGAGTCCCTGTGATGAACCAGGCACTGTGCTGGGTGCTGGACGTAACATCTGGCGTATTTCATTTTGATGTGGAGTTAAACCAGAGGGTTGGCACACAGCTCTAGAAATCACACTCAAGGCAAATTGAACAAATCACTAGGCACAGGAATTTTAAAATTGTGAAAGCACCTACATGACTAATACATTTTTCGTTGACTCCAATTTTCCTGCCACATCCTTCCTTTATAACTCATACCTACAGCGTCTTTTTGATAAACGGTCCTGAGACTTCTTGGTAACCGTTCATAATTTGGCACACAGTAATCAATCAGATTGCACATAATGCAAAATTAATGCCATGTGACGTGCCTAGAGCTATTCCTAACTTTATGAAGAAAGAGGGTCTTGGCAGAATGTTGGATTTTTCCTCCTTTCATAGAACATGCAATGCTGAGTTGCTGACAGTGAAAGAATGTACCAACAGAAAGCTATTAGAACGGTGAAGTTGTTTTGGAAAGAGTTGGGTCTGTTTGTGGTCGTACTGACCCAAATATATCAGTGTAAAATCCTAGGTGGGATGTTGCTATGTCACCTGAGTTTGTTCAGCTCTGCAGGGTCACTTTCCCAACTTCTGCCACCCCACATGCAGTTCATCTTTACACCATGCCAATTTCACTTCCTATGTAGTTCTCAAACCTACCTGCTCTTGATGCAGATTAGTATATAGAGGCTGGATAAACAACAAGGTCCTACTGTCTAGCACAGGGAACTATATTCAATATCTTGTGATAAACCATAATGGAAAAGAATATGAAAAAGAATGTATATACACGTGTGTGTGTATATATCTGAATCACTTTGCTTTATGCCAGAAATTAACACAGCATTGTAAATCAACTATACTTAAACTAAAAAAAATTTTTTTTAATGAAAATTTGCCTTCAGCTTTCCCTTGAAATTTAAAGCACTCATGTTTCAAATCAATAAATACTTTCTTAAATGATCAAAAAAAAAACCTACTTGCTCTTTTAATCCTTACTTCCTCCTTAGGTCAGATTCTTGCATCTTTTCCCCTGAACTGTTATAACAGACACTTTAGTGTAGTCCCTTTTTCTGCTTCTCTGAAATACATTCTCCACACAGATTTGTCTAAAACACAGATCATGTCTCTGCAGCACTTACAGGATAAAGCAGACTCCTTGCGCATGGAACACATGGGACCACCACCTGTCCAGCCACATCTAACATCACTCCCGTGTCCTTCCCATTACGTCCCTGCTTGTAGCTGCTCTGAATTGGTTTGTGGACCTGTTAAACGAATATCCAAACATAGATACTACTTCTGTGCTATATTGCTTAAGGGTTTTCTCCCTTATATAACCAGATAGCCCTGAGGTGACCAAATCCCATTCTAACCATACTATGAATCTGCCCTGACTGTGTTTTCAGAGTGCTGTCATCCATGAGTACTGTGTTTATCAGATTCCAGGCTTCCTGCCTCCCCCACCACCCGCCCCCAGCTGTGTAGGATTCTCTGGCTAATTCTCTTTGCGTCCCCAGGGTTGCATGAAATGGATTTTGACCTCAACATGGAGTAAAAATGCTTTGGTTATAAAGGCCTACCACCTTTTTTTTCGAAAGGTTACTGGTGGGGCAAAGGTGGGGACGCCCAGTCTCTCTAACTGGGGAACAAGTTTGTTCCTGGCAGGTGCTTCCTACACTAAATTTCAACGTGTTCTAATTTTCCCAATCAGTCTTGCAAACGTCATGTCACTGGGCGTGCCTCATCCGAATCTATTCTTGATATTTCCATTATGTTTAGATTGCTGAGGTCACTGCATTTTATTTTTGTTGAGAGCTCTACAGACTTTGAAGAAAAATGCCAAAATAAATTCCCTGAATTTAGTAGAGAGGGAATAGCTATGCGTATCACCGTGTGGGAATGACCTGATGAATACCAACGGATCTCGGGGTTCTGCCCAGCAACGTCACTTTCTACTTTGACCCACCAGACTTAGTCACCTGTCTGGCTCTCTTAGGGATCATGACCCACATGGGGATGATAAAGGATGGTTTATCATGTTATCACTGAGATTGATAGCACTGCCTATCAGGTTCTATTTATTCATTGACCACACTAAAATGGCACTTACGAGGGGCCGGGCACCGTCCTTCTTTTATCCTCATAACAACCCTATGAGGTAGGTACTACTATTATGTCCATCTTATTGGTAGGAAAACTGAAGTCACTTGCCCATGTTGGCATAGCAAGTAAGGGATGGAGCAGAGACTCAGGCTTGGACTCAGAGTCTGCGCTGTCTCCATGCTGACACTCCTGGAGAAATATGAGCAGCTCAAGGTGACTAAAGCCACGTGCTTCTCCTCACCTTAGAGCTCAGTGTGTGCCCCGCTCAGCCTCTGTGTAAAGACGAGGCCTCAAGAGCTAGGCTGTAGCTTGTATGTGCAGACAGCATTGGTACTCAAGGTAGAACACTGGGAATAAAGCATAAGCAACTCCCTGCTCCCTCCCGTTAGTACAGCTGGGGCCCCGGATGGAAGAGCTGCTTAAGAACAAAGACGCTCCAGCCTGAGTTGTTATCCTTCCTCCTGACATGAGCCTGGGTTGTCTGCAAAAGCTGTAGTAGAAGAACTGAGATATTAGGTTATCATGGCGAGGGGTCTCAGAATTTATCCAGCCTAAAGCCTTCATTCTACAGGTGAGAAACCCCAGGGCCCAGAGAGGTTAAATAACCACTCATCCAGGCTTCCCTGGTGGCTCAGTGGTTAAGAATCCACCTGCCAATGCAGGGGACACGGGTTCGAGCCCTGGTCTGGGAAGATCCCACATGCTGCGGAGCAACTAGGCCCATGTGCCACAACTGCTGAGCCTCTGCTCCACAACAAGAGAAGCCAAAACAATGAGAAGCCAGCGCATCGCGACGAAGAGCAGCCCCCACTCGCCGCAACTGGAGGAAGCCCATGCATAGCAACGAAGACCCAATGCAGCCAAAAACCAAAACAAAGCAAAACAAAAACAAATAAATAAATTTAGGCAAAACAATTATTTAAAAGAGGCAAATCAGCTTTATTAAAAACAAACAAAACCACTCCTCCAAGATCACACAGCTCAAGAGTGAGCAGGAATTTGCTTCTGTGTAAACTGAGAACCTGAATAAAACAGCACTTTGTTAATTACTAGTTTACTGCCTCTGTTTTATTATCTTTGGATTTTTTGTTCACCAGGCCACACTTATTGTTGTTGATTTTTTTTTTCTTATTGGATAAACATAGATGCTGGTCTACGTAACTTCTGTGTCATAGTGACTCAGACTGGTGTGAAATCGATGAGCTTTTCCTTGGGAGAATATTTAAACCAGAGTGGGCAGATCGCAGAGCATGTGCTCTTGTGAACAAATACGCAGAGAAGGCGGGAAGGGGTAACAGAGAGACATTGCCCATGACCCCAGCAGACACACCATGAAACGGTTCGATTATTATAGCTCCAGACTAACGGCCCTGCTGCTCATCTGCCCTCTCCCCGCCACTCCATGCAATAAAGCCCCCACTGTGCGAACAGAATCACTTTCTAAAGCACGGATTTTGTCCATTCACCCCTCGTGGCCTACAGATGACAAGTTAAACTTCTCCTTTGAAATGCAAGAACCCTCGAAATGACCCTTACTTGTTTTAACAATCTTCTGCCAATCCCCATCCCCATCATCAATTTTTTATTTATTTTTTAAAAATTAGAAAATAATTGAACTAGAGTTGATTTACAATGTTATATTAGTTTCAGGTATACAACGTAATGATTGGATATTTTTATAGATTATACTCCATTTAAAATTATTATAAAATATTGACTATATTCCCTGTGCTGTAGATTACATCCTGTGCTGTGTCTTATTTATTTTATACCTAGCAGTTTGTACCCCTTAATCCCCTTCTGCTATCTTGCCCCTCCCCCTTCCTCCCCATGGGTAACCACTAGTTTATTCTCTGTATCTGTGAATCTGTGAATCTGCTTCTGTTTTGTTATATTCATTCGTTTGTTTTATTTTTTAGATTCCACATATAAGTGAAAATGTACAGTATTTGTCTTTCTCTGTCTGACTTACTTGACTAAGAGTAATACCCTCCAGGTCCATCCATGTTGCTGCAAATGGCATTATTTCATTCTTTTTTATAGCTGAGTAACATTCCATTGTGTATATACCACATCTTCTTTATCCCTGCATGTAATGATGGACACTTTGGTTGCTTCCATGTCTTGGCTATTATAAATAATGCTGCTATGAACATCGGGGTGCATATATCTTTTCGAATTACTGTTTTCGTCTTCTTCGGATATATACCCAGGACTGTAATTGCTGGATCACATGGTGGTTCTATATTTAGTTTCTTGAGGAACAGCCATGCTGTTTTCCACAGTGGCTGCACCAATTTATATTCCCAGCAACAGTGCACAGGGGTTCCCTCCTCACCAACGTTTATTATTTGTTGTCTTTTTGATGATAGCCATTCTGACAGGTGTGAGAGATCTCATTGTGATTTTGGTTTGCATTTCCCTGATGATTAGTGACGCTGAGCGTCTTTTCATGTACCTGTTGGCCATCTTTATATCTTCTTTGAAAACAATGTCTATGCGGGTCTTCTGCCCACCATTAATTTTTTAAAATGTCTTCATTTTCAGCCATTATTTGTCACCATCCCCTACTCCCCACACTCCCCAACACATACCCCACAACTCTTGCTCTCAAGGCATTGGCTATTGCACTTGGGTTCCCTGAGTTGAAATGCTCGTTCCCCAGAGATTCACCCGGTGACACTCTATTTATTCTTTGAGACCACATGGCACCCTCGCTCCCGTCTTTCCTGTTCTTGATCAATATGGTTGCTCCTCCTTCCATGCCCCTGGTTTATACCTTTACTAGAAATCTTCCCATCATTCTCTAATTAAGTCAACATAGATATTATCTTCTTAGTCTACATGGTACCATCATTCCTTCATTGATCCCACCATGCAAAACATTTTCTCAGTGTCTCAGTGGGCCAAGGGCTGTGGTACGAGCTGGGGATTCAAAAATGATCTAAAGCTATTCTCACTCCTTTGAGACCTTACAATCTCATGACAGAGGCTCACATATGAGCAAATAAATACTGTGCAGTGTGACAAACATTCACAAATCTATGGCTTGTCTTATCACTTCCTCCATCCTTAACATCCGCCAATGGCAAAGGAGCGCTCGATAACTTCTTGAACAAGTGATGGTAGGAATGAATGATGCCATGGATGGAGTGGTCACCTTTAACCTAAACCAGTACTCCACACGGCAGTGTCTTATGAGGCACTTTTAAGAATTACACAAACAAAACATTTTACTTTTAAAAACCAGTTATGTGTCTACTCTACTATATGTAAGAAAATATATAATTATCAAACCCATACTTTTAACAATATTATAGATGAGAAAAAGCTTAATCTTTTTAAGTGAGTCAATATAAAGTCCATACTAATATAATGTGAAAATTTGGTTGCAGAATATAAATGGCTGAACTTTTAGAAATACTGCCTTAAACAAGGTAACTTTCAGTTTCCTTTCCTTTTTCTTTTTTTCATAAATTTATTTATTTATCTCTGGCTGCGTTGGGTCTTTGTTGCTGCGTGTGGGCTTTCTCTAGTTGTGGAGAGCGGGGGCTACTCTTCGTTGCAGTGCGTGGGCTTCTCACTGCGGTGGCTTCTCTTGTTGCAGAGCACGGGCTCTAAGTGCGTGGGCCTCAGTAGTTGCAGCATGCGGGCTCAGGAGTTGTGGCTCGTGGGCTCTAGGCGCGTGGGCTTCAGTAGTTCTGGCACACGAGCTTAGTTGCTCCGCAGCATGTGGGATCTTCCTGAACCAGAGCTTGAACCCGTGTCCCCTGCATTGGCAGGCGGATTCTTAACCACTGCACCACCAGGGAAGTCCCCACCGTTTGCTTTTCATAGGTTTTGTTCTTTTCCTCAATCCAGTCTATATAAATTTACCTGTAGAATTTGGGGAACCTCTTGAAATAAATCTTTTAGTGTAAAAACTTGCAGCCAAGGGCAATTTAAATCTTTAAAAAGATAGGACAAAGAAAGTGTGTGTGTTGAAGATGTACCAAACCATATTTATATTATTTTATTTCAGAAGTGATTCTGTAAACTCTTCACTTGGATGTCCTGATTTTCACAGGTGAGACCTGTTCAGGTGACAGGGGATAGAACTGCACATAGGCTGGGTTGAGGAGGGAGGAAGATTAGGGAATGGCTTTGCCAGGCATCCTGAGCAGTTGGACATGGTTCTTTGACATTTATTAGGTACAGCAGTAGCTACATGAGGACGGGGATGACAGCAACTCTGGGAAACCAACAGGGATCCGTCCTTGTCCTCGTACAGCTGTTTCGTGCCTACCTGGTCTTTTTTTCCTGTGGCTGCCCCTTACTCTTTTTTTTTTTTTGGCTGCGTGGCATGCGGGATCTTAGTTCCCTGACCAGGAATCAAACCCGCGCCTCCTGCATTGGAAGCGCAGAGTCTTAACCACTGGACCACCAGGGGAGTCCCTGCTTACTCTTTATTTCTCCCTTCTCTCTTCTCTCTCTCTCTCTGTCTCTCTCTCTGTCTCTCTCTCTCTCTCTCTCTCTCTCTCTTTCTCGTCCATGGCTTTTGCCTGCTAACATCTCTGTTCGTGGGTCTCAGCTTTTCGCCCACCATATGCTTGCATCTGGGGTGACTAACTCAACCCAAGTTCCCTGGGACTTCCCAGGTTTTAAGCCCAGAATTTCCACATCCTGGGAACACCCAAAGTCCTGGGCAAACCATCTCTTTTCTATATGGCTCATATGCAAATTCTGTAAGACAGAAGAGGGAAGACCTGACTGGGTCTCTTAACCCCTCCCCAGCCCAGAGCATCAGAGCTCTCCCATCAGGCTCTCCCATCAGGGTGCTAATCCCTAGTGGCTGGACCAAGGTCAGGCTTGGGGGTGGCATAGAGAAGCTTCCCCAGTGCCTTCCTCAGAAGGTGCTTGTGAGCTGGGCAAGCCTGGAATTTGCTTTGCTGGTCCCCTTTTCACTGTACACACCAATTTGTCGTTTATCAGGGTCCTGGGGTTCTTATGCATATTGGCTGTGGGTGTGTTGAATGGCGGATGTATATATGTGAGGGACCGGGTAGAAACTACCTGTTATCATTTCATTCCTTTCATTTTTATGAAATCAATCATGGTACACAGATTAGACTCCTAATATAGTGTTATGGAAACCCTGGCCCAGCTTCTAATTATGATCCCAACCTTGTCCACTCCAGAGAACATAAAGTTTGCAAAAAGCTATGTTTCAATAGCAAAACAGCATAACCTGGGAAACGTCTAATTTTAAGCACATGGGGATGAACACAAAATTCCCTCCCGACCCCCCTCCGGCTGGAAGGCAGAGAAGCTGAACTGCAGAGTGGTTGGTAAAGGCCGGAGGTCTTCATCTCCCTCCCCAAGTTCAGCACCCCACCCACCCACTTGGCCCCAGAAATTAGGTCCTTCATTATTAAAACTGTTTTTCCCATCTGCAAGAAACAGAAATTCTCCCCACCTCTTAAATTCTAGGGGCCGGGTTGGGGGAGAGAAAAATGAAATCGCTGTAAAAATACTTAAGTTCTGAAGCACATGATTGGTTTTCAGGAATTGACCGTAAAACTAGAGGGTGAAGAAGCTGGAGGGCTGAGGCTCGGGGCGGGGCTGCTGCAGCATCCCGTACCCCATTGCACTCCCGGGGCACCCCGCGTCCTAGGAGCATCGGCAGCGCCATACTCCACGTGCGGGGTGAACTCGGCCAGCTCCGCGCCATCCCGGTGTCACTGCGTACCCCTGTTGCCCCCCACCCCCTCCCCTCCCTCCCTCTCCCCCCACCTCGCGGGAACCGAAGGGCCGTGTATTTGCACTGACCTTTCCATTCTCTGCTGTCGGTGGCTCTCTTACAAATAAAGTTTGTGGCTGTTACTCACCAAAGCTAAGAACTGCTGAGAAAACTGAAAAAACAAGTCTAGATGCATTATTGAAACGAAGTCTAGTTCAGCGTTTACTTGGCACTGAAGCATAGGGAGACCGTCAGTCCAGTTTGAAATGGGTTCCCCTGCCCTGGTAGGAAAGGTGAGGAGCTCTGAGTTCTAGAGGTAGGGGTGGAGGAGAGCAGAGGCTCAGGGGAGGGAGCAGTAAGGACCATCCCCTCCCCTTAGGGCCCCAAGACGCACGTCTGTAGACCTGGTTTCTGCTGAATCAAGGTCACCTCCAGGGCAGGCTCTCAGGGCCCCACACCCCACCCCTGTACTGTACAGGTGTACCTTCCCGGCCACGCCTCCCCCAGCTCATCTCACGGGCTCTTTCCCCTACTGACCATGTCCAGGCTCCTCTCCAGCATCTCTGATGGCTGGTCCCAGCCTCACCTCCTCAGGGAAGCCCTGCCCACCTGGGATGGTCCATGGCGGTACAGAACCAGCACACCGGCTGGCACACACAGCACACACCAGGTCTCAGTGAGCAGAGAGGATGCTATGCCTGGTGCCACGTGGCTTGTACAGCAGTGCTCCCCGAATAATACCAGACCCAATTCTATAGTCGAGGGGAGAGGGATTTTAGAAGCTGGGTATAACCTCCCCTTTACCAACCCTGACTTTATTCTTCATTTCAGTAGAGCAAAAGGAATTAGAATAATTGAGAGACCCCCTAAGGTGGTCGTGAGAAAAGAGGATAAAAGATCCTAAGTAGGGGGGAGGGATTAATTGGGAGATTGGGATTGACATGTACACACTACTATGTATAAAGTAGATAACTAATAAGGACCTACTGTCTAGCACAGGGCACTCTACTCAATACTCTGTAATGCCCTATATGGGAAAAGAATCTAAAAAAGAGTGGATATATGTATATGTATAACTGACTCACTTCGCTGTACACCTGAAACTAACACAACGATGTAAATCAACTATACTCCAATAAAAATTAAAACAAACAAAAAAAAGATCCTAAGTATTCAGCAAGTTTAACAGGGTGAAGGCTGACCAGGATACAGGAGAGACAGGACCCTGACTGGCATTAACGCTCCGGGCCTCAGTTTGCTCATCTGCAGAATGGGGGAGGCCAGTGGGGAGAAGGGAACCACAGGATCCCAGTCTTCTGGCTCTGTGATTGGCTCCCCTTAGTTCTTGTTCCCCCACAACCCCCGATGGCTCACCGCAGCTTTTGAGGGAGGCCATGTGGAGAAGCCCCAAAGCAGAAATAGGCCAGCGAAGTCCCTTTCCAGTGAGGCCTCACCAACTACTCCATACTGAAAGGGTTCATAATGGTATCACTGGGAAAAGCGAGGAAGCCAGCAGGGCACTAACGTCTGTGGAAGTTCTCACATTCCCGTGGATTCCATCCTGGGCCTTTAGGAATTCTGTGGACTATGTCGTGGTTTAGTTCACTCTGGGAGAAAAGGCATGAGCATATACAAGTTGCAGTTTTCACTTAAAAGCTGCCACCTGGGATCCAGACCGGGTCTGCGGTGACCCCGCGTGAGCTCCACCCTGACGTACTGCACACATGGCAGCTTAGCTGCAGTGTTTTGCAGAGGAGGTCTGTGCTCTCCTGTATTTAGCAACTTAAAAGAGATAAAAAGAAACCCCAATAAAAACTAACATCAATGGATTCTTTTGAAAAGAAAGCAAATCTGCTTAAAGCATTAACACATTGGATCTAAGTGTGGCTCATGAGGAATTTGTTATGACGTCGGGGAGGAACGTTCCAGGACATCGGAATAGAGAGACTTGAGTGGAGCGGGGGGCTCTTGGCCACCTCCCTTCTCCTTGGCCAGCAGGGTCTCTTTGGAGCAATGGGGATTTTAAGAACTGTGAGGAAGATTGGTTATTCTGTGGAGAGATGCTGGAGCTATAAATGCTTACCTGGTCCCATCTGTGAGATCTTCGCCCTAAACACAGAAAGGAAAATTCTGTTTTGGTGGATGAATCATACAGAATATCATATTGTAGAATTTGTGTTTCTTGATGTGAAATTGTTGGTGGGGCTTGTAATACAGAGATGAGGCTCACACCTTTAACTAATGCTTAAGTTTCTCTTTTGAGGTCTGTGTTGGGAAACTCAAGCAGCATTATTATGTTCATTTTGCATTTGGAAACCAGAGGAGTATGTAGGGCTTATCTTGGACTACACGTAAGTGACCATCTGTGCTGGTTTGCCAGGGACAGTCATACATTCTGCATCTTGTCCTGTTGTCATTATTAATGGTGTCCCCTTTCCCTATCACAAGTGCTCTGGTTTATATTTAAGTATACAGTCGCCCTACCCAGCTGACACACAGCTGGCAACAGTAGGATTGAAGATCCTGCATTTCATTCACCAGATCACCCATTTAAGCAAATGTTTTCCCAGTTGTCAAAAGTCCCTTATTTCTGACTTACAGAGTGACACACAACAGTGTGTCCTTTAGAAAAGGAGGTGGGTGACACGTCAGACATGAGGTCTCTGATTGAAACATTGTTGCTCGTTTTTCACTTCGTTTTGTTTGACTTTCACAGTTATCAAGGCCTTGGAAAATTATATTTTATGACTTTGCCCAGCAATAATTATTTCTTTTGTGTCCCAATGTCATATCATTTTAAGCTCTCGTGTTCTTAATAGGGTTTAAAGTTAAAAAAAAAAGGAAAGAAAAGAAAACAAAAATTGAAACATAGCAGCACAATTCCACAGATGCTTGATTCTAGCCATGATTTCTCTCCTGAAAAACTTACACAAAGGCAGTTGACATGCTTTCCTCAGCCCTGTAATTAAATAGGCCTGCCGAGAAGTCATACGCAACAGTTTATGATTTTTGTGATTAATGCCCAGCATGGCCATGCCTGTTGAAGTTCTATTATCACAACCAGTAATGGCCCAGTTCAGTCATAGGTTTGCTCTGAGTGCAAAATCACCATTTGCCCTTACATCACTCTTTTATCTCATCCGTTGTCTTTCCTTTTATTTATTTTTACATGGTCTTTATTCAGATGATATGATTTTTTTTTTTTTTGGCCACACCACGCTGTATGTGGGATCTTACTTCCCCAACCAGGGATCGAACCCACATCCCCTGCGTTGGAAGCGTGGAGCCTTAAACACTAGACTGCCAGGGAAGTCCCATCTTTCCTTCTAAATGACACGTCTCTGTGTCTTAGCTCACTTTGAGTCACGAATTGCCAACATATGGAGCCATTAACCAAGAAATCGTCTTGCACCCTTGCCGGTTAACTGAAATGGAGTTGAAAATGCAGCCTGCTGGTAACCTCTTGTAGTTCTCTATGTGACTGTGGGAAAATCACATGTCAAGTTCTTCCCACTTGCCTTTCACAGCAAATTTCAAAGTCTGGCAGTAGGCAGATTGGTTTGTCCTAGCAATTTTTTCATCCAGAAATTAAATTAGACTGAAAAGCCTTGTATACATCCAGTTCAAATAGTGTTTCTTCCAGAAGGAACATCTCCACAGTAACGGCAATGACAATAATAGTGTGTTTCATGAAGATATGAGTTACTAAGCTAATGTAGATTGTAGAATACAGTTACTGTTTTCCAGAGACCCCTTTCAGAGAAACTGACAATCAGCGAAAAGTTCTTAGTAAAGGGCTGTGTGTTTTGGGGAGAGATGTATAGAATAGTGCCATGGCATTAACACAGAGCCTCTCAAAGTGTTGCCAGTTCCTGTGCTCAAGGAGGAGGAACAAAGGGCCAGTAATGAGTAGAGAAGAAGCTTTTCCCCATATTGTGGTCAGAAAGTTTGACTTCAGGAGAACATGTTTTACTGTAAATATGTCTAAATTTCATGGTCCTTAACGATTTATGTTAATGATCTTCACTGCTAATGCCTTTTTCTTTTGTGCATTCCCCAGAGAATTCTGCTTCGAGGAATGTCTACAGAGGCAGCTGTCTGCTTTGCTTTGGGGGAGGGGAGGGTTCGATCAGCTAAGACACGTGGTCCCCCAAGGGGGTTCCTTGGGCTGCCAGGAAACTAAGCAGAGTTCAGGATGCTTGGAGAGCTGCCCCCATCTTGCTTACCCCGGCGTCATCAAGAGGAGCTCTTCTGCTCTCACACTTTCCAAACAGCCCCAGGCAGGCAAAATCTGCATCTCAAAATGGATCTTTTCTTCCTGGATTGAGCTAGTCAGGAAGGGCCCCAGGTAGGGCGGGGTGCTGTTGCTTGTTGAGGACTGCCCTTGGAGGTGCCTTGCTACCTCCTTCATCCTGGGACCCTGCACTCTCCTGTGCCTCTGTACTGTGTCAGGTGACAGGTGGAAACTGCCAGAAGCAGGCTCTTCACACACCACATCGAGTCAGGTTGGTGTCAGAGCCCAAAGCCCAGGGACATCTGGTTTAGGCTGATGACCTGGTGCTGCAGGGTTGCTCTCTCTCTCCCCCCGTCTGCCCTGCCCCCATCCTTTCTGGCATGAATCATCTGAAGACAAATACACAACATCTATACAAGGATCCGGATAATCTGGACCTGGGGGCCTGAACACAGATCCCTCCTTCATAAGCACTTTGTACCCAAGGAAATGGTCAGGTTGAAAGGAGATTCGGCTGGCTTTTGCCGCAGGCGACCAGTACAGAAACTGTGTAAGATTAGCTCCTCCTTAAAGCAAGATTACCCGGTCCTTCTGTTGCAAAGTCACGGAGTCCTTGAGTTACCTGCGCCTTCAAACCCAACTGCCTGCCTTCCTGCTACCAGGCTTGGCTTTAACTTTCTAGATGATCTACCACTTCTTGGGTTTCAAGAAAAATTCTTTTAGGAGTTGAGGGGTCTCTTCTTCCCTTCCTGATGTGAGTTGAGCTCACCTCCTGGCAGGATGACTTTTCTTTGTCCTTTACAGCCTTCCGAATCTTTCTTCTCCTAAGTGGCCAAAATATGTCCCCCACGCTGCCAAAGCACACAGGTGACTCAAGGTCAGAATCAGGAGCATAGGCCAGCCATTGTTCTGCACACGTTCTTCATCTAAATTAATCTAAAACCTTGCCTGAATGACCTGTAAACTGGCTCAAGTTATGGGCAGCGGCCTAACCTCTGTGTTCCCCACCCCCCAAAATGATGGGGCTCCTACAGATTAAAATATCACGCTCTCCCTACCAGGGAGCGTGTTACTTGTCCGTATGTGAAACAGCAGCACCCACGTTGCTCAGATTAGTTTCCCGTTTTGTTGTTGTTTTTTTTTTTTTGTGGATACTGTGCCTCCTCTTTTCACTTTCTGGGAAATTTGCCAGTGTTTCAAGGACTGGGTAAAGAACAAAATAAATATTTGTAGGTAGTTTAAAGGGAGAATGAGTTAGTTGGATGTAACCCTGTCCCTTCCAAAGAAAAGCATTGAATCCATTCAAATATTTTAAAGTCATTAACTGGAGAGATTCAAAAGGTTGATTTTACTAGTTTGCTTTTCAGATTTGTGATCAACGTGTGTGTGTGTGTGTGTGTGTGTGTGTGTGTGTGTGCGTGTGTTGGGGAGAGGAAGAGTCGAGAAAGTGTAGGGAAAGGAGTACAGACTTTTTAAGTCCAGCTGAAGAGATTGAAGTTGATTGCGTGAAAAGTCAGCTGCCTCTTTGTGTCTGTTAATCAAGTTCTAAACAGTTGGTGCCGGAGTGTTTACTCAAGAACCTTCAGCATATACCCTGTCTTTCTCACTGTCCTTTTAAAATGGGATTTCACTGAAATTTGGGACGTTCCGCAGTCGGCTGTTTATTTCTCTGGATATCAGCCTATTGGGAAGGCTGATTCTGTGTCTGAGATTAAAGAGACGGGAGAAGCGGCTTCCAGCAAAGGCTCCTGCCGGCGATCCTGGGAAATGTTTTCCTTCCTAGGCTGCGGAGTCGCCGCAGTTGGTGGCAGGGGCCACAGGCCGTGCGGGTCCCGGGCAGGAGAGCGCATCACCTGTTGGGGCCTACGGGAGCGCGCGGCGCGGGGCTGGCCTGGGCACAGCCCGCGTTCCTCGGGGGCCCAGCCCGCGGGCGGGCGGACAGACGGACGGACGCGGGGACGCGCGCGCGGGGGGACGCGGGAGGCCCGGCGCTGGAATGCAGTTTTCCCCGGCGAGAGAGACTTTGTACCGGAGTGGAGAGTAGTTTGGGGTGGGGTTTCGCACCGTTCCCTCCTCCCCACCCCCGGGCCCCCTTCCAGGCGCTTTCTGGGAGCTTTTTCAGAACTGCGCTCTGAAGTTTAAAGACCAGCGAAGGGCCTGGGCCGTAGGCAGGGACAATGGAAGAAAATGAAAGCCAGAAATGTGAGCCGTGCCTTCCTTACTCAGCAGACAGCAGACAGATGCAGGGTAAGTAACAGGCTCATTCAAAGATGGAGTTACGGTTCCGCGTGTCCCTCGCCGCTGGAGGCTGCTTTTTAGAACTGCAGACCGGGTGCCTGGCACAGAAAAGGCGTATTTCTTGGGGTGGTGCGTTTCCCAAACTGAGTGGAGAGCTGTGAGCTGGACTTTATCTCTGGAAGGATTTGCTTAAGCAGCAAAAGAAGTGGCGGGGTGATGTCACGTTTGTAGCCCCGTAAGCCGTCAGTACGTGCTAGATCTCTAGGCAATGACAAATATATCGCTAAAAGCAGCTTTTCATACTCACGGCTCCAGCCGTGGGAGAGAGGAGCTCTTTCTGGAAAGCTCTCTGGGACGGCAACACTTCCATTCATTGGTTGGGGGATTCCATGAGGCAAAGGCACGTTGGATGCAAGTTTTGTCGTATTTGAGAGTTAAATCGCAGAGTTTGGGCTGTTTTCTTTTCCAGATCGGAACAGCAGGGGACCACTTGTCCAAGTGGGGGAGAGATGGAAAACTCGGTGAATTTTCTGTATGCTTTCATTCAAAAGTTGGGAGCTGTTAGATAATTTTCTCCGAGCAGTTTCCCTTTGTGTTTATAATAGACTTGTCTTTTCCGTAGGGAATTTCCAGAAGCCTATGTTGCTCCAAAGAAATTTTGCAGTGGGGTTGGGTTGCAGTGGAGAAAGGACTCCTTTGCTGTGCAGTGTCTGACGTCTGTGATTCCAGAGCCTACCCTGCAGTATCATACAGGCAGCATGTTCAGACCCCAAACAATCGAGAAGCCCCCAGCCCCCAGCCTACCCCAGGTTCATCCGGGGGCCAGTTAGTAACGGTGTTTGCTGGGCTGCTGTGATGTGCGTGGGAGAAGCAACTGCACAGGGGGAAAGGTGTGTGCTTTTTAAAAAGGCAAAAGGGAAGTAACGAATGACTCATCCGCACCGAAAATGCAAAACTGAGCCAGACAGAAGAAAATGCAATTAGAAGAGATAGACACACACACACTCCCACCCACCCACCAGTGAAATGCAGGAAACCTTAAGACCAGTAAATCCTGGAGAATCCCAGTCGCATAGCCATCAACTAGCCGGCTGTGTTTGTGCTTCCAAAGCACCACGCTCTCCTCAGTGGGGCTCCCTCGCCTCCCTTTCTCTCCCCATTTTGATAGACAGGATCCTACAGCAGGAATTCAACCTCTGGGCTTCTGTTGAAATAAAAATACTCAGAATCTAGAGGGGCAACAAGAGTGGGACTGATTTAAGAAACGACTTGCAAACAACCGTAGCAATTCGAAGATATTTCACAGGCTGGAGACCGTCAGACTGAGTGTGATCACTTTCTTTCTTCATTCATTCAACGAATATTGAGCATCTGTTACTTGCGAGTTACTGTTTTAGCTGCTGGGGATCCAGCAATGACCAAAATAGACTAAAAACACTTGCCTTCATTGAATTTTTATTCTGAGGGCCAAGTTTGGGGGGAAGGGGAGTGGTGGAGCTAGACAATGAACAAATAAGGAAAAGAGATGGCATATTAGGTGGCAGGGTTACCAGATTTGGCAAAGAAAAATACAGAATGCTTAGTTAAATTTGAATTTCAGGTAAACGGCAAATAATTTTTTAGTATAAGTATATCCCATGCAATATTCAGGACATACTTATGCTAAAAATTATTCGTTATTTATCTGAAATTCAAATTTAACTGGGCATCTTTTATTTTAGCTAGTAACTCTGTTAGGTGGAAATAAGGCCGTGGAGAAAAATAAGGCAGGGAAAGGGAGGATTGAGTGTGGGGAGGGGGCAGGGGGTGAACCCGTAGTAAGGTCATTAGGGAGAACGTCACTGCTGTGATATTTGAACAAACATCCGAAAGAAGGAAGAGCATTTTCAAAGAACAGAGTGGGGAAAGGACGAGAAGAAAAGAGGTTAAGAGATAATTCTAGGCCATATCAGGTAGGGCCTGTGAGAGTGTAGTAAGGACTTGGGCATCTGTTTCAAGGGAGGTGGGAGCTGCTGGCAGGTCTGAGTGGTCTCATAAAGGGTAAATCCTGGGTGCTGTACTGAGAATCACCCCAGTGGGAGTGGGGGAGGGCAGGGAGCCCAGTTGGGAGGCTTCCACAGTAAACCAGGCCCTCGCTTGGGCCAGCGGGTAGGGTAGTAGAGTATTGAGGATGAAGCCAGATTTGCCAAAGTATTGGATATGGGGGTGTACGAGAGACAGAGGAGTCAGAGATGAGTTCAAAAATTTTGGTCTGCGCCTTTGGGGAGTTGCCATTTACCTGAATGGGAAAGTGTTTGAGAGGAGTAGCTGAGAGGGTGTTTAATGGCTTGGAAGTGGGTGGAGAGCAGAAAATCTTTTGGATATGGTGGGATCGAGAGGCTTATCAGGCATCCAAGTGGAGATGATGTTGATTGCGATTTGGATATTCATGGCTGGAATTGAGGAGAGGGGACCGGGGATTGTGAAAGATGGGCTAGGATTGGGTCCATGTGCAGAAGGAAAGGTCCCAGAGATGCGCCCCGGGGCACACCAGCATTTAGAGGTCAGGGAGGCTGGAAGGGGTGGCTGGAGAGACTGTGAAAGGGAGCTAAGAATCCCAGTTAGATTTCTAAGATCCGATTGAGTCCTGGGTGAAAATGGTGCTGTGAAGGAGTGTGGCCTCCTCTCCAGTTCTTTGATGCGCGAGAGGCCCACGCAGGGAGGCCAGGCCTCTGATACCGGCATCACCCGAGATGCCACACGCCCACTCCTATCCTTGCACACTTGATCGCATTTGGCATTGTAATGCCGGTGGCAGTGTGGTGTTCGGGGGCAGAGAACATACCTTCTTTGTCTTCACATCCCCAGCACCTAACTGAGCACCAGGCATGAGACAGCGATCAAGAAATTCGCGCTGAACAGAAGGCTAATTATACCACCCCAGGGCTTTGAGTTTATCAATCTACAATAGATAAGGATCCCTTGGGTGATCATGTAACTTGTTCAAACCGAGACAGTTTTGAGAGTGAAAGGGGGGAATGCTATAAATAATTTCGCTGGGACGACAGTTGTAACCCAGAACTGTTTGGCAAACTGGGCGCATATGGTCACCTTGAGAATAGCTCTTATAAATGAGGCTCCCAGGGCTAAATCGTCAGCTAGTGAGTAATAACAGTGTGAAAGGGTGCTTGCAAGTGCACAGAGGTGCTTAGTAATTAGCGGTTGAATTTGAATCTAACCATATCACGCTTCTTTTGAAGGCCCTGGACTCCTCAGAGGGGTCCTGGGGGTTCCTGGGGATGCCTGTCCACCCACAGCAGCCCTGAGGCGACTGCTTTTGCTCTGGCCCCAAAGGTCTTGAAACCCCTGTGCAAGTGAAGTGCAGTCAGCCACCTGCTTACCTCTGCCACCCCTGATTCTCCCGTGTCTTAAGATACTAGTATTTACTGTGGTGGTAATCATTTCACAATATATAAGTGTATCAATTCAATACATTGTACACCTCAAACTCAGACAAGGTTATATGTCAATTATATCTCAATGAAGCTGGAAAAAAGAATAGTATTGGCAGCCCCACAGAATGCAAGCTCGGGGAGTCCCAGACATTTTGGTCTCTGCTCCGGTCTCCTCTAAAATTGCCCCATCGGTTTCTGTCTCTTATCCTGCTTTACTCTTCAGAGCACTTATCACAATGTGACATTTATATACACATTATCTGTTCGTTGTCTGTCTCCCTAACTATAATGTGGATCCTCTTTGAGGGAAGGGAATTAAGTCTATCTAGATCGCCATTCCACCACACTTCCTAACTCCTTTCAGTGTTTGGAGCAGTCACTCAATAAATATTTGCAAAAAAATGAATCAATCAATTAATCAGCAAACCAACCTTTGAGACAAGAATGCTCTCCTGGGTAGGGGAGGGGCTGTTGCTATTTTGTCTAAAATCTCTTCCAGAAACCTCTTTTTTTAAATTTTGTAAGGTTTTTAGAGCCATGTACATAATGATCTGGTTTCAGCTGTAATTTCTGTGCCCATTTGTCTCTGGTGGTGATCTTTATGATATTAACAAGAGAGCTGGCAAACTGAGGAACCCTGTGGGCCCCCAACAGAATGTGTGATACATACATAGGAGTCAGATAACCTGATCGCCGTAATGTAATGTCTGTGGCTTAGCGTAATCAAGGTTCATTTTTTTGAACGCACTGGAATGTGGACATTCTTGGCCGAGTGGAACTGCTGGGTGGTTTACCTCCAGACCACCCCGGGGCCTAGGTTCCTTCTGTCTAGTTATGACGCCATTCCCCAGGCTCTGGGAGGCTTCTGCTGGAGCTTTTGCATTTAACCGGCCCAAGGGGAAAGAGAAAGGGCACGGAAGATTATTCAGGAGGTCAGGGGCCAGGACTACAGGTGGCCCACATCACTTCTGCCCACGTGGCATTGCCCGGGATTAGAACAAGACCCCAGCTGGATGAAGGGGACTGGAAAATGCACTTGTCTTCTGTGTGCACAGGAGGATGTTATGGTTTGAATACACGGACAGACAAAATGTGGCTGCTGCCATGGTAGATCCAGGTAGATTGTACAGCGAGTCAAAGCTGCAACTCCCCGCGGTGTTCCGATGCAAGAGAGCATCCCGGCACAACTGAAAAAGCGACACCTTAGAGACAGCTGACCAGCAGCCACTAGGAAGCAGTGGGGGACTCCTTCCCTAGGAGGCCAGGGCCTGCCTAATCTGACCCAGGAATACAATGTCAGAAAAGCCATCAGCCCTGTTCCTGGCTCTCGGGTAGCAGCAGGCAGGCGTGGGATGCCTAAATGATGCCAGGTCCGGATCCCGTTCTGCAGGTCAGCCGACCCAGCCCAGGCAACCCGAGAGGGGGCCAAGAAGCCAGTCTCGGCAGCTCCCGCGGCCTCGCGCCTGCAGGATGATTTGCTGTGTGGGTGTCTACCTTTGGATGACCCATCTTCCATAATCCTCTGCCTCCCCGGCATACCTGGTACATACCTGCCCCTCCCCATGTCCCCACTTTCTACTTTTCCTTTCCAGAAGCCTCCATCCCAGCCAGGAGGCCCTTTGAAACTCAGAAGAGTCTCTCCCTGGCACTTCTGCTCTCTTGATCCCCACCCACTCCTGCTTGGGAAGGGTTGGAGGGGCCATTCTCCCCTGGAAGCTCCCAGCTGGAAACGAGCTGCCGGAGGGATGGCTCTGGGCTGGGGAGGGGTAGGGAGGGAAAACTGGAAGCCTTGTCTCCAGGCTCCAGCTTCATTATTTGTTTGACCCCGATTCCCAGAATAGCAAACAGCTAGACACACCCAGACTTAAATGTTAGCACCTTAGCACTGTGTTTCTGTTTGCACGCCTGGGACAGCATGTCCATGTGGATGGTGAGGAATTGGTGGGACTTGAGATCTCTGACTCCGCGCTGTGGAACTGTGACTACGCGTCCTCTGCTGCTCCCCTTTGTTTGTTTCCTCCTCGGCTGAAAGATCCCATTCTCCCCAGATGACCGGAATGGGAGAGCAGTCTCCTCTCTCTCGGGCATGGGAGTCGGTGGCTTCCAAGAACTGAGTCTCATGGTGGGAGAGGCTCCAGTGACCGGGAGGCTTCCTGTGGGAACAGCGTTGGGTTGTTATGGGTGCCGTGAAAGTGGAGCAGGGGCCTGGTGGGGACCCGTGAGCAGATGGGGCCCAGAGCTGAGTGAGGGGCAGGCAGGTGAGGCCGGGGAGGGAGTGGGCGCCCAGGGCAGTTAGGTGTCTGCCAGGGGCAGTGCACTGGTGCCGTTCGCTGCTGCCCTCCACCTCGCCTTAAACCTCCGTAAGCACCTGGAGACATTTTAGAAGAATCCACACGACAGAAAAAATGGAGAAGTAACCTAAGATTGACGTGACCTTCTTAGTGGGCAGTGTTAGGAAGGGTGGGGCTCGGAGGGTCGCAGAGTTGGGGGCTGCTCAAAAGTGGATGTTGACAGATGGACTCTGAACTCCCAGCTCTGCCCCTCCCCGCTCCTTTCCCAATTTATCTCAAAGAACGTGCAAAACTCTTTTCAGTCTCCAAGGGATTGCTGTTCTGGCGGTTTCGACCCCTTCTGAGGATCCTGAGATGAAACAGAATGGTTCTTGTGAGTCTGTGTGGCAAAGCAAGGCCGAATGGAACTTTCTGCCCTTGTTGGTAGTTGAAGAACAGGAGTGTTTATTCTTATGGGTGTATGTGGATGCTTGTGTTATGTCCAGGTGAAGAAATCACCTTCCCAGCGATTCCATCCTGCTAATTAATCTAGCTGTCCTGGATGACTTTTCAAATATATTATTTTCATGATGTCAGAAGTAATCAAGGGCATTTCCTGGCGGTCCAGTGGTTAGGACTCCGTGCTTCCAATGCAGGGGGCACAGGTTCAATCCCTGGTTGGGGAACTAAGATCCCACAAGCCGTGCGGTATGGTCAAAAAAAAAAGAAAAAAAAGTAATCGTAAAAATCCACTTGGAAGTCAGCTGTGTTATATCACATATATAACAAATTTGGCTAATACAAAACTCACATGCACACACTCACTCAAGAAGATAAGGCTGAACCTCTTCAGATTGCCCACATATTTACCAACCTGAGATACGGCATTTTCTGCACCTGGCTTTATCCCGTAGATCCTATTACCTCTGTGTCGTTAGAGAAGAAACCACAAATAAGGTAGCCATCGCGTGAGCCCATATAATGAGAAGGTAAACTAAGTGAATGGAATTATAGTTAATCTCCCAATATCTTTTTTTTTTTCCAACCCAAAGGTCTTTATTGGATGCTTACTAATGATTAGCACGGGCTGGGTGCTGAGGGAAATTCCAAAGAAACACGTGCATGAAAGCTCATAATAAACAGTCGCGTACTCTTCTCACAATTTTCTTATTGATCCTGCAGTATCAATGGCACAGGTAATGTTATCGCACTCTCCATTTTGTAAGTAGGAAATCAAGACAGACAGACACCAGATGGCTTGGCTAAAGCCACATGTAGAGTTGGCAGTGGAGCAGGGCCTAATACTCAGGGCTTCTGTGTAATTCCTACCGCCATCCCCTTCCCTGTTGAAAAAATACTTCACTCAATAATTGCGTAACATGAGGTGCTCCCATGTTCAAGGTGATTTTCAGTGGAAGACTCTTCTCATCATTTGAAGAAAAAGGGAACCATTTCCACCCATTCTTCCAGATTTCAATTCCATTATTTCAGGAGTGATTTGAACCTCCCTGGTTTCATACTGAGTCCCAGAGCCTTTTTATTTATTTGTTTTTTTCAATGTCTTTTAATCCAATAGTTCTGTCTTCTCCCCCTTCTACACGTACTGCTGAAACTAATGAAAAGGAGAATGAACTAATTGGGCTCTTTTTTTTTCCTTCCCT
This sequence comes from Orcinus orca, assembly GCF_937001465.1. Lineage (NCBI taxonomy): Eukaryota > Metazoa > Chordata > Mammalia > Artiodactyla > Delphinidae > Orcinus > Orcinus orca. Next base: position 11,639,544 of record NC_064560.1, on the reverse strand, counting down.
TTCCTCATCAGTATCTGATGGAGAAGCTGTAATTAGCCATGTAATGAGAAGTGAAGGGTAAACGAGAAGAATTATTCCCAGAACACACATCTAGGGGTGAAAAACTGGAGCAGGACAAAGAGCCAGAGATTACAGTATTTTCTGTGCCTAAGCAAGGCTGTTGTACCTACAGTTCTAGACACGAGCATTTCTAGGTAAAGAAGAGGGAAACTGTATTGGTGTCATTGCCTCTGGAGGAGCTAGTTTACGTGTAAACTCTGGACACGTGTTGGTTTATATCACTGGTGTCAAGATTTAGTTCTCTGAGACTCTATCCTAAAACTCTTAAATATTGGGTGTATTTTCTGTACTTAATTTTTTAAGATAATTAGCAAATACACTCTTAAATTGGAAACTTATTTTTTTAAAATAATTTAGAGTATATTTATAATAAAAAATTTTTAAAAATTAAAAAAATGGGACTTCCTTGGCAGTCCAGTGGTTAAGACCCCGTGCTTCAAAGGCAGGGGGCGTGAGTTCAGTCCCTGGTCAGGGACCTGGGATCCCACATGCTGCGTGGCGCAGCACAGCCAAAAAATAATTTAAAAATTAACAAATAGTATTTAAAAGATTTAAATTTGCATATCTAATACCAGTTCAACCATGCTTATTTTATTAATGAAGACAGTGAGGCTGAGAGAGGTCCCATCGTTTGTCCTGAGTCCAGGATTAAAGGCAGGACTCCTGAGACCCAGCCCTGTGCTTTTCCAGGGAATGCAGTGGACGCGGATACCTTACTCTGCCTGCGTCTGCGTTACTGTATATGAGCTGCTCTCCATGAAGAGAACTTGCAAGCTTCTCAAGTACTTCAGAATGCTTATTACTTTCTCTTCCTATTCTGTTTTTTGTTCTGTTTTGTTTTGGTGTTTTTTTTAAAGAAGTAACTCCTGGGACTTCCCTGGTGGCGCAGTGGTTAAGAATCCGCCTGCCATTGTAGGGAACATGGGTTCGAGCCCTGGTCCAGGAAGATCCCACATGCCGTGGAGCAACTAGGCCTGTGCGCCACAACTACTGAGCCTGTGCTCTAGAGCCTGTGAGCCACAGCTGCTGAGCCTGTGTGCCACAACTACTGAAGCCCGCATGCCTAGAGCCTGTGCTCTGCAACAAGAGAAGCCACCGCAATGAAAAGCCTGCGCACTGCAACGAAGAGTAGCCCCCACTCGCCGCAACTACAGAAAGCCCGCACGCAGCAACGAAGACCCAACGCAGCCAAAAATAAATAAATAAAAAATAAATAAATTCATTAAAAAAAAAAAGGAAGTAACTCCTCTTTCTCAGTTAACTGGAATAGTCAAACCTGACACTCCATTTGCCATCCATTGAGAATGAGTGGAGATTCGCTACGCATGGTCATTGCCAGCCTCAGTTGCTCAGTTCTAAGTAGGAATCACTTGTTCCTACCTGGCCAGCTCAGAGGCCAGGTGTCTGGGTCAGGACCTTCAAAATGCACCATCTCTCTTCCCTTTTCATTGAGTATTTCAGATAAAGTCTGTTTCAAGTAAAACGTGTCTAAGCCTTTACATCCCCTCGATTATTACCTGTAATAATATTCTTCGGCTTGCTTGGTTTGGGATAACAGGGAGAAATTGAATTTTCAAGTGGTTCACGTGTCCATGATTATAACGGCTATTTTTGGTCTTGGAGATAAAACATGTTTCAGAAACCACCTTCAGATTATAAAAATATACAAAATCCTGTTACCAGGATGAAACTGTGTTTAAAAATAAAGAAATAATCAGAATCACGGAAGTTAACTTTTCTGTAATTACAGATGAAGGTGAAGGGTAACCCAAATTGCCTGCAAACTAGTCCGACCAGGGGTTCTCGTTTTGAATAACTTCAGGGAAAGAGTCAGAAATTGTAGAGTTTTTGCTGCAACATCTTGATTTCTAAAGTGCAGTTTTGCATATTTCTTTCGATTGTTGATTTGCTCCCCTTCTTGCCACACACACACACACACACACACACACACACAAATGTGCTAAGTTGCATTCATGTTTTAACAGCTGCTCCAAATGCTCTTGGTGCTCTGTAGATGAGATTTCTAGTGTGAAATCATTAATTGTGAGCTGTATCTTTTTTGTTTTTCAGAGCAAGGAAAGAGCAATTTGCAGGTAGCATCCTTAGAAGATGCAGAATGTCGCAGAACCAAGGAACGCCTTTCTAATGGAAACAGTCGCGTTTCAGCTTCCAAATCTTCCCGAAACATCCCAAGGAGACACACTCTAGGTGGACCTCGAAGTTCCAAAGAAATACTGGGAATGCAAACATCAGAGATGGATCGTAAGAGAGAAGCTTTCCTAGAACATCTGAAGCAGAAATACCCCCATCATGCCACAGCCATCATGGGCCACCAAGAGAGGCTGAGAGACCAGGTACAGATATATGCTGCCGTTTCACTCTGCGGAGCTCATTCTTTTTTTTGTTTGTTTCTTCTTCTTCTTCCACTTTTATTGAGATATAATTGGTCTGTGGCACTGTACATTTCAAGTATACAGCATAATGATTTGACTTACATTCATCACGAAATGATTATCACAGAAAATTGAGTGAACATCTATCATCTCATTTAGATACAAAATGAAAGAAATAGAAAAACAATTTTCTTCCTTGTGATGAGAACTCTTAGGGTTACTCTCTAAACAGCTTTCATATATAACCTACGACAGTATTATTACATTTATCATGTTTACTTTACATCCCGAGTACTTATTTATTTTATGACTGGAAGTGTGTACCTTTTGACCACCTTCATCCGATTCCCCCTCCCCGTGCAAAGCTCATTCTTCAATGAACATGAGGGAAAGTAAAGACCTTCAGTTTAAAGGGGAAACAAATAGTTGAGTGGGTTGTGCCCACTGTTGCGTTGTCCCAGATCTCTTTGGGGGGTTATGGGAAGGAGGCAGATTGGTTTGACCTGACGGCTTAGCCCTTTTTATCAGCAACAGTCAGAGAACCGGAGGTGAGAGAAGAGAGACCCGGAGAATATGCAGTTCCCCTAAAAGAGCATCCCACCTTCAGCCACAAATACATGTAAAGTGCAGGCAACGCACGGGTATCACTTGACTGAGTAAAGCACGGGACCAACTAATGTGAACCCCGATAGCACTGAGTGCTGGACACAGTGAATGAATGAATACATGCATACGTACGTACATAGATTTTTCAGGCTAAAACAGAGCATGCAAAGGGGTAGACCTGTGATGAACCCCTTTTCCTTAAAAAGCTGACATTAGGGTTTTGTTTTCTGCTCTTTTCTCTTTTCTAATCGGAGATGTTTTCCTTTTGCGCGCTTGGCTTTCTGCTGTCATCAGCTACCTGTTTTCTCAGGTTATCTTGACAACCATACAGATACCACCACCCGACTGTGGCTCGGGATGCTTTTGTTTCTTGGCTGTGTGTATAGTTACTTGTTAGCAGACAGCGTGGGTTTGGGGTTACAGGAGATGGGGGGGCCACCCTCCTCTGTACCCCTCACAGATAGGCGTCTCCATCTGTGGAAGCAGAGCACACTTAGCCATAGGACTGGTCGGGACAAGGGCAGGCTGTTATTGATTTCGACACGAATCGAAATTAGTAGAGAGACAGGTAGAGAGACGGGCTCTGTGTTTTAAGTCTGCTCTCTCGCCAGTTAGTTACAAAAGCGATGTCTAACTCGGCTTTTGATCGTCCGTGGAAACGGAGATCGGCACCAGCCTGAGTAATTTAAATCTATACTTTATCCTCAATCTCCTGTGCCCCTTTAAATGGAAGCTTCTCTTCTATGAAATCTTCATCAGAGTGCCTAAAAATGTGAAATATGCCTCATGAACTGTATGTTGAAAAGTTCACATTCCCAAGAGGCAGTAGGCCCAGAAGAAGAGAAACAAAAGAAGAATCCGGGTTGATGTAGTAGAGATGAGCAGATTAATTCTTCAGTAAATAAGAAAAGGATGGCCATCTTCACTTCAAGCATGTATAGAAAATACCCCTATTTTCTTTTATTTCTATTTATTTATTTTTTAGATTTATCTCCCCATCCCAGTTTTATTGAGATATAGTTGACATATAACAAAAATACCTCTATTTTCTATTGATAGTTGGACACTATCCATTTAATTAATGGAGTTTATGCCTCTCTCTGTGTCATAATATATGAGGCATCATACTTTATCCAGTGCTCTTCGGATTGAGGAAACTCAGGACAGTTACGCTTATACAATTTGGTAAAGAAAAGTTGGAATTTGAATCCAGTTAAGTCTAAATCCTTGTTTATTCCACTGTTCTATTAGTTGAAAATCATTGTGTATAGAGTAGATAGTATGGTCTGTGTATGAGGTATAAGGGACATGGTGTGTGTGTGTGTGTGTGTGTGTGTGTGTGTGTGTGTGTGTGAGTGAGAGAGAGAGAGAGAGAGTGAGCGAGACAAAGATAGAGAGAGAAAGAGGCTATAGGGACAGCGATCTGGGTGAAGGAGGCTAGAGAGTTGATTTGTGTTGAGTGAGGAAGGCAAATATATATTTTTGAAGTTAAAATGTATTATTTTGCAGAGAAATATAGAAATTAGTCTGTCAAAAATGGTAAATTTTCCATTTAAAAAATTTTTCAATTGCTGTAACTGTTATTATTTGTGATGTCATAATTGTTGCCACTACCATGATGATGATGGCTTTGGATAAAGTTATTATATGGGGAGCCTAAAAATAACCAGAAGGTTGTAAAGGGCGATGGTGTCAAAAGACAGAGAGTAATGAATGTGGCTGAGTGGCCTCAAGCTCCAATCTCCTGTCACTTGCATCTCCGCCATAATGTAGTCTGGCCACGGCTGGTCAGCTGCCCCTTCGTTGGGTAATTTGAGATGAATTCTTGTGTATTCCAAGCTGACTATCCAAAAGGGGAAAGGTTGTGATGCGTGGATCTGTGTGTACGTTTTTCCTTCTGCTGCTGGGTTGCAAAGGAACCTTAATCAGCACTGTAAACATGAGAGATAAGCTTAGGTGACGACTTAGGAAATTCCTATAGACAGCACTTCACCTTCTGTCTTTTTCATTCTTTTTCTCCTACCGCCCATTTCCTCTTTCCTGTCCTCTTCTCCGCAACACGCTTTGCTCCTCCCTGACCTTCTGACAATGGATGACTCCAGCCTTCCTTTACAGGAAGATCACGTGACCGGCCGTAAGGAGGAATGCACATATCACAGGTCTGATGCACTTTCCAGATAGGGAGTTTCTAAACACCGCAGACTCTTCTGGTGGCTGTTTTCTTGGTTGCTTCCCAGAAAAGTGGCCTTAGTGAGAAGAGTGCCGGTGAGGGAAGTCAAGGATAATGTGACGAAAATGCTGTATCCAGTACTATACATGAAATACCTTGGTGCTGAGGGAATCCACGTTCTAATTCCTTGGTATCAAACATCAGGAGAATCAGAGTGCGCCTTATGTTTTGAAATATGAATTCAAACACTTGGAAGATTCCTGGTTGAAAACTTATACTGGAGACTTTGAAAATAAGCCAGTCAAGAATTTTCTTCTGTCTAAATTATTGAAAAGCACAAAGGTTTCCTTTACTCTCTTCTAGTATCTTTAAAAAATGCAGGTGACAGTATTGCGGAATAGGGCTTATCTGCATAATAGTAGACGGGATCTTTATTGACTCCCCAGCAGACTCCTGTGAGGCAGGCAGGCTGTGAAGCTGCATCATCTGGCAGCGGAAAGGCTTGGCTCTGGGGTCAGGCAGGACTGGGTTGGAATCCAGTCTCCACCATATGCTCGTTGCATGATTTGGAGCTAATGACTTAATCTTTCTGTTTCAGTTACCTCATTTGTCAAGGGAAGATAATACCTATATCACAGAGTGTTGAGAAAGAAAATGATGGATTCTCTTCCTGTTTCAGTGGCAGCTCTTAGCATGACAGTATTCTGATTTGTGATGTCCAAAAGGAGAGCCTCGGAGGCTCTTATTTTCAAATTAGTGTTTAAAGTCATTTCACTTTTTTTTTTTTTTTTTGCGGTACGCGGGCCTCTCACTGCTGTGGCCTCTCCCGTCGTGGAGCACAGGCTCCGGATGCGCAGGCTCAGTGGCCATGGCTCACGGGCCCAGCCGCTCCGCGGCATGTGGGATCTTCCCGGACTGGGGCACGAACCCGTGTCCCCTGCATCGGCAGGCGGAGTCTCAACCACTGCGCCACCAGGGGAGCCCATTTCACTTTTTTATCAACACATATTTGGGTACCTGAAGGAGTTAATTTTTCCCATTGTCAGAGCACAATTTTGTTATATTTCTGAAATTCGCTTGTATTTTTCCTTCATTAAAAGCTTCCAGTTTGGATTTCTTTCACTTATTCATCCCATATATATTTATTTGGCACCTACCATGGAAAAGGCATTGTGAGAAATACAGACAAAGAGACATGGCCCCTGCCTTCAAGTCAGTAAAAGAAATGAGGCATTCACATGCAGAGACTAATCTTTCCAGATCCAGCCTAAATGTCACACCTGCTGAGCTGGTCATAGCATCTTGCAGTACCTGTATCGTAGCATCTAATCATGCCTTTATTGTGCTTTTACTTATGTTTCTTCTCTCATCTAAAATATGCTTTTGGAGCAAGAACTTTTTCTGAATCACCTTTGTAAAGTCAGCATTTATGGGAGCACACAACCGAAATTAGGCATGATTAATTTTTGTGGAATGAATAAATGAATGAGTGAATATTTCTAATACAATTAGAATGTGACAGGTACCATTTGTTTGGTCCAGATAGCGGTGGGGAATCCAGGGGTAAAGAGATTGATGACAGTTTGGTCAGTCAGAAGGGACTGAGGCTAAGAAGCTAAGGAAGGCTAAACAATTTCCCTCAAGTCAAGAAGCCAGCAGGTCAGCCAGGGTCTGAATTTCCCAAGTCTGTGGTCTCTCCATTTGTTTTTGACCTTGGTGTCTTCTTCCTCTGCCTTTCATTTTTATAAAGTTTTGATAACAAATTATGTAGCTCACAGTGGGTCAGGCAATAGAGACATTCATTCCATTGCCATTTTTTTAAAAAGAGAAATCTTATTTAATTCCCGAGCATATGAGATAACCATAGAAAATAGATTCCAGTATATATTTTGCCTTGACAGAAAGTTACTTTTTTGAAATAGCTCTGAGTTCAGAAAGGTCTGTAGTTCAGCCATCTCTCTCGGTCATCGTCACTGTGTCACTCTACAGTTTAGAAGTGCTCTTCTTTCATGTCTTTTCTAGTGAAGAAACAGATGTCCAACTGGCCTCTCTCCTACAGAAGCCAGCTGTCCACTCCTAGTCTCAATAATTTTTCAGTCCTTATTCAGTCCTTATTCCTAGTTACACACAGAATTTCTATTTAACTAACTAGGTATATAGTATTCTACAGAGTATTAGTTTATGTGTATTCTTGTATCTAATGTGGTCAAATCTTTGGAGGAAAGAGGAACACAGTCGGACCTCCGTATCTGCGGGTTTCACATCCTTGGATTCAACCAACCACAGATAGAAAATATTGGGAAAGAAAAATTCCAGAAAGTTCCAAAAAGCAAAACTTGAATTTGCTGAGCTCTGGCAACTACTTCTATAGCCTTTGCATTATACTTACAACTATTTATATAACATTCTATTGTATTAGGTATTATGTGACCTAGATGATTTATAGTACATGGGAGGATGTACATAGGTTATATGCTAATACTATGCCATTTTGTGTAAGGGACTTGAGCATCTTTGGATTTTGGTATCCGAAGGGGGTACGGGATCCAATTCCCCATGGCTCCCAGGGGCCACTGTACATTTTAACTTAAAAGTCTAATGTGTTCTTCCGTTTAGTACAAAGAGTGAGAGAACTATAAAGGTTATTTTCCTTTAACGTGAACATTGTGGAGGGTTAAAATAAGGAGATAAGCACATGAACAATGACAGTATCTGAAATGGGGTCCATAAGTCCAGGAGGCATTTTGTCCGACCTGTTGCTGTCTCTGAGTGCCCCTCAGGTCTCCCTAGTGTCTCTCTTGTGTGTCCATGTGGAAATGACACTAGAGCTGTTTTCTCAGTGCCTGGTGAGTTGGGCACCACTTCCGCTGTCTACTGTATGTAGTCCAGCATATCTGGAGCCTGCATGTAATTATGCTGCCAACTGTGGAAGTGAAGATAAGGAAGATATCTATCAGTCTGTTTAGTCAGAACCATCTCAAGTTCTAGTTCATGCTAGTCTTTTAAACAGCCTCTAAAGAACTTTATCCATTAGTGAAGAGCTGTACTATGGAACTTGGAACTAGAGTTTCAAGTTCAAGCTCAACATTATCCCTTCCTCCACTATGGAAGACAGTATGGAGTTTCCTTAAAAAACTGAAAATAGAGCTACCATATGATCTAGCAATCCCACTCCTGGGCATACATAGGAAAAGACAAAAACTCTAATTTGAAGAGATAAATGCACCCCAATGTTCATAGCAGCACTATTTACAATAGCTAAGGCATGGAAACAACCAGAGTGGCCATCAACAGTCAGTTGGTTTAAGATGTGGTATATATATGCAATGGAATATTACTCAGCCATAAAGAAGAATGAAATAATGCCATCTGCAGCAATATGGATGGACCTAGAGATTATCATACTACAGAGAGAGAAAGGCATACATACATACAGAGAGAGAAAGGCAAATATCATGTGATATCACTTATATGTGGAATCTAAAAAATAATACAAATGAATCTATATACAAAACAGAAACAGACTTACAGACATAGAAAACAAACTTTTGTTTACCAAAGGAGAAAGGGAGGAGAGGAGGGATAAGTTAGGAGTATGGGATTAACAGATACAAGCTACTGTACGTAAAATAGATAAGCAACAAGGATTTACCGTATAGCACAGGGAACTATATTCAATATCTTGTAATAACCTATAATGGAAAATAATCTGAAAAAACATATATATGTAACTGAATCACTTTGCCGTACACCAGATACTAACACAATATTGTAAATCAACTCTACATCAGTTAAAAAATAAACATCCATTCCTTTGACTGACATCTCCTTTTCAGATGGTATATAACTGATTTTGTCAAGAATCATGAAAATCACACAGTTAAAGACAGAAGACAAGAGAAGTCTTAACTGCATTTGAATCAGAAGAGCAGGTATTAAGAAATGAGCACTGTTGGGGCTTCCCTGGTGGCGCAGTGGTTTAGAGTCCGCCTGCCGATGCAGGGGACACGGGTTCGTGCCCCGGTCCGGGAGGATCTCACATGCCACAGAGCGTCTAGGCCCGTGAGCCATGGCGGCTGAGCCTGCGCGTCCAGTGCCTGTGCTCCACAACGGGAGAGGCCACAACAGTGAGAGGCCCACGTACTGCAGGAAAAAAAAAAAAAACAGTGAGCACCATTTCCAGGTGGTAGAATGAAGGCATTCTTACTCCTGTTCCTTAGTAACTCACTGAGAACAATCAAGAGTATCAACAATGGAAAGAACGAAGGGGTAAAAAACCCCCCAAAAAACCTCCGTCTTGCAAAGAACAAGGAAATTATAAGGATCTATGGAATGTTTCTGTGACGTATACACAGAATGTAGAAAGTGAAATAGTTTTTAAAAAGGAAAGTGTTCTACCAACAATTTATATGATCTTGACCTTACCTTCAGTAGAGGAAGCTTTCTGGATGAAAAGCCAAGTTCATAGATGAGAGGAGGCAGTGTTACCAGATCAAAATACTGCCAGTCGCAGAAAGCCTGTGATTTCAAGGGCTGTGCTGTGTGCCTCCCAGACGAAGAATGAGGGTAACACGATTTTAGGGCAAAGCAAGTAACATATTATCGTGGGGAAGGCGTTTGATGTCACAAATCACAGACGATGGTGCAGGTTACCTCTGCTGACTTCTCTCCCTTGCATGCTAGCTTTCAGTAGCTGGCTGGCCCCATTCAAATGGGAGTTATAAAGAGAAAGGAGCCAAGAGGAGAGGTATACCTTACAACTGACGTGTTAATCAGGATGGTCTTGATTATGCTGCATAACAAGTAAACCCTGTAGGTTTTTTGTGGTATGACACAAGGATGTTTTATTTCTCATGCACACAAAGTCAGTTATTTGCACACCTCTCCAGAGAAGCTGTCCTTGCAGTGACTTTGTGATTCAGGCTATATCCATGGTGTGGTGATGCCATCTTAACACATGGATTCCAAGTCACCGTGACAGGGAAAGAGAGAGCCAACGGTTCCGCACAGACTCTTAAATATGTTGGCCCAGAAGTGGCGTCTGTCACTTCCCTTCACCACAGCATCTTGGTTCTAGCGCCTACAGGGATATTTGGTTTATGCAGATTTGGGCTGTGGAATTTAGTTTAAGAAAGAAATCCTCCCCCACCCCCATTTCCTTACATTAGCTTTCCCAAATGTAATGAATGGTTTTATCTACTTTGTTGTACATAACACTTGATGCCTATCTGTACGCTAGCATCAATCACATTTATATGTAATATAAATATATTAACATATATTTACATCTGCATGTAATGGCACCTTTTTCATTCAAGTATAGTTGATGTACTATATATATATATATATTTGTTTTTTGGGTTTTTTTAATACATTTATTTATTTTATTTATTTATTTTTGGCTGCATTGGGTCTTCGTTGCTGCACACGGGCTTTCTCTAGTTGCAGCGAGTGGGGGCTAACTCTTCATTGCAGTGCATGGGCTTCTCATTGTGGTGGCTTCTCTTGTTGCGGAGCACAGGCTCTAGGCGCGTGGGCTTCAGTAGTTGTGGCACGTGGGCTCTAGAGTGCAGGCTCAGTAGTTGTGGCGCACGGGCCCAGTTGCTCCGCGGCATGTGGGATCTTCCCACACCAGGGATTGAACCCGTGTCCCCTGCATTGGCAGGCGGATTCTTAACCACTGCGCCACCGGGGAAGTCCCCTATATATATATTTTTGGCCGCAGTGCATGGCTTTCGGAACCTTAGTTCCCTGACCCAGGGATCCAACCTGTGCCCCCTGCAGTGGAAGCATGGAGTCCTAACCACTGGACTGCCAGGGAAGTCCCGATGTACAGTATTATGTGTTACAGGTGTACAAGATAGTGAGTCACAATTTTTAAAGGTTATACTCCATTTATAGTTATTATAAAATATTGGTTATATTCCCTGTGTTGTACAGTATATCCTCGTAGCTTTTTTTATCCATAATGGTTTGTCTCTCTTAATCCCCATGTAATGACATCTTTAGACTTATTTTTGATGAATTTAATTGTGTCATAGCAGAACTTCCATCACAGTGGATCACGCCTCATGCCATGGATTTCAGACTATCAGTTTATACCTTGGGGATAGATGTAGGTCCCTCTGTCATGTATGAAAAGCTCCAAATTAATCACATTTTTGTCTATCCCATTTGTCTTAACCCTGATCAACCCAGATATGTGAAGTGTTCAAAATTCGCAAATATGCATTGATATTCATGGATCAATGTATCAGCAAAGCCTGGAAAGGAAGGCTAATGGGAACTAAAGATACACTAAGACCATAGACGTAGTGGAGGGCTTGGGATCTGGTAAAAGGCTAAGATTGTAGGGGGATAGGTTTTATACAATTATGCATGTTTTGTAAATAAATAAATAAACAAATGAAAAGCTTATAAGTTATAGTAAAGGAGATAGACCCCCCAGCTAAGAATTTCCTCTTTAGAGCTATTACTTTATCCTAATCCAAAGTGGAAGATGACAGAAGAATAGCCATGTTTAGCATCAGAAACATATTTAGCTGTTTAAACTAATGACTGAATTGGGGTTTACAGACCAATTTCTTGCCTAAATCTTAAGGGAAAAGGAAACAGCTTCTTGGCAGTTAAGAAATCTAATACAGTGTATGCAGAGCAAATAATAATACCAAGTCAAAACAGGAAGAGGGAAGAAGCACCCTTACACAGACTGCCGTGCACGCAGAGAATCTTAGTTCAACATTCAGGTTTTCTTTAGCACTATTTTCTCAGCTGTTATTCATCGTGGTGGAAAAGTGGAGAAGACCTACAAGGACTACATATTATCGGCAGCCGCCAAAACTGTGACACTGTTGCTCTTTACACATATAAGTATAGTCCATCCTCCCCCAAACCCAGTGGGGTAGGCACTATTTATTATGAACTTTACTTAACAGAATGGCACAGAGCAGTTAGATCTTGCCCAAAGTGACACAGCAGGTAGGTAGCAGCACCAGGACTTAGTCTTATTACCTGGGTTTGGGAGCCTTGCTCTTACCCTCCAGATTATCCCATCTTTCTGATCAGTGACAGAATCCAAAGATACTCCAAAACATTGAAGAAATAAGGAAGGACTGGAATGGGAGAGCAGTTTGCCCAGCATCTATATGTAAGAAATTTAGTGGTGATCCCAGAATGGCTGAAGTACCAGCCTCCTGATTAGCTCAGCCTTTAATCAGTTTGGGGATGAAAAGGAATTTGGCACAAGAGAAGCAATGGCATCAATCGTGGTGTGTATCTGAGAAAGGTAAAAATTGAGAAAATGTTTCTATTGCCAGAGCAGTGCCTCCAGATGAAAGGAGCACATGTCATAACGGGATTACACAGTGTATTTGGAGAATGTGTATTAGTGTATGTGTGAGTATGTATTTAATGAACTACCACGGGCTTGTGAATAAAGAATATGACAGGACTGAAAGAATCAGTATAAAAAAATCTCTTGTTCTCAGAAATTTCAAATACTATTAGATATGTCAAAGGGAAACAATAGTCATCTAAAGTTGGATGTGATGGAAAACAACAGTAAAAAAACAAGCAGAAGGAGCATTATGATACTTAACAGATGATGCTACTCAAGGAATCAGATGAAAGAGCTGCCCTGGAGATATTTCCCAGAAGACTGATAGTTTGCACTGTGGCTTAGAGGGTGGGGGAGGTGTATTTCAGCAGATTTGGAATATTACGTAGTACGATGTGTGGTGGGGACTCAGTAAAAAAAAGACTAAATTCAAGGGGGTGTAGGTTTTACTTGTAAACTTGACATCGAGTTTACATTACTCATACAGGATACAGAAAAAGAGAGAAAGAATACTGAATGGGGATCATTCATAGCGCATGGCTTTTGATCCATGTTTAATTGGGTACCACCAACCCCCGCGTTAGCTTTCATTTTAATTAGTGTTGAGGAAGAGCAGGAGAACACATTCTGAGAGCAGTGCTATATTAAGAAGGGCTCTGCAAAAAAAAAAAAAAAAGAAAAGAAAAGAAGATTCGACTGGAAAATCTGCTGAAGGGTGCCTGGGAGTAGGTGGGAAAGTTGGGGGAAGTCAAAAAACCAAGTAGAGCTGCGCCGTGGCAGGAGACACCTGGAAAGTGATAATCAGTAAAACCTAGAGAAAATTGCCACCGAATTAGATGGAAATTTTGGTATTGAGGAATCCAGAAAAGACCGGCGGGATGCAGTCCACACATTGATGCAGAAGTTATATTGCAAACGTCTGAATTGTCCTAACTCTCCTCACTCATCAAGCTCACTTCTTCGCCATTATTCATCCTTCCCCCTGCAGTGTTTTCTTGGATTAATTCAGTCAAATGGTTACTTATCATGGTCCTACACTATGAGCTTGGCATTGGGCAGTATATAGAAAATACAAAACACAATACCTGCCCTGCCAAGTGTACATCGCTTTAGTGGAAAGAGTACCAACTTTTGGATCCAATAGGAGTGAGTTGATATATGCTAAGATACTCAGCCGTGTGATTGCAGGCCAGTCAGACCATTTCCCTGAGGCTTTTTCTTAACCATAGAAATGAGATAATAGTGTTGGGGTGCTGATTACATGAGATAATATATCTCTACTGTAACAGGTGTTGAATGCATGTCAAAACTCTTCTAATCAAGGAGAGCATTCTCCTGGGGAAGTCAAGGCCAGTGCCATTAGGGCAGCACGAAACAATGTGCGTTCTCAATGGCAATGATCGAGACCAGCATTTTGTAAAAGTATGTTCTACAGAATCCTAGATCCCTGGGCTGTTAATAGCTGTTTCGGGAATGGGGAGAAAGTTTCTAATCTGGGGACATTCTTGGTTAACCAAAGTTAAATGAATTTCTACATTGCAGGGCTGGTCAGATCTTTTAATGTGCCAGAAGGCATTGTGAATCCCAGGTTGGAGATTTGGGAGCAGGTGGGTGAGGAATGAAATAGGCAGTGTTTCCCAAACCTATTTGCTGAAGAATTATTGTTGGGTACTCTTGTTTTATGGGACATGTTAGAGAGTGGTGGAATGTTATGAGAAAGCTTGTATTCAGAGCAGTGGGAGATTTCAGAGAGGGGAAGATTTCATACAGGAGATCAGAAGTCGAATGGAGTCTCATGGAATGATTGAGGGTCTTGGTGACAGGAGACTGTCCTAATTATCTATTTCCTCAATGCCCAGTATATAGTAGGTATTCAGCAAATATCTATGGCAAGGTTATTGACAGATTATGGTCTGAATGATATGATGAAGGTGTGGAGACATTCTGATGGAGGGGAGTGGCCAGGAGAGGCAGTGATGTGACAAGAATGGAGGTGGCTCCCTGGTGAGTCAATGAGTAGGCCAGTCTGAGTGAGGTGGGAGTGCCATTTGGACAAGCCGGGGGAGGTCAGTGGAGTTAAGTAAAGGGAAGTCAGATTGTACTGGACCTTGAATGTCCGGCAGAAAGCTCAGAATGGCAGACACAGGGTACCGCTATAGCCTTGAACCCGGAACTGGAATAAAAGCCAAGTTTGAAGGTTAGCTTTCCAGTGCTACACAGGAGGGACCATGTGAAAAGCCTGGGTGCTGGCTGGAAGCGGATGGAGTGTCCAGGTGGCTGTGATAAGGTCCAAGGTAGTGGCAGTAGGCATGGTGCTCAGCCAGAATAGAAGGATGATGACACATCAGATATTCGAATGAAAAAATGAGAATGGGGACTTCCCTGGTGGCGTGGTGGTTAAGAATCTGCCTGCCAGTTCAAGGGACATGGGTTTGAGCCCTGGTCTGGGAGGATCCCACATGCCATGGAGCAACTGAGCCTGTGCGCCACAACTACTGAGCCTGCACTCTAGAGCCACAACTTCTGAGCCTGTGTGCTGCAGTTACTGAAGCCCTTGTGCCTAGAGCCCACGCTCTGCAACGAGAGAAGCCACCGCAATGAGAAGCCCGTGGACCACAACGAAGTGTAACCCCCGCTCGCCACAACTAGAGAAAGTCCACGTGCAGCAACAAAGACCCAACGCAGCCAAAAATAAATAAATTTTTAAAAAAAAGAAAAGAAAAAATGAGAATGACTTGGCGACTCATTAGAGAAGGATGAAGGTACGAAGAGCCTTTTCTTTCTCCTTCCCTTGCCCTAATCTGAGGTTTTCAGACCCTGCGCAGGTGTGAAGGTGAATCGTGAAGAGTGAGTTAATGTTATGGGCTGTCAGATGGAGCTTAGAACCGAGGTGTTGATTTTGACAAAGTGTGGAGGGAGGTGCAACTTACTGCACTTAAGTAAGAGGCTTCGCTCCATCTCCTGCTTGCACCTAAGAGGTACTTAGGGGTTAATGAATGTGTGAGGACTTTGTTTCATGAGTACTTACTGAGACCACCACTGGGCCAGTCAACAGTTCTACTCGGACAGCACCAAGATGCTGAGGGGAGAGCAGGTGATTGGTGTAATACTTTAGGTAGCGATGTACCTGAGAAAGGAACAGGTGTATGCACTGTAATTATTGCGGGTGGATTCCATCTTTTGGGTCCTTCTGCCTCCCTCTATCCCTCCTTTCCCATTCCTTTGTTCCTTCTTTCTTTCCTTTTAGCTTTTAAACATTTAAGTTAGACCGGAACATTCTCATATACGAAAGAGTGCTGAATATTAAAAGTGTGAGAACCGTCGCTCTTCCAAGTCAGCCGTGTACTTGTCCCATCTCTGTGATTCTTTCTCCAGCTGCTCTGTACAACATCTGTTTTACTTCTGGTTAAGTAGCAGGCAGCTTAGTGCCCATACAGGCTTCTAGAGAACAAATGTCATTTGTGTACTCTCGGGTTTACCTGCTTTATTTGTTATTTCAAAGAATCAGTTTGGGCCACAACAGTGCGAGGCCCACATACCGGAAAAAAAAAAAAAAAAAAGAATCAGTTTGCATTTATTTTTCTTTTCCATATTATTGTTTGCTATCTTGTTACTCTCAGCTTTTATTATAGTTTAGTCGCCTTTTCCTAGTTTTTTAAGTTATCATTGTCTTTTATACTGTCTTAGAATGTGTATTGAGTTCACTTATTTTTAGTATTCCTTATTTAATAATGAAGGCATTTAAGGGCAAATATTTCCTGACGCCAGCTTGGGCCATGTCGCGCAGGGGGGTATTTTTGGTTTTGTTTTTCTTTTTGTTTTTGGCTGTGCCGTGCAGCTTTCAGGATCTTAGTTCTCTGACCAGGAATTGAATCCCGGCCCTGGCAGTCAGAGTGTGGAGTCCTACCCGCTGGACCACCAGGGAATTCCCTGTCCCACAGTTTTATATGAAATATTTTCTGTTTCATTGTTTAAAGAAAGGTGAAAATTACAGTTTTGATTTTTCTCTTTTATTTAAGGATTGCCCAGGAATATTTCATTTCCAAGTAGTTGAGGTTATCATTATTTATTTATAATTTCACTGGATGTGATCAGAGAATGCAGTCTGTAAAGTTCCTACCTTTAAATTTGTTTAAGGATTTGTTAAAAAAACATTTTTTTGAAAAGTCAAATATGCAGTCAATGTAAGTGTGCCATAAATATTCACAGAAAATTACCTATTTTGTGTTTTTTATATATGCCCATGCATGCACATATATATGTCAGGTTTCTTGTTGTTGTTTTGTTTGTTTGTTTGTTTTTTAGGTTTGTTGTTTTTATCACTCATTGCTTCTCAGTCCTTATTTTGTTATTCTACTGCTATTCAGTTTTAAACAAAGTATAATAAAACCACTCACTATACTTGTATTTTTATCCTGTTTTTGCATTCTTAAGAATTTTTGCTTTATAATTTTTTAGTTGTTTTATTTGTTGCAAACGAATTTGCGATGATTAGTCCTTCTTCCTAAATTATGTCTTTTTACGTTCTGTTTAGTGTGTGGTTAACTTTTCTTAATATTAACATTGTCACTCTTGCTTTAAACTTGTTTGCATTTGCCTGGTATGTTTTACCCATCTATTTTCAAATGTTATTAATGAGTATGTATTAGAAATGACATATAACTTGGCTTGCTTTTTTAGCCTAATGTATCAGTCTTTGTCTTTAATAGGAAAATTCAGTCCTTTGATATCTAGTGTAATAACCAATGGACTTGATTATATTCCTTCATCTTAATTTGATAGCAAATATGTCTATTCTTTATTAAATACCATTCACACTCGCTAATACTAAACAGTTACTCGAGTTTTAGTCTTGGGACTTCTCTGGTGGCGCAGTGGTTAAGAATCCGCCTGCCAATGCAGGGGACACGGGTTCGAGCCCTGGTCCGGGAAGATCCCACATGCCGCGGAGCAACTAAGCCCATGCACCACAACTACTGAGCCTGCACTCTAGAGCCCACGAGCCACAACTACTGAGCTTGCGTGCCACAACTACTGAAGCCCATGCACCTAGAGCCTGTGCCCCACAACAAGAGAAGCCACCGCAATAAGCCCACGCACCACAATGAAGAGTCACTCCCGCTCACCGCAACTAGAGAAAGCCCGCATGCAGCAGTGAAGACCCAACACAGCCAAAAATAAATTAAAAAAAAAAGTTTTAGTCTCGACAAACCGCACTTGACATGACGGTAGGAGCTCCAAGTGAAAATGACTGTTACACAGTCGGAGATAGAAGAGGACCAGGACCTGAGCCAGGAAACAAGACTGGACAGAAGCGTATTGGCAGTATCTGCTCTATTACGGTTCTCCAGAGAAACAGAACCATAGGTTAGAGATAGAACAAGAGAGAGCATGAGAGAAAGTGACTGATTCAGTTTAAGGACTTGGCTGCCACAGTCGTAGGGAGTGATAAGTTTGAAATCTGTAGAGCAAGCTGGGAGGTTGGAAATTCAGGTACGAGTTGATGTTGCTGCCTTGAGTCCAAGATTGGCAGGCCGGAAACTCAGGCAGGGTTTCTGTGTTACAGTGTTGAGGGAGAATTCCTTTTTTGGAAACTCTAAGTCTTTGCTCTTAAGGCAAAGGCTTTGATTGGATGAGGCCCACCCACACTATGGAGGGCAATCTGCTTGACTCAAAAGTGTGCTGACTTAAATGTTAATCACATCTAAAAATACCATCACAGCAGCATCTAGACAGTTGTTTGACCAAACAACTGAGCACCATAGTCTAGCCAAGTTGGCACATAAAATTAATCATCACCTCAGTACCATAGAAAAAGCTGACTAAATGTGAATGGATAATTTCTAAAGCAAATGACATCTAAAAACAAAAACAGAGCCACAGATCAAGGACTTAGCATTAGGGAATTACCACAGTTGGTTTCCATTGTTTCATTAAAAAATCCAAGTGTTCTTATGCTTTTGGTGATACTCTGTAGTGTGCTCTTGATTTACAAAATGTATCGTTGTTTTATTCTTTTGAACGTTGGTCAGTTTTTCTTTACACCAGAACTTCAGGTTGAAGGTGCTTTTTGAGAGCCTGCTGTTTTGTTAACCTTATCTGTTTCGTAGTGGTTCTGTTTGTCCCAGGGTTTTGAGCTGTAACATGTTAATCCTGTTCCATGAAGCCCTTGCAGGCCTCCATACAGCCCAAAGCTAAACAAATGCCACCGCTCCGCCGATGCTGCTATGCTGGTGGAACATCTCGGTCTGGACTGTTCCAGCCCCCATACCAGCTGTTGACTTGGTATATATGAGAGGATGTGCAGAGAGTCTGTGTTGCCCTTTACAATCCAGTATAGTCAACATTCCTTATCTGCGGGTGTTGCATCCATGGGTACGGAGGGCTGACTGTACTACAACACTTTGAATAAGGCACTTGAGCATTTGCAGATTTTGGTACCTGCGGAGGTCCTGGAACCAGTCACTGGTGGATAACAAGGGACGGCTGTATATATTTTCAGATTAGTCTGCTAAATAAATCTTTTCAGCATAGCTTAGTTTAGTTACTATTTAGTATCTCCAATTATAAGCAAATTATTTTATTGGAGCATAGTTGATTTACAATATTGTGTTAGTTTCAGGTGTACAGCAAAGGGATTCAGTTATAAATATGTGTATATATATTTTTCAGACTCTTTTTTTTCAGACTCTTTTACATTATAGGTTATTATAAGATAATGAATATAGTTCCCTGGGCTATACAGTAGGGCCTTGTTGTTTATTTTATATATAGTAGAGTATATCTGTTAATCTCATACTCCTAATTTATCCCTCTCCGCTTCCTCTTTGGGAACCATAAGTTTGTTTTCTATGTCTGTGAGTCTGTTTCTGTTTTGTAAATAAGTTCATTTGTGTTACTTTTTAGACTCCACATTTAAGTGGTATCATATATTTGTCTTTCTCTGTCTGACTTACTTAGTATGATAATCTCAAGGTCAATCCATGCTATTGCAAATGGCAAAATTTTCATTCTTTTTCACAGTTGAGTAATATTCCATTGTGTGTATGTCTCTGTGTGTGTGTGCCACATCTTCTTTATCCTTCATCTGTTGATGGACATTTATGTTGCTTCCATGTTTTGACTATTGTAAATAGAGCTGTTTATGAACACTGGGGTGCATGGATCTTTTCAAATTAGAGTTTTCACATTTTCCAGATATATGCCCAGGAGTGGGATTGCTGGATCACGTGGCAGCTCTCTTTTTAGTTTTTTAAGGAACCTCCACTGTTTTCCACAGTGGCTGCACCAATTTACATTCCCACCAATAGTGTAAGAGGGTTGCCTTTTCTCCACACCCTCTGCAGCATTTATTGTTTATAGACTTCTTAATGATGGCCATTCTGACCAGTGTGAGGTGACGTCTCATTGTAGTTTTGATTTGCATTTCTCGAATAATTAGCGATGTTGAGCATCTTTTCATGTGCCTGTTGGCCATCCGTATGTCTTCTTTGGAGAAATGTCTGTTTTGGTCTTCTGCCCATTTTTTGATTGGATTATTTGGGTTTTTTGACATTGAGCTGTATGAGCTGTTTGTATATTTTGGAAATTAAACCCTTGATGGTCACATCATTTACAAATATTTTCTCCACATCTGTAGGTTGTCTTTTTGTTTTGTTTATGGTTTCCTTTGCTATGCAAAAGCTTATAAATTTGACTGGGTCCCATTTGTTTATTTTTGCTTTTGCTTATTTTGCCTTGGGAGACTGATCTAAGAAAATATTGCTACAATTTTTGTCAGAATGTTTTGCCTGTCTTCTCTTCTAGAAGTTTTATGGTGTCATGTCAATTACAAGGAATTTTATTAAACTAGGGATAGCAGTGCCTGGTGGTTAAGCACACGCGTTTTGGTGGGGTTTTTTGTTTTTTATTTTATTTTATTTTTTTGTCTGTGCCACACAGCCTGCGGGATCTTAGTTCCCTGACCAGGGATCAAGCCCGGGTCCCCTGCCTTGGAAGCGTGGATTCGTAACCACTGGACCGCCAAGGCATTACCAAGCACATGAGTTTTGGATTCAAATCTTGGATCTGCCTGGATTCAAACCGAGATTCCAACCCTTAGTAGCCATCACTCAAATTACCTAACCTCTCTTAGGCTCACTTTCCCTTTCTCAACATGGGGATATCCATCATTCTTGCATCATACTACTGTTATGAGGCTTAAATGACATAAAGATTGGTTATTTTCATTATGAAAGTACTATTTTTTTTCTACTCAAAGTGGTATTCCTTTTCTACGTGACACTTCTAACTCATGTTTTTAAGAAACAAAAATTCAGGCCATCAGTGGTGAAAGCCAGTGTCTTTCCCCAGTTATTTGTGTTCCTGTCTTTCCATGGACTTTTTCAGTGAGCAGCTTTCTATGTCTGTTATAAAATAGGTTTGATGAAACAAATTCAAGAGAAAGAATTTATATGCCATCCAAGTCCATCATGGCTACCTAAAATGTTGCTAAATTTAGAAACAAAACAGCCCAGGAGTATGCATATATCGAGCTTTGACTGGGTCACTGTGGTGCTAAGTTGCTCTTAGGCAAATCGCAATGCTGCAGTGCTGTTAAAGCTTCATCCTACCTGATGGTTTCCTCATTTGGGGGATGGTAGGAAAAATCAGAAATGGACTGGTCACCTTTCAGCAAACCTTGGCCTTTCTGCACAGCCCTCACATGTGTTGTCCTTACTGCCGAGATTACTGCTCAAAACTTTCCCCACTCTAAATAGTTCAAGATTGTCACGTATCATAATGATGTCATTGTTTTGGTTACAGAGTCTTTGGTCAGTGATGCATGAATGGGTTAATCTAAAGTGGCTTTCACATCTGAGTTATTTGTGGGACTGTCTCCACTTGCCTGACTCTCAGATTCTGACTCTTCTCCCTCTCTTTTCCAAGCTTGAATTCAGCAAGTAAAAGCTGAGATATTGTCATTTCCTAAATAACCCAAAGGAAAGATCTGGCGTAATTTATAAGCACTCTGATGGTTGCATCAACTCTCCCACGCTCCTCTCCCTAATGGAACTTTGAGGAATAACCCTAAAGTTGAATAGAGCCTCCACGCCATCTTTTATTTTCATTTATTTATTTATTTTTGCGGTACGTGGGCCTCTCACTGTTGTGGCCTCTCCCGTTGCGGAGCACAGGCTCCGGACGCGCCGGCTCAGCGGCCATGGCTCACGGGCCCAGCCGCTCCATGGCATGTGGGATCTTCCCAGGCCGGGGCACGAACCCTTGTCCCCTGCATCGGAAGGCGGACTCTCAACCACTGCGCCACCAGGGGAGCCCTCCACTCCATCTTTGAATTTCACCGAACAAAGCCTAGATCTGGTTATTGCTTGTTTCTGTTTGTTTCACACTGTCTGTGCCCCACTGGGTAAAGCACGAGCATGGCCTTCATCTGGATGTGTTTCCATCTCACAGAGGCAGTAATTGAATCTCTGACATAGCCTTGCCTCCGAGGAGTGTTCCAACTCAGGCTGCTATCTTAAACCCATGTAGTTCTCGGTTCCCTTAGAAGGTAATGTCCCATCTGTGGACTGTGAAGGATGGTGATGCAAAACTCTCAGAAGAGTCAAGGTTGGGGATCCAAAGCATCTACTGTTGCTTCCATGCAAAGAGCCATCCTGAGTTTGTGAACATGGTGCTTTTACCTATGACCCTCTCTGCAAATACCTGGGCAGCTTCAGCACGGGGCCCGGTAGTGGGGGGTTAGTATTTGCTCTCTGACCTTTGAGGACAGAGCTGTTGAACCTGTCGCAGTTTGCAGCAGGAGCTATGGCAAATGAGATCAGGCTGCACCCTCAGCCCCTGCTGCTCCCAGGATCCTGCAGTGTTATAGTAGATGCTACTGGAAGCTGCCTTCAGGTGCTCCCCAGCTCCCCGCTCAGCCCCACTGAAGAATTTTCCATGATGGCATTTGACAACCATTTGACAATATTATTATAAATTCTCACAGATTTGGAGGAAGTCCCATTCAAACCTTTCTGGTACCTCGACATCATGGATCTTGGACTTGGGGGGTATGCGGTGTGTCTGGGGTGAATTTAGAGGTGAGAAGAAAAGGTGCTGAGCCCAGTGTCACCAAGAGGGATTGGGCACAAATCTGGGGACTCCATAAAATTTGGGATAGTGAAAAGTGAATGAATGAAAGAAGGATTGAATATCTTAGAGCCTATTGACCCTTCCCAAGAAAAGTCAAGAACATGGATTTCAGTGCTATTGTGGTAACATATATAAACTAGGACAAACGTACAAAAGATGTGAGTACGTTAGGAAAGAGTTAAAAAAATTCTCAGCACCTTCTCCTACCACCTCTGCAAACACAGAGGCCAAGAGAAAATGCACACCACACACACACACACTCTCTCTCTCTCTCTCTCTCTCTCTCACATTCCAGCAAAGAACCCGTTTTGCAAGTTTTGCTGGTAAAAAGCAGGAAGGGGGTTGCTGGAGAGTGGAGTAGAAAAGCCTTAGAAGTATTCATAGAAGGTTTTTCAAAACCCAAGTTTCCAACGTAACTTTATCCTGCAGAGAGAGGCACATGGCCCACTGTAGGTTTTTCTTCAACCGATTAAGCGCATTGTTGGACAGGGAGGGGCAGATTAACGAATGCCTATAATTTTGATCATTGTTTTCTGCAAAACAGCTCAGGCTTTGAAAATGAAGCCATCGTTCTTGGCAGAGTTTCTGCCAACAGCACAAATTATACTGTACAGAGATCCAAAGCCCCTAAAAAGGTTTCATTAATGAACAATTTCAGATGATTGTTTAAGTCTTCGCCCGACAGGTAACGTTGGCATGTAAGCAGGTGGGGTTCAGGTTTCCGTGGAGATTTATGATGTCATGCTTGAAAGAGCATGTCAAGACAGCCAATTTAACAAGTAGCTACTCAAAAAGTCCTATAGGCTGGAAGTAGCTTTTATGCAA
Source organism: Orcinus orca (assembly GCF_937001465.1). Lineage (NCBI taxonomy): Eukaryota > Metazoa > Chordata > Mammalia > Artiodactyla > Delphinidae > Orcinus > Orcinus orca. Next base: position 11,616,020 of record NC_064560.1, on the reverse strand, counting down.
ATGACAAAAGAGTTTCACTGGGAAAAACTGCAAAAGAAAACAGTAGAGACATGGAGGGGGGTTTACCTGACAGCTCGGAAGGATGACCCCGGAGTCCATTAGAGACAACAACTTCCAGGAGCCGAATTAGATTTTTCTGCTTCAACGGCCGCTTCACCTGTGGAGCTCCAGGTATGGGTAAATATGGTTTTTTTTTTTCTTCTGAGTTATTGCCAAAAATTATTTGGAAACATTGAGGTCTCTTTCTCTGCATTGTTCTCTTGGCAGGAAGCATTGAATCAATAAGCATGGCTTTCCCACACTGAATATTCGAGCGCTCACGCTTCAGGGCTGTTTTTTCAGGGCTTTTTTTATTGAATGAACTGAGATTTTTGAATAGAGTTGAAAATCAAGTGATGCATTATGCGTTCTGCTGATTCTGCCCTGTGAATAATGCTGTAAAAATGCGTAGGTAAGGATTAGAAGGATGACCTGAGAATTGAGATACTATATGTATTTGTGGATTATTCCCAGATGTTGGTTTCTTTCTCTCTTTTTAATTTTTTTCTTTAAACTCTTCGAACAGAACTGAAATTGGGACTATGTGTATTTCTGTATTTTCAAGTTGCAAACTACAACCCGTGGAATATTACAGAAACAGGTTTATGAACATTGCACTTATTTTTTAAGTGTGTCTGTATATTTTTTCTCACAGAGGCATTTTATAAGACTAGAAAAATATCCTGTTTGAGATATCAGAGTTTCTGGACTTGAGGGAAGCAGGAATTGTAAATCCTGAGACAGATAAAGGCTTCTAGGGTGGGGGAGTGCTTGATAAAAGTAGTTTTTAAAGCGCGCTTTCAGAAGGAAACCTTACTTCGGTGGTACGAGGTTTTCTGTTTGCATCAGTTACTAGCAAGACTGCGTAAACAGTCTTGCCTGCCATATGGATGTGATAACAATCACCGAAGGTAGCTGTGTGTCTGCAAAGTTGACTTAAAGGGGTTAGTTTGGGGACATCAGGGTGCGATATGAGTAGTTAGGTCCACCAAGCTTAAAAGGCAATGAAAATCACATTTTTTTTTTCTCTTTCATACACTGCATAAGGTGAAAGCACAGAGTTAAGAATAAAGATAACCTGTGCAATGGGAATTTGGGCTTTTGAAAGCAAAACTATTTAGGAGCACGTGGACAGGATTTAAACTATTTTAAAAACTAATGTCTGAGAATGAGAGCCTCCTGAAATTTGGCCATCAGCTAATGTAGGTTAGCATCTGCATTGATATTCATGTTAAATGGTTGGGTTACCACAGTTATTGCAGAAAATTCGAGTGGCAGAGAATTCTGCCCCTAACATCAGAATGCCTGGGTGTTGAATCCACCTCCTACCTGTGCAACCTTAGCAAAGTAAATTCATGTCCTTAAGCCTCAGTGTTCTCCTCCGTAGGATGGGAGTGATAATTGTGGCATGGTGAGGATTAAATGACAAAATATATATTGCACAGTTCTCAGAATACAGGCTCCACGTGTTGACGATTGTTTTTGTTTACTACTTTTGTGGTCCTGGACCGTTTGTAAAGTGTTTTCATCTTTTCCTTCATCTTATCATTGTAACAGCCCAGTGGGATTAGCAGAATCTTTTCATTCCCACTTTACAGATCAAGAAACCCTGGTTCAGAGAGATACTGAAATATACAACACGATAAGCCATCCTTCTACATTTCCTGCTATTTTTTCCTCCTTTTAGGGGTCTCTAAAAAAAATTAATGTGTTCCTGGAATAACTCCCAGTGGCAACTATTATTTCTATAAAGTAATTAAAATACAAAATGCTAAGTGTGTCAAAGGAGCTAGGTTATTCACGTTTTTACATTAATTATATGCGACATTTTTTTTCTTGACAGGCCAGAGAAGTGATATTAATTTACTTTTTACTGGCACCTACTGATAGGAGCTTATCACTGCAGAGGCTTATGTGGTTAACTCTTACCTGCCTGCGATTTTTCTGGGCCCTGCAAGAAGAGTCAGGTTTTGCTGTTACCTGAGCAGGAAACCAAGTCACCAGGAGGCCGTGGGAATGGCCACAGAGAGCTCGGGGTCGGACACACTGTCTTTTCTCCTTTGTCTTCTAGACCTTGGCAACTCCCTCCCTTGTCTACCTCCCAGACCAAAACAGCCCATAATTGTATTCTACATCCATTGTGTGTCAGAGACAAATATGTTTTTCTTTGTGTTATTTTTAACAGCAGGGTTTCCAGCCAGAGAAAACACTCTGTTAGTTCCAGCGTTTTCCTAATGACTTGTCCGATGTTACCAAGTTGTCCACATCAGACTGTTCAGAATTGTTCGGGTTCCCCACTCCTAGAAGAAGGCTCTTAGCAGGAGTGGTGGGTAGATTCATCGAGTGGAATCCTGAAGGTGTTCTGATCTCTGAGCTGCTGAGGGCGAACTCATTCTGTCCCAGGTAATTCATTAAATGTGGTCATCTGAACGTCAGCAGGCTGTATGGTACCCAGTGCTGTTTGGGGACCCTGGGAAAAGCTCTGATTATCTCAAGGGCAGATCTCTGAGTCTGAAAGCAAAGGTTGATTTCATTCAGAGTTTCAGTCCCAAATATGAACCACCACGCTGCAAGTTGAAAGTAGAAACCAGTCATGAAATCAAACAGCCACAGGGTGCTGAATTCCACATTGGTTCGGAGTCACTCATGTATATTCTTATAATTTTTTTTCCCCACAGACTCTGTTTTAGAAGTCCATTAAGCTTTTTATTACACTTAATTGTTGTATTGCTCAGAGATTATCTGCTGACTCATAAGCAGTGATTGCATCTAGAAGCAGGTTTTGCACCCAGTGGGGTTGAATAAAGATTTATTGAATCACAGGGACTGTGCACACAAGGGTTCAAGGGCCAGGTTTCCTGGGTTCGAATCTTGTCTCCATTACTCACTAGTAGCAAGGTTTCCTGTTGAAGAACATATGTAGGTCTATTCATACTACCAATAAAATGTAGCATCTGAATTTTAAAAGCCTCTTAGCACAGGGATTAGTGATCTTTAAATACAGTTGACCCTTGAACAACGCGGGTATAAAATCCACGTATAACTTTTGACTCTCCCCAAATTTAACCACTGATAATAGCCTACGGCTGACCGGAAGCCGTACCGATAGCGTAAACAGCCGGTTAACACCTATTTTGTATGTTATATGTATAATATACTGTATTCTCACAATAAAATAAACCGGAGAAAAGCAAAAGTTAAAAAACCGTAAGGAGGAGAAAATACATTTACAGTATACATACGTATTTATTGAAAAAAGTGGACTGACCTAGTTCAAACCCATGTTGTTCAAAGGTCAACTGTATTATACTTTTCTCTTTTAAAAACGTTTTGGAGATTTCTTCTTCAGAAAGAAAGGCACTGAAATCTCACAGTTCAGGAAGTGGAACTAGGACTTGCTCTGGGGGATGTGTGCGTAAAGCTCTTCCGAGTGGGGGTGAGGCTAGAAGCTGCTTAAGGCTCAGGCCCTTGTCCTTGCTATTCATCAATTTAACTTTGTCAGAAACACTGCTATATGGATGTGATAACAATCGCCGAAGGTAGCTGTGTGTCTGCAAAGTTGACTTAAAGGGGTTAGTTTAAGTTAAATTTAAATTTGTCAGAAACACTCCTGTTTAGAAGCTGATGGGGAGTTGTTTCCAAAAATCTATTTATTAAAAAAAAAACACGTCATCCTGGAAAATGGTGGCATCCCAGTTGATGTTGCTTTTCTCTTCAGTGTGAAGCCCTGAAGGGACCAGCAGGTGGACTGAGAAGGGCCTTCCCTCCTCCTGTCGGTTTTCTTTCCTTAACTTTTTCTTAAGCAGGAGAAACATAATTCACTGGAAGCAAAAATTCCTCAGGGACCTGAGTTTGGGATTTGTTTCTATGATGAATTGTGAAACACCATGGCCGGGCTCCGAGTATGAATTTTGGCCACTGCGTATTTCAGGGTGAAATTTTCTTTTTTTTTTTTTTACATCTTTATTGGAGTATAATTGCTTTACAATGGTGTGTTAGTTTCTGCTTTATAACAAAGTGAATCAGTTATACGTATACATATGTTCCCATATCTCTTCCCTCTTGCGATTCCCTCCCTCCCACCCTCCCTATCCCATTCAGGGTGAAATTTCCTCAGAAATCATTCCGATATGGATTGCTTTCTTGTAAACTTCCCGTCCTGTGCATTTAACTTGTAACCTGATGAGAGAAAATATGGGAGAGAAGCCTTTTTTTTTTTTCTGGAAGCATAATATCAAGGTAGACAGGGTTCTGAGGTTACCAAATCTGCTCTCTCCTGTGCAACCAAAACAAGTCCTCCTTGGCTTGTGCAGACGGTTGTGTAACATCTGTGCACCTGGAGGTCTTGGAGCCCGTGGGTTGTGGTGGAAAGGATGGAATTCCGGGCAACCTTAGGGAGGGAGGGAACAGAGGGGGCAAAGGTTGGAGACTGGGGTGAGCTTTATACCAATGACAGGAAGTTCCGCTGCTTTTGCGTCCAGACTTACAGGCAGCGGGAAGAATTTTGAACTACTCCTTTGTACGAATGGCAAGAGTGAATGTAAAGTATTACGCGTTTGGAGAAATCCCTTCTCTAGAGATCTTCCAGAGAGGAGCATACAACTGATTTTATGTGATGACCTGAGGACAGTCAGTCCAAGGTAAAGGCAGGTGATAGCTTTTCTGGCCTCTTACAGCCCTAGGATTCTAGCCGGTGGTCTCCCCTCACACATGGTTCACTTCACTTCCACCCCTGCCTGTTTGCTCAAGACTAAGCAACAGAAGTGATAGTGGGTTTCCCATCAGCATTTTCACCAGGGTTCACCAACGCAGGTGGTCACGTCAGTCCCCGTAAACCCGACGGTGGCACCGTCCTCCAAGCGGTTTGGATGGCACAAGGCAGAAAGCAAAGACCCCATCAGGGGGTGTTTTTGATTGATCCCTAGTGCGCACTGTGAACTTTTCGGAAGGGACGTTCTTGGGCCTTACGACTTGCCACTCAGAAGGAAAGCAGTCTGCTGCCACACACGCTTTTTGGAATAGCTGACAAAACAGATTCGGATGGACCCTTGGTCATTTTCAGTCTTTGACATTAAGAATGTTTGTAAACACCCCTGAGAATGTCACATGGATGTCAAGTCGCAATAGGCATTAGTCGGGTACATGTGTCACCATCACGCAGCCTCCTGGTGCAGAGGGACAATTTTTAAAAATCGTCCTGTTTGCATTTTGCACCAGGAAAGGTTGCATGGGCCCCCTTCAACTTCAACTCTACCTCTATTCGAATCCTTTTTCAGGGTAAATTTTAAGACTGCAGAAGAGGGCAGCTCCAGCCCATTGACTCATAAAGGACCATTTTCAGTCTCTTCTTTGGGGAGTGTGTGCATGTGCTTCTGTGTGTATGTGTGTGTTTACAATGGTGAGAAGAGCCCGAACTGATTTAGAGCTATTCTGTCTTCAGAGCAATGAAAGTAGTACCCTATAATCTATTAACTTGACCCTTCTTAATTGCTGTTTCGATTGCTTCTTTTTTCTCCCCCTGTTATGAACAGCACTGCGGTGACCTTCTATGTGGCTGTGCACATGTCAGTAAATCCGAAGCACAAGTTCCTAGACGTCAGATTACTAGGTTTTTACTATTCATTTACAGGGCTTACTCACATTGAAAGGTATTGCCCAGTTTTCTCTCAAAAAGACTTAGCAGTTTATTCTGTCAGTATGAGTGCTTGAGAATCAGTTATGGTATGTTCAGATAATACAGTTCTGATAATACAGTCATGACAGTAGATGACGTAGGCTGGATGTGCAGGTGTGGACATGTAACCAAGCTGTATTAAATAAGCAGTATTATTCATGGAGCAATGTAGGTAGTGGGATCCCATTTATTTTTAAAAGGCTGGGTCCTGTGTGTATGGAAAAGCGTATCTATTTTCTGGGTACTTATTTTTCCGTTAAACATTTCTAGAATGACGCCTAGTAAATCAGAAAGAAGGACCAGTGGGCTGGTGAGGACGGAAGCTTTTTTTTTAACTTCTAGACTTCTCTACTATTTCTATTTTTATCTTGTGCATAATACTTCCCTGGAGGCCAGCCGTTTCCAGGTGGGCTGAGAGAGTGGCTTTCTCATGCACCAGCCCATGAGCAGATTTGTGCTTTGATGTAGTTGTCCCTTGAAGAAGGAGGTGGTTCTCTTTTTTTCCTTCTTCTTGGGAGCAGTTGCTTCTGATGGCACTAGTAACCTTATTCCCAGCAGAATTTTCCCTAAACCATTTTATTCCGGTCACGACCCCATTTATTTATTTATTTCTAAATAAATGCTCTTTGGGGTTCTGAGCCTTAGGTGTGTGTGGATTAAATATGTTTAAGCTGCCTGAGCTTGTCAACAAAAGCACTAAATTCACCTTCCCTTGGTCAAGTCATCCTCTGACCAATGGTATAGAACATTCACTTCACGTCCACATGAAAATACTTTACAACCAAACTTCACCCCTTGCCCGTTAGTGGGAATCCGTTTGGGATAAAGGGTACTTAGGCTTTTATGTTAAGTCTGTAACTATATAACTATGATTCGGTTTCCTCGGTGAAGAAAGAAAAAGCCCTGTTTTAACATAGAGAATATCTAGATTTGAAAAGACTTTTCTTTTACAAGTCAAGAATAGAAAGCATCATGTCAGAGGCTACCTTTTAAAAGAAAAGAAACATTTTTTTTATGCTCCCAAATCAGTGAAGAAAGCTTTAGACGTTATTTTAAACTCCAGCTCCTTTTTAATTCAGGTGCCCGGAATTCATTAAAACTGCAAGTGATGTCTACATTCCCTTCACACAAATCAGTACAGATCTCCACTGTAATTAGACTTTTCTTCCTTTCTCCTTCTCCAAAGCTACTTCTGAAACTTCACATTCTTTCCCGGATATATATTTTTTTGCTTCATAAAATATCCCAGTTCTTCTGCTAAACGCAAATATTTGCAAAAGAGAACCAATATAAAATAAATGCCTCTTAATGTGGTAGTTTGTGAATAAGTGTATGCCTGGCATTAGTTGGTTAACCAAAGAAATAATGAGGAATAACTGTGCTTAGAGAGAAAAGGGTAGGATAGTGGCTGTGATGTGCAAAACGAGGAGAGCTATAATTTAAGCAATTCCATTAAAGAGAATATAATTGCTGTAGCCCCAGGGTGGTGGCAGGTCACTCTTAAGCCTAACTGAACTTTTTCTGTATCATTAGAAAAATGGACCAAACTTCGGTATCATGGGGTAAATACAATATTTTCTTCCTCCAGGTTTTAGATACCACTGGCTTTTTAAGACATATACATCCAAATCTCAAATGCCTTTATGCATGCCAAGATAATACATTAAAAAATTTCCCTGTATGTGTTCAAACCACTGCAAATAAATACATTCTAATGCCCATAATTATTACTATATGCTAAGACTTTCACACAAGTTATCTCATAATCCTCTAAATGTAAATTAGGAAACCAAGGCTTAGAAAAATCTAGAGTTGATTCTTTTTTTTAAATTTAATTTTATATTGGAGCATAGTTGATTTACAGTGTTGTGTTAGTTTCAGGTGTACAGCATAGTGATTCAGTTATACATATACGTATAGCCATTCTTTTTCAGATTCTTTTCCCATGGAGGTTATTACAGAATATTGAGCAGAGTTCCCTGTGCTAGACACTAGGTCCCTGCTGGTTATCTGTTTTAGATATAGTAGTGTGTGTATGTCAGTCCCAAACTCCTAGTTGATTCTTTAGGCGACCGAGCTAGGATATGAACCCAGCAGTTCTGCTGCAAACCTACAGCATTTTCCTGGGACCCTGGAGGTGTTCGTTATGAAAAGCATTGTTGCTTTCACGAGGGTGGATTTCCAAACAGGGAACGATAATCATGCAGGGGGTGATTTACCTCTTGCCTCTGTAGTCTCACATTCTTTTGCACCTCCTACCTTTTTTGCCATTTCAACATTACTCCAAAGGGTGGTCTTGGAGAATCTGAGGGGTTGGAACAGCAGTTCATTTTGTTACTTGTTAGCAGGTTTTCTGAAGTCAAGCCTGGAGCTGGCGCGTCAGGAATGCACTCACGAAGCAACCTTCCTCTTGGCGTTAGAGGAGGAAGGCCTCCTGCATGCATCAAATCCCTTCCTTTAGAAACCTGCACTCTGTGTACAGACCTTTAGAATTCACTCTAGAGGAAGAATAGTACCTGGTGGTTCTTAGAAAATGAAAATTTACAAAATGGCGTGGCTCACACCCTTTGCATAATAACCTGCAAACACTCTCTCTCCCATTGCCAATATTTTTACGAGAGATTGCAAAAGTTCTTACTGGAATTGAAGGGACAAATTGGGCAACTTTCATAGGTAAATTCCTGGTGCAGGCCAGAATAAGTATGGGTCCCAGGCACCAGGCCTGGGGCCAGGTTCTCCAGACAGGCCTGGGCAAGGGCTTCTACAAATTTTTTTTTTTTTTTTTTTTGCGGTACGCGGGCCTCTCACTGTTGTGGCCTCTCCCGTTGCGGAGCACAGGCTCCGGACGCGCAGGCTCAGCGGCCATGGCTCACGGGCCCAGCCGCTCCGCGGCATGTGGGATCTTCCTAGACCGGGGCACGAACCCGTGTCCCCTGCATCAGCAGGCGGACTCTCAACCACTGCGCCACCAGGGAAACCCGAGAATCAGGAGTTTTTACATGCGAATCAAATTTCTTACATTAGGAGGGGAAAAAGAAATCAGACGATCAGTAAACACTGGGCTCAAATTCCTTTGTTAAAATTTCTAGAACTACGTTGCAGCTGTCCTGTTAAGATGGGGGGGGAGGGTAACAGATCCTTGGGGTCATCACAGCCCTGTACTTTCTATTTATTTTTTTTAATTTTTATTTTTAATGTTTGTTTATTTGGCTGTACTGGATCTTAGTTGCAGCACACGGGATCTTTAGTTGCGGCACGCAGGATCTTTAGTTGTAGCATGCATGTGGGATCTGGTTCCCTCACCAGGGATCGAACCCGGGTCCCCTGCATTGGGAGTGTGGAGTCTTAGCCACTGGACCACCAGGGAAGTCCCAGCAGCCCCCTACTTTCCATCCCACACCTGTCTCCCTTACCTGCCTGACTCACATCGCACCGTTTTTGTTCTATGTAGGCTTGCTCCATGGCGCACTGTTGGTGGGAGGAATCTGGCCTTTGTTGTTGGACAGAGTTAGGTTTGGGAACTGGTTCTGCCAGTTTTCTTTGTGTGGTCTTGGGCAAGTCCCTTAATCTAAGGAAGCTTCCATTGCTGCATCTGTAAAAAAAAAAAAAAAAGGCTAAGACCTCCTACCCAGCCAGGTGGTTTGCAGATCAGAGACAGTGTGAGAAGTACTTACCCCAGTCCCTGGCATGTAGTAGATGCTCAATTCACAGAAACAACATAATGGAAACATCTCATAAAGCATTTTATAAGAGAGGATCAGTGTCTACCCATCCAAGTCTTAAATACTCATAGGTTGTTCAAGGTGGGAGGGAGCTAGAGATGCCTCACAAAACATCCTGGCTTTATGGAGAAGGACTCAAAGCTGGGAGTTGACTTGTCCCAGATTACTCTGTTACTTCAAGGCAAACAGGTCCAGAGCCAGTGACTTGCCACTGACCCACACAGAGGCCTTAGAGAGTGGCTTTGAGGATTAGGAATGTGAAAGTGCTTCTTGAATTATTGAGTGTGAGAATAATAAGGTAGTTTTGATTAGCATGGAGATGCACAGTGACTCAGGACTGTCGGATTTAGGAAGAATGAACTGTCATCCTGTCGTTCATTCATTCATCAGCATGGATTGAGTCTCTCGGTTGGACTGGTGCTCTGATTACAGCAAGCCTGACAAGGCCATTGCCTTCAGAGAGCTTAGACTCTAAAGAGCGGGTGGGAGGGGGAGGCAGAGGAGAAAACAGATACAGGGATGACTTCAGATTGAGAAAAAATGTGAAGGAAACGAGGAGGACTGTGTAAGGAGGAGCCCGTCATGCAAACAGTGGGGTAAGGCCCCAAGGAGGAGCCGTGAGCACAGGGGCCCCGAGGCAGGAAGTGCCCTGTGTGTCTGAAGAACCAGGTGGCCTGGGAGAGGCAGCTGGAGTCCTAGTTCGGAGTTTGGGCTTTATTCTTACTACAGTGCAAAGGGTTGTAATCAGAAGAGTACAGAATAATTTTAGCTTTTGTTCAGATGCTGTTTTAGGCAGAAGTCCCTTTGGGGGGACAGAACTTTGAACTAAGCCAGTCTCCCCTCACTCCGTCTCTGGGACTGTCTCCAAAGGGGCTTTTTGGCTCTGCAGAGCCCCTCATCCCCTCACAACACATGGTAGAGTCCCCAGTGCAGGCAGGTTACAGAATCCTGAGGGTCTGTGACTTGCCCACCCAGGAGCCCTCGCCTGGTGTCCAGAAACAGGATTCAGTGTTCAGTTCTTGTCATTAACCCAAAGGCCGAAGGCTGGTGATTCTGTTCTTTTTCTTGTTTGAATTTTTCATAATTCTCAGCACTTCTGTCAGTCTCACTCTTAGGTCACTAAAATGTTTCCCCCTTGACCACAAAAAAGGCATTAAGTCGATGAAGTACTGCCTGAAACAGGATACGTGAGTCACGCGTCCCTGAGTTTGGGTTTTTCCAGTGACATTGTGATACATCAAACTTTTGCCTTTTCATCTGCTTTCAACTACAAAAAAGAAATCATTAATTTGTATTTCAGTCCAAGTCAGCTTTTTTGTTTTGTGATAGTTGATGTGAGGTCAGACAGACATTATCAACAGCAGAAGCCACCAGCTTCCCCACGGAGCCCACCAGACGGCGCCCAGGGAAGGCTGGCTGATCCGTGCGGTGTAGACAGAGCGAATCCCACGGAGCCCACCAGACGGCGCCCAGGGAAGGCTGGCTGATCCGTGCGGTGTAGACAGAGCGAATCCCACTGGCACCTGTAATACTGGCCGTTGTTCACTTTGTTTGTAAAAATTATGGAAATGCCAGAAGGGTGAGTAGATAGCATTCAACGCCCTCATTTTACAAGTAAAGAAATACTTAGAAAAGTGATGTGAATCGGGTTAACCTCACGCTTTGTGGGATCCAGGCTTCTGATGCCGAGTGACCCCTGCACACCGGCTCATGCGCTTTGGAGACCACATTCTCAGAATGGTCAGGTGGGGTGCAGGGCCTAGCACAGGTCCTGCCATCAGGAAATCGGGGGCGTGTCCTTTGGGTGGTTCTCAACCCGTGGGCATCATAGCCTCCCCACCTCTTGGTTCTGTCCTGGAAGTTCCAGCCTGGTGGGGTTTGAGGCAGATATGGCCAAAGATGAAGCATATTCACCATGACTGCCCTGCCTCTGAGGATGAAGCAATTTGATCAGACGCTGATGTGGAGGCAGTTGGCAGTTTGAGATCTGGCTCATGAAGCTATAAATACGTTTCCATGGGAACTGAGATCTGCAACTGCATCTGAACTTGCACTGCCCAATTGTGCTGATGAACTTGATTTATTTTGATGTGGATCTTTTTTTTTTTTAAGTCTTTATTGAATTTGTTACAGTATTGCTTCTGTTTTATGTTTGGGTTTTTTGACTGCAAGGCATGTGGGATCTTAGCTCCCCTACCAGGGATCGAACCCACACCCGCTGCATTGGAAGGCGGTCCACTGCCTTAACCACTGGTCCACCAGGGAAGTCCCATGTGCTGATGAACTTTAGATGCTGCCTTCCCACTCCGTTCGACTCGAATCTTTTTTAATGAGCGGTGGGCAGGCCGAGCCCATTTGGCCAAGTGAAATTTATGGAAAAGAGGCCCACCTTGCCTTGCTTTTTGGCGTCCACATCCAGATTTATCTAAACCCCACCCAGGTTGCATTTGCGTAGCTATGAAAAACCGGTATTTTCTATCCGTGAATCACACTCCAAATCCTCTGTCTGTCAGGCCTCTGTCTGACAGAGGTGCGGCAGCCCAGCTTCCGGGAAGGGGGGGCACGGCCGAAGGTGAGCGGAGTGTGGAGCGGGCAGGTCCCTCTGCCCGGGGATCGGGCAGGTAACTGCTGATGTCTGCTTTCGGATCTGGACATGGAGCCGTCCGTGTGCCTTCCTGTAAAAAGGCCAAGCAAGGAAGGAGGCGTCCTGAGTTTCTGCTGCCAGGGGCCCTGCAGTGCAGTGGACAAGAGCGAGGTACAGAAGTGGCCTGATTCTGGGGGTTGCCACCCCTCCCTGGGGTCTCTTCTCTGCTGTGTAATGCATTCCTGACCACCTGGGCATCTCACCTGGGACTGAGCTCTTCCTGGCCACTTAGTGCTGGGAGAGAGCCAGAGAGGGTCATGGGTCACTGTGGTTTCTTTTAAGTTAAATTACGCTTCGGTGCCGAGGATGATTGCCCACAGCAGTTAAACCTTATTTAGTGGTAATTAAATTTCTTTTCTTTACTCTGAAAAATCTCTTCATTTTCTGTACAAAGGCAGGAAGCGTTTTTCTTTGATTATTACAGAACGTCTCCAGGTCAGGTGTAATCCATCTTACCACACTGGACTCTGAAAATACTGAGTCTGTGGAATCCTGATTTGGAAATGCCACAAAGAATAGAACACTGAGTGCTTCCGGTTAAGAATTTTGTCAGAAACCAAAAACGCTGCTTTTTCCTCCTTCCTCCTCCCCCTTTGGTTCAGAGTTGTTAGGAGACTCTCAAAACATGCACGGCGGCTTCTAAGCCGGTCTGGATCACCTTTTCGAAGCACAGGGGAGTTTTGGCGTGTGTCATCTCGTTCCCTCCTGACTTAACCCCTACGCACAGGCAGTGCTGAGCTACTGTGGGAACCTGCAGAGCGTGGACAGTAGAAACTTCACCTCTTCCCACTGCTCCAGAGGTTGACCAGCTCTCTTCCCATGAGGAAAACGCTTTCAGGCCGCAGGGGCAGCAAAGAGACTTTGGCTGAAGCCCACATTTAAAAAAAGAAAAGACAAAGAAAAATTTCAAGAATGAAAAGCCCTAAAACAGGAATTCATTGGATGAGTTCTATCATTTCATGTGCCTGACTTCCCACTGCCAGAATCAAGGTGTTCTGAAAAGAAGTTTTAGGAAATGGGTCACGGTTACCAAGTTTGACGGAGGGAAAAACTGACTTTTCATGAAGGAACTGAACCAGCTGTACTCTCAGAAACCCGAGTTTTCAGTTTTATTGGAAACGTTTGGCAGTATGAGGATTTGGGGGCCGTGCGTGTGTGTTGCCTTGTGTTTGAGCACGGGAACACTTCGGTTCAGACTCATGTCGCCCTCTCAGTCTTGGAGGTTGGTTCCCTGGCCCAGTGTGCCTTGTTCAGACGTTTTGAGCTGCTGGCAGCAGAAGAGCTGGGGATCGAGGTATGGGATGTCAGGCCTGCGGGGAATAATTACAGAATAAGACGCACAAGGTCATGGGCAGGAGAAAGAAGATGCTAGTCGTTGATGTGGAGAAGAAAGAAAGGCCCAGGGACCAAGGACCGTACAATTTGGACCGGGCAGAGCAAAGGAGTTTGAGTACATATAAATGTATTTAACCAAGATGGTCAGAAAAATCTTTTTTCAAAGAGGGTACGAGTGGAGTGAGGTCAGGGAATTCACAGTCATGTATTGGTGGAATGATAAGGAAAGGTAATGACTTGAGTTCTGCCCTCTTCCAGAACAGAGGATTCAGAGCATCCCGTTCTAGAGAGGACACTTCTATTTCTACCTGGTTTTCTTTTGGCTGCACCTCGCGCAGCTTGTGGGATCTTGGTTCCCCGACCATGGATCGAAGCGGCGCTCTCGGCAGTGAAAGCGCTGCGTCCTAACCACTGGACCGCCAGGGAAGTCCCCTACCGGGTTTTCTAATGGCTTTTAAAACTTGGGCCTATGAGGAAATGCAGAGGAAGCTATCATTAGAATTGGTTGGCCAGAAGTGCCAAGCATATTATTGAGGGAGGATGGAGTGGCCTTCGGGGGGCGGGCTTGGAACCACACTCCAAATTCCCCAAGACCGATCAGAACCTGGATCCAGCTGGACCCCTGATTCCCTCACACAGCTCCAAGACCCTTTTCTTTTCTAAAACTAACTCAGAGCAGGGCTTTCCTGGTGGCGCAGTGGTTGAGAGTCCACCTGCTGATGCAGGGAACACGGGTTCGTGCCCCGGTCCGGGAAGATCCCACATGCCGCGGAGCGGCTGGGCCCGTGAGCCATGGCCGCTGAGCCTGCGCGTCCGGAGCCTGTGCTCCGCAACGGGAGAGGCCACAACAGTGAGAGGCCCGCGTACCGCAAAAAAAAAAAACCCAAAAAACCTAACTCAGAGCAAACTCTAACTCAGAGAATCAGAGAACACAGGAGCAGGAAGTTGTATCCAGCCATTCCCCAAGTGACAGATGAGGTCACAGGAGCCAGAAAGCTTAGGTGACTTGTTCAGGCTAACAGCTCAGCCTTCCTGAGAGTCCTGTGAGAATTTTACCCAGCTTATGACCCTTCTTGAGGAAGGACAGACGGATATGGAGAAGGCAGGATAACTTAGGAGTCCCAGGTGGCTTGGGCACACGCCCTGCTGGCTCCCCTGTGCCCCAGCGTCCTGCCTTCCGATGCTCCTTGGCCTGATTCAGGCCGTGCCTCCTGACTCTGCTTCTGGCTCTTCCTCCAGTGGACCACACAGGGTACCACAAGAAGCTGAATGCTGGTCCCGCCCAGGCAGCGCCTTTCCCTGGGCTCATGCCTCTCTCTGTTAAAAACTCTGGTGACGAGCACTGTCTGTGACATGTGTTATATGCCACACATCCAGTTTCTGGATGGGGAAAGGAAAGTGATTGTAGGTAAAAGGGGAAACTATCACATAGTTACTTTTTTTATGGTGTTATCCAGACCTCAGATGCAGACGTGCACGCACACACACGTAATGGGATGGGATGTTTGAAATGCTGACTGGCTTTGAAAGCCTGAGGCTAACAGTTGTAGTAAGTGAAAGGTGACTGTAAAAAGGCCAATTTGCAAGGACCTCTCAGTTTAGTCCTAAACAGGTTTTTCCTCCAATTGTCCCTCTACTTGTGCTACTCAGTGTGTAAAGGTACATAGTTATACCAGCCCCTCGATTTCCTCTAATTGTTTCATCTATTGTGCAGTGTTTAATACATTACACCCTTATTAAAGCTGTCTGCCCATTTATCTTTATTTCAGAAGTCCGAACGTAGGGCCAGCATATACTTATGTTCAGTGTTGGTGAAATCTAAATGTAAGTAAAATAAAAATAGTATACCCATGTTAGACAAACAAGGGCAAATCTGTGAAAGATCCAGGCTGAGAATGGGGACCTGTGACTCGGCCTACAGTCTTGTTATTGAAGATGAGCATTATGGTGACTAAAACCAGAGCCAGCCAGGTGCAAACAGCGCTCAGAAAATTCCTGTCATCCGGGGGCTTACGGTTTAATGAGCCTGTAGATACCTATCAGCATTGTGTCATCACAAAGGTGATAGCTTTTTCCAGCAAGCGATTTTTCCCTCAAAGCCCAGGGCTCAGGGGCAGCTCTTCAAAGATAAAGAAAGCCCTGTCTGATTCTAACAGATGCATGTGGGCAGAAGTTAAGCTGCTTCTGCCCTGTTCAACTGTGCTGAGATTCCAGCTCAAGTCAGTCATCAGGGGATTGTGTTTGCAGAGGACTCTGCTATTTTTTTAAAAAAATAGAGGTATCTATCTGTGTGTCCGTGTTTGTGAGCGTTTCTTTTCTTTTCTTTTTTGTTTTTGACCGCACCGCATCTTAGTTCCCCAACCAGGCATCGAACCTGTGCCCCTGCAGTGGAAGCACAGAGTCTTAACCACGGGACCGCCAGGGAAGTCCCAGCGTTTCTTTCAGTAGGAAAATGCAAGCACAGATTTTTCACAAATTAAGTTGGGAGATTTCTCATAGTCTTTCCTAACTAAACGCATGCTTGCCAGATCACTTGGAATTACCCTAATAAGAACTTTGTCAAAATACTTGGCGCTAAAAATGAGCCCTATTTGGGGGTCCCTTCCGGCAAGTCCTGAAATCTGTAAGTGAGCCCTGTGTTTCCCCTCCTCACCCCTTCCAAGAGTCCAAGCACCCCTGAAGATGCCATACTCACAGGGTAACCTGGGGATGGCTCCCTTGCTCGGGTCCCACCTCCACCTGCCCTGCAGAGGGGTCACCCCCAGGCGTGATGGAAAATGTCCTGTCTCAGTGCTTCCCACCCGCCTCATTCTTTCTCCCCTAGATAGAGGAAGGGGGATGTGAGAGGAAACGCAACAGACTTCTGTTTCCTTCCACACACACACACACACACACACACACACACACACACACACACACACACACACACACACACACACACACACACACACACACACACACACACACACACACACACACACACACACACACACACACACACACACACACACACACACACACACACACACACACACACACACCCTCTCCCAGGGTTGAGATTCTTTCTCCTGTGTGACTGGATTGTGACGGGCCAGACCATTCCATCTGGGTTTTGGCTCAGTTGCTCAAACGAGCTCAGGTGTCTGAATCCAGAATTTTCCCATGGTTTTAAAATTTGGTCCTGCAGATCTGTCCCCACCACGGAAAACCGAGGGGCCTTCCTTGGATTTGTTTTTCTCACCCTGTAAAGAAAACAGAAAGCTTTAGACCTCGTTGGAAGAGCCTAAGTAGGAAGGAAAGATCGTTTGAATCAAAGCAGTCTCATTGTAGAGTCATAAACCTGGATTTCGTGTGTGTGCGGTGCTAGCCGGAGGAATGAACACAGGGGTCGGACCTCTTGGATGGATTAGAAAGGGGATGCAACAAATGAGCAGTTACGCTTCAGGCAGCGTGTTTCCACCCATATTCCTTAGAAGGGCTCTCTCCAGGTGGATAGGGAACCTCTGACTAGGGAGATACCAGGAAAAACAGAACAAAGTGTTTGCCACAGTCAACATCTGAATTGCGAAAGGCACAAGCATATTTAAAAAGACAATTTTGAGATGTAAAACAGTCCACTCTCAGCTTTATTTAGACTACCCCCTCTTCTCTAGACTTGATAGAAATTGTTAAATACTGGGATGTGACACTATCTCGCCTCACCTGTTCTGTCAGTGAACAGAGGTGTCTGTTTGTTACCTTAGTCTGCCGGACTTCCGTGAGGAAAAGTGAAGTAACAATAGATTCACAGTATTGGAGGTGGAGGCTCAAAATGCCTCTTCATAGAGGAGACCTCGTTACCGAGCTATATGACGAAGTCACCGTTCCGTGTGTCAGTTATGGGTAGTGGTTCTCGATGCCACAGAAACAATGTACCAAGACCTCTCTGCCCTTATACTGTACGTATGTCATTCCCCATAGGACTGTTTATGGCTATAGGAGTGTATCTTCTGAGCTGGTTGTACGGTACCCGCCTTTCACATAGTGCTATAGAAGTGCTTTTAGTCTACAGGTTAGCTGATCTCCAGTGCTCTGGGTTTTCTGTTGTTTCTGTGGGAAGTGGGTCCTGAGTTCTAATTCTGTACTGGGACTAGTAAGTGCTTCTTTCCCTGGTTGGGAGGTGGAGGGTGGGCGATGGAGGGGTGGGTACGTGAGATGGGAGCCGTTCCCCTGTGCTGGGGGTTGAGGGGCTGTGTTATGGTGGTTGTTTTTTTTCTATGACTGATTTTTTTTTATTGAAGTATAGTTGCTTTACGATACTGTGTTAATTTATACTGTACAGCAAAGTGAATCAGCTATACGTATACATATATCCCCTCTTTTTTGGATTTCCTTCCCATTTAGGTCACCACAGAGCACTGAGTAGAGGTCCCTGTGCTATACAGTAGGGTCTCATTTGTTATCTATTTTATACATAGTATCAATAGTGTATATATGTCAGTCCCAATCTCCCAATTCATTCTATCCCCCTCCCTTCCCCTTGGTGTCCATACATTTGTCCTCTACGTCTGTGTCTCTATTTCTGCTTTGTAAATAAGATCATCTATACGAAATTTTTCAGTTTCCACATACGTGCGTTAACATACGATATTTGTTTTTCTCTTTCTGACTTACTTCACTCTGTGTGACAGTCTCTGGGTCCATCCATGTCTCCACGAATGACCCAATTTCGTTCCTTTTTATGGCTGAGTAATATTCCATTGTATACATGTACCACATCTTCTTTATCCATTCTGAGGGGCTGTGTTGTTGGTGAGGGCCTTCCTGGGTTGTATGCCAGGCTGGGAAGACGAAGCTTCTGCAGTGGTTCTGTCTCAGGAGGGATGTGGGAGAGGGGAGCGGACTCCACCTGTGAAGAGGGATGGGTGGGGCTGCTGGAGGTTGGGGCACAGTGTAAGCTTGGTTACCTGGAGCCAGGGCCCTGAGGAGAGACTGGGGCCGGCTGATGGCCAGAGAGAGTTACAGGGCCTGCTGCCATTCACGGTGCATGGAAAGGACATTTGTCTGAGCTAAGCCATGGGAAAGATCTAAATTTAGAGACCTTAATTCTTTCCAGCAACTGAGCCAAGACACAGTAGACAAAATGATTTGGCCTTTGAAAATCTAGTTTTTGACCTACAAGGATCCAATTTCATAGGAGAGTGAAGCTCCTCAATGCTGTGTGCATATGAAAAAAGCAGACATGCAAAGATCATCGCAATGTATGGGGTCCACATCACAGTGCTCAGCCCATTTGAGTTATCACAGGAGTCAGGGAGGGAAGGGTGACAAAGGGATGGGGCTGTTTTTGAAGAGGAGGCTGCCAGCGATGTGTTTGTTGTCTGGGAGCATCAGAGGGACTGCTCTGGAGAGGATTCAGACATCATTTCAAACGTCCAGAGAGTGCCACACAAGGAGGAAAAGACTTTAAGGCCAAATGTTTGTTGACCCAGTTGGACAAGTTGCCATGACAAAACATTGGCCTCTGTTACCAATTAGGTAGGTGGGCTGTTGCTGTTTCAGAGGCTGGATGACTGTCTTTTTTTTTTTTTTTTTATTTTCTTGGAGTATAGTTGGTTTACAATGTTGTGTTAGTTTCAGGTGTACAGCAAAGTGATTCAGTGACACATATACATATATCCGTTCTTTTTCAGATTTTTTTCCCATAGAAGATATTACAGAGTATTGAGTAGAGTTCCCTGTGCTCTACACTAGGTCCTTGTTGGTTATCTATCTTATATAGAGTAGTGTGTGTATGTTCATCCCAACCTCCTGATTTATCCCTCCCGCCCCACCCTCACCTTTCCCCCCTGGTAACCATAAGTTTGTTTTCGATATCTGTGTGTCTGTTTCTGTTTTGTAAATAAGTTCATTTGTATCATTTTTTAAAATTAGATTCCACATATGAGTGGTATCATATGATATTTGTCTTTCTCTGTCTGACTTTCTTCACTCAGGATGACAATCTCTAGGTCCATCCATGTTGCTGCAAATGGCATAATTTCGTTCTTTTTTATGGCTGAATAATATTCCATTCTGTATATGTGCCACATCTTCTTTATGCATTCGCCTGTCAATGGGCATTTAGGTTGCTTCCATGACCTGGCTATTGTAAATAGTGCTGCTATGAATAGGGGGGTGCCTGTGTCTTTTTGAATTATGGTTCTCTCCGGATCCGTCTTAAAGAGTAAATATTCATGGGAGTCTCAATGTAAGGGGCTAGGGAAAACGGGAGTTCTTCCTGGGGTACCTTCTAAAGCACTCGTAACTTTATCATGGAGGGGGGTCAAGGTCCACCTGTGAAGTGGCCCCACGAGGAAGGCTCCTCTCTCTGTGCCTCAGCACCTCCTTGAGCTGAAGTCACATCAGTCTTCCTGCTTCTCCATCTCAGACACTCGTGATACGTGAGTGTGTGCCTGTGTGTGCTGGGGCCTCACCCAGAGCCTGGCACGCTCACTCTCTCTCTCCCTCTCCCTCTTTCCCACTCCATCCTTCCTCTTCTCCCCTCTCTCTCTGTCTGTGTAAACGTCCATAGAAGATTAGCATCTATTTATACATTTTCCAACTGTAGAGATTCACTGCTACTCCTGTTCGTTGGTGGCTGGGAGGCAGGTGTCTGTCTGCATGAAGGTGGCTTCGAACTGAAAAGGTGCAAAATGTTAGGCCAATTTGGGGAAGGAAAAAAGGCTTGAGAAGAAAGGCTTGGGTCCTTCGGCTGTGCTGAGCTTTTGTGGGGAAGCCTTGCCACGCTGCTGCGTTGTCCCCGCCTGGGTTTCAGCCCACATGAACGGTGTCTTTAATGTCTTACGGAAGGGACTTGGGCTCTTCAAGGCCAAAACGGGCTTCCCCTTCCACCGCTTCTGCCACTACTGACTCCTCTTGACTCTCAAAAGACATCAGAACCTCTGAATATCTTGTTTTCCAGCCAGAGATGAGTTAGCTGTCTCCCCTGTGCGTCTGGAAGACTGACCACTAAGCATGAAGTTTTTTAGGTTTGAGGAGCTGTTTCTTTCTTGGACGCATTGTTCTTGGCTGGCCTTAGTACCCAATTGAGTGGAGTTATGTTTACAATTCTGTGGAGAGCCTCTAACATTTTTTATTTTAAAACTAATTTTTTAATCTATTGAAGAGTAGGTTTGGGAGGAGTATTTAAGGTTGTGTAGGGTAATCATAGATTTCGTGGCAGATATACCCTGTCCATCATACACACACCTGAAATCCATAGAGGTGCAGGGTGATTTTTCTTTCTCTGCTCTGAGGCTAGCAGGCTGAGTAAAACATATATAATAAAGGTCAGAGCTGTGTTAGGCTACTTGAAATTCAGTCTTTCCCTGTTTTTGTCATATTTTCCAGGCATAGAGAGGGACAGGATAAAGATGCCTTATCAAAGGGTCTGCTAGTGAACATATAACCAAATGGTAATTTGGGAAAGGGGTGGGCAAAATGAAACAAAAGCATACAGGTTCTGATTTTATCAGGTTGACACAGTTATGTAAGGAGATGGAAGATAACGTTTGTGATAATGTGTTGAGCTAGTTATACCAGGTTTAGAGTTAAAAAAAGAAGAAGAAAAAGGAAAGCACAGACAGGACATTCCACGAAATCACTGAACTGTGGGTGATAACATGCCTCCTTCTTTTCCTTCAAAGACTTGTTTCAGAGGTTAGCTGGGGTAAGGACCAGTACTATAAAAACAGCACAGGGGATCTGTAAAGAACAGGGGAAGGAACTGTCTGACACGACATTGATTACCAGCAAAGTTTTAAAAAATTTAATCTGAATTTCATACAGCATTGGTCTTGATATCTCAAAGACATTGGCCATGGCCTTCCTAATTTTCTGGACCTGAAGACTTGCTGTCTTCAACCACAAGTCATGCTTAAATTGGCCCCATCCATGGTCTCAGATCCACCAGCGTTTCATTCAGGTCAAATAACAATCATCTTGGTAAGGCCAGCGTGGATGAACGTGGTCCTTTAGAAAATATTAAAACGTGAATTCCCTGGTGGTCCAGTGGTTAGGACTCCACCCTTCCACTGCAAGGAACACAGGGTCCATCCCTGGTCAGGGAACTAAGATCCCGCATGCCGTGCCGTGTGGCCAGAAGAAAAGAAAAGAAAAGATTAAAACATCTTTTGTAACTGACAACACTTTCGCCCCCATGTTAGTTCACACTCCTTAATCCCACGACAGCATGCACCGTCCTGTATTCAGCCTTCCTCTTAGCTTTCTTTCCTAAGCTCATTTTCATCCTGAGACAGTGTCTGAACAAAGACTCTTCTTTCCTGAAGCAGCTCAGAGTGGGAAGAGTAGAGGGTGAAGAGACACTGGCCATCCCACCATCGCTGTCTTAATGTCATTGTCTTGCAACTGTCTTCCTGTGAAAGTTCTCCTTTCCCTTTCCTCCCTTTTATCCTCCATTCACTGAATAAAGAGATTGGCTATCTGTTTTGTACTGGGCACTGTGCTAGGCAGTGGTCATAACTCAGCGAGCAAGATGGACAAAATTTCCATCTTCTTAGCAGGGATTAAAGTATTAAGTAATTACAAGGATGGTGAGTGTTTAAAAATAAGAGATAAGAAATGTCGAATGAGGGACTGACATAGTCTGTGGGTAGGATTGAGGAGTCAGGGAAGTGTGAATAGGTAGAACCAGAGAGGAAATCAAAGACCTCTAAAATTTATCTTTCGAGGAGAGGAAGGAGAAAGCAATAGAATTCCAAAAGAAAAGGGCCAAAGATGCTTTTTTTTTTTTTTTGGCCTCGCCGCACAGCTTATGGGATTTTAGTTCCCCCATCAGGGATCGAACCTGGCCCTCGGCAGTGGGAGCACAGAGTCCTAACCATGGGACCGCTAGGGAATTCCCAAAAGATGCTTTTTTTATACAGAACATTGGAGGCTACATTACATTCAATTCCAAGTCTGTGCAACTGTGAAGACTGATCATTTTTTATTGGTTTTCCAGATACTTCATCTTTTCTCTTTCTCAGCTAACAGTACTTTTGACCATTATGCTACTCAACAAACAGTGTCCTCTGTGACTAGATGACAGGAATCCCCCCGCCTCCCCCCAAATCTGCCAGTGTGCTACTGTGATCATGTGAGTAGCTGTCATTGGAGGTAAAAAGTTTAGAGTAGAAATTTGTTAGCTTTGATTACAGTGAGACTGAGTTATTTATTTATTTATAATTTTTAAAAAAATTATTTTTGTTTGTTTTTATTTTTGGCTGCATTGGGTCTTCATTGCTGCACCTGTTTCTTCTGGTTGCAGCGAGTGGAAGCTGTTCTTCGTTGCAGAACACGGACTCAATAGTTGTGGCACGCGGGCTCAGTAGTTGTGGCACACGGGCTCAGTAGTTGTGGCTCGCGGGCTCTAGAGCGCAGGCTCAGTAGTTATGGTGCACAGGCTTAATCGCTCCATGGCATGTGGGACCTTCCCGGACCAAGGCTTGAACCCGTGTCTCCTGCATTGGCAGGCAGATTCTTAACCACTGTGCCACCAGGGAAGCCCGAGACTGAGTTATTTATAACTTTTTGTTTTTCCTCTTCTCCATAAATATAACAAAATAAATTTTCATCAAGCATCCACCAAGAGCGAAGAATTCACGTAGCTGGTGGGAACATAAAGATTAATAAAGATAATTTGTGTCCTCAAGGACCTTCAGTCTGGTGGCAGAGGCTCATATCTATAGAACTGACAGAATAAATCTTCTGCAGGGAATATGAATAAGGCATTGTAGGAACCCAGAGGAGGAAAGAGTTCTCCCCAAGTACGGGAACCTGGAAGGACTTCAGAGAGAAGGAGGTATTTGAATTGGTCTTAAACGAATGATAGCCGGCTAATACAGCTAGCCAGGCTTTTTTAAACAGTCAAATTATTTTTGTAGTTAAGGCTTAATATGAGTAATAATGCGAGTAGTAATGCTATAAAGGGAGAAAAAGCACCAATTGAAGCAGATCTGTTTTCTTTTCATCTAGGTGTCACACTTGGCATATGTTGGTCTAGAAACAACTTGATGTTTTGCTCACTGCCACAGGGTTTGCCTATCGTTGCACAATAAATGGAGTCTTGAAATTTGGGTGTCGGTTGAACTTTCATAAATCAAAGCGCATTTCCCATTATCTTACATTTAATTAAAGAGGTGGTGTGCTTTCTGATTACCCTGTAATTGGCTGGTAGTTTTCTCTTTAACTCTATTTTCCTGCCCTAAAGCTCTCTTCGCCAGCAGTTAAACATCACTGCCCTTAGACTAAGAGCAAGTTACTAGGGGTGATGCTGTTAAAAAAAAAACAAAAAAAAACTGTCAGTGATTCTGGTGCAAATCATCTGCTCCCTAGTTCTTTTGGGTAGAAAGGTCAGTTTTCTTATACTGGATTTTCATAAAACTGAGCAAACTAACAGTCCCCTATATCCAATATGTCAACAACATGTTATATTTGAAATTACCCTTTAAAATGAGATGTAAAACTGCACTACACTTTCTCCCTGTCCGTTAATTGACTTGCTAACCTCCTGCCAAGATTTGTCCATTTTAAACATAGCTTTAAACATTCATCAGAAAAAGCGTAGAGCAAATTATACGCTGGCAGAAACACAAAGGCTAATATTTGCATCCGACCAGCCACTCACTCAGGGTTTACAACACTGAAGGCAGAATGAGTGGGGTCGGTTTTCTCTTGGAGGAATGTTGCTTTGGGACAGAGAGTTGTTGGTCTTTGTTCTGTGCAGTCCGCCACCATAGAATAGGTTTGGTTCTGTGATATGTTCAAACAATGCAGATATCATCAAGGGGTACTTTCAAAAATAGCAGAGTATCAAATGGTGCCCCTCAGCTAAAGATTGGGGCCCCGTGCTGTATAAAACCCGAAATAAACCTCAATTCTGTGGTTGTAAGAGACCGGGAGAAGGCCCCTCATCTCTTTCCAACATGTCACCACCTGCCGTAGGCTCAGGCCTAAATCAGCACAGGTAGGGAGGGGTCTCCCCCACCGTGGGAGAGAGCAGTGGGTGATGGAACCAGAACCCAAGTCAGATTGCTGAGTTCTGGGGTCAACCCAAGTCACTAATCTGGTCTGTTTCCCTAACTTGCCTAGGTGTTGGCAATGGAAAATGCTCAATACTTTCTTTGATTTCCAAAAGAGAACAATCAGTTTTTATCATCTCTCTTAGTAACTCTTTCATGTTTACGATGATCCTGGACTGATACCCAAGATTGTTGTTGATGTAGAGTAAGTTTGGGGGCTTCCCTGGTGGCGCAGTGGTTGAGAGTCCGCCTGCCGTTGCAGGGGACACGGGTTCGTGCCCCGGTCCGGGAGGATCCCCCATGCCGCGGAGCAGCTGGGCCCGTGAGCCATGGCCGCTGAGCCTGCGCGTCCAGAGCCTGTGCTCCGCAACGGGAGAGGCCGCAGCAGTGAGAGGCCCGCATACCGCAAAAAAAAAAAAAAAAAAAGATGAGTAAGTTTGGTCGCTGAGCACTGTCCCTTCCAGCTCTGTGACACTCACATGCATTCTGTCCTGGGCGGCTCACGCTCATCCCCTTATCAGGCTCTGATGACTTTTTTGTTACAAGCAGGATGTTAGATAAAATACTTACAAACCATCCCTCCATCGTTATAAAGGCAGTTCATGTGCACACACTCCGATGAAATAGAGCACACTGTCATTAAATTACATGAAGTGTGACATCTTTGTTCTTTTCATCTTTTTGCCAATTAGCAAGCATGAAAAATAAAGGTGATGGGTTAAGCTACTACGTGGTGGAGAAGTGTAGTTTAGGTTTCTTCTTTTTGATGATACACAAGAGTAATCCTGGCATGTGCCCCCCTTCCCATTTGCATTGTAGAGTAATATTTCCTTGAACTAAAACCCACAACATATAGTTCTCTGTTTATTCTGCTGAAGGGAAATGGGTGAGATTGCCAGATTTCTCTGAGAATTATAGGGTTTTCAAATCATTGTGAAGAAAATTACTGAGGTTCAGTGTCAATGGAGAAAGCATATTCTTAATTTGCCTGTAATTTTTCTTTTAATTGGTACTTTGGTTCCACTTTCAAAGCACTTTTGAAGCTTTCTTTTCCAATTTGGCAGCAACATTATTTTTTAAAACACCATTTCACTTCAGGATTATTTTGTGTTTTGATTGACATAAAATATATCATTCTGAAGGGAAAAATATTAACGCATTTTGGGGTAAGGAACTCAGATAAATTGAGGTTTGTAATCACTTTCCTAGGAATGCAGTTTCGTGGTTATAGATATTGGAAAAACCTCACAATATAACCAACAAGCTGTTGGAATCTTGGTTGAGATTCCAGACCATAAGTGCTCATTTCCATTCTAAAAATAACCATTTCACTAGTGAACACTGGCCTTTTACTAAGAGAGTAAAGAATAGGGATAATGAAATTGTACACACACAGGCCTTTTAACAAACTTTTCCCTTGTGCATAGCTCATTCTAAATATATATATATTTCTTGCCCCACCTCCCCGCCTCTTCACATGAAAATCGTTTCATTCAAAAATATGACCTGGCCCCATACAAGATAAAGTAGCACTCGTTGTCAGGTGCACGCAGAACTCACCTCTGTTTTAGGCTGGTCACGAGAAGCACAGAGGGAACAAGACCAGTGGAGATGCTCAGACGATTGAGAAATAGGGGCCGGAGCTCTGGGCTGGGGAGGCAACCTGGCATTGCTCTACCCTCTGTCGTATGTCTACTAGCAATGGCATTAGAAGGCCCCTCAGGCCTCTCTCTCCCTTCTCTCCACACGATCAGGGTCCCATTCCTGTAACAGATGGCAATGTGTTTAGGCAGTAAAATTAGATAAGAGGGAACCATCAGGAGAATCACTGTTCACTTAGGGACGGCAGTGATGCTCTCACTACAGACCCCAGTTAGTGATGGAGCCGCAACCAGGAGGGCTCTGATCCAGCCTTGTCCTATTTCGAACGCACTGTGTGACATCGGTCACTTAATTTCTTAGGCCTCGGTAATCTCGTCTATTGGAAAAAGTGTTCGAATTGCGTAGGTGATGAAATGATGTCTGGGGTTTCTTTCAACTCTAGAAGTCTTCAGGGAGAGACCACTGAAAAGAGTGTAAATTCCTGACATCACACTCTCGGGAGCCCTACCTTCACCAAGCCACTCTGTCATTGTTGAGAATAAAATGCGGAGGTTGCCTGGCAAATTCTAGTCAAATTGAATGTACATACACAAATTTTAGCCACCTTCTAGTGAAATTGAGATAGCTGTTAAAATAGTAACAGATTTATTTAATAATTGTCTTTGAAATTTCTCACTTATTTCTTTCAAGGTAACCATTAACAGCCATCCTGGAATTTTAGCAGAGATCTGTTTTCACATACTCTTTAATGATCCCTGTGAAATAAATCATATTGAAGGGTTTTTTTCTCCTTATGAGTTATTTGCCTGGAGGAAAAATTCTTAACTTTCTTTTTCATCTAAATGCATGCTAGAATAAAGTATTCTTTGAAAAGTCTTAATGGAAAGAGCAAACATGGGAATATCTTCCACCCCAGTTCTTTCTGTGGACTCTGGGCTCTGAGAATGAGGTCTCTGACTGCAGGAGGAATGTCAGGGGACTTCCACTATGTAAAAGTCCACACCCTTCTGCCCCTTAGACAGCTGGCCTGTTGACTACTTATGGAGAGCAGCCTTTGGGAAGAAAAGATATTAAAAATTGGTTCATTTTCTATGAGTTATTTTAGCCACACTAAATATATAAGAGAGAGAAGCTGGCATTTTCTATGTGAGATGCCTCTCCTCTTTGCCCAGCTCAGGGGAGAGAGTAAGAATTATGTTTAGAGACTGATAAAGTTTCCCGTGGTTACTATCAAGAGATCAGAGTCTTATTAGCTTTTGCCAAATGGGAACAGGGAAAAACATTTGAAAAATAAACATTAAGTTATTACTCTCTCCTTCGTTCCCCTTTCTCTAGAGATAGTCTTAGGGAGTCCATGCTATGCATTAACAGTCTTCTTTGAAGCAAAATATACCCTTGCTACTTTCATGTTATGGTTTTTTTTTTTTTTTTTTTTTTTACCAGTTCCCCCTTTGGCAGAATCTCTCACGTCCAGCTCACTATCCCAACCCAGTGAGGATCCCACAGAAAGGCCTTTTGCTTTCTTCTGTGTACAACTGTCCCACACCACATGCTTAATTAGAACCCCAGGTTATCTTTGAGAGGGTCATGGTGCGTCCCTTCCCTATGTCGATTTGAGAACATGGATGGTACTCCCAAACTTAAACATTGAAGATCTGGAGCCTGACTAGAGCAGACATTTAGTGCCGCAAATTTTCCAATACAGTACCAATGAGTTAGCACTACATACGTTAAACATGCAAACAAAAAACAACTGAAATCTCATAAATTATAAATAAATAATAAGATATTATTATAAATAATATAATAAATTATATTTATTATTAAATAATAATTAAATTAAATAATTAAATAAATAAATAATAATTAAATTAAATAATTAATTAAATAATAAGACAATGGTTTCCGTTCCACATCCTGCCAGAGTCGCTCTAACAGCACACATATATATGAACTGATTTTATGCAAATTACTAGAAACATTTGTGTCAGGGGAAGACCTGAGGTGACTGATACTTATTTTCAGATTGGTTCAATGGTGTTGGATAACTTGGGGGGAATATCGTATGTGTTCTAGGATTTGGTGGTAAGGAAATTCAACTGTTGCTTACTTTAAAAAATTTGGTCATAGATTTAACAGTGTGATACCCAAATCAGATGACAGTGGTTAGTTAGAACTGAGGTAAATAACTTTTACTTTGTCTCTGTTAAGAGGATTTGTCTGTTTTTATTCTAAGAATCACGCTGTTGAAGCTGAGCTTTCCATAAAAAATAGGTCTTGGAGAGCAGTGGCGATGTGATGTAGGCTGCATAAGCACTCCGTTCCTGAGTGGAAGCAGTGGCCTAACATTTCATATTGCTTTTGTTAAAGATCACCTTTGCAGAGTGAGCACATATTAGTCTTAGTTTGCAGAATAGGTTAAGATTAGACTTGAGGTCCTGAAGTCTTAACTCTCCAATGAATATGAATCATACACCTGCGAAATCCTCATTTCGAGGAAGCCCATTTTGCAGGTGGTTAAGAAGTGTAACCTTCTCTTTTTTAAGCTGAAAAATATACATTATGTTGAGCAGTTAATCATAATAATTATGATTAATTGCTAATAAAACTTCACAATTTATAGAGGACTACGTAAGTAGTAGCTGGCTATGTTCTCCCAACGCAAGCCAGTGATCAGAAATTGGCAAATTCTTAAACCTGCAAAAAGTAAAAAAGGACCTACTACAGATGAATACCCTTTGCTTTTTTCCTCCAAGTCCTGTTTTATGTACTTATGGCATTTTTGCTGTAATTTGAAAACACAGTTGATTCTTGTTATTCGCAGTAGTTACGTTCTATAAAGTTGCTACAGACACTGAATTAGTAAAAACTGAATTCATGAATATTGAATTTTCTAGGGGGAATTCAGGTTAGGTTCCTGTGAGCCTCTGGTCTCAACATTTTTTTTTTTTGCGGTACGCGGGCCTCTCACTGTTGTGGCCTCTCCCGTTGCGGAGAACAGGCTCCGGACGCGCAGGCTCAGCGGCCATGGCTCACGGGCCCAGCCGCTCTGCGGCATGTGGGATCTTCGCAGACCAGGGCATGAGCCCGTGTCCCCTGCATCGGCAGACGGACTCTCAACCACTGCGCCACCAGGGAAGCCCTCAACATTTTTTGTCAACTCGTCGACACAAAGCCTTGTGTGTGTGTTTCTGTCTACAAACGCCTTATGTAGGGTATATTGTTGACTCACTAACGTTGAACCCATGGCCGCTGGCACTATAGTTCATGCCTGAAGGAAGCTTATCTAAGACACATCATTTTGTCCATAAAGCATGTCATAGCCTTCTTGCACTCAGGACGCCAGACACTTCAGCAGACATGGGGGTCTTTTTCTTTTTGGCCGCACTGCTTGTGGGTCTTAGTTCCCCGACCAGAGATCGAACCTGGGCCCTGGCAGTGAAAGCGCCGAGTCCCAACCCCTGGACCGCTAGGGAATTCCCTCAGGGGCCATTTTAAATAGTGCAATCACACACCAAAAAAAGGCAAAAAAAAAAAAAAAAGCAGAAATTGTGGCCCTACATAGCCTGCAGAAAAGGACACCTTTTTACAGTATGAGCTGGAACAAGAAAGCAGAGTGTAGCCTTGTTAGACTCCAGCTGGGACCATGCTCTACCTGCAACTCAAACTGTTCCCTGCTCTGTGAATGTTGGCAAATGACAGCAAAAGTGCTGGGAGTATTATTGGGGGTTGCAAATAAATTTGAGCAGGTAGGTGAGTTTGTAAATATAGAATCTGAGAATAATGAGGATTGATTGTATAATAATACAGTGGTTTCTAGTATCTTTTTTTTCCCATTAAGCTTTTGCTTGAGATGCAGGTGAATGAAGTACACTTTAAATATCTTACAATTTTATTGGTCAATTATACCTCAATGAAAAAAATTTTTTTTTGACCAGAAGAAAGCACTGCAGGTGAAATTGATGCTACTGGCTTGGTTAACTTTAGCACCAGTGTAACTGGCTCCTGATAGAATTTTCCAAAGTTGAGTTTACTCGCTATTATGGCAGGGGGAGTCCCAGCCATCACTTCTACTTTCTTGGCTTCTTTGATAGATATTCTTTTCTAACCTGTCCTTTTCAACTCCACCCTCCAGTGAACTTGGCAGTGTTGTCCTAAACGATGCAGGAGAGGCAGCCTGCCGCCCCAGTCCCGACCGTTTCTCTTTGTGCCCAGACCTGCTCAGAATGTGGAAGAGAAGTTGAATTTAATTCATAAATTCAACAGCTTGAGTACTGTTGCTTTTGCTCTTATGTAGTGAAACTGTCAGTGAATTGGGCCGCAAGGTCATTGGAATCAGTGCTGTTTCATTTCAGATCATTTTACATGTTATTATTCTAATAATAGTTCAAACAGCGTTCAATGCTGTTTGCTGATCTTCCGTCTTTTTTTTTTTTTAAAGAAGATGTTGGGGGTAGGAGTTGATTAAATTTATTTATTTTTGCTGTGTTGGGTCTTCGTTTCTGTGCGAGGGCTTTCTCTAGTTGCGGCGAGTGGGGGCCACTCTTCATCGCGGTACGCGGGCCTCTCACTATCGCGGCCTCTCTTGTTGCGGAGCACAGGCTCCAGACGCGCAGGTTCAGTAGTTGTGGCTCACGGGCCTAGTTGCTCCGCGCCGTATGGGATCCTCCCAGACCAGGGCTCGAACCCGTATCCCCTGCATTAGCAGGTAGATTCTCAACCACTGTGCCACCAGGGGAGCCCCTCCATCTTCTTGATGTCATTAGGCAGAACCCAGAAACACAAAGGGCATTTCAGCTTTGATGTCCTTTGAATAAGGAAGATCTTTTCAGAAATGTCCAATTCCATCTAGTTCTGCCTAGCTTGAGAGCCTCCTTTCCTATTCCTGAGATACCTACTAAATCCTGTGGAAACCTGGGTGTGAGTTTCTCAAAAACTTTCAAATCTATAGTCAAATGTTTTGACTCTACAGTCCCATCCCTAGTTATGTAGATTGGAGATTCTCACTTTGTTCAAACCAAGTCTTAACTCTAACCTGATTAAAAGGTGGCAACTTTTCAAATACAGGCTGTGTCAGTTCCTCAGCCTGGATTTATTACTTCTAGAATGTGGCTTTTTCAGAATTGCTGAATTTCCTTCCAATAATTCAGATGTTTCTGAGGCAGGCCCTGGAGGGGCTCTCACACGCAGCAGTGCCGGAAGGTCTGTGGCAGGTCGTCCTTCTAGAGGGAAACCATGGAGGGGAAGTGAGGGAGATGCTGCCCTGGGTGGCCTTTGAAGAAGAGCACGGGAGGCTGTACTAGACTAGAGCCAGCAGCCAGGCCTGGAGGCCAGTGGCCCTCGTGGTAAAGCAGCGTGTGCTGGCTTTGCCTGTGATCCTTGTGGAGGGCAGCTGTATGATTTGTGCCTTTTGTCCTGCGGAGGCCTGGTCTTGGCACTTCGAGGGGGGTGTCATGGGTGGGATGCTTTAAAGCGTGGTGACGCCGTCTCTTAGGCTCTGCGTGAAAACAGCGAGGAGAAGCAAGCCTTGAGGAGCCACCTGGGAGAGGGCCACAGGTGCCGTGGAGAAGCGCGCTCCAGCCACAGTGAGGGTACCAGGGGTCAACTCAGCCACTAGCTTCTGGTAAGTCTTCATCTTTGAAGGACTGTCCAGTGGAAGATGGATTAGAGTTACCCTGAGAGGCCGATGCCTAGACCTCTGGTCATCGTGCTCCGGCTACCGGGAAAGGCAGTGTTCGCAAGGAGATGAGGACGTTTTGAAGCTACACAGACCTGGTTTCCAGTGCACATGCGAGCTGTGTGACCTAGAGAAAGCTGTTTAATGCCACTGACCTTCATCTGTAAAATGTCCAAAAATAATACAGAGCTTGCCGAGTTGTGTGGATAAGAGATAATCGAGTCCAAGCATCTGGCAGGTTGCAGCCTGTAGTGGGCGTTGGTCAGTGGCAGCCTCCGTATACTGGGTCTCATTTGTTCATTCTCTCAGTGTTTGCGTGCTGACTCGGGTCTGGGTGTTCTCTTCAGCACTGGAGAGACAAAAGGGGTAAGAGAGGCAGGGGAACCAGGTGTTCGCGGGCCAGCGGGGGCAGGCAACAAACAGGCGGTTAAAATAGACTCTGAGAAGTGCTGTGATAACAGAAGTTGGTGACATGAGAGCACAGAGGAGGGGCTCCTAACCCCATACTTGTGGGGCTAGGAAACTTCTCCATGAGGATGAAGCATCTCCACTGAGCTGCAGAAAAGGAGTTGAGTTAGCTGGCCAAGCAGAGAAAGGGCTGGGCTTCCGCAGACCAGCATCTGCAGAGACCTGGCGGGAAAAGAGAGCATCAGTCTGTAGTGGAACTGAATTAAGGTCAAAGCACATGAGCGCAGGTATAACGGGGGGGTTGGAAACGGTAGAGAGAGAATGAACAGAGCCAGGAGGCCGTGTCCAAGAGGCCGTGTCTAGATTTTATGTTGAGGGCAATAGACAGCCATTGAAGATTTGCTTTCAGAAAGGCCACTGACTGCAGGGTGGAGATGGGATGGCAGTCCAGGGCTGTTGGAAGACAGCAGGCTGGTGTAGAAGGCCATTCGGGAGAGGAGAGCGCCTGATTCAGGGTCGACTGAGTGGCAGGGAGGATGGAGAGAAGCGGATGGATTCAGGGTGTATGAGGGAGCTGCAGTCAGCAGGACTTGGTGAATGGCAGAGAGGGCAGGGGAACGAGAGGGGGGAAGGGCGACTCTTCAGTTTCTAGTGTGGACATCAGGGTGGATGATGGTGTGTTTCTCAAGATGAGGGAGCAGTCTGAGAGCTTGAGGACTTCGGTGCTGGGTGCTGTGTTTGGGATTACAGAGTACATTCAAGGGGAGATACCCATTAGGCAGTTCAATAGCACAGGTGGAAGCCCAGGAGAGATGTGTGAGCTAGAGGGACCGATTTGTGGCGCATTGACATATATCTGTATGTATGGCACACATCCATAGGTCCTTTGAAGCCAAGGGAGTGGATGGGATGGCCAAGGGGGGTGGGCAGAGAGAGATGCGGGCAGAGGACCACCCTGGATGCAGTGGTGCCCAACCGGAAAAGTTGCATGCTCTGCCAGAGACTTCTTTGCATTCTGCCCAATTTGATTGGCTGTAACAATCATCTCATAAGGGTGAACAGAAAGGTTTTAGGGAATGTTCTACACCTTTTGTTGGCCGATGACAGCAAAAACAAAACTATATTTTAATAAAGCACATTTTGAGAAGTTTAGGAAAGTAGTGAGGGGGACTTAATAGAGACAAAATAGTCTAAGAAAGTAAGGGAAATTATTACATAGATCAGGGCCCAGCAATAGCAAAACTGATGTTGAAATGCTGAAGGGCTTTGCAATTAAATGTTGTTCTTTGTTTTTGTTTTTGTTTTTTTGCGGTACGCGGACCTCTCGCTGCTGTGGCCTCTCCCGTTGTGGAGCACAGGCTCCGGACGCGCAGGCTCAGCGGCCATGGCTCACGGGCCCAGCCGCTCCGCGGCATGTGGGATCTTCCCAGACCGGGGCACGAACCCGCGTCCCCTGCATCGGCAGGCGGACTCTCAACCACTGCGCCACCAGGGAAGCCCTTAAATGTTGTTCTTTAGGGGATTATGAATTTTCTCCCTCAGGGTGTAGGATTCAAGCCCTCCTAGCCATGCCTCACTTTCACCTTACTTTGCAAATAAAATAGAACAAAAAGAGTTCAGTTCTGCAGGGAAATACAGTTGTTTATGTTCCCTTCAGTAACACGGAGGATATTTCAACTGAAATTCCCGAAGTTCTCCAGGTTTGCAGAAAGGGTGCTCAATCAAAATGAATGTTTCAGATGCTTGGCATTTATGTTCTGCTTTCAGTCTTGCGAAGATTTCCTGTATAATTCGTAGTGAGGATAAGTTCTCTGTGTGCCCAAGAAAGAAAACTCCTTAGCCTTCACTGGTGTCCAGCTTCACATTTTTAAAAGTCCGTGCTGTGGTCCAGATCAGGAAAGGCTTTACAAATACCATCCAAAATGCATATTGGGAAAAACGATGTTATGTCTTTGAAAAACTTACTCTGATCTTATTATCTCTAAATTGCATTCCTGTTTGAGGCACTTAAAGTAGTTTCTGCAGAGGAAATGGGCACAGAGTTAATGATCTAGATCTTACAGAAAGTAAGAATACAGAATGAATACATGTCCAACACACTAATTTCTTAGTAAGGTAACTCAGATTACAACGGGCCGCCGGTAATCCCCTCCTGTGCCTCAGGTTACAAGTTAACAGCACCATAACGTCAAGGGCTTTAACATCTCAGCTGGTTTACAGTGAGTGTGTTGGTTCTATAATTAGAGGTGAATAAACAGGTTGGAGATGAGGTGGTGTCACACACCCCATTTATGTGTGAGGTTCTGGTGACTAAGAAGAGGCCATGTAAACTCTTTCTTGAGCCTTAGGGAACTTCAGGTTCCCTGCCATGGGATCCTAAGTTGTTTCAGGCAGCTTCTTGGTCATCTCTAAAGAAATTATAGGTGGGAGCAGTTCCCGAATTATGTCTGTTTGGGCAAAAATTGAAATACTATGAACGTTGCTGAAAACTTCTCCAGAAAGCTTTTTTCTTGAAAGTCTTACCCAGCAACTGCCTGTCAGGTGAACTCAAGTTTTGCATTTCGACCGTCTCCACACTCTCTGTACCTTTTCATGACACATCCTTTCTGTCCCGGCCCATTCCTCCCACCCAATATAATATGCGTTTCAGAGGGAATGATTCTAAACCCCAGATTCAGTTTTGTTAGGAAAGTCATCATAAGTTTTTTTTGGGGGGGTGGCATCAATGCTTGTTAAATTTTTTATTTTATTCGGGGTAAAAATGTTGGAAAAATATGAAAAATACTCCCACGTAAACCTACCCCCAAGAAGTAATCCCTGTTCACATTTTTGTTGATAATTTTCAATATTTTATTGATGCAAAGATATTTTTAGACAAAAGTAGCATCTTTTGGTACACTCGAATCCTTTAAATTTGTCAACATTTCATGAGCATATTCTCAAGTTGTCAAAATACAGGATATAAAATAGCTTCGCTCACATCCTCTTAAAACTGAAAATTCATCCTATTTCAGCTCTCCGATCCCTGTTCGGCACACCCCATCTTAGAGGCTGTCTTTAAGCAGTAAATGTAAAATTACCTTGTGGCAACACCCTTAGAAATAATTATAATTCTTCTGCCTTACTTATACCAAGATGTCAGGTTAACTATGTGAAGGGCAAGTAGAATCCCTTCAGTTGTATTCAGTTGTAGAAAATCATTGCATTCCATTGTAGAAAATCCCAGCCGGATGTGTAGCATGTCATAATTGTTACCCTCTCCATCAGAAAGCATTAATTGATCACGTAATTTACAAAGTATCCCAGGATCAGTAGGAAACTACACTGCATCACCGCAACCTTTAAGGACTTACTACTGTAGGCAAATGAGCTCCCGGTTTCCTTCCCTCACACATGGCTTTGGCATAACAAGGGCCATTATTGCTCCTGGCTCCGTCACACATAGGTTGGCTACTGTAAATCACCGATGCCAGCTCAAGGCACAAGGTATGTTCCAGAAAATCAGAATTGTACCAAAGCACAATGGTTTTTGAGTCCACTAATTCCAACAGCCTGATACTCCTTGCAGAATGAATTGGGGGTTACCACCCCCATGCTTTACAACATGATGCTAGATAGAAATTTGCCTCCATCAAGTGCACTCATCTCTTTGTTTTCAAATAAAAAAGAGATTGAAGTAGAAGAGGTGAGACAGTTGAGTCTGTTGGGGTTGAACTCAAATTAATGGGCATGATTCGGGTTAGAGCAGCGTGGGTATAAGGATGTGTGCTTTCTTTCTTTTTTCTTTAAAACAAAGTATGGTTTATTTTGATGCACAAATGCAAAGTGGAAACTCAACAAAATTGAGCTTAGTACCATTTAAGCAGATTGCTTTGTAGGGACATATGCTTTTTCTTCTTCTGGTCCTTTATATCTGTGTTTTGTAGGTGTGTCCAAAGAAGAAAAAGATTTCCAGGGTCCATCATATACCACAGTAGCATCCTTGATTTCAAAGTCCTCTAGCATTAATGGCATTTGACTCAGACATAATTGTCTTTAATACATCACTGTAAAATCTACCATATTACACAAGGGAGGTGCTACCGTTTAACTGGGAGATGCTACTGATTAATGATTATATGGAAAATTTATCTAGAAAATGAAGTCTTTGTGAAAAGGAATGATGGATGTTTGCAAAAGAGTGTATGAGAAAGATATTATAAATCAAAGGTTTATGAATTCTGCATATTAAATATAAATAGCTATTAAAATATTTACTGTATTACAATTAAAAAGAGTAATTAAATTAGAGCCTATCATGAAGGATTTGGAATTTATGTGAAAACTTACAAAACTTAAATGTAATAAATCCAAAACAGAAAAAAATTTCACCAACTGACTCCAGTTAAAAAAGTTTCCTGCTGCTTCTTTTTGCAGTACCAGAGGGGAAGAATTATGTGATAAACATGTTATTATGGGAAAAAAGTGAAAATAATATTACCAGTGGACAGAAGAAAGTGAGAGGTAGTGAAGGGCTCAATTTCATCTGAAGGTTGCAGCTCTGATGTTCTAAGGAAGGTCTTGCTCATTTGATTTTTCAGGTTTAATGTGTGACTTTTTGAAAACTAATTTGAAATTTCACTGTGCACAGGGCTCAGGGAACTCCTCTTGTTGAAGAAATGACTCACTAAAATAAATGAACGTGTGGGCCCTTGACCATTTTTAACGCCATGGAGGATAGGTTTGAAGAGGTCAATGTTCATCCTTTGTGCTCAGATTATTGGTGACGCTTCTCTAGAAAAGGAAGGTTGAAGTCTTTCACATGGAACCACAAGAAATTGACACTTAGATATGTCAAAAATAGGCGAATATCTGCAGTTTCATGTAGTTCATGCTAACAAGTTCTAAATGGGACTAAGACCATGACTTGACTGAGTTGAAAAGGAAGGAGGTACGTGTTTTAAGGACAAAATAACATTTGCAAAAATGTAATAGAAAATTGAAAGAAGTAAAACAGTTTTGCTTTGCTGGAATTTCTGGAAATATCTGGGGCACTAATGGTGGACTTCGGGTGATTACCATGTGTCAGTGTATGTTCATCAATTGTCACAAACGTACCACTCTGGTGGGGTATTATAAAGTGATAACCTGCTGTCAGGTCAAATGGGAGGGTGCTGAACTTCACCGTTAATTTGAAATTTGCCTAGATTATAAATTGAAAATGACCTTTCCCCATCTGTAAATAAATTATTTCCATTTTTAAAAAATTTATTTATTTAAAAAAATTTTTTTCAAATTATTTCAATTAAAAAACCCTAATTTAATTATAATTCTTCAACTTAGGAGAGATCTTTTTTTTTTTTAAGATTTTTAAAAATTTTTGATGTGGACCATTTTTAGTCTTTATTGAACATCTTACAATATTGCTTCTGTTTTATGTTTTGGCTTTTTGGCCACGAGGCATGTAGGATCTTAGCTCCCCGACCAGG
The DNA here is from genome assembly GCF_937001465.1 of Orcinus orca. Classification (NCBI taxonomy): domain Eukaryota; kingdom Metazoa; phylum Chordata; class Mammalia; order Artiodactyla; family Delphinidae; genus Orcinus; species Orcinus orca. The sequence goes on along the minus strand of NC_064560.1, from coordinate 11,578,409 downwards.
GATCGAACCCGCACCCCCTGCATTGGAAGGTGAAGTCTTAACCACTGGACCGCCAGGGAAGTCCCACGATAATTTTCTATTTAAGAAAACATTAGTTTTTTTTGTTATATGAGATACACGAGAAAAATTTGTTTATTCTTAAATAGTGTGATCTCAACACATGTGAAGGTCAGTGTTCCTTAGATTAGTGTGTTGATAGCTTATTTCAAATCAATATTTTTTATTTATTAAAACTAGACTTCTGGGAATTCCCTGGCAGGTCCAGTGGTTAGGACTTGGCAGTGAAAGCGCAAAAAAAAAAAAAAAAAAAAAAAGCCTAGACTGCCAAGGCACTATTCGGCAGAAAATAATGTGATTTTCAAAACTTCACTTACATATTTAAAATAAACTTTTTAATTTTCGACCAATTTTAATATCATAAAGATCATTTAAAAGTTCCCATTTACCCCACACACAGTTTCTTCAATTATTAACATCTTAAATGGTACATTTGTCACAATTCATGAACCAGTATTGCTAGATATTATTATTATCTGCAGTCCACAGTTTATTCAGTTTTCCATAGTTTTTACCAAATGTCCTATTTCTATTCCAGGATCCCACAGTACATTGAATTGTCGTGTCTTCTTAGGATTCTCTTGGCTAACAGTTCCTCAAATTTTCCTTGTTTATAATGACCTTGACAATTTGGAGGAGTACTGGTCAGATATTTTGTGGACTTCCCCTCAGATGAGCCTTGTTTGATGTATTTTTAAAATATGTTTGTTATCAAGACAATATTTTTAGAGCAGTTTTAGGTTCATGACAAAATGAGGGGGAAGTACAGAGATTTCCTATCTACCCCCCGCCCCACAACAGACTGGTACATATACTACAACTGACGAACCTATGCTGACACATCGTAATCACCTGAAGTCCATAGTTTACCTTATGGTTTAGTCTTTTTGTTTGTTTTTTTGTTTTGTGTGTGTGTGTGTGTGTGGTACATGGGCCTCTCACTGTTGTGGCCTCTCCCGTTGTGGAGCACAGGCTCCGGACGCGCAGGCTCAGCGGCCATGGCTCACAGGCCCAAGCCGCTCTGCGGCATGTGGGATCTTCCCGGATCGGGGCACGAACCCGTGTCCCCTGCATCGGCAGGCAGACTCTCAACCACTGCACCACCAGGGAAGCCCTTCCTCTTTTTTTTTTAGTTGGGTTGTTTGTTTTCTTATGGTTGAGTTTTGAGAGCTCTCTGTATAATTTCACTTACTTTTCACAACCGAAATAGTCTACGTATTTTAAGACACCTTAAGTGCTATCATCAACTTTCAATTGTACAGGGTTTCTTATTAATTTAGAATAAGGTTTACGCTTCCTCTGTTAATACAGGTTAGAAGGTTTATTTATTTAGTTTCAACAGATACATATTTGTACACATCAAATGAGCCAGGCAAGGACCCTACATTTAGAAGTTTACAATTCAGGAAGAGAGAATCAAAGGGAGGTATTGTTATAGATTTAATTTGATGGGAAACAAGGCAGAAAGTTTCAAGGACAATTAGCCCCTTAAGTCTTCCTTATCCTTGTCTGATTCTGGCTTTAGGGACTTCAGAAGTCTTCCCCAGACAGTTCTGTATTCTCTGAAGGAATGTTAAAAATCCTAATTCTGGGTAACTTTGTTTTACTCCAGACTCTGAATGCTAAGGTTAGTTTCTCAAGCAAAACATTCTGTCCCCTCCAGGAATGGAAGCGTGGATGAACAGAAAATATCCACCCTCTCTTGATTCTTCTACTCAGCAGTATTGGAATAACGCCCTGGTCAGCTTTAAATCGTAACGGGGGGGATGTGCAATTATGTTTGATTCAAGCAAATAATCCAGAATTCCCCAGTCCATGCCTGTGAATTTGGTTTTAATAGCATCCGGTACTTTACCTCTCAGAAGCTTTTCTAACTTGTCTTCAATTAGAATGTTAGGTCAGTGAGAACTTGGGTGAGTTAAAAAGGACCACACTGATATTTGAGAAGACCTAGGCTGACAAATCAAGTTTTTAATTACAGGAAATGATCAGAAACTACTGTAGATGCAATTAAAGGCCTTTTTCTTTGGGGGGAAGCTTGTTTGTCTTTTATATATTTTTTCCTAATCTCAATATAAAAAATACTATACTCTTTCATGCTTACAGCCTGAACTCTATAACTTCCTGCTGTGAATATGGAAATGAATTTTGTCGAAATCAAAGAAATTAGTTAATAGGATTTTTTAAAGCCTGTTAGTAGAAGTGGTTTAACATTTTTAAAGAAAATGTTTGCTTTGTTCATGATTAAACTGAACTAGACATCTGACCTCTGATAATCTCTCAAATCCCATACCTCTCTTTCTGTAACCAATGAATTGCTTTAAATTTTACGAGTTGAGAATTGATTAAATAAAACCATAATTTGATTCTCCAAACTGGTTAAAATTCAAATGTATAAAGTATAGCTCACTTAATAACATGAGAGTTTTTTTGGTTTTCCTTTTTTTTATAACTTTTTTTAAAAGTGAATTTCCTCCCGTGTACTTGCTGTGGTTTTTTTTTTTAACATTTTATTTTATTTATTTATTTATTTTGCGGTACGCGGGCCTCTCACTGCTGTAGCCTCTCCCGTTGCCGAGCACAGGCTCCGGACGCGCAGGCTCAGCGGCCATGGCTCACGGGCCCAGCCGCTCTGCGGCATGTGGGATCTTCCCGGACCGGGGCACGAACCCGTGTCCCCTGCATCGGCAGGTGGACTCTCAACCACTGCGCCACCAGGGAAGCCCAACATTTTATATTTATTTATTTATGTATGTATTATTTATTTTGGCTGTGCCTGGTCTTAGTTGCGCCACAGGGGATCTTCGTTGTGGCATGTGGGCTTCTTAGTTGTGGCATGCAGACTGTTAGTTGTGGCATGCATGTGTGTTCTAGTTCCCGGGCAAGGGATCGAACCTGGGCCCCCTGCATTGGTAGCCTGGAGTCTTACCCACTGGGCCACCAGAGAAGTCCCTTGGTTTTCTTTTTAAATGGTCACTTTGGCATTTGGTAGCTACCAGAGAAACACATGGGTTTAGAAGGGCATCTTAGGTCAATTCAAAAGCCTGGAGAAGAACTGAGTTGGCAGAATATAATATTGCCAGCTGAAGTTCAACCAGCCTTTGAAATTTATTCTCATCTGAAAAGTACTACAGGATTTCAAAATAATGCAGCAGACATGCTGCTTAGAAGCCCACTTCCTAATATTCCTCTAATTACGCAGTTGCCAACCCAGCTTGTTTATTTGAAAGACATTGGGATGGAGGTTGGACAAAATATATTATGATTGCTTTTCTTCCCGTGTATTATTTTAATTTGAAAATGTTAAAGTATATTACAGAGTATTTTCCTATTTCACAGATTTGTAAGACTAAGATTTTGATGGGCTTCTGCTCCCAGGGCTAGATCTTCCTTTAGCTTTTTCTTCTATTATTCATTGCAATCCATACAAGGCAGCCGCCCTATGAGCATTTTCCCTGCATCCTCCTTGTGTTTACATTCCTGCTGCATTTATGTACAGGCGTACTGTACTCCATGTGGGTTTGGTTCCAGACCACTGCAGTAAAGCAAACATCGCAGTACAGTGAGTCACACGGATTCTTTGGTTTCCCAGTGCATATAAAGTTATATTTACACTACACTGTACTGTTACGTGTGCAATCGCATTATGTCTTAAAACAAACAATGTATATACCTTAATTTAAAAATACTTTGTTGCTAAAAATGCTAACCATCATCTGAGCCCCCAGCGAGTTGTAATCTTTTTGCGGTAGTCACATCACAGATCACTGGTTACCCTGACACATATAATAATAATGAAAAAGTTTGAGATATCGTGAGGATGACCAAAATGTGATACAGAGACATGAAAGGAGCAAATGCTGTTGGAAAAATGACCCTGATGGACTTGCTCGACACAGGGTTGCCACAAACCTTCAATTTGTAAAAACAGTGCAATAAGGTGAAGCACAATAAAACAAGGTCTGCCTGCATTGGACAGCAAACACGTGGCAGACAGTGGAGCTGCACGTGTGGACAGTGCTCATCTCTTGCCCTCAAGTCTCTCGGGGGAGGTGGCACAGGGCTGCTCTATAGGATTTAGGTGCTGACTCGAGGGACAGAGCATGCAGTGGGACCTGAGCGGGGGACACCTCCCAAGGAGATGAGAGGCGACCAGGGAAGGTTGCCCAGAGACGCTGACCCTGAAGCTGATTCTTAAAGAATGAGTCAGAGTTTGCCAGACACAAAAGAGTCAAGGGGAAACAAAGAGTCACAATGTGTCCAAGAAATGGGCTATAAGTAGTTTAATGAGCCTGCAACTCAGCGTGTGTGTGGAGACTCCTGGGAAGTGAGGGAGCTGGGGCCGGATTCATGAAGTGCTTGGACATCAGGTCAAAAAGTCTGGATGTCATCCTGTGCACAATGGGAAGCAAGTGAAAGATCATCCTTAGGGAAGCGATGTGATCAAATGTGCATTTCAGGCAAGTCCAATGAGAAGGGTTTGAGTTTCATCTTATAAAAAGCAGCTTCTAGATGCCCTTCACACTTATATAGCTGCCATGTATTAATCCCCTACTGTGTGCCTAGGCATGCCCAAATATCTTTTTTTTTCCCCCCTATACTCTTTATCCCTTTCTCTCTACTGGCTTTTATCTGCCTCATCCCATTCCAAGTGTATAAACATGACTAAGTCCAATGTTATAAATAAACTAATGATAATAAGGTGAGGGTATTGCCATCGCTGTTGGATTCAGCAACGGTGAAGCCAGGCGACCTTGGAAAGAGCCGTTTCAATTGAGGGATAGGAGCAGTGGGTCAGGAATTGATTGGCAGGTCAGGAGGGTGAAGTGGGGAATAGAGATGCTCTTTCTGGGAAACTTATCATGAAAGGAAGGAGTTAAGCATAGAAGATTGTAAGAAGTGTGTGGTACCCAACAGAGCCTGGAAGGGGAGAGCCCAAAGGCATGAGAAAGTTGGTGGGTGGATTTGTTTCAAGAGGGGAAAGAGGAGGCAGAGGAGGGATGGGAAGGTCTTTTCCACTGTCAGTGGAAGATGACTGGAGGCTGAATGTAGATTGTCTGTGGTGTGTTGGAAGTTGGGGAAGCCTTACCAACTGCCTTCGAGTTTTCCGGTGAAGATCTTCTGCTGAGAATGGAGAAGAGGCTGGTGAGAAAGGAATCTGAAGGGAATGGGCAAGGTTTGAGGGAGTGTTTGTGTGAGAAGGAAAGGGATGTGTCGAGAAGGACGATCACCAGTGCCCTGTGGGAGCCCAGCGAGGTTGGGAACTACAGGCAGGATGGGGCACCACACAGCGAGGCTGTGGGGAACTTCCTTCAGCCTCATCAGCAGACCGGTGTGGGAACAGAGAAGGTGTGAGTGGAGGGTGAGGTTTGGTTGTGTGGGTCAGAGGAGATGAAGGGTTTGAGAAAAGTGTGGAGACGTGATAGATAACAGCATCCAGTCCTTTTAGGAAGAGATGCTCAACAGGGAGGAGACTGTAAGAAGACAAGACATAGTCAGAGGAGGCAATTGTGAGAACTGAAAGGTTGTGATCAGAAGTGAGGATAAAAGAAAGCTGAACATTTCAGACCCAGAGTAGCAGTTGTGGGCTCAGCTCCAAGCGATGGCCGTTAATGTGGGTGGAGAGCTGGCAAGGATCCTCTAAAGTAGAGACCCAAGGGACTTCCCTGATTGTCCACTGGTTAGGACTCTGTGCTTCCACTACAGCGGGCACGGGTTTGATCCCTGGCCAGGGAACTAAGATCCCGCAAGCTGGGCTGCACGGCCAAAAGAAAAAGAGAGGGAGACCCAAGATCCTGGAGGCAAAGGTGTGCAAGGCTGGTCCTCAGGGCACTGGAGCACCCAGGGTGGTGGCGGAAATTAGAGTGAAGACAGGGAGGGGAGGAGAGTTCCAAGCATCGGTGAGCAGTGGAGTCATTATCTGAAGGGGAGTAAGGATTCATGTAACATGGGGTGTGTTCCTCTGTAGAAGAAGGCTTCTTCCTTGCATTCAAAAAAATTAAATATAACTCTTAAAATCGGATTTTCATCACAATTTCTCACAATGGAAACATGACCCAAAGTTAGCATCTATTGGAATTCTGAAAGTATCCTGAAAACCATGCCTGTAAACATCCCCTGTCATTCATCTCTCAGGTGAGGTTTTATAGGTTCCAGAAAAAGAGAGAGAGAAGGGGTAGTTCTCTCTCCTTTGCTGAGTTTCATCTTACTGGCATAATACAACAGGAAGAAGGCTTTTCAAAGCATGATATGAACAGACATTTCTCTTAAGACCTTTTATTTTGAGAGGATTAAAATCTGTCTAGTAGGGATAGCCAACTGTCCTCTCTTTTCAAAGCTTGGTTTCCATCCATCACCTGTATCGGTTGTTCTGTTTTATATTAAGTTGTTCAGTGCCACCACCTCCACCTCGACTGCAGTTGGTGTTGGGATAGGAAGTATAGCCCCTGAGATGGTCAAGGACAAGGGGACCCAGGCTGCCTTTTCTTGCCACATACCCACTGGCAGCCCCAGAGCCCGATCCCCAGTGGGAGGGAAGTTCCTACCAGCTTTTATCTTAAAAACCCTTGACCAACCATCCCACTTCTTCTGTTCCTCCCATTCCTCCTTGGCGCATGGGGACACATATTATTATTATTTTTTTTTTAGTTTTTTTTATTTTTGGCTGCGTTGGGTCTTCATTGCTGCATGTGGGTTTTCTCTGGTTGTGGCGAGCGGAGGCTACTCTTCGTTGCAGTGCGTGGGCTTCTCATTGCGGTGGCTTCTCTTGTTGCGGAGCACGGGCTCTAGGCGCGCAGACTTCAGTAGTTGTAGCACGTGGGCTCAGTAGTTGTGGCGCATGGGCTCAGTAGTTGTGGCACGTGGGCTCAGTAGTTGTGGCACACGGGCTTACTTGCTCCTCAGCATGTGGGATCTTCCTGGACCAGGGATCGAACCTGTGTCCCCTGCGTTGGCAGGAGGATTCTTAGCCACGGGACCACCAGGGAAGTCCCTGCATGGGGACACTTCTAAGGCAGACTTTGCGGACAGTGCATTTATGTTCCTGTCTACTCATGAACTTTTCTCAGAAGTATGTTTTTGGTCAAACTGCAATGTTTATTTCTATGTACTACCACAGAGTTAGTATTAATCCATTTCATCTTGCTTTACTACCCCCATTTGAACAGAATCCTACAAAGGATCATATATCCCTTGCAGATTTTTAAAATCAGGAGCTACTGTTAAAATGCAAGGGATCCCCAGAGTCTAAGACTGAAGGCTTTAGTTTCATCTACTACATGTGAAATTCTCCCGTATATATACACAGGGCTTTAGGTAAATCATAGTTAATGTGTGTCCCTACTTCTCTGGCAACATTAGAGGGTTTTTATTTAGTGGCTTAAACATTCAATAATATTTGAAACACTTTGTCCAGGTCTCTAACGGAGATGCTTTGATGAGTCCTCCAGCTCTTGTCTAATCAGGAAAGACTCACGGGAGAATTAAGGAGAGCATGCGTGAGAAAATAAAACAGTCAAAACAATGCATTATTCTGGGTATGAAGTGGATTATTATGATGGTATTAAAAAAAAAAAGGACCCCAAAGGATTACGTTGATGCAGTTTGCAGTGAGGACTAAATTGTCACCACAGTTTGCTGTGGGCATTGGTTAACTGATGGAAAACTCCAGAAGATGGGTCCAAGGGGCACTGAACTGGACCCATGTGGACCAATAACCTGGAGCTCAGTCGCAGACTCTGCCCCTCCAAGTATGCCTTCCTCTGCCCTGGCAGCTTGGGCTGGGCCAGCACACTTTCCCCAAGCCCCTCGTGGTTCTGGTGCTGGAGGGGGCCTGCTTGCCTCCCTGGTCAGAAGGCAAAGGGTTTGTTCCATGAACTGCGACCAGGCTAGAGGGAAGGGTGGGAAGGCTGTGTGTGTCCCGACGGTTCATCTGGAGTTAAACGTATGCCATTAACTTCTTAACAGCCTGGCGGGACTTGCCCCAGACTATCCCTGGTGCGCTGCTTATCTGCAGCGGAATTACATGTGTAGTTAATGTACTGGCTCCAAAAATTGGGAAAAGCGTTGCACTGCTCTGTCTCCCTGATAAGGAAAAACTCCCAGGTCGTGGTTGAGGTGGACCGTCTGAAGAGATCAAAGCCTGAGTCAAGTTAAAATTCAGGACGTTAGCTCCCGAGTGGCAGACACTGCCTATTGCGATGGGGAGGGGATTCAGAGCACATCCTTGAGTTTAAGAAGAAACAAACAAACAAGCAAAAAAGCTGGTTTAAAATATTCTTATTTAAGTAATCTCTAGAAATATACAGACATCTAGGACTTTAGTTGCGGCAGCCTGTGAACCAGAAATCTGACTCCTGCTTGCTGCAAGTTGCACCTCAAAATGCATCTAACGGTAAGCTCGGAAAGTCTTCTTCAACGGCAGTAACTAAATGAACTCTGTCTTGCCCTTTCCGCCTCTGCACTCACCGCCCCGCTCCCTGCCTTCTCCTCTCTTCCCTCCCACTAATCAGAGGAAAGCACCTGGCATTTTGCATCTTTCATTGTACCCCCGGGAAATGACACAAATGCTCAGGGACTTTTCTTCTGCCTTGTCATCAGGTGTGTTTGTTGGGCTTGGCAGCCGTCAGGATTAGAGGAACTCAACTTCAAAGCTTCCAATGTGGATCTCCACCCCCAGCATGTGCGTGGGGCTTAGAGGTCCAGGATGTCTTGTGTGTGGGCTTCAGCCTCTGAAGCCCCCTGTTGTCTGCTCTTCATCAACTGCATCATCAACAGTGTCTTCAATTAATGGCTTCTCTCTACCAGCAGTCACCTTGGTGCCCATGGATGAAGCTAACACGTGGGACAGAGAAAACCATGCAGGGTCTGTTTTATGAGCGTTGCTAGCAGCACCTGTCGTGAGAGTCCCCACAGCAGTCCTTGTCATAGTCTGCTTCCCCCAAGGGGAGGTGGGTGGAACAGGCCACCTTGGGGCTTCATCTCTGCCAGGTTGGTCCAGACAGTTTCCTCCTATTTCATGTACATTTCACTCTTTCCCTCTGCTAGTTTGCATCCATTCAAGTTCTTAATGCAACTGTCTACTCAGATAAATATTTCTTTTAAGAGTCAGTCAGTTAAAGACTCCCATTTTTTCTTTTTGAATTTTATTTTATGTATTTATTTTTTATACAGCAGGTTCTTCTTAATCCATTTTATACATATTAGTGTATATATGTTAACCCCAATCTCCCAATTCATCCCACCACCCCCTTTCCCCCTTGGTGTCCATACGTTTGTTCTCTACATCTGTGTCTCTATTTCTGCCCTGCAAACCACTTCATCTGTACCATTTTTCTAGATTCCATATACATGCATTAATATACGATATTTGTTTTTCTCTTTCTGACTCACTTCACTCTGTATGACAGTCTCTAGGTCCATCCACGTCTCTGCAAATGACCCACTTTCGTTTCTTTTTATGGCTGAGTAATATTGCACTGTATATATGTACCACATCTCCTTTATCTATTCATCTGTCGATGGGCATTTAGGTTGCTTCCATGGCCTGGCAAGACTCCAATTTTTTTATGTCAATGAGGTGGAGACAGAACACTGACATGAGACATTTTCCGTTCCTCGAGGGGCGTGCCGTTTGCTGCTTCCATTAGGCAAATTCATGGCTGCTACACACGCTCACACCGAGGAGAAAAGGCACTACTGAATATGTATTTCATAAACAGAAATGCAGTCGGTGTATCTGTTTCCTTAATGTTAGAACATGGTCCTGCTGCCCTGTACAATTCCACAAACTGCTTCAGGGCGAAATTATTCCTTAGAAGAATTTTCACCTAATTGAGATTTGGAAAGGAACATGGATACTTTGCGATCTCCATTCGCTTCGCTGCACATTTCAGGGGCTTCTGCTGTCTCTTGCTGAGAGGGGAAAAGAGTCAGTGGTCTGAAACTTTAAGATCCAAAAGGTAGACACAGTTTGGAAATTGTCCACATTACCGTGGTGTCAAATCACAAGATATCAAGCCTGACAATGCGGAAATTGGGGGATTTAAAGTTATAATAATTTCTGCCTTGGAACACCTTGCATCCTCCCACCCTGTGAACTAATGTTTTGGAGGCAGCCTCTTACTCTTTTTCAAAGCCAGACCCTTTTCTCTGGAAATACATCTCTTTCTAAGGTGACCTAAAACTAACAGAGTGCCCGGCATGGGAGTCAAGGAGAATGTGCTTAATGACACTGAGACCAACTCTTCTGAGAATGAAAAATGACGGAGTATTTTGTGTTAGATGGGACATGATTCATTAATAACCAACTTAAATTTTAAGTCTCTAGAAAACAAAATGACAGCATTTCTTAGTTATTTCTGATATAGCCCAGGAATGCGTGCTCCATGACCACTATAACTTTTAATTCATGTACTTATCTGTTTTTCCCAGACCTTTTAAGAAATGCTTATAGCTTTGCTTGTCAAATCAGGAGAAGGTAGATCATTATTCAAAGGAAAGCCCAATATAGGAAATTCAGATATAAATGGTTCAGCATTTTTTTTCTTGTCAAAGATTTATGACCGTCTCTGTTTCAGACCTTCCTTAGCACTCTCTGGACTATTTCAGTAGCCTCTTCATTGGTCTGGAGCCTCTGTTTCTCATCCTTCATCCCTCTGTCTGTCTCTCCCGCTGCTCTGTGGGTAGTTGTCATGAGCTCGGATCTAGATTTCCTGACTGGGTGTCCTGGGTGCTTCTCAATCTTCTTTCAGCCTGACTTTCCAACGCCGTCTTCCACCATTTTATTCACACCTCTGGTAGTCATTACCTCCCGATGGGGAAGAGACCCCTCCTTCCTCACCTGAGTACACCACACTTTTTGATGCTGTCCCTTGTCGGCCTTGGTCCCTCTGCCAGCCCTAGCCTCTCTGTGGCCACGTGCCCAAGCCTACATCCACTAAGGGGCCAGCCTAAATCCCACCTACTTCACCATCTCTCCCCAGACACCCAACCATCCCCAAGTCAGGAGTCATTCTTTGACCTTGAATAGTGCCTTATGTGTTGTGTCGCTCTTAGAGCAGGTAGCTCTTCTGTTTACTTGGAAGGTATATATATATCTCCTGACCTAAACCATGAGTTCTTAGAAGGCAGGGTCTGTGTTTGTTTATTTGCTTCCCTGAAGCTCCTTGTTACTCAAAACATGGTCTGCTGACCAGCAGGGTCAACATTACCTGGGAGCTTGTTAGAAATCCAGAATCTTAGTCCCCATCCCTAATCTGACGAATCAGAACCCACGTGTTAGCAAACCCCCTGGGTGATTAGAACACACATGAAATTTCAAGAAGCTCTGCTTTGTTACGTTGCACGGACCCTGGTGTGAAGCAGGTACCCCCTGGATACTTGTTAATGACTGGGTGGCATTGAAAGCTGAGGTTGTTCTCATTGACTTATGGGAAGATTATCTCATAATCAGACGTCGAAAATATAACTCAGCATACATCATTTTTCTGTGACCACTTTTAGTCTTAAATCATGGAGACCCTTTTCTCCTTTTAAAATCTTTGATTTGTTACTTTCAGGTCACCTCAGTCGTTGTTTGGGTTTTTTTTGGGGGGGGGGCGGGTTGGGTTTTGTTTTATGTTTTTTTTTTTTTTGTTTTTCATTAAAAAAAAAAATCCCCTCACAGGGCAGTACTGTATTGGCCTTAGGTGAATGAGTATAGAAAGAAAGCTTGCTAATTGGGTCTAAATATAGATTATGTGCAAAAAATAATAGCTAACGTCTGAAAATAAGCATTCATATGGCGTGTATCGTGTTGTCATCTTGGTAGCTGTTTCTTTAGTCAGGGACAACTAAAGGCTAAGGGAATGCTCTCTGTCACTGTGTCAAAGGCCGAGTGATCCATTTCACACATGTTTGCTAATAACCACGGAAGAAGATAAATGACAATATGATATGCCGAGATTTTTAAAGTGCTGAAGAATTTGATATTAAAGTATCCTTTGCTGCCTGGGAATAAAAGGAGAACTGAGAGAAACTTGTAAAGTAAGGAGGAGTATTGCTACAGCTTAGAGCAGCGGAAAGTACCACCCATTGCAAGGCCATCTCTGCTTATCACAACAGCTAGGGGGGTAGCATTTGCATGGGCGCCACCCAGGGATGCTAGATGCCCTGCAATGCATAGGGTTGTCTCACGCTGTGAAGAATGGTCCCCTGTGAGGCCACGACTTCAGAACACACTGGCCAGATGTTTCGGGGAGGGGGTGTGAAAAAGTGTTTATATCACTAAAATCTAAACCTATTTTGTATATTTTTTGTATTTTTATTTACTTATATTTCATATAAATAAATGTTTTGATGTAAAATGTTTATATACATGTACATATATATATTTGTATATATATATGTACATATTATATATTTGTATACGTATGTATACAAAAAGCATTTTAAATACATGCTGAATTTTCCAGGAACGTGACCACCATATTAATTGAGAGGATATTATTTCTTGTTTTATTTAGAACTTTTCTGTATGTTTATTTCAGAAAGATCATGTCGCGGCTCCTGTCGGTCTGCATAGGTAGCTGTTAAATTCATACTGGTCTCACGTAGAGGTACCAGCGTCCTCCTATTTTTATTTCTTTCTTTCTTATTTTTGGCTGTGCCACGTGGCACGTGGGATCCTAGTTCAGGATTTCCAGTCCAGCAAATTTGTGACTTTCCCGTGGCAGCTTAAGTGCCATTGACACACGTTAGCTGTTGTTGCTGCCGTTGTCTTTGAGAGTCACTACAATTTTATGAAGGAAGAGGAGATGAGAAAGGGTATTTCCTCAGGCACTCTTTTCCTCCAGGTATTCCTCAATCATCCCAGAACCCACTTGGTGCTGAGTTCTATCCTGCAGCCACAGGGCTTTTCTCTCTAGATTCCACCTGTCACCTCCTTAGGAGACTTAACTAGAATTAAGCCTCCCTCCCACTCCAACCTCCCTGCCTCCCCCGCCAAGCCATTCCTGGTTTCCTTCTCTTTGTGCCTCCAGAGCCTAGGCAAGCTTGGATCCAGCAACAACTCTGCCTATAGATTTTTTCCTAATTGGTTTAATTTCAGATATAAAAAGGGTGGACTTCCCAAGCGTTCCAGATCTTTTTAAGAGTGGCTTCACTTTTACCTTGGGGAGGCTAAGGCTGTGCCAATAGTGATGCTTTGCTACCTCTTCCCCTCCCTCCTGGGGACGTCTGGAGTTGGGGTGGGGATTACTGGAGAAAATGTGAGTTTCTAAGACAATGTGAGTTACTATTTTGCATTAAAATTCCTTTTAAATGATAATAACGAAATGAATCCCCTGCTTTGTAGAGAAAAGACATGACTGCTTAGGTCACTTTTGGAAGAATTATTTCAGATTTCTTTTGAAAGTTAAATGCTCATCCTTAGACCTGACACCATGGCCCCTTGAGTCTATTCTGACCTTTCTGTCCATGTTTTTTTTTCTTCTCCACCTCTTTGTTCACTTGTCACAATGTGTTCACAGGTTCCTTCTGTTCATTGTCTTTGGCAAGATTGTCTTCGGTTAAGTGTGGTATAAATATATCCCTCTCCGGTCCCATTGCAAAGGCTGCTCTTAGTATATCAACTCTCGTCTGCGTTTTGGGTGGCATCTACCTTCTTAATGCTGCTTCAAGGCTTTGGCATCTCAGCCAGTAAAATCCAGCGCATCTGGGGCAGATAACGCCCTCTGCTCTGATATTCTCTTTGGTCTTGGTGTGTTAAAGTTAGACCCAGGCCATTATTTTTGTAACAATGACATTTTCATAATGCACTAAATAATGAAGTGTTAAGAACACCCAGCAAAAGCCTTAAAGATGCCTAGAACATCTCCTGAAGCATTTACTCTTAAGGCTATTAACTTTTTACATCTCTTTTAATATAAATTGATCATAAAGCGTATTGAAAGTGACTTTACACCAAGATATTCAGTATCAGGAAAAGTGACATGTAATTGCAGTCTGCCCCAGATCATTGCAGTCCCATGCCCAGCTCCGGCCTCCGTGCTCCAAGCACCTTCCACTTCGAATCCCAAATAGTCCTAGGTCTTCTCTCTACCTCTCCCCAAAGCCCAACCCTCTCCACCTGCTGAAAACCCAGCCAGGTCCACGATCACCCTAGCCGGAAAGTGGTTTGCCCTTTTCCCAATTCCACGAGTCTTTTGCTTGCAAAACTGGCAACAAAGTTTCCACATTCACTGTTTTATAGTCACACTCTATCTTCCTGAATATAATACAGCAGAGACTCCATGAGGGCAGGCGATGACCAGTTGCTGTTTCACTCTACCGTGTCTAATACTCAGCTTGTCAGTCACTACAGTGTGTTTTGAATGAGGAGTCAAATAGACATCTCCTCTGCACTAGCTATAGAGTAGCATGTGAATTGACTTTTTTTAACGGAATCCTTCAGAGAGAGAAGCTCATTGTTTAAAAGAAACTTTCAGAGAAGGCAAATGATTCTTTTTTTTAGCGTAATGAGTCCCTATCTAAATGAACTACCTTTGATCTGGCATTTCAACTATTATATACGTCTTGCTTCTCTTATACCCTTTAATTTATTCAGCATGTATTTAATAAAAGCATATCACATACCACTGTGCAGGTGTGGGAACACAGTAGTGAACAGGACAAAGGACCCGCCCTCCCGGCACTAACTTCTCAGAGAAGAGGGGCAGGCAATACACAAATCTAAGAAATGCCATGTGGTATAAAGGCTGTGTAGAAAAATAAGGTGGGATAAGGGAAATGGAGAGACAGGGGGTGCTTTTTATAGAGGAGGAATTTCAAATGAAGGGATAGTCTGAGCAGAGACCAGGGAGGACGGAGGGTGGGAGGCCCCCAGGTGGGTATCCGTCAGAGGAAGAGCCCAGGCTGCAGAGGAAACAGCAAAGGCCGGGGCTGGGCAGTGGGCGTCTGAGGAACAGGGTGCAGGGAGGCCATGTGGCTGATGTGGCTGAGGGACCGGTGTGGGGTGGGTCTTGAGACAGAGCTGGGCAAGGTCAGTAGAGCTAAGGGGCCGTGGTAAAGACTTGAGTTTTTAGTTAAGAGAGGCTGTCATTGGACTTCTGGAGGACCTACATACTGCTGTGGAGAGTAGTCTGTAGAAGGAGGAAGACCCACAGGAGCCTCCTGAATAGGAGACAACAGGGACCATGACTAGGGTGGTGACTTGAGGGGTAAGAAGCCATCAGACCCTGGTTCCTAGAGGTGATGGGATTTGCTGCTGGCCAGACTGTGGACCTTCTTCCCATGAGAAGAAGAGGGAAGTCGAGTAATCACAAACAAGGTTTGGTTTTAGCAGCTGGAAGATTCCTGTTTTCATTGACTGATGCGGGGCAGATCTGAGGAGGATTGAGTTTGAAGGACACACTCAAGTTGGGTGTTAGACGGATTGTCGAACATCCCAGACTGTTAGCTGTGAGTCTTTCTTCCAAAACTGTGAGTCCTTGAATTCAAGGTCATGTCTTGGTCATCTTTGTGTTCTCCTGTTAATTTGCAGAAGTTCTCACTCACAGGACCCCTAACACTTGCGTTTGAGTTCATGCAATTCAGATTTGCATACGTGGGAGTTTCTGAAAGTGGCCTGTGGTTTCACTTGCATTTTCGTATTCCTTTTCATCATAATCTGTAAAAGCAGAGAAGAGACAGTTGGAAAAAAATGCTGTATGAAACTTGCTGGAAACGGGTAGAACGAGAAATGATGCTGACAAGAGGTTTAGAAGTACAAAATAGATAGTACTCAGACCAAATATAAGTAAATTAGCATAAATCATCAATCTCTGATTTCCATGCCTGTCTTCTCCGAGTTGGCTGACTCAACAGCTGCTTCTGTGACTACAGCTGTATAATTCCTCCACATTTCCTTTTTGCATGGAAAAAGTATTCCAGTTTGTCATTGCTTCAACATTTGCAATTTTATATTAGGTTCTCGTTTTTTATTTTTTGGGCCTGACCATGTGCTTAAGAAAGTCATGCAACTGTCATCCATTCTGAACTGTTTTCACTTGGGGTTTGGTTTTAGGTCCACTTGGGGTTTTATTATTTGCCCTTGGGGTTCTCCAGGCTTGGAAATGCTTCTCTCAGTAAACTTCCCGATCCCTGGTTGAAACTTGCAGGACAGTGGGGATTCCAGGTAGAGAAAGCCGTCACAGTCAGAGGGAAAAGCAAGGTGAGGGCAGGTGCCTAGTTTGTTGTGGTTGCAACATAAGCTTCATAGGGAGTGTGAAGAGAGTGAAGAACACGTGATGAGAAGGTAATAAAGGTCATTACGGGGACTTCCCTAGTGACGCAGTGGTTAAGAGTCGCCTGCCAACGCAGGGGACACAGGTTCGATCCTTGGTCCGGGAAGATCCCACATGCCATGGAGCATGTACGCCCGTGCGCCACAACTACTGAGCCTGCGCTCTAGAGCCCGTGAGCCACAACTACTGAACCTGCGTGCTGCAACTACTGAAGCCCGCGCACCTAGAGCCCTTTCTCCACAACAAGAGAAGCCACCACAATGAGAAACCCGCGCACCACAACGAAGAGTAGACCCCGCTCGCCACAACTAGAGAAAGCCCGCGTGCAGCAATGAAGACCCAATGTAGCCAAAAATAAATAAATAAACAAATACATTTTTTTTTAAAAAAAAAGGTCATTATGGGCTATGCTAAGGAGTATAGAAAACGAGGAGCTTCAGACACGTAGAGTGTGGAAGTACTGTGATGAGATTTGTATTGTAGGCAAAGCTGCTTTGACTGCCATAGGAAGAGCAGACGGGTGGGGGAGACAGGTAAGAGGTTCTGGTGATGAAGGCAAAAGATGGTGAAGGTCTTGTAAAGTTCTTATAGCCAGTGACTGGCACGCATTCAATAATATATCAGTCTTTATAAAATAAAATTAAACAAATGAAAGTAGAAATGCTTGTGATGGGGAGAACACCACATTAGAGAGACATCTTACAGGTAGGATGATTACAGCATCTACTTGGGTGAGTGGTGACATCATTCCAGGACAAGGAGCAGGTGGGGTCACGAGGAGGTTGACCAGATGCCCTAGTTCTGCCTGGACATGCGTTCTCCTTGTGGAGCCCATGGAGCGTCCATTAGACAGCTGGCAGTATAGCTCTGGGACTCAGCTGAGACTTTGGCTTGGACGGACGTGTTTGGGCATTTTAGAAGTCTTCAACATCTAGATAGGAAAGAAAGAGATCACTCCAAAAAAGGAAATAAAGTAAGGAGAGTCTCTTATCATAGCAATGAAGTTAAAAAAAGTTATCTCCAAATTCTGGTTGATATAATCTCTTATTAAGATCTTCTGGCTAACCTACTGGTACCTGTTCCAGGAAAATAGTACCTTATTATTATTTTTTTTTTTAAAGAATAGAAGCTACTTATTTGATCACCCTTCAGGCAGGGCTAGGTGGTGTCACTGTCAGCAGCTTACTAATGTGCCCTTTCTACTCTGAAGACCCACCGCAACTGACCTGGAAGTTCAGTCTTCGTAGAGGATCAATGCACGATCCAGCTTCCCCAAAGCACCGGTAAGCTACAGCTTTGGGCATGGCTGTTCCATGTTTGATATTGTACAACCCTCAGTGGTACGTGAGCCTTCTGGCATCTTAAGGAGTTGAAGTAGAGGATCATTTTGTTCCCAACCTAAGTGCCACAATAGATAACCAAACAGCCTCCTCTTAACAGCAGTGTAGATTCCCGAAAGATGTGATGGAAGAAGAATAAGTGCGTATGTACGTGAATTCTCTCCAAAACTCCATGGCATGGTATTTAAAGCTGCCTCTCTGGGCACTGGAGTGTCTTAGTGACTTGCAGGTAGAGTCGGCCTTTAGCAGGAGTGATTCTCTGAAGCCGTAGCATGCATCAGGGCAGGCTGGACGCCTATCACATACGTGCCTGGGAAGCATTGCTTTCAGCAGCAGCATCTTCCAAGTGATAAAAATAACTTTGCTTTGGTCAGTAGCCCTGGAGCCAGGTGTCTCCTTTCACTTCCTGTTCTCTGTTGGGTCCTGCAAAGGGACATCTCGTCTTCCACAGTTTGGAATGTGACATTTCTGGTCTCGCCACTTTAACCGTCTAATATCTAGCTGTCTAGTCTCCTCTTGTTGTGTATTTTGAGGGTCCTCTCCTCTTGAACCTTTGCGTTTTACATCCTCATGTCTACTGCTCATTCCTGCAGGGGGAGATTGACAGCTCCCCCCTGCCAGACACTCGATAACCTAGATGTTTATACTTTGATTTCTGTCATGTCCCCACTTTTTAAAGCCTAATCTGTATAATTATGGGGCAACAACTTTCCTGTCCGTGATTCTCTTAAAAGTCTTACTTTATCTTATTCCCCTGTCACAGAAGCTTCTTTCTGGTCCTCTGTTCTGATAATAGATGTATTTCCTGCACAATATCGGATCATCTTTTAGATTCTGAAGTTCTTCACAAGTCTCCTTTTTGAAACTGTTGTTGACCCGTGAGTCTAATTTCTTCTTTTCCACGAGCTCCAGGTCAGACTCCTTCTCGAGAGTTCTTACGTTCTAAAGCCTTTGTGAGCTCGGAGGGATGGATGATGGGTGTGATTAATCCCTGAGAGATGTGGCTGCTGGTGGGGTTATTTCTGTGTCAAGCTTCCCACTGTCAGACCTGGAAGAGAGCTGACGCTCTGGGGAGCCGCCTTCGTGTAGACACTGCCCGACCCCATGCTCTCTCTCTCTCCTTCCTTCCCGTTGAGATAGAATCGTGTCCGTCTGCACCCAGCACGCCAGAGCAGGAAGGCTGTCTCACTCCCTGTGGAGAAAAACCTCCCATGGACCTGCTAAAGTAACTGCTGAGTGGTTTTTTATTGCGGGAAACAAAGGATGGTTAAGTCTCCTGAGTCCTAGGTTGCTAGTCTATAGGTTTCTCTGGCGTGAGCCCTAGAAAATTCCTCTTGATTTCAGCAGCCATATTTAACTGACCGTTGACATTTAAAATTGTAAAAGAAAACTATAGCCCAAGACAATTGGATACAAGAAACCAATTTATCTTATCTGTGAGGACATGTCACAACTGTGGTTTGGGGACTGTGTCCTTTATTGCTAGGCAATGTATGGAGCCTTCCTTGTGAACCCCTGGCTCTTCTTCCCCATCTTTTCCTCAGCCATGTCCCTTCTCAGCCTCCTGTGCTAACTGATAGCACATGTGTTTCAGAATGGAACCTGGAAAAGGAATGTATAGGGCCTCGTATGGAAATGCCATTCCAGATTCCATACGCCAATCGATAATACACTGGCTAGACTGTCGAGAGTCACCCCAGAAAGGAGGAATTTGGATTGGAAGGGAATCAAAGGAATTGTGGACCTAGCATAATTGATTGCAGTGAAGCAGTAACGGGGTGGTCTGGACAACTGGACGCAGGCCAAGTTCAAAATCACCAGCAATTCCCCCTACCCTCTGAGAATGAGGTGAGGTCTACTGAATGGAGAACAGGGCGAGTCATCAACCTTCTTATGGTTTAATTCAAACCTGGGCCCTGAGCTTTGTCTGTTGTTTTTTGAAAGGGACGAAGGTGTTGAATCCAGCCAGAAAAACCTGTGCTTATCCGTCCAGTTACTTCTTTTATCCCCGCTGCCCTTCTCTCTCAGAAACAGGATTCTAAAGTAAGTTCTTGCTTGTGTCTGATAAATGTCAGCTGATATCCAGGGCTCATTTATTTTCTTTGTCCCAGGCATAATGTCTAGCATAACATACTTTATAAATGAATGAATAGCAATCGTGTGAAAAAACAGGGAAAATGTTAGTGGGTGGAAGAAAGAGTGAAAACAAATCCTGGTGTTAAGAAGAAAGAGTTGGCCCTTGATGCCATGGTGGAAGCAAGATGGTATGACTGTGGGGTTACCAAACTCTATTCCATGGAACAGTAGAGCATCTCACACGCACACGCACAGAGGCTTCCATGATGTGACAAATATTGCACACTATATCACACTGTGGGATCCACAGTATAGGTTTGCATGCTGAAGTCTCTGAAAAGACCTGCAATGAAGACAACCTGATTAACCTTTATTTAACTCAGCCTTTCTCCCAACATATTTGGCTGTGGAATTCTCTGCCTTACATCTCCTTACATCCAGACCCACTGAACACACTTTGGCCAACACTGGTAGAAATATACAAAATTGTCATAGACTTGAGTCCAGCTGACCTGGGTTTGAATCATGGCTACCATTTTCTGTGTGATCCTAAGTTGAATTAAGTAAGCTCTAGTCTCCTGTTTCCTCATCTGCAAGATCAGGATAATGTCCACTTCCTGAAATAAGAGAATTAAAGCAGGTGATGGAGATAAACCATCTTCTGGGCACCTAGCACAGGCTGACTCCTTTGTGGCTACTTATTCCCACACTGATGCACTGCATTTCTCTGTACCACACTGGTACCCACATACAGGGGCTTCTTAGGATGCAGCCTATTCTCCTCAATCCTTACAAC
The DNA here is from genome assembly GCF_937001465.1 of Orcinus orca. Classification (NCBI taxonomy): domain Eukaryota; kingdom Metazoa; phylum Chordata; class Mammalia; order Artiodactyla; family Delphinidae; genus Orcinus; species Orcinus orca. Next base: position 11,557,878 of record NC_064560.1, on the reverse strand, counting down.
CAGTGGCAGACAAATTGTTGTTTGCGCTTGTAAAATGTGAATAATTAGTCTTTTTTAAGAAACTGCTTTCCCAAAGGAAAACTATGGCAGAGAGCACATAGTTACTTTTACATTTGTTGGTGCTACTGGCTCCTAAGTTCTGCCATCATTATTGCCCAGTTTTTTTCTTGGCTCTCCAGGTTCTTCTAAATTGGATATTAGAAAGGAAAAGTCTTTCTGGAAATGTCTTATTAACCCACCAAATAAATGGCTGTTCAAAAACTATACGTAACAAGAATACCAGCCATGAGCATTTGTTTCGCTTCTACCATGTACCAGGCACTGCTCAGAACTCTTTATGTGTATAACTCATTTAATCCTTACAGCAACCCAGTGAGTATGCACTGTTATCTGCATTTTGCAGATGAGGAAACTGAAGCTTTCAGAGTAATATGTCCAAGGCCACCAGGTAATAAAAGATGATGATGACTCTGAGTGACTCTAGTCGTGCAGGTTAGCACAGACAAGGACAAGCTGAAGATTGGAAAGCCAACTCGTGGTCAACCTTGAGGTTGTTATTTTCTTGCCTAGTCTAGGTGAAAACTTTTCCTTTTTTTTAGGAAATAAAAGTTATCTATCCTATATTAGGGTTCTCTAGAGGAATGAACCAACAGGATATATATATATATATATATACACACACATACATACACACACACACACATATATATATAAAGAAATTTATTGTAAGGAATTGGCTCACTCAGTTACGGAGGCTAAGATTTCCCAAGATCTAGAGTTAGTAAGCTGGAGACTCAGGAGTGACAATGAGAGAAGTTCCAGTCTGAAAAGGGCAGGTGTAAGGCCCAGGAAGGGCTGATGTTTCAGCTCAGGTCCTCAGGCAGGAAAAACTGCTGTCCCAGCTTAGTCAGAAATGTAGGAAGAGTTCCCACTTATTCTTGTGAGTGAGAGGTCAACCTTTTTGTTCTCTTCAGGTCTTCAGCTGATTGGTTGAGGCCCACCCACACTAGGGAGGACAGTCTGCTTTACTCAATCTACCCATTCAAATGTTAATCTCACCCAGAAAACACCCTCGCAGACACACCCAGAATAATATTTAACCAAATATCCAGGCCCCTTGTGGCCCAGTCATACTGACACATAAAATTAACCGTCACACATCCCATGGTTTGAAATCACAAATTAGACATCCTCCTCTCTTGTTTCTGTTTTCAAGCAGACCAGTTGAACCCAGTGGGGTTCTACTGAGTTCAGAGACCTCATTCCAAAGGTTCCTCCAAAACTTTCATAAGACATGCATAATTGAATAATGTCAAATATAAATTACTAGTAATTTAAATACATAAAGTTTGAGCAGGGGGTCTCCTTAAGTCAAAAGCTACTGTTTCCCATAATGCCAGCAATCATAATAGGGGAGCCCAGGCTCTCTGGGGGGATCCACAGTGACCCCAAATTCAGAGCTTTGTGCTCTGCATGTGTAATGCAGCCCCAGGATCAGATATGCGTTAGGTCATAGCCTGTGCCCCGTAACCATTGGGAGGATGAGTGAGACTGAGTTATGTTGGCAGAGGTGAGGAAGGAAGCTTTCTTTCGCCAGCTGCTCTGCTGTTGTCTACGCATCTTGAAGGCAGTGAACTGACCTTAGTTGGACACGTGTCTGAGCTTCACACCTGGCCTTGTACACAGGAGTCAAGTAGTAAATATTGGCTGAAGGTATCAGTAATTTTGTAGGTATCCACTGTAATCTTCTTTGATATTTGCTTGGGAGACGGTGATGAGAAAAAAAGACCGCGGGACCAGTACAGAGCTGTTTTCTGAGTGAATCAGTGACGCCAATTATGTTACATTTCTTAGCCCATGGTTGCAGCTGTATGTAACTATTTCTACCTGATTACCTGAAAGAATCACCTTCAAACCCTGATAACTGATTCCGTACAGGGCAGTACTGCAGCGGGGGCCTCTCAGTTTGAGTTAGGGTTCCTTATATCTCACTAAGAGACACATATTCTTCTGGAGTCAGGGTGTTAAAAATCATTTGTCTCTTTTCTGTCATCTGGGAAAAACAAGGCTCTTCCAGAAAATAAAAATTTCTCCTTTTTTACTTCCTAAAGGTGAAAAAGAAATGCAGTTGGAATGGGTAGGGTTTTTTTTTTTTTTTTTTTTTGCGGTACGCGGGCCTCTCACTGTTGTGGCCTCTCCCGTTGCGGAGCACAGGCTCTGGACGCGCAGGCTCAGCGGCCATGGCTCACAGGCCTAGCCACTCCGCGGCATGTGGGATCTTCCCGGACAGGGGCACGAACCCGTGTCCCCTGCATCGGCAGGCGGACTCTCAACCACCGCGCCACCAGGGAAGCCCAGACAGGGGCTTTTTATAGACAAGAAAAGTGACGGATTTGACAGATGACTCCTGAACTTTGTTCAGCGTCAGAGACAGGGGGAAGAGGGCAGAAACACAGCAACTTTTTTAGACTCACTGACCCTGTGGCCCACTGATAAGAAGCTCTGTGCCCTGCAAGGTGGACTCTTCTTGCAGTGGAATTTTACGTTCCTCCCTGGGCCGGTGTTGGATTCTCTGGATACCTAAGGTGACACAAGGAGGGGCAGATGATGTCAACAGTTTATTTGTGGAACCTGGGCCTCCTCTTCAGGGCCAAAGCTTTTCCTCCAAAGGAGGGAGACTTATGCCCAGGATGTCTGCTCCCACATGGAGGCTTTGGGCACAAAAGCAAGAAGAAGATTCCAGCTAATGGGGGCCAATCCACAAGTCATTTCAGGAAAAATGGATATAAATAGAAGCGCCTGGAAGGCTGAATATGTTTTCTGCTGTGGGAAGGTTAAAGTGGAACTCTAAGTCATAGATTTTCTGCAAACCAGCATTTAAGAATATGCCAGGTGTGGAAACTGGTAGGAGAGACTTGGTTTAATAACATGTGAAGGGAAATTTAGCACCACCAGTGTTCTCCTTCCCTCCATCATCTCCTCCGATGAACCTCTTGATGAAGATCAACAGGAAACTGGGACATATTTTGCAGTTAATTTTTTTTAATTAATTAATTTATTTATTTAATTTTGGCTGTGTTGGGTCTTCGTTTCTGTGTGAGGGCTTTCTCTAGTTGTGGCAAGCGGGGGCCACTCTTCATCGCGGTGCGCGGGCCTCTCACTGTCGCGGCCTCTCTTGTTGTGGAGCACAGGCTCCAGACGCGCAGGCTCAGTAGTTGTGGCTCACGGGTCTAGTTGCTCCGTGGCATGTGGCATCTTCCCAGACCAGGGCTCGAACCCATGTCCCCTGCATTGGCAGGCAGATTCTCAACCACTGTGCCACCAGGGAAGCCCTGCAGTTAATTTGCAGGGAACTTGGGAGGGTAGACTTATACATGTTTCTCTGAGGACAGTGCCAGGCGCCCTGGTTGTCAGTAGAGCTGAGAGTGAAGCTGTGGTCCCGTCTGCTGGCAAGCACTGATATTAGCGCAGGATGGAGTGCTCTCGTTGGCAGACGTGGGAAGAGTAGCCTGGTGATTAAATGCTCTTACTACAGAGTGAGCGGTGTGACTGTGTTCAGAAGAGCCCATGAATGTTGAGTGTGAGGCTCATCAACTGTCCAATTAAGAGGAAAGGAAGTGGAAATATCTGTGGGTTGTGTTGCTAAAGCTGCCTGGGTTTAGAGCCAAATGGAACTTTTTAGTATGAAGTCGATACGAATCTCTGGTGTGTTTTCATGTCAGGTGCCCTTCTACAGAGGGGGGTAAGTTTTAGAGAATGATTGTTTTGCTTCTTTGGGTACCACCTGCAGAAATGTGTTTATTTTGACTATTTTGTGGAAACCTGGTGAAGCAGCCTTGTGAGAGGATTCTTTGGATGGGGGTTTTCTCATCAGTTGACAACGCCCAGCTTGGAATTGCCATCAGGCTAAAGGTTATAGGCCATGATATAGGAGCTGAGTGTTGGTTTACAGAACTGCTGTAATGGTTTTGGTGGGCGTCCTTGGGAACGATGGGACCAACCTTATTCGCATCTGAAAGACAATCCTCAGCAAGGGAGCTTCAACAACACCTATTATTCCATACTTTCATTCAGAAAATAAATCCTTATTGCCTTGTTCAGCCTTATGCAACTCCTCCTCTAGTTCTGTTTACATGTTATAAAATGAAGGGAACCCACTGCATGGCTCTGCAGAGGACTAGCCCCATTAATCTGTGCTAACATTTCTGCCTGAAATGTAAGCATCTTGATAACAGGGTGAAGACTCCTGGGGCGGGGCAGTTAAGCAGCAGCTCAGGACCATTTTACAGAGGAATAACCCCTTAGCTCGGCAAAGTTGTGTCATCTGTCCAGAGAGGCACGTTCACAGGTGCTGCAAGCACAGTTTGTGTGTGGAAGGAGCCCTGCTGCAGTTCCACTTAGCTCCCTTGGTTGTTGATGGAGGTTCAGATGTGTTATTTGATCACGTCTGCTATCTACAAAACAAGCCCATTGTTTACCCAGGAACCCATGTGGGTCTTTTGGGTGGCTCTTCATCTAGCCTTAATGTTGACCATCTCCAGCACTGAGGGTCTTCCGTGGGACCCAGCCATACCCAGAACCATCTCTGAAAGGCTAATGCAGAGAAAGGAATGGGTTAAAGGTGCGGGGAGGGATGCAATGTACAGGAACCTTACAAAGAGGAGAAGGTGGTACAGAGCAGTCAGGAGCAGTTGCCTCAGCTACTGATGTTAAAGATAACTGCAGGGCTTCCCTGGTGGCGCAGTGGTTGAGAGTCCGCCTGCCGATGCAGGGGACGCGGGTTCGTGCCCCGGTCCGGGAAGATCCCACATGGCGCGGAGCGGCTGGACCCGTGAGCCATGGCCGCTGAGCCTGCGCGTCCGGAGCCTGTGCTCCGCAACGGGAGAGGCCACAACAGTGAGAGGCCCCGTGTACCGCAAAAAAAAAAAAAAAAAAAAAAGATAACTGCAGAAAATCAGTGCTGCTATCTTAAAGAAAGGGAGAACCAAATTTGAGGCAGAGAGTGGGTGTTTTTCAAAGGTGAAAACGAGCCCAAGAGTTTCACAGGATTACCAGGGCAAACAGGAATTCTTCTCTGTCTTTGTCAGATCTTCTGCTTCAAAAGAGGAGATCCTGTAGTTAAAGGAGATAGAACACAGGGCAAACTACATGCTTTTCCACCTCGTTTCTAGAGAGTGATCCTGGGTGTTGGAGACTGTTTGAAAGGAAGAGGTGAAGCTGTGGTGAATCCTGAAAGCAGCACTTCTCTGTTTTCACAGGGGGCAGATTTATTCGCATCCTGCCTCGACTCAGCACATCAGCTGGATCTCCTGCCCCTGCGCTCTGAGTCTTAGTGTGTTTTCAACTGAGAGATCCACTGATGGAAACAATTGTCATTTTGTCTGTTGCCAGAATGGGAGTTAAGTATTTTAAAAACATGAACAGTGAAACAGTATCAGATTATACTAAACACATTTTGTTATTTGCGATGATTTTGACTTTTGATCATTTAAACGGTAACTGCAAAGTTTATCGTGATATTATCTAATAGTGGATAAAAGGAGTTGAGCTAAAAGAGATCTGATGTAATGAGGACAGTAAAGAAGACAGTTATCTACTAAACTGAAAATGCTTTCTTTAAACACTTTGGGTATCCCTTTCTACCTAAAGATGAGGTGGAGTCCAGTCTAGAACATCTTCAGCCAGTGCTTTTCATATGTTCAGTACACATCCTGATGATGTAGGAAATTCCAGGTTTCCTTCATGTGCTTTGGGTAATGCGTCTACTCCAACAGGTAGCCCTCAATCTGGGCTCTTCATCGGTTGCTGGATGGCTGTGGTTGGAGACGCTTCAAAGTGAGGTCAGCTGCCAGCAGGGGCGATTCTATAGTATTATGTGGAGGGTAGAGTATCTAACTGCCCTGTCCCCCTTTGCCAGCAGAGAGGGGGTTCCCGGGACATGGGACTTCCAGTTTTCATACTGGGGAAGTCCTGGGCAAACCAGGATGAGTTGTCACCCTGTGTGAGGTAATGGATTTGACCATAAAGTTCAACATTACACTTCAAAATACTAAGCGGTTGGAATTCTGAGTGTTCTTGAACTTACTTTACGGTACAGAGTGGACTTGCTCCCCAAATACCCTGTGTCCATGCCTAGCTGACCCCATCAACTCTTGACGCTCTCCTTCTAGAAAAGACCACCAAAATGGCTTCAGAATGCATCCCATTTCCCTTCAATGACTCTTTGTTCTTACAGACTGGGGCGGAGAGCAGCCTGAGAAGACAGGGAAGCCCCTGACCCCACCCCCTTCTTCAACCAAAATGTCATCGCTTTTACCTACCAAGAGGAAAGCTTCCCAGCTCAGGTTTTTAAAAAATAGTACATTTTCAGCAACATGAATGGACCTAGAGATTATCATACTAAGTGAAGTAAATCAGAGAAAGACAAATATCATATGATATCACTTGTATGTGGAATCTAAAAAAATGGTACAATGATAGATCTGTGAGTCTGTTTCTGTTTTGTAAGACTCATAGGTGTTGAAAACAAACTTACAGTTACCAAAGAGGGAAGGAGGGGGGTGATAAATTAGGAGTTTGGGATTAACATAGACACACTACTATATATAAAATAGATAAACAACAAGGACCTACTATATAGCACAGGGAACTATATTCAATATCTTGTAATAACCTATAATGGAAAAGAATCTGAAATATATATATATATATGTATGTATACATATGTATAACTGAATCACTTTGCTGTACACCTGAAACTAACACATTGTAAATTTTTTAAAAATAATATATTTCCAAGCCAGTGGCTAGATGCCCGCATATATCCCTTCTTGCACCAGTATTTTGTGGTCTTACATGGAGAATTGCTAATTTTCCAAAGGCTTTGACTGAAATGAATTTAAAGAAAACTGCCTGTTCCAATGGTTCTTCTGCGAGAGATACTGACTGTGTGGTCCTTTTATTTTTAGCAATAGTGTTGGAAAAATCAGGTTATGTTTACTCTGTCTGGGGGCTGGTGAGATTGTGTAGTCTAGAAAATGCTGGAATTATAAATTATTATAAATGTCGACTGAGTGGAGAAATTCGTATATGAAAAAATATTGTAATATGCAAGTCAGCCTATAGGTTTTCCCCTAGTTCATTGTCCAAAAATGTATACATTGGCCAAGGAGGATAAACCAAGAAAGTACTTTCACAGAGAAACATAAATACGTTTCACTGTGCTGTTCTTTTGTCAGATGCGTTTTTACATCACATTTGTTGCTCATCCCCAAAGCCCCAGTTTTGAGTTTATTTATTTCTTGCTGCCTTCATTGTAAATCTCATAGTGCGAACTTGTTTTGCTATTCGATAAATACATTCAGACTGTCATACTTCCTGGTTTTTAGCATTAATCAAATATTTTATGGACTTAGTCTCTGAGTTATCGTTTATTTTTAGCCTTTTGATGTTTGTTTTCACTAGAATACTGAATTTTTTACAGGGCTGCCTACTTCTCTAGGTATCTTGAGGGCTGGTGATAGCAGCATTCACTCAGCTGGGGCCAGAAGCTCCATTTGAATGGGTTGGCTTCTTTTAGTTTATTTATTTATTTTTAAAAGTTTTTATTGGAGTATAGCTGACTTACAGTGTTGTGTTAGTTTCAAGTGTACAGCAAAATGAATCAGGTATACATATACGTATATCCACGCTTTTTTAGACTCTTTTCCCATATAGGTCATTACAGAGTACTGTGCTACACAGTAGGTCCTTATTAGTTACCTATTTTATATATAGTAGTGTGTATATGTCAATCCCAATCTCCCAGTTAATCCCTCCCCCCGCCCCCTTACTCCTTGGTAACCGTAAGTTTGTTTTCTACATCTGTAACTCTATTTCTGTTTTACAGATAAGTCCATTTGTACCCTTCTTTTAGATTCCACATATAAGGGTTATCATATGATATTTATCTTTCTCTGTCTGACTTAACTTCACTCAGGATGATAATCTCTAGGTCCATCCATATTGCTGCAAATGGTATGGGCTGGCTTCTTTTAAACGGCAAACCTACTGCCCTCAATGAATAACAAGTTCCCCTCCTTGAGAGGGAAAAATCACATTGCCTTGGTATCTCAGGAGTGCAGCTCCGTAAATATTATTATGCCTCACGGAACACATCTTTATTCAATAGAGCAGATATTGCCAACAAAAATGAAATAATAGAGGAAATAACTTCTAGTGGTTTCCAGCTTTAATTATGAGAAATAAGTGAAAAAGAGAGTTTTCAATCAAAGTTTTTCGTACAGAGATAGTTTACTAGCTTTCGCTCAAAGATACTTATGCTCTCGGGGGAAAACAGATAAAATGAATGTTTTGGGTTTGTTTTTTTCAGCATTTTCTGCCTTTGGTTTTTGCTTTATAAGGTCAAATGTTACACTTGTCTTTTAAGCCACCCACAGACTCAGCTCTTTGGGTGGGGCTGGGCTCATCACTAGAACAGAGGGAGGGCGAGGGCGGGGGGTCAGTAGGGGAGTGCTCAAGTTCATGAGTGTGGGATGGCCTCATCACATCAAGACTCGCTTTCATGAAATGTCTGCCTTCAGAATGTTTCACTAGAGGCAATATTTTAGAGTGTTGTTATTCTCTAAATCAAGGAGAATTTCCCTTAAAAAGAATCCTTATTTATCACCAGGCCGGGTACTGTCTCTAAGCTATCTTGACTGCTTTTTCTAAATACGAAGACATGGAAGAAGTGAAAAATAAACATTATCCACTAAAAAATTATAAGCCCATAATTTGTGACATAGGTAAAAATCATTGTATTATACTGCTTCAAGAGAGTGCCATGATGCGGGTGGACTGGATAGTTAATGGGGAGGAAGAGTGGTGAGGATTAAAAAATACTTTGTTGGGGGCTTCCCTGGTGGCGCAGTGGTTGAGAGTCCGCCTGCCGACGCAGGGACACGGGTTCGTGCCCCGGTCCGGGAAGATCCCACATGCCGCGGAGCAGCTGGGCCCGTGAGCCATGGCCGCTGAGCCTGCGCGTCCGGAGCCTGTGCTCCGCAACGGGAGAGGCCGCAACAGTGAGAGGCCCGTGTACTGCAAAAAAAAAAAAAAAATACTTTGTTGGGAGTCAGACTGACAGTAGATTTCGTGGAGGAAATAAGAAATTGAGTTTAGGAACATTTGAGGTGAGGTAACTGTGGAAATTCTCCTCTTTGGAATATACATGTATATTGACATGAATTTAGAACCTACATGTATGTATATATATATTTTTTTAATTAATTAATTAATTTGTTTTTGGCTGCGTTGTGTCTTCATTGCTGTGCGTGGGCTTTCGCTAGTTGCGGCGAGCAGGGGCTACTCTTCGTTCAGGTGCATGGGCTTCTCATTGCGGTGGCTTCTTGTTGCGGAGCACGGGCTCTAGGTGAGCGGGTTTCAGTAGTTGTGGCACGCAGGCTCAGTAGTTGTGGCTTGCGGGCTCTAGAGTGCAGGCTCAGTAGTTGTGGTGCATGGGCATAGTTGCTCCGCGGCATGTGGGATCTTCCCGGACCAGGGCTCGAACCCATGTTCCCTGTGCTGGCAGGCAGATTCTTAACCACTGCGCCACCAGGGAAGTCCCTAGAATCTACCTATATATTGAAGTGCACTTAGGACACATGTATATCCACAAACATAGAATATGTATGTCAGGATTTGGGGAATACAGGCTGGACTGCAGCCATCAATGTATAGGTGCGTTGTTTTTTTTTTAAACATCTTTATTGGAGTATAATTGCTTTACAATGGTGTGTTAGTTTCTGCTTTATAACAAAGTGAATCAGCTATACATATACATATATCCCCATATGTCCTCCCTCTTGCATCTCCCTCCCACCCTTCCTATCCCACCCCTCTAGGTGGTCACAAAGCCTATAGGCGCGTTCTTAAGCTTTTTCTGGTCGCGATATTCTCCGTGCCCCTGGGCCAAAAGAAATACCTGACAGCTCTGTTCATTTAGGCAGTGGAGTCCATACAACTTAATTAGAATTTATGTCCTAACAATTTAGTGGCCGATTGAAAATATAATTGTACACACTGAAAGGAAGTACATATATCTTTTTCATTCTTAAGTGATGGTTAATTTCATGTGCCAACTTGGCTTGGCCTAGTATCCGTGTATTTATTTGGTCAAGCACCAGTCTGGATGCCGCTGCGAAGGTAATTTTTATATGAGATGAACGTTTGAATCGGTAGACCTTCAGAAAAGCAAGTTACTCTTCATAATGTGGGTGGGCCTCACCCAATCTTCCTGAGGCCTTAAGAGAACAGCCAGGCTCTCTGGAGGAGGAGGGAATTCTGCCTCCAGACTGTCTTCAGACTCAGCTGCATCACCAGCTCTTCACGACGTCCCAGCCTGCTGGCCTGCCTTGCAGACTTGGGACTTGCTTGCCCCTACAACGGCATGAACCAATTCCTAAAATCAATCTCTTCCTCTCTGTACACACATACATACACACATGCGCGCGCGCGCGCGCGCGCACACACACACACACACACACACACACACACACACACACACACACACACACACACACACACACACACACACACACACACACTCTACTGTTTCTGCTTCTCCGGGGAAAACTTAGCAACGGGGTGTGTGTGCCATTGGATACTGCACAGCTTCTCAAGCATTGGACACAGATGGGACACCATTTCTTGTTCCACCTTGATTTTTGTGTAGATCTTGCTTTTTATCACAACTACTTCTCAGGAGCCCACTTTGCAAAGATGACATCATCCAAGGGAATGTGAGTGATCTCATGTTGAAACCGGGAACTACCTCAAGCTTGTATTTTGCACAGTGTTCAACAAGTGTTGAATATGGCTGTGTTTCCCTCCGAAATTTAATGCATCCCACAGCGCATCTGTGCACTGGCTGTGACGTCAGGGCAGCTGCGCACGTGGTTTGGGAACTGCAGGTACCAGTGTGGCAGCAGTCATAGGGATGAGATTAGCTCACACAGAGAGCAGAGATGAGCCCCAGAAAACACCTGCAAGGAGGAGGCAGTAGCAGAGGAGCTTTTGAGAGGAGAGTCTAAAGAGAGACTCGAGACGCAAGAAAAACTTCATACGCTCTGAACAGAGCAGGGGAAGTATGATACCAGCTAAGAAATGAATCCAGGCGTAGGACGGCAGGCAGGAGGAAATATTCTCTGACTCTTACACGGTTGGGCAGTTAGGGCGATGGGGCTGTGGTAGTGTTTTCACCTTTTTCTCTCTTTTCCAACATTTTTTCACGTCTGTGTCTTCATTGTATAATGAAAAAAGAGATGTTTACAACCATAAAAAAAAAAAAGTGCTCTCTAGCTTTCCTATTACTCAACATACCCAGTCTTTTTTCCTTTTTTTCTGTCCAGTTCCAGCATTCAGCTGCATGTGTGTGTGTGTGTGTGTGTGTGTGTGTGTGTGTGTGTGTGTTTGTGTTCAGGGTGAGGAGGTGGGCAGGAATAAGGAGATAGTAAAATAAGGATGTAACAGAAAAAAACTTCGAGGTTTGCTTTCCTTCATGAAACATTCAGTAGAGTTGGGGAGGTAAGATGTGAAGCAGGTTCACAGAAGTCCATACAAGGAAGCCACAGATAGAAGCCAAGGCCGCGTGCACTAGAGCAGGAGGTGGAAGGTGGGCAGGGCTGGAGCAGGCCCTGGGGAGGGCGTGAGAATCGTGCAGGTGAGTAGAGCTGGGAGGAACCCCCCGGGTTGAGCCTTAGCACTGCGCTTGGGCAAGACCCCAGCAAGGGGCCTGAACGGGTGGTCTGGGGCCCTGCTTTAATTCAGAGCCGTCGTTTTCCCAAGCCAGCATAAAAGCCGTCAGTCTTTGCCAAAGCACTTTAAGTGTCTTGGCATTTATTGAAATTAATTTACCTGCAAGAAAATTCATATATCTAGCTTTGTGAAGTGTACATTCAGGGAAGTTTTTCTTTGCATTAGCTAAAGCCCGTATTACTGATACAATAATGTGATGTGACACAACAGAAAGGTGATATAATTTAAGCATATAAAACTCCAGATGTTTTTGGAATTACTATCATCTTGACACTGGTTGTTTCCTCAGGTAAAAGTAGTGATTCCAAGAGTTATGTGGCTGGAACCAGTGGGCTTATTTTGCATATAATATGAAACTCTATTTGGTATCTATTTTTATTTTGAGGAAAGAATAAAGGACAAGAAAGCGTCCTGTTCCAAGTCTCCAAGAAGGTTGTGATTTTAATTATACACCACAGAAAAGGCAAAGAAATTTGGAATTACACTTCATGCATAGAGCTCTGTAGAGGAAAAATAAATGGGTACCCATCTACCCCAAATCCATAAATCAGACATTGAATGGCTAATCACAGACATAAATTGTATAAATTGTATGCTTGGCGCTGATTACCTTCCCCTCAGTCTGTGTGGACAATAAAGGATTTAGATCTTAGGCTGGCTGTGCTGTTTCTGAAGTGTGACTCAAAAGCAAAAGTTCGTTTTAAATTCTCTTAATCCTGGTTTACACTTTTTTTTTTTTTTTTTTTTGGTTTACACTTTTCATTCCGTTTTCGTTGAAGTATTATCTTCAGGGGGCCCATATTAATCTGTAAGTACCAACTTGGGCTGTTTTCAGAGTTAATAGAATGGAAATGGTTCTAACGGGCCCAGCACTGGTTTTCCACGTTCTCATTCTCATCACAGACATCCCAGAACATCTTAAAAACTACAGAATAAATGATGCAGCTGCTAGGAAAACAGTGTGGTCGTTCCTCAAAACAAAAGTTACAAACAGAATTACCATATGACCCAACAATTCAGCTTCATGGTGTGTACTCAATAGAACTGAAAGCTGGGACTCAGAGAGATTTTTGTACACCCGTGTTCGTGGGAGGATTATTCATGACAGCCAAGAGGTAGAAGCAACCCAGGTGTTTACCAGTGGAAGAATGGATACACAAAAGGTGGTCTGCACATACAATGGAATATTATTCAGCCTTAAAAAGTAAGGAAATCCTGTTACATGCTTCAACATGGATGAACCTTCAGGACACTATGCTAAGTGAACTAACTCAGTCATGAAAGGACAAATAAGATTCCACTTTTATGAGCTACCTAGAGTAGTGAAATGCTTAGAGGCAGAACGTAGAATGATGAGTGATTATTAAATGGGTACAGAGCTTCAGTTTTGCAACATGGAAAGAGCTCTGGAGATGGGTGGTGGTGCTAGTTGCACAGCAACGTGAATGTCCTTAATGCCACGGAACCATACACTTAAAAATGGTTAAGACGGTAATTTTATATTATGTTTATCTTACCATCATTGAAAAACCAAAACCAAAAACGACAGAGGAGTGGGCTCTACCACAGAAACTCAGTTTCGGTTAGTCTGCAGCAAGGGCCAAGGTGCAGTGATTCTGGTCTAAGGCGTTGATGGTGTCTGGAGTGGTGAGGCCTGAGTGGTACAGCCAGCAGTGGGAAGCCCACGCTGCCCTATGATGGGAGGGGACACCAGGCACTGGAAGGAGTGAATGGCAGCGCACAGGGCAGGGAGACCCCTGCAAAGAAGACCCTGCGTTGGCCAAGGAGTTAGTCCAGTGAGCAGAATTTCAGGCATTTTGGAATAATTTGTGCACGTGAGCCAGAAGGGTCTTTCAGTCACATCTGAGCTACTGTCTGTCACGTGGATGTCTGTCACGCCTCCAAGAAGCATCAGCTCCGCCCTGGGTCTTGCCTCACTGGCTGCTCAGGTGAGAATCTGGAACATAGTGTACACGCATCTGCTCAGAGTGAAGCAGAGGTAGAAGGGAGGCTCAGAATGAACAGACCACGCTACGGACCAGCGATTCGTGACTGAATAAAACAACGTTTTTAGATGCTTCAGAGAGAGACGAGGTGATGTGCCTTACAAGTGATCCTTCCCTCTTTCATTTGTGAGCACATGAACCTGGGTTCAGACCTTTGTTTCCTCATGAGCCTGGCCTCCTCCTGGCGCAGAAGCACTTTACTGAGCATCTGATTAATGGAGTGACATGTGCATCCATTCGATTAATACATGTGCACAGGGAGTTTCACACGTGCTGCAGTGGCTCACCAAATAAGACGAACCACAGTTCAATTGAGTCAGTCCTTCCACGCCAGGAGAAGTCTCTGACAAGGCTGCATTTCTCCTTGGCCAGAGAATTTTATGGCAATCAATAATGGCTAGCCCTGGTGTCCCTACCGAAGCTCTTTATTGAATGCAATTCATTTTAAGTGACCTTTGCTTTTCTGGAGCAGTTCTTTATTTGTGAAGTGCAGATTGCAAACAGCCTAATCAGCCCTCTGGCTTTTGGTTATTAGCATTCCATCTGCTTTATAATGCCATTTAAAAACCAGCTGTGCTAGGGAAGAAAAAAGTATTCACTGAATCTTTTTCTCTGGAAGAAAAATTCGTGTGACATTAAGATTGCCAAATGGCAATGTCTTCTTTTGGGGGGTGTGTGTGTGTGTGTGTATGAGTGACTTAAGGTGTTTGTCATATTTCTTCTTAAAGGACCAGAGTTCATGTGCCCTAGTTAATGTTAGAATTATGAACAAAAATGTTTCTAGAAACCAAAGGAGGAATAATAATTTAAATAATGAAATGTTGTAAGTAATTTTATTATAAATGATACCATGTTACAAAGTTAAGTATTAGATCTTGGGCTGAGGAGCTGATGTAAACATGGAGAAGAAAATACGGATGAACGGTTGAACGCAGGGTGGGAGTATTATGAAGAATTCTTGGATTTTTTGTCCCAAGGTGTGGCTCGTTAGTTGTTTATTTTGTAGTTCTGCTTCTTCGGTACTCTTCGTGTCTTAGACCGTACATTTTTAAAAGGTGATGTTGATACTTGTTTCTATGCTGGTCTTGTCAAGTCTTGCAAACTTGTACTGCTGCTGTGCTAATTGCTTGGATAGAAGCCTAAAATCGTCATGTGTGTTCATAATGATGCTTATACCTGCTTTTATTCAGAGACTGCTTGAAAGAGCCTTGCCTTCCTGGATTGATCATGGCTTGACCCTCCTCCCCGCCCTGCCCCAGGTACTTGAGTTGGGGAAGGTATAAGCCGGTGATCATCAAGGTGCTGGTTGGGTACCACCATCTCAACTTGAAATAATCCTAGAAATTCTCATTTCTGTTTATCAAGGAACAATGCCAAGGTCACCTGGAAATGAGCAGTCAGTTGAGGCTCAGTTTTCTGACTGGTCTTCGTTCTCTCAACATTCCCTCATTACAGACGTGTGGGACCCTGATTTGCAAGTTCTCTGAAGGTAGAATCTTGTCTTTGGGATTTTCTTTTCCTTTTCAGGTTTGGAGCTTAGCTCTTTGATTTCAGGGAGGAAAACTCGGACAGGCTATGGCAGTTCAGCTCTGTCCACTGGCATCAGTTCCTGGAGTTATGGATAAATTGGGAATTATTAGGGGGGGAATATGGAAGTGAGATGAGATGAGAAAGAAAGGTGTGTTTGGTCCCTGGGTGAGCATCTAAGAATGAGAGCAGGAGGGTCATCCTGGACTCAGCCCTTCAACTTACAGATGAGACCCCGGAGAGAACACAGGGTTCTCGACCAAGCTCCCAGGTAGTTAATGGCAACTCAGCCGCCATGCCCCTTACTGACTACATTTTACACCACAGTGTGGATGGATCCTCTTACACCTCTCAGACAAGACTAATTACAAGCAGCCGGTTGATCCTATAATGTACCGATTGGTCTGGTCTGGCTCTAAGATGAGAGAAAGTGATGCTCTTCATGCAGAGTGAGGAAAACAATGATGTAATGGGGCAGAAGTTTTGGTCTGCACGTGGATCTGAGTGGACGCGTATGGGCATGTGTGTCCACTTTGGCGTGGTGTTGAAGAAAGTGCAGAAATCTGTTAATTTGCTAGTTTCTCTCCTAAATTCGATTTCAGTATTTTGTAGTCTTTCTATCCCGTGCTGTTTTCTTGTATGGGTTTGTGTTCTTTCAGTCATGTTTTCTGGGACTGGATTTGGGGTTCTTGTTCTTCAAATCCAGGGTTCTAGAATTATCTGAGCTTACAGGTGGGAAAGTATGCACTGGTTAAGTCACTCGTCCACTCTAGTCGGTTGCATTGATGGTTTACAGTTGTGGGCCTGTCGGAGACAAGGGTGGGTTACTGCCACCTCCCTCCTCGATACACTGTTTTAGGTTACTCATGGGTCCATTGCATAACTTGTTAGACAAAATGTGCATGTTATTGAAAAATTGGCTCAAAATTCTTGTCACCCTTTTGATAACAAAAAGAGTTTATCCTGAACATTATTCCCTACGTTGGAATTCAGAGGAGATGGCGTAAGGATGATTCTAGGATATGCCTTTCTCCCCCTTGCCCCTTGACTACTGTACCGGTCTTCTGCCTCTTTCTATCGTAAGTTGTGCGCTGTAGCCTCTAGTCTCCTTTTCGTACACGCTATGTATGTCAGCATCTTTCAGGATTGTTTCTCTACCAGGCATCCCCCGGAGGGCAGGCAGGTCCAGATCCCAGGCCTGCTCAGGAGGTTTCTAAGAGAACACCACATGGTTGCTTTTTCCTAGACCCATCACCCCAGAATGAACAGAGGGTACCATTCCCAGCCACCTCAGGGACTTATCCTGCCTTCTTCTCAGAGGTTTTACCCACCATGGCGTCCATGCCTTTGAGAGAGAAGCCACTCTCTCTGAATGACCCCTCCGATGAATTTGTAAGGAAAAACCTCCTTTGGGAATGCCAAGGAATTACACTCAGATTTTTGTTTTAAATTTTGTTCATCCTGTATGTAGTCTTGTTCCGTTTACGTGTTACATTGTCAATGAAATAGCATATTCTCCAGCTAAGTAATTTCCAGAAAATTGCTAGGTGTTCATGTACTTAGAGCTACTCGGCTAAAGGACAGGTCATCTTCGTAAGAGCTAAAATGTTTTGGTTTCGCTTCATCAAATATATATATATAACTATTGCGAATAGTTAGGTTGAACCTGTATTGATTACCGGACTGGTGCAGTGGCAGAAGAGAGGGTCAAGGCAGATGAAGATTACTGGCAAGGAATTGACCATAAAGTTGGACCACAGAATCTAAAGTGGGTGTGGTGAAGTGGACAGTGGATTGGGATTGAAGGATAAGATCCGTGTGGCTCAAGGAATCATTGGAAAGTGTTTTCGCTGGTTTAATCATTATGCCTTCAATTTGTTCTGACTGTGCATTGTTGAAACTATGCCCTGTGTGGCCAGCTGTCCTGAAGTTGCTTGCTGGGGTAGCTGGTGGGGAGGATGGATGTCCATAGGTCCAATAGCCAAACTCTCATATCAGGAGAAAACTAGGGAGCATGGTTTTTATTTAAACGACTATGTTAGCAATTTGAGAAATGATAAAAGTGGGGTTTTTTTTGTTTATCAGCCTTTATTCAGTTTGAGGTTAGTAATTTTTTTAAAGCTCAGCTATTTTTTAATAGATTTTAAAAAATAGCTGTCCCTTTTTATTTTAATTAATTAATTTATTTATTTTTAGCTGCTTTGGGTCTTTGTTTCTGCACACGGGCTTTCTCTAATTGCGGTGAGTGGGGGTTACTCTTCGTTGCCGTGCGCTGGCTTCTCATTGCAGTGTCTCCTCTTGTGGAGCACGGGCTTTAGGCGCACGGGCCTCAGTAGTTGTGGCACACGGGCTCAGTAGTTGTGGCTCGCGGGCTCTGGGGCGCAGGCTCAGTAGTTGTGGTGCACGGGCTTAGTTGCTCCGCGGCATGTGGGATCTTCCTGGACCAGAGCTCGAACCCGTGTCCCGTTCCCTGCATTGGCAGGCAGATTGTTAACCACTGCGCCACCAGGGGAGCCCCTGTCCCTTTTTAAAATTTCGTTTTTACTTATTTGAAGAGTAAATCACAAGTAAAGGTGAGAATTAATATTTAGTCCTCTGGAAATAATTTTTTTTAAGTGAATCACATCCATTATGGAAATTCAAAAAGCTCAAAAAGCATTTTAAAAAATCCTGTCCTACAGATAGACAGAAATGTCTTTCTATCTTTTTGGCATATTTTTAAAATAGTAGTTATTATTACCTAATGTCTTGTCATTTTATTTTTAATGGCTGTAAGATATTTGTGTTAATTTTTAAAATATATGAAATTATTATTGTTATTAGACATTGAAATCTTTTCACATACATGTATATGATGAATAACTCATCATTGAGCCCCAGAAAGGGACTATCTTAAGTTGTAAATATACCAGTTAAAGGGTCTACGACCTTCCCTGCTAAGGCCTTGCTGGGAGCAGTGTTTCTGTTTCAGCAAGTTCTAGGACTGTCTGGAGGAAAGTACCACTATGAAGACTTTGGATACCTGCGAAAGTAAAGGGACCTTACTTTATACCCAGTTTTTACTTCTTTATCTTTTCCATCAAGCTCTTTCATCACTACAGTACCT
The DNA here is from genome assembly GCF_937001465.1 of Orcinus orca. Classification (NCBI taxonomy): domain Eukaryota; kingdom Metazoa; phylum Chordata; class Mammalia; order Artiodactyla; family Delphinidae; genus Orcinus; species Orcinus orca. The sequence continues at coordinate 11,539,446 of NC_064560.1, read as the reverse complement.
GTTGGTTGATGCTTTTAGATGTTATAAGTTGTAAAGTTTCCTTCCTGTAGGCTGTCATCTTACATATCTCCAGGATCTTGAAATTAACATCTTATAGGAGAAAACCTTAAATCACAAAAATTCTACTTGTTTCCTCTACCCCGTCCCCCACTCAGAATTAAAAAGAGTGCTATTTTAAAAATTTTGATGGCAGAATACTTTGGTCTAGCTCATGCAATGCAAATATTTGTGATAGCCTAGTTTGAGAAAAACAGATAAAAGCTCTTTATAACACAGGCATTGTACTTATCGAATTCATTTTTTCCAGCGTGCTCTAACATTTCTCAGATGTAAAGGTGTGAAGGGCATGGTTACCGAAAACAAATAGATGTGAACGGTGCTGTGTTATTAAATGTCACGCTTCTTGATTTGTCGGTCTTGTATTATCTCAAACAAAAATGGATTTTCCTACTCACGCTTTTGCACTTTCTCAGCTGGGCTATCCACGAACTGGTTTGTGGCATTCTTATTTTGCAATGAGGAATGAAAATATAAATTGCTTTGGTTCCTTTCCCAATTATATGAATTAATACTGGTTCTCAAAATTCTTATATATAAACAAGGTACAGTTGAAGTGGAAGGGTGTTTTGTTGGTAACGAGGGAAGAGAGTGGTGGAACAGCTGATGGTTTGTCAATGATGCTAATAATTTAAGCAGAGTAAGGTGGTAAATTCTTGTCCACGTAGGAGATGTTTTGTGCATATACCACTCTTAGATTTCCTTTCACTGGATTATACTGGTTTCTTGGCATTTTCAAAAGAGAGCATAAATGTTTGGTTTTTGTTTTCTGGAAGATGAAAAGTGCAAAGTCATTGCATTTATATTAGAAAGGGCGCAAACCAGTAGTAATCTTCTAAATTGGTTTCGCTTCTCCTTTGGTAAGAACTAGACTGAGTATTGTCAGCGTTTTAGAAAACCTTTCCATGGGTGTTGCCTTCACAAGGCAAAGTAAGATGCCAGATAACAGATGTTTCAGAAATGTTAGTTCAACAGGCTAGCATCACTGTGGTACCCAATTTTGACGTATCAAGAAAGTGAGATGTTCAACAATCTTTCCCAAAATGTGACTACCTCTGTGATTTTTAGTGTATTTCTGCTCTTTTTTTAACTGGTATAAAATCCCCTTTCAGTATAAATTTAAGGGAATTGCTCATTGAGTCCTCCATACTTTCCACATTATTATGTATTAATACCTCTCAAATACCCTTTGTTTTTTTTTTTTTTTTTTTTGTTTTTTGCGGTACGCGGGACTCTCACTGTTGTGGCCTCTCCCGTTGCGGAGCGCAGGCTCCGGACACGCAGGCTTAGCGGCCATGGCTCACGGGCCCAGCCGCTCCGCGGCATGTGGGATCTTCCCGGACCGGGACACGAACCCGTGTCCCCTGCATCGGCAGGCGGACTCTCAACCACTGCACCACCAGGGAAGCCCCACCCTTTGTTTTTATTCCCATTTCACTGATGAAGAAATAGAGGCAAAGAGGATATATGTAACTTGTCTGGGATCACAGCTAACAAATGGCGGAGCCAGGATTGAAATTCTGGTTGTAGAGAGTGTAATCTTAAATCTATGTATTGTATTTTTTTCAGTTCCAGGGTTCTGGGACCTAATGTGCTCTGTCTACTACATGCTATCGTGGTGCACTCTGTTCTGGAATGTTAGTCATCTTTGTAGGTGACCTTGTGAGTCTGATTGGGATCCAAACTCGGCCACTGAGCAGTCAAACAGCTCTATTAACAGAGATGTCAATGTCCTTATTTTTTATTTACTAGGAATAAATTAGTAATTGACATGTTGTTTTCAAATTTCCATGACTGTATCCCTCTTCTCTTCTTTATATCTACAAAATGTCCTAGGAACAGCATAAATAATATATAGCTTTATCTCTTTATTTTTGAGACCCACACTTATATCTCTTCACAGCTTGTCTTAGGATCCATGAAATTCTATGCACTGAACTGGTCACCATAGATATCACCATGTGAGCTGCGATCCCAGTTTTATTAACTGAATTTGCAACGCGGGATATGAAATCACTGTCCTTCTGTATGTATCTTTCCAAGTTTCAAAACTAATGGCATTTTTTGATAGGGTTCACTAGTAGCATTGTTATGATTTATACGATATTACATTTATACTGTATTATACGATCTATCCCTTTGTGCCTGTTACTCAGAGGAAAATAAGAATTCTTTTACACTTAAGTAATGAAAAAAATCTCTTCTGTGGGTAAGACCCCAGAGAGCATTCCCCTTGCTCCAGAGCCAAAGGAGAAAGGTAAATTGTCTTACGGTGTAAGTACATCTCTCGTCCTTTTACTGACCTGAGGGGGTAGCGATACAATGTCCCCTCTGATGGAACACAGCAGTGAGAAGTTGAGTGTGAACCCTCCTGTATTTAATAAACCAGGTGTTATTTAACTCCTCTGAGGCTTCATCTTCTCACCTGTTGACTAGGATCAAGAATACTTATCTTGGGACTTCCCTGGCTGTCCAATGGTTAAGACTGCATGCTCCCAATGCAGAGCATGGGTTCGGCCCGTGGTCAGGGAACTAAGATCCATGCTGCACGGCACGGCCAAATAAGAAAAAAAAAAGAATGCTTATCTTACTGGCTTTATCGACATTTAAGTATTTCATATAATGTGCTTAGTACTGTGCCTCTCTCCTAACGTAGGCATTTAGTAAGGGGTAGTTACTTGATTTTTTAAAAATATTTATTCATTTATTATTTATTTTGTGGCTGCGCTGGGTGTTAGTCGCGGCACGAAGGATCTTGGTTGCGGCATGCCGACTCTTAGTTGCAGCATGCGTGCAGGATCTAGTTCCCTGACCAGGGATCGAACCCAGGCTCCCTGCATTGGGAGCTCAGGGTCCTACCCACTGGACCACCAGGGAAGTCCCATTACTTGATTATTGATTATTAGTAGGCTACCAAAAGGAACTAGAGCAGGTTTGGAGAATCAGTCATTAGCAAAGAAATCATGATGGAAAATGCACTTAGGCAAATGCACTAAGCCAGTAAGTAGTGTTTCATGGGTTTGCCTAAAACATAGGAAATATAAAAAATAAGGAAAAATAGGGAGAAAGGAATCTCTCCTGTTGACTTAAGGCCTTGTTTGACTTGTCTCATGTGTAATTTATGTGAGACTCCAAAGTGTGGACTGTTTAAGAATAGGTAGGAACTTGAAAAGTAAGACTGTGTTACCCTTTGCACAATTCTTTGGGTGACTTAAGAGGGCATAAAATGAGGTCATCAGGCAGAAAGGTTGTCGTTTCCAAAGAAACACTTGAGAAAAAGCAAAGGGAACCCTTTCAAGGAATTTTGATGCCGATCTCTCATTTAGGAGAAGAGGTGGACAGGCTTTCTGAACCTCTGAACAAGTCATAGATCTGGACGGTGTCAGGGATCTCCTTGCCCTCTTCTGCCTTATAGAGCCAAATCAACCCCTAGAGAAACAGGGTGGTCATTCTGGAGAAGAAAGAAGAAAAATCAAACAGGATGACTGGCCTGTCTGAAATTAACTATTACAAACGTAGGAATTAGATGAGCGTCTAATTGTGAAGGATGTTAGTATTTCTTAGGATCTTCAATGGCTAAATGTCAGCAGTATTAGTAAAGTTGAATTTGTGAAAGAGGATTTCAGGTATTTACGAGGAAACTCTCACTTACAGAGATTGAATAGAAAAAGACAGGAGAACCCCAGTGGTCCTGAAGGTGCTTTAATGAAACTCGGTTACAGGAAACAATGAGAGGCCAGTCTAAGGAAGGTAGGGAAGGTAGGAGGAAACCCAACAGGGTGAACAAAGAACTGCTTGAATAGCTGAGACTTGATCAGGAATGCTGCCACAAAGCAGGGGGCTGGCTGGCAAAGGGCCAAGGAGGAGTACAAAGAAACAGCAGCAGAGTGAAGCAGGCAAAACTCTAGCAGGAAGTGAGAAGCAACTTTCAGAACACGTCAAGGGAAGCCCTCTTTAAGTACGTCAGAAGCAGCAAGACAGGGAAATGTCGTTTCTCTGTTCGGTGGAGGGAGTTGATTTTAAATGACAGCAATAGGTCAAGTCGTCTACCTTCCCTCCCGCCCCGCCCCCCCCAAAAAAAATACCCCAAAACTTCTTTGTTTTAAAAGAGTCCGATAGTATTGACTGGGAGTGGGGGGGAGCAACATTATTAGAAGAGCTGACGGAAGGCTGTTTTAGCAGACTGCTTATATTAAAATCTGTAGGCACCAATGGGTACTGGAATAATTGTTTAGAATGATTGCCTCAGAGAACACCAGTTGTAGAGAGAATATGGAGAAAAAATGCCCTTGAAATAACAAAGCCGGAAGCTTATATGACTTGGAAGAAAAGGGGATCAGGGTTGGGGGGCGGAGACGTAGCAGGTATCATCACAACATTGATTTGGAAACACCCTGCAGACTGAAAGGTAGCAGGGGTACTAGTGTGATTTGAAAGAGACCAAGTTCTGCCAGCCTAACGCAGTCTCTCTCTGTGACGCAGTGGCAGCCCGGTAGCTTGAGGGAGAGTGGAAGTGATCCAGCCTGATTTTAGGAAAGCAGACGGTGGTGCCCCTCCACTGGTCACACTTCACGGGACCTCAAAGAAATGATCATTTTTCACTACATCACTTTTGGGCTGAGTGGCCACCACGTCGGAGCATACTGAAAGTGTGTTTAAATACGAACTGATGTTCATGGCGAAATAGGTCAAAGGGTCATAGCAAGACATGTTCTAAAGTGATCAGTACCAGATCCAGTGCTTATTCAAAATGTTCTACAACCTGTAGGATGTGCAAGAAACACGGAAAATGACCAGGCTGTTGGTGGGGATGGGAGGTGGGAGGGATTTAGGTCAGGATGGTCTTGGCCATTTGGGACGCATGGTTGAAAATGAAGTAGTGGAAGGTGATGTCAGGGCAGAAGGGTAATACTTACATTTTCATATGTAAGGGTCATGATGATCATGATTTTTTTTTTTTCTTTTGCGGTACGCGGTCCTCTCACTGTTGTGGCCTCTCCCGTTGCGGAGCACAGGCTCCGGACGTGCAGGCTCAGCGGCCATGGCTCACGGGCCCAGCCGCTCCACAGCGTGTGGGATCTTCCCAGACAGGGGCACGAACTCGTGTCCCCTGCATCGGCAGGTGTACTCTCAAACACTGTGCCACTAGGGAAGCCCGACGATCATGATTTGAATTCACGCTCAGAAGACATACATTTTGAGTTTATCTGATGGTTTGTTTTTTCCCCAAAGCAGTGTTGAGTTGGTTTCTTTCTGAGCCCTGTAAGTTGTTCTTTTTCTGGGCCAACTACTCTCTAAGAATAGTTCAAGAGAAGGTCTTGTGGGTGTAAAGTTCAAAATCAATAGGCCAACCTTCAAGGTCAGGTAACAAAGTACCTTCTACTAAGTTCAGGTCTTAGCCTTGGGTAAGCAAGGATCTAGTCTTAGCTCTACAAGAAAAGGAGTGGTTGAAGACATTGAAAAGAGTCACAAGGATGGTTAACAAACATGAATATATTTTAAAAACATTGTGCTGGTCACAGAGGACCACCTATTATATGATTCCATTTATGTGAAAGGTCCAAACTAGGCAAATCCACAGAGATAAAAAGTAAAGTGGTGGCTGCCTAGGGCTGAGGAAGTTCGGGGGAGATGGGAAGTGACTGCTAGTGGGCATGGGGTTTTATCTTAGGATGATAAAAATGTTCTAAAACTGACTGCCATGGTGGTTGTACAGCCCTGTGAATATACTAAAAACCATTCAATTGTATACCTTTTTTTTTTTTGCAATTTTTAAAACTATTTTGAAGTATAGTTGATTTACAATATGATATTTATTTCAGGTGTGCAAGATAGTAATTCAATATTTTTATAGATTATACTCCTTTTAAAGTTATTGTAAAATATTGACTACATTCCCTGTGCTAAACTGTACCCTTTAAATGGGTGCATTCCTGGGGCACCTGGCACCCTGGTAATAGGCCTCTAGCAAGAAAAAGAGCATGAAGAACATATTCAGACAGCACAACATTCAATTTTTTTCTACTGTCCAGTTTTGCCTTTGGCTAAGGGTATTTAAGAATTATGTTTGGCAAACACCTCTTCTACAAAACAAGCATTGTAGAGCATTGCTGTCTTCCCTTAGAATATGTGCAGACCTCCTAATCTTGCCCTTAGCACAAAAGATCTAAAGTGTGGGTTTCTGTGTCCGTCTCACCCTTCACAACATGGACATGGGTATGTGATCCCATCCTGCTCAGCACTCTGTCCTTGTTGGTTTACCCAGGACCTGGCTCAGGGTGGGCGGACCACATTGTTGCGTTATCTATAACTAACAGGTAAATATTAAATATAAAGGCCTGTGCAGATTTTGCCTTAAGATATGGTACAGACTCTGTTATGAGCTTGAGCTGCTTACTTAGAAAATGCTTTTTAAAAAATTATTTAAATGATTTTCAATAAGCATACCAAGACTGTCCAATGAGGAAAGGACAGTCTTTCAACAGATGAGGCTGTGAAAACTGAATATTTTGGAGTTCAGTGAAAATTGAACTCCAAAACTTGGAGGCTTACCTCACACCATATGCAAAAATTAACTCAAAGTGGATCAAAGACCTAAATATAAGAGCTAAAGGGCTTCCCTGGTGGTGCAGTGGTTGAGAGTCCACCTGCTGATGCAGGGGACACGGGTTCGTGTCCCTGTCCGGGAAGATCCCACATGCTGCAGAGTGGCTAGGCCCGTGAGACATGGCCGCTGAGCCTGTGCGTCCGGAGCCTGTGCTCTGCAACGGGAGAGGCCACAACAGTGAGAGGCCCGTGTACTGCAAAAAACAAACAAACAAACAAAAAACCTAAAACTATAAAACTCTTGGAAGAAAACGTAACGGAAAAATTTAATGACATTGAATTTGACAGTGATTTCTTGGATATGACACCAAAAACACAGGCCACAAAAGAAAAAATAGATTAAATTGGATTCAAAATTTAAACATTTGTGCAACAAAGGACACTATCAGTAGAGTGAAAGGCAGCCCATGGAATGGGAGAAAATATTTGCAAATCATTTATCTCAGAAGGGATTGCTCTCCAGTTTATATAAAGAACTCCTACAACTAAACAGTAACAGCATTTTTTTAAAACCCAGTTCGAAAATGGGCAATAGACTTGTAAAAGGAAAAACTCTTCCTTCTCAATACTTCACTTCCGACACTAGATATGTGGGTTTTTCCACATCAAACAATTCTCCAATTCTCAGCAGACACCAATTTCTTATCCTACAATTTAACTCCCCAGAGTTAGTACAGACCCCACAGCTTAAGGGCTCAGTTCCACAAGTCTGCCTCCCATCCTGCTTCAGACTCCAGTCACAAGTAGTGGGTTCCAGGTGACCCGCAACTTCTGCCTGGCCTGGCTACCAGTCGGAGGTTCATCTTCCTCCCTCCTCAGGTTTGATAATTTGCTAAAATGGCTCACAGAATAGAAGGAAACAGCTGAATTACTGTTACCAATTTATTACAAAGGATGTATTACAGGATACAAATGGACAGCCAGGAGAAGAGGTGCGTAGGGTGAGGTCTGGAAGGGTCCTCGGCTCGGAAGCTTCTGTCCCTGTGAAGTCTCGCGTGTGCCACCCTTCCAGAACATGAATGCATTCTTGTTCACAGGTCCAGAAGCTTTATGGCGGCTTCTTTGTGTAGTCGTGATTGATTAAATCACTGGCCACTGGCGAGAAATTCAGTCTTCCTTCCCTGAAGGTTGGGGGGTGGGGCTAAAAGTTCCAACTTTCTAATTACAGAGTCGGTGCCCCTGGCAACCAGCACCCTCATCCCACGGGCTTTCCAGAAGTCACGTCATTAACAACTCCAACGTGCTTGAAAGGGGCTTGTTGTTAATAACAAAAGATGCTCCCTTCACCTTTATCATTCTGGAGCTGTTGCAGGAGCTGGGGACAGAACCCAAATATTATAACAAAAGATGCTCCTATGGCTCATATCACTTAGGAAATTACAAGGGTTTTAGGAGCTCTAGCCCGGAGCAGGGAGCAGGGACCACTTTATGTTTCTTATTAGAAGTTGAATAAACATTTCTCCAAAGAAGATATGTGAATGGCCAGTAAGTACATGAAAAGATGGTCAACGTCATTAGTCATTAGAGAAATGCAAATCAAAACCACAATGAAATAATACTTCACACTGTTAGGATGGCTGTTGGAAGGAAGGAAGGGAGAGGGAAGGAGGGAGGGAGGAAGGAAGGAAGGAAGGAAGGAAGGAAGGAAGGAAGGAGAGGAGAGACAGGAAAAGAGAGAGAAAGAGACAGTGTTGGTGAAGATGTGGAGACGTTGGAACCCTTGTGCATTGCTGATGGACTGAAATGCTGCAGCTGCTGTGGAAAACACGATGACAGTACCTCAAAATAGTAAACATACAATTACGATCGGATCTTGCAAATCTACTTCTGTATGTATACCCAAAATAAGTAAAAGCATGAACTCAAACAGAAATCTGTGCACCCATGTTCATAGCAGCATTATTCCCAAGAGCTAAAAGGTGGAAGCAATCCACCCAGTGTTCATCATTGGGTGAATGGATAAACTAAGTGTGGTACATACGTACAATGGAGTATTATTCAGCCTTAAAAAGGAGGGAAAATTCTGACACAGGCTATGTGAAAAACCTTGAAAACATTATGCTAAGTGAAATAAACCAGTCACAAAAAGACAAATATTGCATCATCCCACTCATGTGAGATTTCTAGAATGGTCAGATTCATAGAGACAAGAGTAGCATGGTAGATGCCGGGGACTAGGGGGAGTTACTGATTAATGGGTACAGAGTCTCATTTGGGAAGGCTGAAAAGGATGATGGTGGTGCTTGCACAGCAATGTGTATGTACTTAATGCCAGAACCGCACCCTTCAAAACGGTTAAATTGGTAAATTCTATGTTATATATTTTACCACAATAAAAAATATTATTTTCAAATGAGGGCCTTTACTTATACAGACAGAAGTCTACCATAAAAGTCCCATGTTGGGCTTCCCTGGTGGCGCAGTGGTTGAGAGTCCACCTGCCGATGCAGGGGACACGGGTTCGTGCCCCAGTCCGGGAAAATCCCACATGCCGCGGAGCGGCTGGGCCCGTGAGCCATGGCCACTGAGCCTGCGCGTCCGGAGCCTGTGCTCCGCAACGGGAGAGGCCACAGCAGTGAGAGGCTCGCGTACCGCAAAAAAAAAAAAAGTCCCATGTCACCTGTCCCAGCGTAAGTATCCTCAGTTGCTTCTTCTAGAACATAGCAAGCACAGTAAACATTGCCTCACCCAGATTCTTTCACAGCTTTTACTACAAAATTACCGAGTTAGGGACTTCCCTGGTGGTCCAGTGTTTAAGACTTCACCTTCCAACACAAGGGGTGCAGGTTTGATCCCTGGTCGGGGAGCTAAGATCCCACATGCTTCATGGCCAAAAAGCCAAAAGACAAGCAATATTGTAACAAATTCAACAAAGACTTTAAAAGATCCACATCAAAAAAAAAAAATCTTAAAAAAAAAGAGAAAACAAAATTACTCAGTGAACCAACCAGTAATTGACAACATTTTTAACAGTGCTTCAGAGACTATTGTAAACCCTGGGATTCGTTAGTCATCACCTGGAGCAAACTCTATGAGATTCCATAATGTTGTTTTGTGTTTGTTATAATTTTTCATACTAATTTATTCAATTCAGTAATTTAAAAATATATTTATAAGTAATGCATTTTTGAAAGATATACTGCATCTCATAAGCTATTTCTTACTAGAAACCAAAGACTTCCTGATAATGATGGAATGCAATTTTGATGCTTGGAAAGGGGTCTGGAAAATGGATGCTGTGCACACATTATTTCTTCCATGACCTATGGCTTATCATCTTGGGCTGGGCTGTTCATGCATACCTCGCCTTGTGGGAGCAGGACGCATAGCAGTTTGTTAATCTGCAGACTTAACATTTTTGCATTTGCCTTTTTCCTAGACTTTTTGCCAAGTTTCAGCAGTGAATTGGACATTGTAATCTCTCAAAGTGTTTCCTAAATTTAACTTAAGTGAGTTTGAAGTCTAGAAGGCAACCAAGAAATGCTGAATCCAGCATAAGAGTCACCGGAAGTAAGGAGTAGTCTCTGTCCCACTGTGGGTTATTTTCTAGGTTCTTCTGTCAAAGATTCCTTCAGGAACCTTCCCAGGTGATTCTGGTATCTGAAGTTCAAGGCCTTTGGCTGTACCCTTCAGAATACTTACCATCCCATTATGGAACTTCAGCAACCTTCTCAGCCCGCATCCCCCAGTCCTGGGGGGGGTCTCACCTAAGTGGCACTGAAACAAATGACTTGAATGGCCCCTTCCTTCTGGAGGACAGACAGACTCTTCAAGTCCTGTAGGATGTGCACATTCTGGAAACAAGCTCATGAAATTATTGCCTTCAAGCTCGGCTGAATTTAATCCTTCAGAGACAGGCAGCTATCACGTTTTTAAGATGTCGAGCATCTTTATTTTATAATTTTGACCTGGCTGCTCAAGATATTGAGTCTAACCTCAAACTGGTTTGAAATGGCTTTTCTTTTCACATAATATAAATTATATATTTTACATGTTCCTTTTAAACGATTGTCCATTTTTAAGACATTTTATTTCCTTGGTTCTTTTCTTGTGGCTTTGAAATTTAGACAGAATTGATTCTTACAATACAAATGACTCTTAAGGAATTGTCATTTCATCTTAACAGAATCATGTGGAAACTCTTTTAGAGCAACATCTAGAAAAATGTAAACTAATGTTTCTAGAATACCTTTTATTTTCATGGAGAAGGAAAACTTTGAGTCCAAGTGACACATTTAGATCCAGGTTTATGCCTGAACCAGCTTTTTAAAGCAAGTTTTCAAGCTTGGTTTCCTTATCTATAAATTGAAGAAACATGTTTTTCTCAGGTTTGCGTGAACTGAGTAAAATACTATATGTGAAAGACCCTGATAGGAATCAGGTACACAAAGTAGCTTCTCAAAAAAATCATTTCTCCTCCCATACCTTCTCCATTTCTTCTTAACTTCTTTTTCTTACATATATTATCCCTTTTTAGACATCTCTTTATTAGCACAGAAAATATGTTTTTTTCTGGGTCGTGACACTGCAATTCAGTCATTGAATATATTTTTCCCCTTTTGGGTATTGCCACCCAATTTTTGGCCTCTCAAAAAAATCTTCAAATATAGTTCATTAGTTATTACCTGAATCTAAAATTCCAACTTAAAGAAAATCAGCCTTCTAAGTGTAAAGAAATCCCGTGCCATCCTTTGTAAAGGATTTGCTTCCTTACTGTCAAAGCAGTGTGTTTGGGGCTTGGCCTCAACCTTCCATGGACCTGTTGAATTACTAGGTCCGGAAGCTGGTAAACTCACAGGTAAGCGGATAATCAGGAATTTTGGCACTACTTGTACCAATCACCAGGAACTAGGTCATGTGCGTTACATGTGTTTCAATTCTAATCTCCCCAGCTCTCCAATGGGTATTATTATCACTATTTTATGGAAGAGGAAAGGAAGATCCTTAGAGGTCGGTTAACTCCCTCAGGATGGCACAGTGAGAAAGTTCTAGACCAAGACTGCACCGGGTCTGCCTGAGACTTTTAGTATTTTCCACAATTTGATTACATTTAGGGGGTGTAATTATGGGAGACATAGCCTAGCTTGCAGAACAGCAGTATCCCATCAAAGCCAGTGTTTGTCTCACAGGACAGAGTCTTTCCTGTCCTCTGACGCCGTCTTCTCTCTGCTGTCCCTTGCTTGCCAGGATAACAGGGTCATGGTTGAGAGTGTGTTCATCAGTCTCGCTAATTCCAAGGATTGATAGTATCATGATGTCCTACTGCAGGCTGTGCAGTTCTACACAGAATGAAAGGAGAATCTAATCAGGACTTGATCTCTAGGCCGTTTGGGATCAGGTAGGAAGGAGGACTGCCTGGTCTGTTCACTATCCCGGAGGAGCATGAATTCAACCACCATTGCTGTGCTAATTCTCTCCCAACTCGCATCTCTCCCCTCCCATCCCCACGGTGCCCATCATGGGGCCGAAGCCAGGCAAGGCTCCCCGACCCAAACAGACTGATTCATGGTGAAGTCTACTCCTGGGAGCCTTCTTTGGCCTTAAACTGCCATCCAAAGAACTCTCCAGACGGCTTCCTTCTGTCACTGAGTTGACTATCTCACATTTAATTGAATGTTCTTTTCTGTGATAGCCACCTCACAAGGAATCATAGGATTTGCTTGGACATTATTTTCAAGTTATTTTCAAGGAAGCAGAAGTAACTCAGCATTCAATCCAGCTTTTTAATGGTGGAAATATTCTTTGTGTGTGTGTGAAAATGTGTCTGACACATGTTATGTGGAGATAGTTCTCTGTCACATAATCCTCAAAATACACATCCTGTTCTCTGACTGCTTTGCTCTTTCTTTCCTTGTAGATAATTGTGTTATGCTCACTAGGCTGCCACGTCCATATGGATTAGAGCTGCTTGTTATCGTTCTCCTACTCCTGTCAAAATAAGCAGCCATCATTGTGCAAAAGGAAGACCAAGAAATGCATTCTTCCTGGGCTACCGTGGCACTCAGGGTCCCAGCTTGCAAATGAACTTATTCTTTCTTTCTAGAAGCATTCTGTCATCGTATGTAATAGGATTCCCTTTTTCATGTCTTCTGCACGTAGGCAGAATCTTTATTAAACCCCTGTTGAGGTGACGGTCAGGAGGTCACTTGGAAGATTGTCATGCCAAGGTGATTCCTACTCCTCTCTTCCTGAAAAGGAGACTTCGCAAAGTTGTTTTTATTTAAATTGTATTTAAGTCACTATGCGGAGTTGAGTTCTCCTTTTGCTTTCCTTTTCAGTGGAGACTTGATGTTTATCTCATTACTTCCACTTCTAGATAAGTATAGATTCTCCCTTATCTGAACCCAACACTCCTGGGAAAACTGTAGGAAATTGAATCAGGAAAACAAAGTATATTTCCTTTCATACTCTATGTCATATCCTGTGGCTCTTTTTTTTTTTTTTTTTTAACAGTGTGCAGGCCTCTCACTGTTGTGGCCTCTCCCGTTGCGGAGCGCAGGCTCAGAGGCCATGGCTCACGGGCCCAGCCACTCCGCAGCATGTGGGATCTTCCCGGACTGGGGCACGAACCTGTGTCCCCTGCATCGGCAGGCGGACTCCCAACCACTGTGCCACCAGGGAAGCCCTCCTGTGGCTCTTTTAATATTTATTTTTATGAACTGAGGCTGTAGTTTAGATTTCCTCAATATGGTTTTTAGAGCAAAAAAGCACAAAACTGGCATTCGGGAGATCAAGGATTTCCCACTGGCTCTGCCAGTTGCTAACTGGTGACTTCAGACGAGGCATTTAACTTTGGTTCCAGTCTCTTCAACGTGTGGGTTGAACTGGATGGCCTCGAAAATTCCTTTTAGTGTCAACATTCTGGGACTCTGAACTAAAGATAGTTGCATAGAGTAAAAATATTTTTCTTTGTTCCTAGAAGATTGCCCTTTTTAATAATTAATGTTGCTTGAAAGGAGTGCCGATCTTGGACAAATAATTACAATTTAAGGAAGTCTACCAGACTGTTATTACGAGCATGAAATTATGCTTCAGGGCATAGCCCTGTGGCCTTTGCAGGAAGTCAGCTTGCTTTTGAGAAACACCATCCGCTGTAGACCTGAGGGTAGCCGCTGAGCTCTGTGTTCAGATGTGTACAGGGTCACCAGCGCAGGGAACAGCAGCCACAAACATCTGGAACATAGCCATAAATTCAGATGTGGAGAAAATGATTGTCCCTACACCTAAACATTTCAATTAGAGAGACAGCCACCTACCTTATATACTTGCCTAATTTCGTAGAAGACTATGACAGCAGAAAGAAGGCTAATTTTTTAAATTAAATGTAACATAAGTACATGGTAAAATCTTCAAATCATACCTGAAGCCCATGCATACACCCACAGATTAAAAGCTTCTACCCTCAATTCTCAGTCCCTCTATCCAAGAGTAACCATTGTTAATAATTTCTTGTTGGATCCTTTCTAAAGATGGTACATGTATGTCCCAGTAGATACATGCATAGCTTCTTTTTACATTTATATAAATTATATACAGTTGTTCTATACTTTGCTTCTTAATGGTGCATCTTCGAGATACGACCACATACGACGATCTTCTGTATGACCACATCAGGTTATACAGAATCAACTTATTCTTTAATGTCTAGATTGTTTACTACTGTATAGATTCTCATAATATTAAATCAGTATCCTGTATAGAGTATCGTAATTTTAAATCAATGATCATTTCTCTGTTTCGACCTCTCTCAATCTGCAACACCTGCGTTTTGGTCACTGTTCTCCTTCTGTTCATGTATCTAAGTCTTTTCCCCCAGCTGTTCTATAGGGTAAATTTCTAAAAGTGGAATTGATCAAAACATGTATAGATTTTACCAGAAAGTTTGAACCAACTTAAATATCCCTGCAACATATAAGGGTGCTGCTTTCCCTATTGTTGCCATCCTGGGTATCCAATTTTTAAAAATTCTTCAAATCTAATAAGGGAAAAAAAAGACACTCGTTTTGATTTAGCTTTTTAAAATAAATGATGTTGAGGTTGATTTTCCTATTAATTAGTTGATTTGTGTGTGGGTATAAGGTTTCAGTTTGTGGTTTTGCTCATTTTTAATTGGATGATGACTCTACATTGATTTGCAAGACGGAGTCATAAACTAAGGAATTAACTTTCTATCATACTTGTTGCAAATAGTTTTCCAGTCTGTCTTTGGATTTTGTTGGCGGAAATTTTTTTCCCAAAAATTTAAAAATTGCGTGTAATCAAATTTAGAGATCTTTTCCTTCATACGTCTGCCTTTAGAGTTGTGTTTTTAGAAAGGGCACCCCTGTTGAAATATTACATATTAAAAATTGTTTGTGTTTTATTCTAGTACTTCTCTTTAGAGTTTAACTTTCCTAGGTTGTAATATTTGACCCTTCTGAAGTTTGTTTTTGAGGTAAGGAGTTTGATGGGCATCCAGCCTAATTTCTTTTTCCAAGTGGCTAATCAGTGACGCCACTACCACTGGCTGTATAATTAATCTTTTCCCCGCTGATTCGAAATGCCACCTTGTGAGAGCCAGATTCTGCTTGTTTCTGAGTCTGTTCCTGAGCTCGGTTTGGTTCCATTGAACTACTTTTTTTTTTTCCTTCTCCAATGCCAGTATGTTTGAGTTGCAGTAGTTTCAGATATGAGTCAAGCAAGGGGAAGGTTAGCCACTGTTCTGCTCCACTCATAGGCACCCCGTTTTGAGGCTACTTAATGAAGGGACCTCTGTTTTCAATTGTCTCTAGTAACATCAGAACTAACGTTCATGCCGACATCGTATCATCCAAAAAAGAATTAACTTTTGCCATGATACAAAGCTTAGAAAGATTGGGTGTATGCCAAATTAAAAAAGGTGATTTAAAAAAATATAGCATCTAAAAAGATATTTTAAGAATCTTATCTGGAAATCTCACTTCTGTGGCAATGTTCCGTAAATAAGACATTACTGTATCTTTTGCACATTTGTAGATCAGCCAGGAAAGTATTCGTGTTTCTGTGCCATGTCTTTTAGTATGTGGCATATCAAATAGAGTTATGGGTTTCCTTGATCTGATTGATTTCATTTAAAGGTCTTTTTTGGCAACATTTGGGACCTCTTCACTCTCCGAGGTAAATCTTGCAGAGCAGGAAGTTGAGGTTTTGGGGTAGATTCCAAGAGTCAGTTCTGATCTTATGGTTGGGGAATGTGGAAACCTAACGCTTTCCTTTACTTAATAATGTGAGTAGTGAAGGATCTTTTTCCCCCTGAGCTAATTAAGTATTTTCTAAAACAGGATGAACTTTTAATAGTAGGAATATAATTTTTCACTTTTTATTTTACACAGATCTGTGCTTAAACGTGGTCAGAGAACAGTCCCTGCTTTAAAATCTCCTTATTTGTACATGTTACAGTTCAAAGGAGAGACCTTACCATTTATGTGGAGAGAAAATAAATGAGATTTCTTTCTATCTGTCTTCCATATGTTTAATGGTAGGATTTGTGTCTTGGATCCTACTTTGAGTTAAAACAGACGGTGGATTCAAAGAGTTGCTACAATAAAGAACTGTTCTTATCTCAGAATCAGCCCTGCAGACGATCTCCGAGAATCCCATATCAACTGTTCAGGCGGTAGATCCATCTTAATCTGAACAGGCAGTTTGATTGCTTCTTTTCGATTAAACAAACATGGGGCCTTATTAGCCCCAGACCCCAGTCAGAGAAGCAGTGTGGGCGAGACACCAAGCATAGTGATTTCTTCACCGACAATTTGCACTGAAAATGAACACCTGTGTCTTCCTTCGGTCCATAAGAAGGGTCAGTGAAAAGCTATGGCAGATGGTACTTGAGAGACAGTTGTAGCGCTTGGCTTGAGTTCCCCTCAACCCAGCATGGAACTGCCCACTTGGTACCAATACGACAGTATTTGCCTGCACATCACACTCACCTTGAATAAGAAGGGCCGCATAGACTGAGCACGGTCTTACCTCAGCGAGCCTATCCAAAGGGCATCCGTACATAGTCCAGCATTTGGGGTAAGAGCATGGTTAAATATCTCAAGGAATCAAAAGGTTGGGGAAATACCAAAGGGACCATCAGGCCAAATGAAATGTAGCCAAGATCTTCATTCGAACTTGATCGGGTCCAGAGCCATGTCCCTCTGGAGCGAGCCCTTAAGGTAAGACTTAGCTTTCACTATACGCAGGCAAGGACTTGCTCCCGCATCACAAATGATGTGCTAGGAATAATTTACCATTTCAGTCTCCTTATATATCTAGATACTTTGTAGAGAACCCTGGCTAGAGGTTACTCTTCCTTGTTCACTTTTTTTCTCTCTCTCATTTTATTTGTTTTGACAGTTGACAGGACTTTATTATTTGTTAAATACTTAATTGTGGTAAAATACACATAACGCAAAATTTTTACCATCTTAACCATCTTTAAGTGTACAGTTCAGTAGTGTTAAGTATATTTACAGTGTTATACAGCTAATCACTGAAACCTTTTCATCTTGTAAAACTGAAACACTATACCTTTTAAACAACAGCTTCCCAGACCTCTTCCCCAGCCCCTGGCAATCACCATTCTACTTTCTTTCTTTTTTTTTTTTTTTATTGGAGTATAGTTGATCTACACTGTTGCGTTAGTTTCTGCTGTACAGCAAAGTGAATCAGTTATACATATACATATATCTACTCTTTTTTAGATTCTTTTCCCATATAGGCCATTACAGAGTATTGAGTAGGGTTCCCTGTGCTAGACAGTAGGTCCTTATTAGTTATCTACCTTATATATAGTAGTGTGTATATGTCAATCCCAATCTCCCAATTTATCCACCCCTTCTTTCCCCCCCAGTAACCATAAGTTTGTTTTTTACATCTGTGACTCTATTTCTGTTTTGTAAATAAGTTCATTTGTACCATTTTTTTTGATTCCACATATAAGTGATATCATATATTTGTCTTTGTCTGACTTACGTCACTCAGTATGACAGTCTATAGGTCCATCCATGTTGCTGCAAATGGCATTATTTCATTCCTCTTTATGGCTGAGTAATATTCCAGTGTATATATGTACCACATCTTCTTTATCCATTCATTCCTCTGTCGATGGATATTTAGGTTGCTTCCATGTCCTGGCTATTGTAAATAGTGCTGCAGTGAACATGCAAGTGCATGTATCTTTTTGAATTATGCTTTTCTCCAGATATATGCCCAGGAGTGGGATTGCTGGATCATAAGGTAGCTCTGTTTTTAGTTTTTTAAGGAACCTCCATACTGTTCTCCGTAATGGTTGTACCAATTTACATTCCCACCAACAGTGTAAGAGGGTTCCCTTTCTCCACACCCTCTCCAGCATTTATTATTTGTAGATTTTTTTTAACATCTTTATTGGAGTATAATTGCTTTTCAATGGTGTGTTAGTTTCTGTTGTCTTGTAGATTTTTTGATGATGGCCATTCTGACTGGTGAGATGATACCTCATTGTAGTTTTGATTTGCATTTCTCTAATGATTAGCGTTGTTGAGCATCTTTTCATGTGCCTCTTGGCCATCCATTCTACTTTCTGTCTCTGTGAACTGACTACTCTTAGTACCTTAC
This sequence comes from Orcinus orca, assembly GCF_937001465.1. Taxonomy (NCBI): domain Eukaryota; kingdom Metazoa; phylum Chordata; class Mammalia; order Artiodactyla; family Delphinidae; genus Orcinus; species Orcinus orca. Next base: position 11,521,179 of record NC_064560.1, on the reverse strand, counting down.
ATAAGTGGAATCATAGAGTATTTGTCTTTTTTTACTGGCTTTTATTTCACTGAGCATAATGTCCTCAAGATTCATCTATATTGTAGCAAGTTTCGGCATTTCCTTCTTTCTAAGGCTGAATAATATTCCATTCTATGTATAGACCACATTTTGTCCATTTATGTGTCAATGGGCATTCAGGTTTTTTTCATTTTTAATTAGTAAAATATACCCACACTACTATTACCCATGTGCATATGTCTGAATTGAAAAGTTTTAGAATCTGAAGGGACTTCCCGGTTAGACTTTTACTGTTGCCAGTAAGTGTGAGATGGCTTAGTAAGTGCTCAGGCACAGAACAGGAGTCCAGATGATTGCTTTAAAAATAAATTACAGCAGGGCTTCCCTGGTGGCGCAGTGGTTGAGAGTCCGCCTGCCGATGCAGGGGACGCGGGTTCGTGTCCCGGTCCGGGAGGATCCCACGTGCCGCGGAGAGGCTGGGCCCGTGAGCCATGGCCGCTGAGCCTGCGCGTCCGGAGCCTGTGCTCCGCAACGGGAGAGGCCACAGCAGTGAGAGGCCCGCGTACCGCCAAAAAAAAATAAATAAATAAAATAAATAAATAAATAAATTACAGCAATCGCTCACTGGTCTTGAAACTTCAAGTCTCCCCCATTTCAAGTTCAGGCAGCCGCGGGATCCACAAGAGAAGTCGAAGGACAGAGGTGGCAGCCACTTGGTGAGAGATGTTCACTTTCTTAAATTGATTTCCCTCTACCTGGCATCCAGAAAGGTGTGTTTTCCGTGGACATTTTCAGACCTCGAAGCTTGAGATGTGGAGTCATTTCCTCAAAGACACAGTACGTGGTCTTTCTCACCAGACTCTGCTGAAGGCGCCACCAGATAAACACTCAGAGGTCTGGAAAATGGGAGGAAGGGGAGCCGTTCAGCTTATTTCACACCCTCTGCCCTGGAGTACTTGTCTCACTCAACTCTTCCCTTACATTTCTCAGAGGAAGAAAGACTTGGAAACTTGGTACATTTATTTTTTACATACGTGCCAGCTTTGACCACTCTTGGCACTGGGTGAGCGAGAGATCGATGATCCAGGTTATGCCGTGGAAAAAGCCATAAACTTTTACATCACGATTTTTGTTTTTAAGACATTTTGTTTTCATAGCTGGGTATTCCTCTATTAGCATGGGGGGGAGGGAGAATGAAAAAAATGTACTAGGCTAAAAGAGAAAGTACTAATTTTAAAAAAAGAAACAAAACCCAAAGTACAAAGCACGCACATACGCAAAAAGATACTCAATTTCCTTGTCGGTTTTGTGAAGAAATGCTGAGTTTTGAGGTGAATAAACAGGATAGGATCCCTGTGTATATGCCGTTCACAGATCATTCCTTGACCTGGGGAACACTGCTATACCACTAAGAGGTAATTACTCACCCAGTGAACTTAGGGTATGATTATTCTTATCCTGAAAGGATTACCAATAAAGTTACTTCTAGAAGAGAAGTTACTCTAGTTCATTTCAATATTGACATACTAGACTCAAGTTATTTTGCAGCCGTATGCTAAATGGTGAAAATTTAACTGATGATAAATTACAAATGAAAATAAAAGCGTTGGTATAGTCCTAATAATTAACTAGTTAAGAAATGAAAACTATAATTCCATTAATATTTGTTTGACTTTTATGCAACTTTGGGGGAACTTCCTGCTCTATAACTTGATATACACAAGTAGCTAGAAATGTGTAAGTGCGTATGCATTGTTATTGCTCGTGGATACAGTGGCTTTAGAATAGTGTAGCAAGTGGACATATATGTTGACCTTGAGTATATGCTCACAACAGATAGCTCTTTGCTTTATACTCTATTTATAAGAGTATAAATACTCATTTATATGAGTATATATTTATTTATATATCTTATTATATGTAAATAGATAAGTATTTCTATTTACTTATCTAAGTGTATCTTATTTATATGAGATCTATCTATCTATCTATATATATACACACACACATATATATGATTTATATAAGGCATAAGAGATCTTTTAAAATTATTTTGTATTTATTTTTGGTAAAAACTACCTAAGGATAAAGGGAAGTGATTACATTTTTTAAAAAATTAAAAATTAGTGAGAGCTTAAGAATTAGATCTTTGGGAAAAAAGAAATATCGTATATGGTCAGGAAAGCCACCTCTTGCACGTTCTGTAGGATCTTGTAGATAAGGAAACCAGAAGATCTAAGTTAAGAGTAGATCTCAAGAATAAGCAGACCAAAGTCTCATACCCATTCCTTGGGCAGTGGGTTCGATGAAAACCAATGACTTTGGGGAGAAACGTGGGGCCCCAGCAAGGGTACCTGGTGCTCTGGGCAAGTTCCAGCTCCCGTGGTATAGGCCCAAGCATGCAGAAGAAGCTGGGCTCCAGTATTTCTATAGGAGGTTTACGCTGATTATCAACAGATACATATTCACTTAGAGATTTTGTGAAGAACGTGTAACCTTGGTCATTTGAAAGGAAAAATGACCGCCAGAATCAGCCAATGTGTACTATTGAAAACCACCCCCACAGCCTGGGGATCCCCTAAGATCTGTGTGTATTCTAGCAGGCTTGTTTGGAATGAGCAAAGCAAAAGTATTTGTTGCACGTGGAGCATGTGCCAGGCACAGGAGTGATTCCATTTACTCCTCACTGAAACTCTGGATAAGCTACGTGGTGGTTTCCCATTTTGCAGACAAGAAGACTGACGCTCAGTCAAGCTAACTTATTTGGTAGGCAGTGTATATATCCCGGACAGTCTGATTCCAAGCCTGCGCCCTTTCTTAAACACCCTCCTGCGCCACCTGGCCAGCTGGTTCCACCAGACGCACTGACGAGGCACCTTCCTCATAAAACCTGAGGCTGTGTTACCTCCTCTGCTTGGAGTAATGGAATTGTAAACGTTGGAAGGGGCATGCCAGTATCTGAAAGCCATTAAGGGAAAATGAGTCACTTGCTGGATGCATTGAACGTCTTTCGATTATGAGAGTTTCATGGTGAAAGAAAGCACCCAATGATTTTTCTTAAAAAGAATTGAATCTCTCTGCTGAACAGAGATCGTTGGCAAGTCCATGTGCAATCATGGTCAGCAGAAAAGAACTTTAAGCAGTAATGAAAAGCTTGTGGGCCCAGACGCCTTTACCTCCTCCCTCCCCCCAAAGAGCGCTAAAGAACAGGCCTTTGGGGGGACTGACGTTGAAAAGAATTCTGATCCTGGAGGAAAAGACAAGTAACACAAAATAAGAAGATTAAAAGCAGTCATGATAGGTAGTTACTCATCACCCCTGGGTTACGTGGTGTACATCGCTTTGTCTCACCCCCTATCCTCCAAATATTTTTGTTGTTGTTGTTAAAGAAAGAGAAGAAAATATTTTTGAGGTAACTCATTACCTTTTGGCTTTAGGCCTAGAAGCTTCAGAAGTTGAAAGTAATTTTATATGCTGCAGATGCTTCCTGGTTTTAAAAACTATGACCTGGCCTCTAAACAATGATGACATCAACTCAGAAGGATAATAATCTTCCATATCGTGTAACTCCGGTAGCAGCTGTGGGGTAGTCTATGAAATGAGAAGCAGGGGAGGCAGTCTGATTTAGATCATGAAATAACCGAAGCAAAGTTCGTGTGACTTCTCTTGTATGTAAAGATAATTTTTTACTGCATTTTCGTTCTGAGACAGTTATTTGATAAACCTGTCTTGCCTGTTTGTACTTTTAAAAAGTCTTTTTATGGACTACATACTTTCGATGTGTTTTCACGATCAGTTCAGACTACCCAAGACGACCATAAAACACCAGTAATTAAGAAAAACTCTCCTTCAGAGAAGAATCAAGGAAACGCTGTTTCCATTATTTAATTTTTGACATCTCTGGAGGGACACAGTCAATTTTTTTTTTAACCCATTAAGAGTTGACCTTGAATCAGGATGTGGATTTCCTCTGTAGTGCATTAGTGAGCCTCGGTTATAGCCTTGTTAGCATGAGGTTAATTAAGTGTTAGAACCAAAAGAAGTTTCATAAAACAGCTGGTTTCCAAATCCCATCCTCCTACATTCATGGGAGCTAGCTAACAGTAGATATGTGATGTTTATGGTTGATGAGACCTTAATGGGCCATATATTTCAACTGCTGTTTTTCGGAAGAGTGAATATATGGTTTGTAAATAGATTTTTGGAATCTAACCCTTCGAAGATTTCTAGCTGGCTTCCTTCCTTCCCGTCTAAGAGTCCTCATTTTCTTCCCTGCCCTGGGCTTCATTGTTTTCTGGAGCTCCTGCCGGTGTCTGTAACTCTGCCCTTCACAGCACAGTCCAAGGTCAGCATCATTCATGTCTTCGTTTGGTCATTCACCATATGGGGGGTTGAAGCTGTGCTCTGCCACTGGTGGCAGGAGAGGGATACTAACAGTCTCAACCACAGTCTGACCCTGTTGCCTGGTATAAGATGGGGAGATTCATCCTGTAGGAGATGGGGAGATGGAGAGCCCGTGAGAATAGTGGACTTTTTCCCACCTTGGGTCTAGGCTCGTGAACTCATGACAAACAATGAAGAAAGGAATAGTTGCCTTTGCACAAGTGATTTCATTTCTGGATCCCGTTTCCCGCCCCTTACCAAAATCTCCTCTCAAGAAAGGCTCTCCTGAATTACTGATACGAATTCTAACTATCTGATGAGGCTGCTGTCGTTTCTCTCCCAGCGGTATCTTGTGCTTTTAGTGATGGAGTCCAAAGCCCCTGCTTAGCTGGGCTAGGGATCTGCAGGGTTCTGCCGGCAGGTTGGTGGGGCATTCCTGGAACAAGATGATGGTTCCTTAGTGCCCACGAAATCACCCTCCTCCTCTCGCAACCCATCCGCAAGCTACTATCCTGCCTGCTCGTAGGGCAGACCCTACCCTTGTGGTTGATGGACAGGACAAGGGTCCATATACACTGGTGGATGGTGGCACAATGGGGAAGAGCTGTGTTCTCCTGCCTGGGGGTGTAATGCAGCTCTGTGTCAGGAATGAGCCTTCCAGACACCCTTGGGATGGATCACTTGCCCGGCGGGGCTGTTTTCCCTTGTTCCTGGGGGGCAAGGGCTGCCTATCAGCATGACAGCTCTGTATGCCCAATGGAAGCCTGCCTTCCCCCTCTGAGCCAACTCTGGAGTAGGGAAGAAGTGAGCAGACAAATCTGCAACAGGGCTGAACATCGGATTCCACTTCATCATAAATCTTTTCAGCTGATCAAAGATCTGCATGATGAATGGGGAGGAGGATGGCTCACCAAGAGAATCTTTTTTTAAAAAATAAATTTACTTATTTATTTATTTATTTTTGGCTGCGTTGGGTCTTTGTCGCCGCGCGTGGGCTTTCTCCAGTTGCGGCAAGCAGGGGCTACTCTTCGTTGTGGTGCACAGGCTTCTCATTGCTGTGGATTCTCTTGTTGTGGAGCATGGGCTTCAGTAGTTGTGGCACACGGGCTCAGTAGTTGTAGCTCACGGGCTTAGTTGCTCCGCGGCATGTGCGATCTTCCCCGACCAGGGCTCAAACCCGTGTCCCCTGCGTTGGCAGGCGGATTCTTAACCACTGCGCCACCAGGGAAGTTCCAAGATAATCTTTAAAGAGTGATTGAGTCCATAGAAAGTCTCCCTTCTTTCCAGTGTTCCACATGGAACAATCATGGGTCACATAATAGTTCTGCACTACATGCAATTAATTGCAAGGTGTGGTGTATATTTTAAGTAAAACTTAAAAACTACGCTTTACGCTTCTCATAAATGGACGCTGATCTGCCTCTTGTAGATTATGGTGGCCAGAGCCCCACCATTCCCTTAAAAATATAATCTTCCTTTTTTAAATTGCCAACGAATCAAATGCTTTATCTGCTTAAACTCTGTCCTCTGCTCTGGATTTTAAAGCTCTTCAGTCGCATTTCAGAATCAGCCCTATGTTGAGAAGGTCAGTGTCAATCGAAGTAAATGGAGAGTCGAGGTTATTCTTGCTCTGCAGTCTTGCCTTCAAAGAGTGAGTAGCTGTACCCAGAGGCAAAGGAACTGCCACTGTGCTTTAGTTGATGCTATGCAAGTGGGATTTATTAACTTCGTGAAGGAAGTAGAAGGCCATTGTGATACTTGGTAAATTATGAGAGAGGCCAGGGGGTCAAAAAGAGGGGGATTCCATGCCAGACATCTTGGGCTAAGAATTGAAATACCATGGAGCAAATAGTCTGAAAATTGTGAGTGACCTTCTCAACTTTATCCTAAGCCCTCCTGCCTGGGGGTGCAAACCCATGGAGGGAGTGTGGCTTGGCAGGGATTTGGTCGGGGGAGGATGGTGGCTGGCCAATTTCTTGGGATTCTCCAGGGAGTGCTGGAGGGTGAAAATGATGAGGCCTCCCCGTGAGCCCTAGAATGACCGCGTGTGCCTACACAGCAGCCTAAGACCCACGGCAGCCTCAGACCCACGGCAGCCTCGTGGGTCTTCCTGGCAGAAGAGGAGAGACATTTGCACACAGGAGGTATTCAGACCAGTGAGGAGTACTCATCTCAGTGATGGGGTTTCCTCTTTGCTCCCCTTTACTGCACCTCAGAGCTGCCAAACCGGACCTCCTTCAGAGGAGGGAAGAGAAGGCCACTTCACCCTGTGGTGTTAACATTCTAGCGTTGCACCTGCCCAGTGTTCTCAAGGACAGGAGGTGGGGCAACCCAAGCAGATGGTCCACATGGAAATGCCTGTGACCCATTTGGAGCTTATTGATGGTGAAAACCACCTTTACAGTAGCTCTGTAGTTTGTTTGTAAGTCGCAATTTCTGTTTTTCTTTCTCTTTGAACACATTCCTCATCGGGTTTGTTCCAACATATATTTTCAACGTGTTTCTGTGAAGTTTGGATGGGAGGAGGGTCAGAGGAGTTCTGCATGAAGGTTTTTGTGCCCTAGTTCTAGAAGGGTAGCTGGTAATCTTCTTAAATGAGTTTTTTGAAAGCTTTTTAATGGCACTACCCAGTGTCCTGCTGATTGTGAACTGTGGCTGCAGCCCAGCTCACAAAATCCCATACTTACCATGATAAATAGGAGTTCTACGACTTTTAGTTTTGCTGAAGGGCTCTGTCCTCTCTTCTGAGGACAGTCTGTCAGTTTTTCGGTGTAAGGCTACAGGCTGTTTGTGCACTTAGAGCCTGTTTTCAACTTTTTACTTCTGCTATTTCCAAGCGGTTAGGAAAGCCTGTTTAGAGTTGAATTGTTATGTGCACACATTCTATTTTAATTCATTGTAATTAGAGGAGCGCGTATTAAACTTCCTCAAGAAGAACTGCTAGGATCCAACCTTCTGTTTCAAAAAATTATTTTATGAGAAAAAATTTGACTGGATATTTAAAATGACAGCCAGTAGTAGTATTCATCCACCTAGAAGAATGTATGAACTCTACGCCTGTAACCTCAAAATCGTACTAGAGAGCTACAGCTGGGGGTTTTGTTGGTGGTGATGGTGATGGTGGTGGTGTTTTTGTTTCTCCATGGGTTATCTACCTTAATTGCAATGTTAAAAATACTAATTTGTGGGCTTCCCTGGTGGTGCAGTGGTTGAGAGTCCGCCTGCTGATGCAGGGGACATGGGTTCGTGACCCGGTCCGGGAAGATCCCTCGTGCCGCGGAGCGGCTGGGCCCGTGAGCCATGGCCGCTGCGCCTGCGCGTCTGGAGCCTGTGTTCCGCAACGGGAGAGGCCACAACAGTGAGAGGCCCGCGTACCGCAAAAAAAAAAAAAAATAACTAATTTGTAATTATGGCCTCGATCATGTCGTATTTACTATAATGAAGACGTTTGATCACACAAACCAGCTATTGATCATAGCCTGTGTTCCTTGTCTATTTAAGTAACAGTAATCCACTTTTGAATTTAAGAAATGGCATCACTCTCTTATTTGTTTGCTCTTAGCAGTGAAATGGAACTGTCAAGAAGAGTATTTGTAGAAGAAGGGATTTTTCTCCCAGTAAAGCTTATTTGTTTTCACAATAATTTTCAGCCCCTAAAATGTATTTGGGCTGTCTCTGGAGAATAATAGGCCAGAAGCTGGGAAATGAGGCTGGAGGCCAGCACTGAGCTCTCAGTAATGTGGGCTGGGTTAGGAGCCCCATCCACAGGGCTCCACACGCCCGCGGCAGCAGAGAACAGCAGATCCAGCCAGGAGTTAGGTTGGGGTCGGGAAGGATTGCAGCTCCACGGGAAGATGGGTCTCGGGACCTCAGGACAGCAAGCCTCACGTCGCGGCCCAGGCCCCCAGCTGGGGATGGGAGTGCTGACATCCGCCGCCTTGAGTTTTATCTGCTCGTGAATTGAAGCTGTGCGTTGAAGGTCTTGTGTCCCTGCTGCAGAGCCAGCTGGGATGGGCATAGGCATAGCCGACCTCGTCCTTGAGCAGCAAAACATTTTAGCAGCTCTTTTCTGTGTGCCTGCCTCAAGCCCCTTCTCTTTAACCGTAACACCGCCGCTTTATTACTTTTAGAGCTTTACAGTTCGCAGTGCTTTTGTCTGCTTTACCTCACTCGTGCTTCTTGGTGACCTCATGAGGTCTGCAGCATGGCTGTTGCCGTTTGGCAGATGTGGAAAGGGAGACTCGGTTGGTTTAATGGGCCCCATACAAAACCTAACGTCAGGTTAAATCACTCCTTCAAAGTAAAAGAGTTAATGAGGGCAGAACCTTGGTCTTGAACCCAGGACCTTCTGACTCCAGGTTCTTCCCACCTGCATGTGGAGCCTTGGAGTTGAGCACTTGCAGCTCTGGCCCAACGTGCTAATAAGCCTTCCTTGGGAATGACTTGTGAGGGGCTCTCTGGTGTGACAAGGGTGTTGAGGGGCAGTTGCGTCTAGAGCTAAGATCTGCCGTAGAGGTTGACTCTGTGCTTTACACGTAAGGCCGTCGAGGACCAGGCTGATGCTACCTTACGTTGCGTGGGCGTCTCCTACCCTCCGCCCAGTGCTTTCTGGACCACTGAGTCATGCCCCCGCCTCACACAGTGTGCAGGACCCCCCTGGGTAGTTCTGCCAGCCATCCTGGAATCTTCCAGAGTAGATGTGTGTGGAAAGGCCAGCCTCTGGGATGACAAGAGGAAGGAAGACAAGAGTCTCAGGGCGGTGCAGATGCCAGCACCTGGGGAGGTGTGAATCAGCACACTTCTGACGCAGGTTTGGGGATCTGAGAGATTCCAGACTCTGTGTCTGTTTCCTGTGGGAGAAAAAGTGGAATTAGAATTGCATTCTCATCTGGCCTCAGTAAATGACACGTTTCTTACCCCACCTCCCCTCCCTATTAAAATTAAATTCTCTTACCTCTCCACCCTATGAAAATTCTTTTTTTTTTTAATTTCGATAAGGTTTTAAAATTTTTTTTATTTTTAAATTTGTCTTGGAGTATAGTTGATTTACAATGTTGTGTCAGTTTCAGGTGTATAGCAAAGTGATTCAGTTATACATACACATATATTCATTCTTTTTTAGATTCTTTTCTCATATAGGTTATCACAGAGTATTGAGTAGCGTTCCCTGTGCTAGACGGCAGGTCCTCGTTGGTTATCTACCTTAAATAGAGTAGTGTGTGTATGTTCATCCCAAGCTTCTGATTTATCCCTCCCTCCAGCCCCGAAAGCTCTTACCTTCTGTCAGGTCTCGAGCCCGAGAAGGCTACTCCCAAGGCACGGTCCAGTCAGATCAAGTGAGGCAAGTGTTAACTGCCACCTGCCATTCGGGCACAAAGCACAAAGCTGCGGCTTCTGCAGCACTTTCCCGGACTGGCCCCCATTAAAGCAAGGGTGGAATGGATTGCAAAGCCTTTGTATAATGAGGGAGAAATGGAAACTTGCGGTTTGGAAGGCCTTTTTCTTCTTGAGGGGTTTGGAGTATTTTTTGATTAACTTGAGTTTCGTGTTTCAGGGGAAGAGGGTTTTGGTGAAAATGGAAGAGAAACCCTGCCTAACAGAAATTCCGTATCAGATGGAGATTTTCCTCCTTTCGAGAAGGTTGTGAGAGCGGCCGAGGAGCACAAGAGCACGGGGGGTGGGGGGTCGGGGTGACGGGCTGGAATGCTCTGGGGGGGCACGAATGCTCTGGCGGGGCACGAAGCAGCGGTGGCTGGGGAGGCTGGCGTGAGTACGGCGGAGCTCGCCCACCTGCCGGCTGTAGGCACGGCCCCTCGGGCACGTATCTGAACTCACACCCAGCGAGGTCATTGGGTCCAGGGGGAAGCCCTCAAGTCAGGAGGCTGCAGGAAGCCCAGGCTCCCAGAGACCACCGCCTCCTCTCCTCCAGCCTTCCATCCATTCATTCTAGAAGGGAAGTCTGAGCCCTGGAGACACCCTGCCTTCGTGGTGGTTACACTCGTATGTGGGGCAGGGGGGGCACCGGGGAGACAGACAAGAAACCACCAAGTAAGTAAAATATCTCATGTATCCGGTGGCATTCATGCTGCGGAGGAAAAGTCAGCAGGGTTCTCGAGGAGCCGGTCATCCTGGTGGCCGTAGGCTGCCCCCAGTGGGGGGACACCTGTCACGCTTGTGGAGGTGACCCGGGTTAACTCTTCCCAAACGCTCTGCACCTGGCAGGCATATTTCCAAGTCAGCTGACTTCCGTTTCCCTGTTTGTCATGTGGGAACATGGAGGGTCAGGAAGGGACCCAGAGATCTGTTCACGAGACACCAGTCAGCTTTATAAATAGCTCCCCGCAGCGTTTGTTATCCTACAGACACCTTTCATTTCCACGGGACTCGATTCTTTCAAATCCCTCATAGATCTATTGCGTCACTTAAGGCTCCTGCTCTAGGAGGTGGGAAGGGTGGAGATTGAGACACCAAACGGAAGATGTACGACCAGGGTTAGTCTTAGGATGACTGAGAGTCGCTGTGGCACAGGCTGTCCTATGGGAGAAGTGGCCATAAACCACGGTGGTAGCTGATTCACTTTGTTATGCAGCAGAAACTAACACACCATTTTAATGCAATTATACTCCAATAAAGATGTTAAAAAAACAAAAACATGGTGGTGCAGCTCCAGGGAGAGCTGGCTGAATGTCTGCCCTGCCTGTGGCAGGTTTGCTTGCTTCCTTCACAGTCTGTTTCTGCAGACAATGGCAAGGTCATAGAAAAGATTGTGCGACCCTGCAAACCCACTACTTTGAAGACTCCATTGTATGCATAAGAATACTAAGTTTATTTGGGTTTTGTTTTTCTTTAAAGCAGACTCCTTCCCACCATTTGACTCATGAGAACACGCGCACAGAGGGGTTGAGACACTTCCCCGGGCCACATACTGGGTAAGAGCCGTGGCAATCCAATTATTTATCAGGCTCTTATTAAGTCAGGTGCTGCCTTATTGTATGCTAGGCCCTGGGGTTAGCATTTTTCATAAGTTATCTTATTTCATACAATAAACTGTAATTTAAGTCTTATTATTAATATTTCTATTATCTCATGGATGAGGAAGCTATACATGACCACGGAAGGTAGCATTTCCAGGGTACGTGGCCCAAAGTCTCACAGATACTAAGTGTTGAAACGGAGGCTCCAGCCCAGTTTTCTTTCCAAAAGAAAACAAAAGTTGCATTCCCAATCACTGTCCAAAATTCACTACAGAATTACTTAGGATTTTTAGTTAATTAGAAATTCTTCAGATTTCTTAAGATTCTTAGTTAATTAGAAATTCTTCAGATTTCTACCCTGAACTCTTTCTGTGACATGCTGCAGCCTTTTTAATTTGTGTGTTTATCCTTCAGAATCCTCAGGCTTCATCCTACATTTTAAGCTTACGGTTGACCCAGGTACAGCATGGGTTTGAACTGCGTGGGTCCACTTATACATGGATTTTTTTCAATAAATAAATTGGAAAAATTTTTTGAGATTTGCAACAGTTTGAAAAAAACTTGCAAATGAACCGCATAGCCTAGCAATATCCCCCCAAATTAAGAAAGAGGTATGTCGTGAAGGCATAAAATATATGTAGATAATATATAAGACACACACAGTATGTGTTAATCAACTGTTTATGTTAACAGTGAGGCTTCCTGTCAACAGTAGGCTATTAGTAGTTAAGTTCTGGGGAGTCAAAAGTTGTACACGGATTTTCAACTATGCAGGGGGTGGGAGGTGGAGTGCCTCTAACTCCCCAAGTTGTTCAAGGGTCAACTGCATTCTTATATCAATTATAAATCTTAGCATGACTTAGAAAGCCTCCCACGTCCACCTAATTTGATTCCATCTCTAATATTTTAAACATTTTTAGAAGAAGAATTATATTACACTTGGGTTTCTCAGTTGAGTAACTTTCTTTTTTCTTTTTACCCCAAATAACCTGAAATTGCTTTGGTCTCCAAGTTACTTATAGAACTCTGTGTCTTTAGGATAGAATTATTTCTAAGACTGTTTCCCCAACATTAGCTTTTGTTGGGCTCTTTAGTTTTGTGTCACAGTGGCTACTAATGTTAAACCAGCTCTCTTTCCCTTCCGTCGTTGGTAGCAGCTACACAAGCTGTCAGCCCATTGTGGTTTCTTTCAAAGATTGGTTACGTACCTCCAAAGTGAGTTTGTACAGGGGACTCTGTGACGTATACCGAAGAGGGTGAAGACTGACGAAAAGCAGTCAGTGTGGAGTGCGTCTGGTTTCCTCCTAAGCTTGGGACGTCAGCTGCTTCCTTCCATCATGCTGGCGACTGTATTCTCGTACTTGCTAAGTTCAAGGCGCCCCCTTGTGGTGAGACTGATACTAATCAACATGAGAAAGCAAAATGGCGAGATTACAAGTGATATAGAGGCAATGCCTTTGGATATAATCTTATTGCTCTCCTCATTTTTAAGGCTCTCAAAGGAATAAAATATTTTTTCTCCTTTTGTTTTAAATTCATCTGTAGCTATTCAACTCATATTCAATGCTAAGTGTTTTGGAGGTAGAAGCGAATCAGAAAAGCAAGCGCGAATAATTTGATGCCAAATCCCAGGTGACTTTTAAAAATAATTTCGTATTTTTTATTACAAAAGTAATACTTGTAAATTCTAGAAATGTTAGAACAGATAAAGAGTAAAAGAATTATTTACCCTCTCACAACCCACGTGGATTAACATTTTGTTATGTATCTTTTTTTTTTTAAGCATATAGACTCAAAAGAAAACCAAACGTGCCATTTTTCAAACATGATTATATGTGTGGACTTCATTCTGTGTTGTTAGAGTCGGCTACTTCATCATTCTTAGTGTTGCTCGATTTGGTCGGTTCCATTGTGTGCACACCTTACGATACACAAACACAACACCATGTGGGGCTTTCTTGTGGGTTATTGTAGATTTCCTTATGATTAATTGCTCGAAATGGAATGGCTGAACCAAAACGGTGTACAAAATTTTAAGACATTTGACATTTGTTGCCTGGTTATTTGTTTAAGTAAGGCATCTTTTTGACAACGCAATATTTTTTTTTTAAAGTCTCAAATTCCTAGCATTTGCCTTCTTAGTCTGTGCCAAGAATTGTGCACTGTGTTTTACATGCCTCAATCTCAGTTACTCCTCACAACAACCATGAGACTTAAATACTATTAATGTCCCCACTTACCGATAAGGAAGGTCAGGCTTAAGGAAAATAAATCGCTGTCACGTGACTTCAAAAGCAGGACGACAGTAGTAGGCTTTCAGAAAGGTGATTAAAAATAGCACTTTGCATCCCTCGAATATTGAACTCAGTGGAAACTAAGAGTGATAATTTTCTATTTGTAAAATAAAGACGGTAAGAGAGGAGGAAGAGGAAATGTGCTTCCATAAATTTAGAAACATGAATAAGCATCTAAGTTGATGCTCTGGTAATCAGATCTTCATGTTAGAAGATATGGTGGACAACTCAGTGATTACCGTGGAATTACAAACTCTAGGGAGCTCCTAATGTAGACATGTTTTCACTAGATCTTTTCATTTTGTTCCTGAATGCATTTTCTTTAACCACAGTTCATCTTCAGACTGGTTAAGCCACTCCCAAGTAGTCAAAAGTTGATTAAAGGGAAAGTGGTATCAGAAAAATCTCCAATTTCTGAATAAAACCAGAACTTTTTTGTGAGTTCAAAGAATTTGGCAGTCTCCAACTTTTTTGCAGTTTTTCTCTCATTGTTGCTCGCTAGAGACCTACATTTCACTTTTGTCACCTTTGTCCGTACTCTTTGCTTTTTCTATTATTATATAACTCTTTATTATAGAAAACTCAGGCACAGCAAAACAAAGAAAATAAATATCCCCCATCAGTGTTATAAATACTGTGCTTATTGTTCATCTTTGGTTCTCTCTGCCACATCTGGGTATTAGGCATTTACCCAACATTTGCTATTCCTGATCAGCTCTTCTTGGGCTCATCAGCATTGTTTTTATTCTTAAGGAAAAAAAAAAACAAAAAACTGTTGAACCTGTTTTCCTTCCAGCTACACTTAGCCTTTCAAAGACATTCCAAGTACCATTCAGTATAAGAGCAACATCTGTAGCTTCTCTGCCATTTTCCTCTTCGGATAGCCATTGGGTGTATTGGAAGTCTTTGAGGTAATTAAAGCGTCCTTCTGTTTCATTTTTACAGCGTTATTATTTTTGCCGCTCCAGCTGTTTCCTTGTGGCGGCAAGCTGTCGCTTTCTTCCAGTTACATTTCCCTCAATCTTGATGCAACCTCACTATATTGATAAAGTACTTGATTATCATTGTAATTCTCTGAAGTGACTTGCAGACGTTCAACTCCTTTCCCACCCAGTCTTTTTTTTTTTTTTCTTTAAGAACAATTTTCTGGTTTATAGTCAAATCCATAAATCAGGCTTCTGAGTTCTACCCACTTGATTTAATGGGGGTATGTGAGTGGCCTAATAAAATCCAGTTTCCTTTCTCTGCTTTCTTACTGTCGGGCTCAAAACCTGTAGGGCTCAAAATATTTTCCACGCAGATGGAGCCTGGCAAGAAGTGAGAAAGTTTCCCTTGAGTTTCATTTTGTAATCCTGAGAAAATTTCTATCAGTGTAGAGATTAATGTTCCTGTGGCCTCAAGTCCCTTTCTCTGTAGGAGCCATTGCATCTTCTGAGATGGACTCCCCCACCCCAGCACCCCTGGGTCCTTCCTGCTCTGACCCAGGGACACTCTTCCAGCTTCTGCATTTCCTCGACCTTAGTCAACGAAGGCAAGAAGGATGCAGCCACGGTCGGGTTTGCTCCAGGCGTGGAGCGTTTGACCATTTATGTGATTCTCTTGCCCTTTCTTCCTTGGATTTCAGGTGCGCTTCACCTAAAGCAGCTGCTGTAGTGACTTTCTTTGTCCCCTCGTGTCCAGCTTTTCTAAGCTTGGTGCAGGTTCCTCCGCTGAGAGTCGCCTTGCAGAGAGAGGTTGGGGGTCTCCGCCCCTCCTGGCAGCCTCACGGTTGGGGCGCTGGTCTCCTCCAGCCCCTTCCGTTCTCTGTCGCCTGTGTGCAGGGCTGTGTCCCCCCAGGTCCTCTGCCCTCAGCCCATTTTATTCCCCATCTCCTCGAGATGGAAACTGTGATTTTCTGTACCTCTTTCCCCCTTGTCTGTCCGCAACCGCTCTTCAAATCTATCATCCTGTTTGCATCCTGCACTTCTATTTATCATGTACCTACAGGGTGTTATTATTTGTGGTCTTCATTGGGGTATTTCTTTCATAGTTGAGGAAACCTATAAACTTGGGAGCAGGAGAATCAGAGGCCCTACAGCAACCCTCACCTTTCAAAGGAGAATATATTCACCTCGAAAAGAGCTTTTATGAGGTCAGTCTAGCTAATAGTTCTTCTAATGGTGTCACTCCCCTATCCTCTTAAAAGTCTCTTTTCCTTTTTTTTTTAACCCCCGAGTGCATTCTGGGTAGAATATTTGAGTACTGTTCTTGTCTGGAGACCTGGCTTTTGGCTTTTGGAGATCGCTCTCTGAACTCAAGTGTGCTTTTTCTTGTGGAGATTTGCGTCTGATATGTGTGAGACTAGGTTCTAAATAATACAGAATTATTCAGAAGTAAAGGAAATACACGCATAGTACATATCTATATCTAAGCCTGTCATGGTGTATGAATCATGGCTATTGTATAATCCAGTTATGATGGTATTTAGGGGCTCTGTGTGTGCTGGTTATCCATGTGGATATATCTGTATGCACACGCCGTAACTTATGAAGTGAGCTGCCAAACCGTGACACCTCATTGGCTGATTTTTTTCTCTTTTTTACCTTTTTCTTTTGAATTGTGGAAAAGTATACATGACTTACAATTTAGCACCTTAACCATTTTTAAGTGTACAGTTCAGTAGCGTTAAGTACGTTCACGTCGTTGTGCTGCCAACCTCCAGAACTCTTTTCATTTTGCTAAATTGAAACTCTGCATGCATTGAACAGCTCTTCCCCAATCCCCCTTCCCCAGCCCCTGCTGACCACCGTCCTGCTTTCTATTTCTACGAATTGACTACTGTACGTACCTCACGTAAGTGAACTCATGCAGTATGTGTCTTTTTGTGACCGGCTTCTTCCACTTTGTATTATGTTCTAAAGTTTAATCAATGTGGTAGCATGTAACAGAATTCCTCTTTAAGGCTGAATGCCTTTCAGTATGTATAGACCACATTTTGTTTATCCGTTCATCTGTTGATGGGCATTTGGGCCGCTTCCACCTTTTGGCTATTGTAAATAATGCCACCATGAAGGTGGTGGTAGAGATATCTCTTTGAGACCCTGCCTTTCCTTCTCATGGCTGATTTTGGACGCAAGAGTAAGTCATTCTTCTTGCATGAGGATTATGAAGTTTTCATTTTTTAAAACACAAAACCATCTTTCCATCATGGTTTTTTTTAAAAATTAAGTTATCGGAAAGTCAGTGGATCAATAAGAATTGAAATGTTTAAATACTGGTACAGTAAGCATAGTAAGTGGAAGACACCCTCCAGGGTCAGCCAGGTTCAGATGTCAGAATTTGTTCCCTGAACTATAATTCTGATCTGCTGTTCCCGTAAGTATTCACCTGGGATCTTCTCGTGAAGAAGTCTTGTCATCTGGTGTGGCGCAGCCCAGGCACAAAAAGTCCTGCACTCTTGTCTTCACAGAGCAGCCCAGTGGCCAGTGGCCCAGTGGCCAGTGCCAGTCAAGATGGCAGGCTGGGGCTCACCACCAGACTGCATTCTGACTGAGGAAGGTATTTCATTCTGGCTCTGGTCACCCGCCTGCAACCTTGAGACACCCTCAAGGACAACAAGCCAGTGTGACATATTCTCAAATGACCAGGTGAATTTAGAAGGGCCCCGCTGTGAGACATGTCGGGGAAAACTCACTGCTGGTCAGGGCTGGCTTTCACCATATCTCTCTAAATCCTAAGGATGGGACTACCACCTTTCTGTCTTTCTTTGTCAGGGGAGAGGGCTTCACGGTGCTGCACTGTCATCATGAACAAATAGATGATTCCTTTGGGTCAACTGTTCTTTTTCTGTTCGTGTTTTCACCCTTTTTCTTTTCTATTTTTTTTTTTCTCTCTTTTTCTCCTGATACACAGGCTTTGCAGCACATGCTGATCTCTCTTCAGGCAGAACTTGACATTCAAAGGTACTTGATGAAAATTGAATCATCTCAGCGAGTTAGTACTTTACCTTTTCTTCTCTGCATTGAGTCTTACCTCGCCGCATGCCTTTTCACTCAGCTGCGTGTGGCATTCTAAGCTGCGTGTGGCATTCTAATCAGTGTCAGCCTGTTCCTGTCCCCGTCTACCCTGAGCCTGGGTTTAAACCTCTCAGAGCCAAATGCTTGCAGCATTCCCAAACTTGTGCATTTTTTTTTAAATCTTGAGAGTGAATATTAAAAATGAACACTAATCGCATGCTTGCTTCGAAATCTGTCATCAACTTTTCCACAGTTGGAGTTGTGGGATCGGCAGTAACGCGACGGCAATTCAGAGATCTCTGCACAGTCCTCTGAAAAGTGGGGCTCTGGCCCCAGCAGCTTTCTCAAGGCAGAAAGGTTCTGGAGCTGAAACAGAAACCTATCCTTCTAACAGCCTCAGAGCTCTGGGACTCTTCTTTCGCTTGGCTCCCAAACACCCAGTATGGGGTCCAGACCATTTCACTGGCATACATCTTAATAATAAACATGATAGGAACAGACATATTTATATAAAGTTTACTAGGCACCAAGCACTGTTCCAAGTGCTTTACAAGCGTTAACCTCTCACGCCAGCCCCATGGGGTAGGCATCCTATGGTCCCCATTTTATAAATGAAGAAACTGAGGCACAGGGAAGTTCAGTACCTTGCCCAGGGCCACATAACAGGTAAGTTAGAGTTGGGACTCCAGGCAGTCAGGCCCCAGAGTCAGTTTCAATATATTATTTATTTCCCCATAACCCTCAATGTCCCCTATTTCATAATAGGTCAGTTTAGAATGTTACACCTGGAAGGGGGTGGAGAGTGTCCAGTACTTGGACACCTGGCTTGGCATTGGATACGTGTACCAACTGACCCATTGGCACATGGCCACCCATATCCTTTTTGTCCCCCAGACGTGGCCTGTTTCTTTATTGTCTCCGGAGCTTGCCCAGATGAGAACCATTTGGTCTTTACTGTGAGGCCCAAAACACGCTGTGCTCAGGAAGCATCCGGCGGTCGGGCTTTAGTGCATCTGTGACTTCCTGGCCATTCGGTCAGTCTTCAATGACCTCTTCACCTTCCTTTTCTTATAATCATTCTCTTTGATCTTGTCTAAAGTCACAAGCTCAAATTAGAAAGTTCCTGCCCAAACGAATAGACATAGAAGGAAAAGTTGGGGGACACATACGACAGAGACCCATGGTCCTACTCTCACCAGCTCAGTTCTGATGAGGTGTTTACCGTGCATTGTTTCCGCGAGTTCTTCATTGTTTTCACAGCTCTGTAATTCATGCAAAATAGAGCTGTCTTTATGATTTCCTTGCACACATATTGTGCACCAAATAGAAATGCAGAAAAGGAAGCATGGAGAGCTCTTCCCCACAACTTTACATGCTGCCATTAACTACTCCTTTCTACTTTCAGAACAGAGACTTGACATCGTGATGTAGGGTTTTCTACAGAGTTTGGGGTCCCTCTCACTGTTCTTTTTTTCTTAAAGCCTGAAACAAATTCTCATTGCTAACTTTTATTTTTTGACATGTCAGCAAATAATGGAATATGTGAGAATTTTTCAAGAGCTTTTTTTTTTAAGGCTTTAAACACAAGTTACAGTGACAATGGTGTTTTTTGGAGAAGGAGTGGGATGAAAGTTAAGGTGGGAAATTGAAGATTTTCCTTCTTCTCTTTGATAAAGAGTGACTCCCAGAGCCTCTAAGGATGTCACAATCTCTATTTTGAAGTTGGAAGTAATCATTTACCGACTTCAGGCAAGGTGGTGGCAGTAAGAGCTTGGGTGTATCCTCTCCTCTCACACAGGACCCCACAAACCATGGGACCTTCCGAGCACAGCAGGGAGCCAAGCCATGTAGAACCATCCCTACGAGAATGTACTACATAGAGCAGCTGAATGCTCCCCATCATTTATTGTTGACAAATTCCTGTGCATTTTTTCCTTAGTGACTCCTCACCACAATCATATCAAGCAGATACTCAGATTTTTTTTTTTTTTTTTTGCGGTACGCGGGCCTCTCACTGTTGCAGCCTCTCCCGTTGTGGAGCACAGGCTCCGGATGCGCAGGCTCAGCGGCCACAGCCCATGGGCCCAGCCGCTCCACGGCATGTGGGATCCTCCCAGACCGGGGCACGAACCCGTGTCCCCTGCATCGGCAGGTGGACTCTCAACCACTGCGCCACCAGGGAAGCCCAGATCTTTTTTTAATAAAAGTGAGAACTAAGGTTCAAAGAGCTTCCCTATGGGGTCGCACTGCCCGTGCATGGCAGGATTGGAGCCTGTGTTCTGCAAGAACAGCGTGATAAAAAGACTAAAGTCCTCTCATTCTAAATCTTGTTCTCTTTCCATCTCTCCAGACTCTGGTATTCTTTCTTATAGCAGAACTAGAGGGAAAAAGAACCTTTGACCTGAAAAGCTCGTCGGATTTTCACAAGGTTTTTCTCATTTGAAAATCAATGCAGGGAAATTGGGAGGGCAGTTGGTGGTGGTAATGGGCTGTGTGTGTTTAGAAACGAGAGTTTGAAAACCAGCAGCAGCTTCTACTCCCAAGATGTCCGGATAGGGTCTGGCCTCAAGCACTGAAGCTTGGTGACCTCGGGCACCACAGTATCCCCGCTGACACTGAAGACCAGCTCCTTCTTCACTGTGAGGATGCACATCCTCAAATCTCCCAGGACAGGCTGAGGAAGGGGGGGCCTCTGCTATCGGGGAAACCTCTCTGGTTTCACAACAATGTAGTTAAGCTCTAGGGGCATCACCCCTGGGCCTGGGGTCCCACATCCTCTCCAAACTGAAGTCTGGGCTGCAGAGATGAGCTGAATGATGGCTTTTGTAAGGAGGACTTCTAAGGGGCATACTTAGCACTAAGTGTGATGCTGGTTGTATTTCACTTGAAATTTCAAAGCCTGCAAGCAGGCCCCTTTCCTTTCATCTCTGTAATAACACATCCTCACGTGGACACCTATTATCCCGAAGCCTTTTAAGTGCATTCCAGGCACTCTGAGTTGCAAAGGCACCTGCTACCTTGCTCAAGCCCCTCCCAATGCGGACGGTAGGAGCCAAAGCCTCAGAAACTGTTTGTTTATAATGCACACCGTCTTGGTTCACGAGTGAAAGGAAAGAGAAAGAAACGGATTGATTGACTTAAGGCAGCTCACAATAAAGAGACATCTGCCTTCAGGTGGCTAAACTAAAAATCGAAAGGGAAAACCGCATAAGAGGAGGAGACAAAGTTATGAATATGGCCAACTCTGATTAGCTTGAACATTAAATTTAGCTTCGACTTTTCTGATACATGCGGTATTTTATATATATTTGATATACTTCTCATTATAGGACAAAGCAATACTTATGACTCCTTCACAAGGCAGAATTATTTTCTTTGTTTTAAATTCTAAAAGAAACATTGTTTGCTCATGCCTTCAGAAAAGGGACATCCGTCAACGTAACAGACAGGATCAACAGGAAAACAGCAGTATTCTTCATCTGGCCTTTTATTTTACATCAACTCCTTCAAGATGAAGCACAACACTAAATAATAATTGTAGGAACGTGCGTCTGAAGGGGGTGGAGGGGGCTGAGTTAATGAGATCCAGTTTTGGAACTTGCTGATGGTGTAAGTTTCTAACTTGATGGAAGGATGCTGAGGAGAGATGATGGCGAGCCAGGCCTCATCATCTTTAAATAGGATTTATCTCTTTCTGTCTTTGAAGGGAAGTCAGAGAGCAGCCGATTCAAGGTGTTATATCAGAAGCGAGTCTATGTCACATCCCAGGTAGACCACCAGGCAGGCAGGTGGCAGGTTGACATCCAGACGTCCTGGAAGTGGGAGAGGCCACACCTTATCTGTGGGTCAACCCACTTTGGCCTCTTCTCCAGGCACAGCTAAACCTCTTAAAGGAAAAAAGAAGAAGAATCGCATCATCTACACATTGTGAAGGGGTTGAAAAGTAGAAAATATCCAGGAGATGGTAGAAAATCGCTGAAGTTCCAAATTTACCTTGAGTCAAATTGTAAAAGCCTTAAAATGCAGCTACTGGAAGGGTGTCAGAGCTCTGGATGGGAGAGTCTGTCTCCTTAAAAGGTGAAGTGCGTGATCTGCATGTCCAAAAAATTGCATTGATGGCTTTGGGCTCTTCTTTCTTAATCATTTCTTTCTTGAAAGTGGAAGTCTATGCAGTTTCGGATTCCTGCAAAATTTTGCATGGCATGAACATGGAAATGTGTCTTTGTTCCCGTGTTTTCCCCATGAATTTGTGTCCTCATTTCAGGGGCCATCTATGAGGACAAACCTTTTACCTGTGGAATCTAATTGTGGGAAGTAACACATGAGAGGCCCAGGTGGGCATGGGTATCTTCAGGTCACCATAGACAAGAATCCTTCTGGATTCTAAATGTTTTGTGAGAAGGTCTTCCCTTCCCCTGATTCACTCTTTTAAAATATCATGCTTATGCAGTAAATCTCTGATTTGCAAAGGCAATATTATCCTCGTTTTGGAGAAATAAAGACGAAGGTATATTACTCATAATACTACTGTGTAAAAGAAACCAAGGCTAGTATTTGGGTATATTCCTTCCATTTCTTAGATTATGAAAAAACAGTTCTTAAAAACACCTTGATCATGACTGCATAGTATTCCACAGTGTGGCTCCATTGCGACTTGTTAACCAGCCTTCTAAGTTTCTAGATTTATGTATTCTATTAAAGATGTAACATGTACAGATTTGTTCCCTGACCCTCAACTATAGTAAGTAACACTCTTCTCCATGTTTGTATATCAAGTTAATCTGGCTTGGCTTCAGCAGTTATTGAGAAATGTATTCTCGTCACTCGGGGTCATAAAGAAATCCTAGGGATGGCATCTAGTCTGATAGAACCGGGTAAGGTTCCTGGGTCTCCTGGGACTCAGCAGATGGCCTCCCAGTGGTCTGTTTGCAGGTGGGCTCACGGGGCTGTCTGCCAGGCTAAGCCCTTCAGCCGCTCTGAGCACACCACACACACCTCCTCCACCCGGGGCCACTCCTTGTAAGTGGAATCCAGGCCTCCAGAGTTTGAAGAACATCCTCACCATCACCACCACCACCAACAAAGCCAGCATCCTCTTCCCGGCCCTGCAAAGTCACTCAGCCCCCCTCTTCCTGCCCAATTAGCAACCTTTCTCCTCTCACACTGTGGGGGTCGGGGGTGGGCAACCCCAGACTCATCTTCCAAACGCCTTTACCCCCTGAGCCCAATCTAGGGAGGGAGTCTTTGGGGTGACCTCTGTAGCACTGAGACGCTGATCACAGCCCTTCCACCTGGGAAGACCTTGGAACACAGAGGCTTGGCCGTTTCCCCAGGAACTTGGGGATGGGGGTAGATGTCCCATCATGTTTGTTGCTGACGGCCATGAGGACAAGATAAGTTGATGATATCTCAGAAGAGTCATCTGACGC
Source organism: Orcinus orca (assembly GCF_937001465.1). Lineage (NCBI taxonomy): Eukaryota > Metazoa > Chordata > Mammalia > Artiodactyla > Delphinidae > Orcinus > Orcinus orca. The sequence continues at coordinate 11,498,104 of NC_064560.1, read as the reverse complement.
ACAGATACCTCGAAAGAGAGTGTCGTGTCGTGCGATGCTTCTCGAAATAACGAGGAAGCATCCTTGTCTGAACAGAGGTGTCCTCGTCATGCGTCTCTTGGCATCTGCGGGAGGGGGCTTCGCATGGTGCGAGCGCGTCGGCAGAGGGGTCCTGCTCGTCTCGCTCGGTTCTGTGCAGCACCTGCCTCGCTGCAGGGATGCCTGTGGCCGGCTCTGGCCGGGGAGGCGAGGGGAGCTGACTGCCCAGCCTCACGGCCTTTTCATCTTTCTGATCTGTTAATGAACTGATAGGCACAGTGAAGGAAAAATGGGGAAGCAAAAGACACAGCTGTACTTTGCTCAACTGCTGAATCGTCTGATTTGAGTCCAGACCAAACATCTTTTCTGTTTTCACAGGTGAAAATCATGAAAAATGTCTGGGTACCCTTTTGGGGGAAAGAGGGAGGAAGGGGTTGAAATATTACCCTTGAAGAAACAGGGTATAAACTGAGTTTATCAAGGATAATTCATCGAAATAAGTCCTAGAGAAAAATGTATCCCCTTTGTCCAAGCTGGGGAAGGGAAATACTGATTTGCAGAGCTAAACCTAAGTCCGTCTTTATGGGAATCTCAGATATGCACAGTTGGAAGTTGGTATTAGAATGGGAGGTGTGTGTGCGTATATGTCCTTCTTGTGTTAAGACCCAGAAATACCTGGTTACCGGTGAACCTGGCATGTGTCCACAAACTACTCCCAAGAAGCACCCAGGTACACACTCAACACTGTATCGTGTGTGTGTGTGTGTGTGTGTGTGTGCGTTACCAGCAGGACCCTTTTGTGCTTGCACCCAAGTTTTCCATTGAAAACAAAAGCTGATTTCTTGTCCTCTGAGTCATTAGCACCAGGCCCCCCCGCCCCCGCAAAATTACACATTTGTTACAAAACTAAGTACAGTTCTCTCCTACACTTGTGTTCCAGTTCTCACACCGATCTGTCATGCTCTAGAATCGGGATGTCCTCGGCCTGTTCCCCAGATCGGCCATCAGGCTAAGACCGGCCCCGAGGAGATGTTGGCTCAGGTTTCATCCCTGTGGCCATCGGCCACGGAAGTTGTGAGAAGTAGCCAAAGAGCTGTGGGGAGACCCGGTCCCGCTGCTTTAGAAGCACCCCGGGGGGGGGTCCCCGGAGGCACCTGAGAATGGCAGGTCCTCAGCTGCTGCGGCCACCTGGATGGGTTTATGTAAGGGGAAGCCCCTGTGGGAGCTCTTGGTCTTCACATCCCCAGACCCAAACCCAGCAGAGGCCGTAGACCTTGGAAACAAGGAGGGCTGGAGAAGGGAGCGGAAGCACTGCGCTGTGGTTCTAAAAAGGACTCTGAGCACGTTCAAAGCTTAAACCTTCCATAGCGGCGATTTGTCCGTTCTCCTGAGGTTAGAGGAGCGCAAAGCAGGGATGGTAAAGAAAACTAAAGTCTGGGGATCTTCCAGTGTTCATGAACTTCAAATATTTTGCTCCTTTTATCTTTCATAAGAGTACATAACACCTAGACAAATCTCTTCAGTTGATGTCACAATTTTGACTGGATTTTGAGTTGAAAGCTTCCCAAGCGCAAGAAATGGGGTGAAAGTGTCTGAATGTCATGATTAAATTAACCATGTCAATTAGTGAGTATTAGGATAATGAGTCATTCTGAATACATTTGCATTTGCATGTGGGAAGCTTTACTCTATTTCTGAACTCTCTGTGGAAATTGGGCATTCATTAAAATGGAGTAAAATTCCAGTAAGGCAACTTTGGGTTTTCTTTTTAAAATAGAGCATAATCTGACGCGAAGTGTGCGCCCTGGCTAATCAGACACCCCACTGTTGCCAACAGTTAGCATCTTACCTAAAGGTACATGTGCAGGCTTTATTTTCTGGACCTTGGCATTTCAAATTAGAGTTTCAGGGTCTGAAAAATGGGAATGACGAAACATCATCAATGCCTCCAGCCCTAATTTTCTTTTCTCTTTGCTTTTAATCCCCAAATACAACACTGCATATAATAAGAACAATTTGATCTCCTAGCAGAGCATACTCCTCACAGTGAACACTTCAGCCAATATTTGTTCATGACCTTAAAATGCATGTATGGCAGCCTTTTAAGAATTAATGCTCTGCAACTGTGTTGCGTGCACTTGAGGACATAAATGCAGGAACCTGGATCTTGGTGCTAGTTAGCTACATATTTCTGTAGAGCAGATGCAATAGGGGAAATCATTTGGGGAAAACCATTTGAAGGAATCTCAGTAAGCTGAAGTTTTCTGGGTGACATGACTTTTCTTCTTCTTTGTGGTGTGTATCTTAGAGTGATGAAATTTTAGTCCTGAAAGGACTAGCTACCCACCAGTCAACCTCTGGTCTTACAGAAGAGGAAACTATGACTTAGTGAGATTGTACGTTGCCCTATTTTGGTGCAAGCTGGCCGACAGACTCCTGGTTAAATGACTTTACCCCTGTCAGCTCTGGAATCCTGCAGACTTGGTCCCAGTTCCTCCACTAGCTAGAATTTTTGGGCAAGTTGCTTCCACGATTTGTCTCCTCAGTGTAGCCAGTATTATGAAGTGGCAGTGAGGGTTAAATGAGATGACCACACAATCAATCACAGTGCAGCAGGCACTGAATTTGTGAGTCCCTTTCTCTCTCCCCACACCCCCTCACTAGGAAGACAGTCTTCCTAGAGAACCGGTCTGCACTTGTTACGGATGATGCAGAGGAGGGATCTGCCTGAAGCCTCCTACCCCAGCATCCCTTGGTGATTGAAAGCCCTTTTTGAAGAAGTAAAGACAAGAAAGGATCAGTGGGGTTCAGGTGGCCTGGTTACACAGACTGCCCCTTCCTGCATGGCCCCAGAGGACTTCCTGTTTGAGTGGTAGGTTTGGGATCACCTGATGACTTAGGGAAACATCTAGAAGGTTGTGATGGAAACAGAGGGAGGTGGTCATGGGTGTCCGTGAAGCACTGAAATCCAGCTTTCCAGACCCTGGAGTCCTGCCCAGGTGACTCAGGGAGCGTTTCCACCATTCTCTGCTTCCTGAATCTTCCCAGTTAGGGGCAGCTCTCCTCCCAGAAGCTTGGGGCAGGGGCTCCAAACACCATGCTGGAGATGATGCATGACCAAGAAAGGGCTTCTCCTGAGCCAGAATGAGAACAGTAACTCCCAACAGAAAGACTTTTTTCTTGAGCCAAATCTGAATTGTGTGAGTATCCTGCCTCCCATTTTTTTGGTATTAAAATACCTTTCCTTTCTCGTGGCAACATGGTGCCGTACAGAGGGAAAATTTCAAGCGAGAAGGCATGTTTGGATGCCCCTTACTTTGCAAAATAAAATCCTAGTAACCCTGCGTTGTGCCCTCCCCCATAATTTTTAAAAGAATGTTTAATTTGTGAAACACAAAACGAGAACAAATGCTCCAGAGAGTTTAACTTTCTCCACAGTTATTACCAATGTTATAAACGTGTCAGCCTCATAGCTGCCCAGGCAGGGGAGCTGTTAGAATTGGTCTTTGTCTGTGATGGTTTGCTTGGAAGACACAGAGTCACCTCAAACTGGTTTAAGTATAAGAATGGAACTAGTTGGAAGGAATAATTTGGAAAGACCTCACAGTGTACTGGACTCAGGAGCTGGCATGCCTAGGGGCCCAGAGAGCTGTTCTGTCTTTTAGGGTCTCCCATTGGAGGCATGGGGGTCTCTTGTCTCCCTTTTTCTATACAGATCTGCTTCATCCTTTCTCTGTACTCTTCTCTCTCTGTTTCACATTCCCTTGTGCGTGTCAGCCACAGCTTCAAATGACCTCACATTTTAAGTTCTCAGTGGATACAGACTAAAGAGCTTCATTGTCCCAGGGCTCCATTTCCAGGAAGAGCATGTGATTGGTCCAGCCAGGATCAGGTGACTACTGCTTGGTCCAGTCAGCTGCGACTGGGCTGGGGGTGGGTGACCATACACTGCATCACTCAAACCAGGATACCTTTGAGAGTGGAAGGGAGTTACTACTGATATTTACACTGGGACAACAGGTGCAAAGCAGAACGGTCCAGGGATGCTACAATCTGTATTTACCCTGGATGTGGGACATTGGACATCAGGAACTTATCCATATGGGCAGGGAGGAATTCCGCAGAGAGGGGGGCATTGTTTGAGGGCCAGAACCCTTTCAAAGATGGCTAAGTGTCAAGTCAAATAACAAAAGGGGAACTTTGTCATGTATTCACTGTTACTGGAGAGGGGGTTGCCTGTACGAAAAGACGACTTGGTACTCAGCTGCTTCTGGACGGTGCATCTGTTAGCTCATTTGAGAGAGCAGAGAAGGACCTCAGAGTGTGCACAGGGGGGACAACTCCTTTAGGGGCCACCAGCTGTCCCACTCCCTCCTCCCATGTGCCCCCGAGTGCACACAGACCTGAGAACCTCAGTGGGTGACTTCGCTCAGACCATCCCTAGCACCTCTCACCTCTGCTCTCCGTCCTCTCCCAACCCATCCTTTAATGTCAGCACTTATCCCCCAAACCCCGTTCTGCCCTGTGCTGTCACAGTGACACATCTCTTAGTGCCTCTTGTCCAACTGTTACACGTATATTATCCTGGGCCCCAAAATATACCTTAAATGCGTTATGAGCTTAAGAACCACACACAGCACTTTTAACCTCCCGAGACTCGCACCGGGCTGAGTACCAAGTCCCTGTTTCAAATGCTTTTTGACTTTTTTTTTTTTTTTAATACGTCAAATCATAGGGTATCTGACACCAGTGTCAGCAATTTTCATTGTCTTTTCTCTTCCCTAAATGATGTCTCAGCATCGAGCTGGCATCTGAGGGGAGAGCACGGTGTGAGAAGATTGCTAATATGCAGTGATAGTTTGCAATGAGAAAGTGAATGACATAATAACGAGAGCAGGCGTTTATATTTGGAACTGAATAGCTGTGTTTAGGAAGCTTAAAAAAAAAATAAAAAAGGATTGAGCCCTTATATCTTTATTTTTATACATACTCCAACCACGATGACCCTGAACAAGAAATAGAAATTTGATTTTGATTTTCTTCAAGGATTATTGCCTTTTGCAATGGAAAATGACAACTCATCAAATGCATTGTGTCTTCCATGGGCTGCAAAGATGACCAAACACCAGAGGTTGTCATTGTAGCCATGTTGCTTCAAGTAATATTATTTCTTGGCTACTTTGCTAAGCTGAATGTATTTTCTTTCTTTTTTTTTTTAAGTCAGGGATGAGGACATTTGAGTTTGATATTCTGCTGAGAATAGTAACCAGCTATCTACCTCACTGAAGACCATATGAATTTACATAACTCTTGGTGAGCTGGGCAGTGATTTAGGGTTGGTTTTTTTTTTTTAAGTCTAGCAATACTCTTAAAGAGTGCCAAAGCCAGACACCAATCTTTGTAACACAAGCAGACTTTATGAAAAATAAACCACTTCGGGGCCTTGCACGGAAACATTAACCCAAAGCAAAGAGACAAGTTAACTGTTCATGGGTGTCCTTTCTGGCCATGATGTGGGCATGTCATCTGAGCGGAGAGTTTCCTGTGGAACACCGAGGCTGGCCACCTCGATGAAGGGGGTACAGGGGGCTATGTTCTGACCTTACTTCTGTTTTCTTCTGTGGAAATGTCCTAAGAGGTGTAGCAGGGGTGGGTGTCTAGATAATACAGTAGTGCGCCTGCCAAGAGGGGTCTCCTGGTACTTTTAGCAAGAAAAGGGAAAGGAACTGACCATCGCATCCTCAAAGGGCTCCCCTAGAACATCAGGCACACCTGGGGCATCCCTGAAAGAGTTCTGTAGCTGAAGCCTTGAGGCAGGACCGGCTATATATAATTCTTAGTGTATCTTGTTCCAAAAAATTATTAAGCGTTTCAAGACGGCCACAGCAGAGCATGAAACCAAGCCCAGAGCACTTTTAAATGCTGGGTCGCTTGTACACACACAAAGCTGGTCCTACCTTGACAGTTAAGTGCTTTGGTGTTTTTAACTTCAAAATGCATCCTTAGGAAGACTTAAGAGGACATTAAGGAATGCAAACCACGCCCCCCCCAAAAAAAACCTGGCTCCTGGGGACTGCCTGTGTCCCACGACCAGCCCGTCAGCACCTTCGGCATCTTAGTAAGAGAAAACTCACCTGCTGATTAATTCAGGTCAGTTTGCCTGGAATTGTAATGAAAGCAGGGGCAGGCTTTGGGAGGGGGAAAGCTGAGATCGTGCATTCATTCATCCTAAGCCCCCCAGTTTCACTGACTCCCTTTCTTTGAACTTCTACACGTATAATCTCCAGCCTCCACACAATAGCCCAAATGATCTTATGAAAAATGTGTCTGATCCTGGCCACCTCCCCCTTCTCCCTGCCTCGAATACCTCAGTGGCATTCTGGTAGCTTAGAGTCACATTGAAAATTCTCCCCTTGACGCTAAGGCTCCGTGAGATCTGGGCTCTTCTGGTCTCCAGTCCCACCATGTCTCCAGTACTTGCCACTTCTTTCTGCTTCGGGGACTTTGCACATGCTGTCCCTTCCACCTGGAATGCCTTTTTCTTTTCACCCCACCCGCTGGCTTGCCCCCTCCTCCCAACTTTGCACGTCCTTGGGGTCACAGTTTACTTGCTTTTCCAACTTTCCACCCACATACACCCCCTCCCCAGCCTGGGTTACACACTGTCAATGTCTTCAGTGTCTGTCCCCTGACTCGACTGTAAGCACCATGAGGGCAGGATCATGTCTCTTTTGTCTGTCGTTCTGTTCCCAGTACCAAGCATGTGCTAGCGTGTACCTAGCAGGTGCCTGGAACACAGTAGGCACTCAACAGGTGTCTGTTGAAAGGATGAATGGACGTACCACACAGTTCGTAGTTTAAACTTAATTATACATTATCTTGTGTTATTTGTTGTCCTTCATTCATTTCACCAATTAGTTTTGAAACTCATTCACATCAGGCAACATGACGTCTGTCTGTCTCTGAATCGCCCACAGTGCTCAGTATATGTTCAAGGAATGTTATTGACCAACATAGATTATGAGTGTTTTACACATTCAGTCCCTTGCCATTACAGTATAGATAACCAAGAGAGAAATTAAATTTTGTATTATGTGTGTTTAAGTTATTATAGATACCGTCTGTTGATTGGCGAGGTAAGTAATAACCAAAACTAGACCTAATCCAAATTATGGGATTTCTGCCTCAAAAGAAAAAAATCAACTGTGATAGAAATATCTCCCTCACAATCATATTTTACTGATTTTGGAAACAGTCTTAATAGAAGAGTTTAAAGAACTGGGTGTGTTCAGTTTACTCTGGTGCGGGTGCGTCATCCGTGTTAGGTGATAAAAACGTGCACAGTCCCCTCTGCTGTGATCGTAACAACCACTAGAATTTGGCCAAAGGAATTGACTTGCCATCGTTCTTTCCTGTGATGCGGCTTGGCCTCAATGCCTTGCTTGAAACGGCATATGCACAGTAGATGTCCAGTGATAAAAATCTTAATGGAATACTCAGGGACTCTTTTCTCTCACTAACGTTCACAACTGATACTTTGAACCACTCTGCCTTTATTTTTGTATCTAGTCCTTCCGATGGACTTTTTCTCGTTGCCATGTTGTTTTTCCAGATTAGTAGACCTTGATGGCATTAAAAATATTTTCAGCATAATTAATAATAGGCTATTTTCCACTTTCTTTCACATGCCTTTTGCAGACAAGAAGCCCCAAACTGTCTCACAGTCCTCAGCCTCCCAACGTGGGTGACCCGGCAGAGCGTTTATCAGAGGCGTCTGGAGAGTCTTTGGAAGCCATGTCTGAGGGAGAAGCTCCAAGTCCTTTCTCCAGAGGCAGCCGGACTCGAGCGAGCCTTCCAGTGGTGAGGTCGGCCAACCAGACGAAGGAAAGATCTCTGGGTAAGCTTCGAAAGGCGGTTTCTGACGTTTATTACTGCATGTGTGTATGTTTATGCTTCTGAACACATACCCCTGCATCTGGATGTTAATGTGATCCTGATTTGTAAACACACAAACTTCTCAGAAACTCTGTTGATGTAACATCAAGCCTTGAGGAGTTACCTGCTGAAGAAGCAGCAAGTCCAACCGGTCTTTGGGGCTGGGCACATTCAGAACGGGCTGGGGTTAGTCACTCAAGCAAGAGACTAGCAGTGCCTGTGGGTATTCCTGGTATAAGGAATAGCAAGGGCCGGACTACAGAATGAGCCTCATTTCTTAGGGAACCTCCTCCACGGTTTCAGAATTGTGGGCGGATGGGGTGTGAGCCCCACTCCACTGTCTGGCAGTCCAGGGGAGGATATGAATGGCTGCAGGAAGAAGAGGTACAAGGTGGCCAACACCGCCGTGACTGGTAAGGAAAGCCAGAAACACAGGGCTGTTTCCTCTACCACCACATGAAAGGGTGGAGGGGTTTGGCAAGAGTTTGGCATAGGCTGGTCTTCCAATAAGCTTTTAGGAAAAGCAGGATTCTCTCCTTCCGCCTTCACTGATCATTTGCTTTTTCATATTGGATATTCACTTTCTATCTTGCTGTGCCTTTTTTCTTCCTCCTAGCCCCTTAACAAAAGGTACAGGCCATAAAGATTTAGACCTTTTTGCAAATTGTGCTGGTGTTTCATATGCTTAACCTGCCATCTCAAGGTTCTGAGTCGGTACCTGTGTTTTTCAGACGTTTGTGGTCAGGAAAAACAGGGGACAGAAACAGGGTGAACCCACAGAAGGCTTCAGGGTCTGGCCTCTGCAGAAGACAGCCGAATTCTGCCTCCTATAACTGAGCAGATGCCTTGCTTGAAGAAGAAAAGAGAGGGATGTGGGGAGGTATACTGATTTTATTTCCTCGGTTACAGATGATAACCAGAGCAGATTGGGTTCAGACATGGTCCTAGCTCTTCTGAACAAAAACAAAAAGAAACAAACAAAAAACCCTGTTATTTACTTGTATTACTCATATCAATTTTTAACGTTGGACTTTGTATACTTCATCTTAGTTTAATAATCCAGGGTCGTCATTTTACAAATGAAAGATGAAAGGCCCAGAAAATCTGGTTTTTGTTCTTTGAGGTTGCATAGTTAATTAAATGGCAGAAGTGGGAAGCCCCTGCAGTTCCTATTAACTCCACTTACCAGTGAAGGCATGGGACTTGCAGGGGTGTGGTGCACTCAGGGAGCATACAGGGCTGGAGCAGTGTCAAGATGACACAGGCTGGGGCTTTCCATCAGGACTACAGAGCTTAGTGTTCTCTTAACCCCACTCATGCTTGAGGCAGGGGCACAGGAGCCTGCCAGGAGTGGAATTTCTCCTCTGTGCTTTGCAGGAAATGAATGAGGTTCAGGTCTCTGTAAAGATAGCCTGTGCTTTGCAAAGTAGAATGAAAGATAAAAACAAACGCCTGTGCGCTTCCCCATACCTGGGGAACGGCGAGCCTGTGGAATAATGGACCCTCTGTCTTGCAGGCAGGAATTTGCCCCACGGCCAAGTGCAGTTGGCAATGCAGGTAGATACCGGCTGCCTTCAGGAAGCAGGTCTCTGGGTGCAGGGGCTGCAGGAGCTGATGGCAGCCTTGCCCTAGGAACTGCTGAGGGTAGCTGCTGTTTTCTCATGGGGTGGCTGCACTTCGGCGAAACGCTGCTTTACGCTGAGCACGCCTTGCTGTGAAGTTCTGGCGAGTCACAGCAGATTCAAAACGCACAGGGGGGGTACTTATTCTTCCAGCTCCAGGAGAATGTTTTTGGCCAGTGATTTCCACAATTCGTGGACAGAAACAAAGGAACACAGGGAGAGGAGAGGAATGAGAAGTTTGCCCCAGCGAGGGGAGCCCTGGGGTCAGAAAATGAGGCTGGCCCTGGGCCGGCGGCTTGGTGCTGCCCTTCACCGCCGCTCTGTGGCCAATTTGCGAATGTCCTTGCGGCCGCACCTGGCTTTCACAGCATAATTCAGTTGAGCGGGGATGGGAAATAAACAGGAAAGCGTGAGTCAGGGGGAGTCGAAACACAATCTCCCGCCAGGGGCCTTGCTAGCCTTGTGTTCGGGAAAATTCCCATGTGCCTAGCTGTATTTAATGCACAGACATGGGCTCCTGGGAAGAGTAGGCTCCCCAGAGAGCCCCGGACCGGGAGCAGCGGGGTCCCCCAGCATCTTGGTGGCGAAGCGCAGCCGGGACCCCAGGCCTCAGAGGCTGCAGATGGAGCCTGAGCTGGGACCTCCTGCAGATCCACTCTTGGTGCCACCTGGAAGGCCAGCGTTTCCTTTGGGATCTGTACAATGTCATTTTATCTTTTATTTAAATTTTAATTTTTTTATACAGCTGTTTCTTATTAGTTATCTATTTTATACATATTAGTGTATATATGTCAATCCCAATCTCCCAATTCATCCCACCACCATCACTCCCCACCCCCCCGCCCCACCACTTTCCCCCCTTAGTGTCCATATGTTTGTTCTCTACATCTGTGTCTCTATTTCTGCCTTGAAAACCATTTCATCTGTACCATTTTTCTAGATTCCACATATATGCGTTAATGTACGATATTTGTTTTTCTATTTCTGACTCAGTTCACTCTGTATGACAGTCTCTAGGTCCATCCACGTCTCTACAAATGACCCGATTTCGTTCCTTTTTATGGCTGAGTAATATTCCATTGTATATATGTACCACATCTTCTTTATCCATTCGTCTATCAATGGGCATTTAGGTTGCTTCCATGACCTGGCTATTGTAAATAGAGCTGCAGTGAACATTGGGGTACATGTGTCCTTTTGAATTATGGTTTTCTCAGGGTATATGCCCAGTAGTGGGATTGCTGGATCACATGGTAATTCTTTTTTTAGTTTTTTAAGGGACCTCCATACTGTTCTCCATAATGGCTATATCACTTTACATTCCCACCAACAGTGCAAGAGGGTTCCCTTTTCTCCACACCCTCTCCAGCATTTGTTTGTAGAATTTCTGATGATGCCCATTCTAACTGGTGTGAGGTGATACCTCATTGTAGTTTTGATTTGCATTTCTCTAATGATTAGTGATGTTGAACAGCTTTTCATGTGCCTCTTGGCCATCTGTATGTCTTCTTTGGAGAAATGTTTATTTAGGTCTTCTGCCCAATTTTTGACTGGGTTTGTTTTTTTAATATCGAGCTGCATGAGCTGTTTAAATATTTTGGAGATTAATCCTTTGTCTGTTGATTCATTTGCAAATATTTTCTCCCATTCTGAGGGTTGTCTTTTCATCTTGTTTATAGTTTGTTTGCTGTGCAAAAGCTTTTAAGTTTCATTAGGACCCATTTGTTTATTTTTACTTTCATTACTCTAGGAGGTGGGTCAAAAAAGATCTTGCTGTGATATATGTCAAAGAGTGTTCTTCCTCTGTTTTCCTCTAAGAGTTTTATAGTCTCTGGTCTTACATTTAGGTCTTTAATCCATTTTGAGTTTATTTTTGTATATGGTATTAGGGAGTGTTCTAATTTCATTCTTTTACATGTAGCTGTCCGTGTAGTTTTCCCAGAACCACTTACTGAAGAGACTGTCTTTTCTCCATTGTATATCCTTGCCTCCTTTGTCACAGATTAGTTGACCATAGGTGCATGGGTTTATCTGGGCTTTCTATCCTGTTCCATTGATCTGTATTTCTGTTTTTGTGCCAGTACCATATTGTCTTAATTACTGTAGCTTTGTAGTATAGTCTGAAGTCAGGGAGTCTGATTCCTCCAGCTCCGTTGTTTTTTTTTTTTTTTTTTGCGGTACGCGGGCCTCTCACTCTTGTGGCCTCTCCCGTTGCGGAGCACAGGCTCCGGACGCGCAGGCTCAGCGGCCATGGCTCACGAGCCCAGCCGCTCCGCGGCATGTGGGATCTTCCCGGACCGGGGCACGAACCCGTGTCCCCTGCATCGGCAGGCGGACTCCCAACCACTGCGCCACCAGGGAAGCCCCATTCCTTTGCAATTTTTTGGAAGAGTTTGAGAAGGATGGGTGTTAGCTCTTCTCTAAATGTTTGATAGAATTCACCTGTGAAGCCATCTGATCCTGGACTTTCGTTTGTTGGAAGATTTTTAATCGCAGTATCAATTTCATTATTTGTGACTGGTCTGTTCATATTTTCTATTCCTCCTGGTTCAGTCTTGGAAGGTTATTCCTTTCTAAGAATTTTTCCATTTCTTCCAAGTTGTCCATTTTATTGGCACAGAGTTAATTGTAGTAGTCTCTTATGATGCTTTGTATTTCTGCAGTGTCCATTGTAACTTCTCCTTTTTCATTTCTAATTTTACTGATTTGAGTCCTCTCTTTTTCTTGAGGAGTCTGGCTAAAGGTTTATCAATTTCGTTTATCTTCTCAAAGAACCAGCTTTTAGTTTTATTGATCTTTGCTATTATTTTCTTTGTTTCTATTTTGCTTATTTCTGCTCTGATCTTTATGATTTCGTTTCTTCTACTAACTGGGTTTTTTGTTTGTTTGTTATTCATTCTCTAGTTCCTTTAGGTGTAAGGTTAGATCGTTTATTTGAGATTTTTCTTGTTTCTTGAGGTACGATTGTACTGATATAAAGTCCCCCACTATTATTGTGTTACTGTCGATTTCCTCTTTTATAGCTGTTAGCATTTGTCTTATGTATTGAGGTGCTCCTATGTTGGGTGCATATATATTTATAATTGTTTTATCTTCTTCTTGGATTGATCCCTTGATCATTATGTAGTGTCCTTCCTTGTCTCCTGTAACATTCTTTATTTTAAAGTCTTTTTATCTGGTATGAGTATAGCTACTCGAGCTTTCTTTTGATTTTCATTTGCATGGAATATCTTTTTCCATCCCCTCACTTTCAGTCTGTATGTGTCCCTAGGTCTGAAGTGAGTCTCTTGTAGACAGCATATATATGGGTCTTATTTTTGTATCCATTCAGTGAGCCTGTGTCTTTTGGTTGGAGCATTTAATCTATTTACATTTAAGGTAGTTATCAATATGTATATTTCTATTACCATTTTCTTAATTGTTTTGGGTTTGTTATTGTAAGTCCTTTGCTTCTCTTGTGTTTCCTGCATAGAAAAGTTCCTTTAGTATTTGTTGTAGAACTGGTTTGGTGGTGCTAAATTCTCTTAGCTTTTGCTCATCTGTGAAGCTTTTGATTTCTCCATTGAATCTGAATGAGATCCTTGCCGGGTAGAGTAATCTTGGTTGTAGGTTCTTCCCTTTCATCACTTTAAATATATCATGCCACTCCCTTCTGGCTTGTAGAGTTTCTGCTGAGAAATCAGCTGTTAACCGTATGGGAGTTCCCTTGTATGTGATTTGTCATTTTTCCCTTGTTGCTGTTAATAATTTTTCTTTGTCTTTAATTTTTGTCAGTTTGATTACTATGTGTCTCAGCATGTTTCTCCTTGGGTTTATCCTGCCTGGGACTCTGCGCTTCCTGGACTTGGGTGGCTATTTCCTTTCCCATGTTAGGGAAGTTTTCGACTATAATCTCTTCAAACATTTTCTCAGGTCCCTTCTAGCCCTCTTCTCCTTCTGGGACCCCTATAATGCAAATCTTGGTGTGTTTAATGTTGTCCCAGGGGTCTCCTAGGCTGTCTTCATTTCTTTTCACTCTTCTTTCTTTATTCTGTTCTGCGGCAGTGAATTCCACCATTCTGTCTTCCAGATCACTTATCCATTCTTCTCCCTCAGTTATTCTGCTACTGATTCCTTCTAGTGCATTCTTCCCTTCAGTTATTGTATTGTTCTTCTCTGTTTGTTTGTTCTTCAATTCTTCTAGGTGTTTGTTAAACATTTCTTGTGTCTTCTTGATCTTTGCCTCCATCCTTTTGCCAAGGTCCTGGATCATGTTCACTATCATTATTCTGAATTCTTTTTCTGGAAGGTTGCCTATCTCCACTTCATTTAGTTGTTTTTCTGGGGTTTTATCTTGTTCCTACATCTGGTACCTAGTCCTCTGCCTTTTCATTTTGTGTATCTTTCTGTGAATGTGGTTTTCATTCCATAGGCTACAGAATTGTAATTCTTCTTGCTTCTGCTGTCTGCCCTCTTTTCTTTTGTCTTAATCCACAGAATTTTAGGCTCTCCCTCCCAAGTCCTGTTGATCTTGTGTTTAGTTAAAATGGTCATAGTTGGTTCATCATGGGTTATTGCATTAATTTTGATTTTTAAAATTGTCTCATTAAAATATTATTTTATCTTGATTATTGAGTTCGGTGGGGAGGAGCCTTCAATTTTGCACCCGAGGAGAGTACCTCACTCTCCTCACCCCAGTAGCTGCCTGTGTGTCACCCCAGGGACTTCACATCTCATGGGGTGACCTCCAGCCACAGAGCCCAGAAGAGGCAGAGTTGGGAAAGCCCAGCTCCCAGGCTTCACTTCTGCACATACGCAGTGTGTCACTGGAGCCGTTCCCCAGCTCTGGGAGTCACGTCTGGACCAATCCTCCAACCACTCCTGCTCCCTGGAGGGGATGCAACCTTGCTCTCACTCTAGGCAGCCTGTGCCTGGAGATAAACCTGCCAGCTTAATCATTTTTCCACTTGGATAATCCCTCCTTTCTACTACTTTGGCATAGTAGAAAGCGAGGAGCCGGGGGAGGCTGGGCTTGGTGCATTGCACAGAGGCTTTTAGAAGCCATGCAAGAGAGAGAAGGTTTAGCCCTAAGCTGCTGTTTAGGACAGAGAAGTTAGACATTGCTGGTGTCTATACAATATTCTTTCTCCGTTGCTGTCCTGGATGCAAGATGTGAGCTTCTCATTCTGGCACTTCAGGCAGGACCAAATGACAGCAAAACCCAGAAATCTTTTCTGATGCTGAGGACCAACTAGTCACTCTTGGAGACTGACAAAGCAGAAAGGTAAAGAAAGAATTTGATCAGCAGCTCTGATTTATAACGTGACCGGGTTCCAAAAACCTATCACCTCTAAATCTTCACTTGTACAGAGTGGTGGGGTCCCCATGCCCTCCACCCATCCAGAGACCAAATGAAATTCTTCTCAGTGGAATTTATGCCATTTCTGCTTACCTCTCTCTCTTCAGTGAAAAGAGAGACCATTAGGAGAAAGGAAGTCTACAAAAGAAAGTAAAATCAGTTTTGCAGTAGATTTGAGTTTTAGAAATAATTTCCGTGAAGAATTGTCCCGCTGATATTAGGTCTGGGTCTTAATGATGGAGTCGTTTCCTTTTAATCATTGCTGTCTTATAAATGTCTGTCTGGAATGCAACCACGGGCAGGGGCTGCTGTCTGGCTTCTTTGTGGTCGGCCTCGGGGGAAAGGGTAGCCACAAGATGTTCCCACCCTTCTGTGTACCCTCAGGAATTTGAAAATAAAACTCATGTGAAAACAAGAACAGCAACTTCCTTCTCCCTGCAGCCACATGCCTTGGTTGACCGTATCCTGAATGGTTAGCTTTGGAAAAGGCACCTCCCTTACCAGCCCAGCAGCCAGAGGTGCTGCCATTTCTGTAACAAATTACCTGTTAAACACTCAGACCCAACAAGCAAGAATGATTTTAAAAGGCTCGGGAGGATTTTAGACTAATTGAGGGAGAACTTGCCCAACGTGTGTCCCTTCTCCGTGGCTGTTCTTTTATTTCAAGGTGGTTACAGTGATGGTGACCATTTGCTGGTGGGGGTATTTAAGGAACAGAAGGTTCTCTGTTGTCACAATCGCCCCTCCTGTGCAGAAGAGTGGGTAGGAGGTTAGAGAAAAAGATGGAGGAAACGTCCGTCTGTAAAGCGGAAAACCAAGAAGGTTTATAGGCAAAGACTGTGAGCCTCGTATTAGATTGAGAGTGAAGAGGTATCCGTAGGATAGTTTAAAAAAGAAATGAGTTTCAGACAAATGGAAAGATATGTATTGCTCTATAGAGTAAGTGAAGCACTTCTGGAATTTGTTTTCCTAAGTGCCAGTAGTGATTGACATGTAATAGTATAAAAACTAAAATTTACAGAAGAGAGTATGATTGCAGGTCAGTAGCTTTGGGGCACATTCCTGACCTTTTTAAGGTGCAATCAGAGAAAAGGTCAGAGGATCGCCTCTAGCTTGGGAACTCGGTGGACAGGGTGGGAGGATTTGGTGACCGGCCGGCGTGGTCCACTCCAGTCTCCTTCTGGCGTGCCTCCCTCTACTTTGGAGCCTGGAAGGCAGACCCATTCTGGAATAGAAGATGCGCTGGGTTCTGGAAGTAGGGACCAAGGCATCTGTGGAGGCTTTGGGTTTTCTTTAGCATCGTTTGCTGAGAGGTCTCTAGGCAGTCACTCGCTGGATAGTGTTGAAAGTCAGGGTACCAGGCATCCATTTTTCTCCTTCTGGGGGCACAGGTGTGGTCTGGTTTTCAGCAGGACCAGCTGCTTCCTGACTTCCAAAGTGGAGTCACAGTGGTCCAGGGCTGTGACCGTGGACCGGAAGCTTCCTCCCCATCAAACGGGTTCTGCAACGTCCCAGTTCTCCAGTGAACATTCAGCTCAGTGATTCCACAAGCCATTTAATAAATCTGTCTGGGTTTTTTTTGTTTGTTTGTTTGTTTGCTTAAAGCTGGAGTTGGTTCAGTTCTCTGCAACTGAACTCTGACAGATACACGGGGTCTGATTTGCTGTTTTTGTGGAAGTTGTAGTGCCTGCCCCTTCTTCACGTTCTAGAAAATATGGCAAGTAGTGGTAGATCCAGACTGATGACTTTCAGAGACTTGGCAGTGAACTGGAGAATGAACTGGAGGTGTGGTTTCCCAACTGTGTTCCTCAGAGCTCTGGAGTTTTGTGGAGTTTTCTCTACTCTAAATGTTGTACTTTCATAAAAGATTTCATTTGGCAAATGAGCTATGCTGAACTGCTAACACCCACACAGTAAAAAACATTAAGTAGACCAAGGGGCGTTGGAGAATAAGGAAAGAGAGAAGTTATGAAGAAATTTCCTTTCGATAACAGGAGTCCTCGAGTACTTCTATTTGGCTATATCGGGTGAGTCAAAAAGATTGTCTCTTAGGTTTTTTGCACTTGATATCATGAATGTGCTGAAAGGTAATTTTTTAAAAAGTGAATCAATCTTTAAGCTAAGGGAGAAAACATGGATTTGGGACAGGGAATTAACCACTGAAAGGAATATTTCAAGAATTCCTCTGGTATAGCAAAACATGTTTTTGTGATAGAAGTAATCACCCCCCAATTTTCCTTTACAAGCTTGGATTTTCATATATGAGGTTTTCTGAAAGAAGGGAGGACTCATCCAAGTTTACCCACTTGGCTCTTAAATTCACCCATATGAAAGAATGTTCTTGCAAAAGATTGTGTAGAGTCATGATTTGTTTGTACTTACTTTAAAAAATAAAGTTAGTCAGATGTCTTTCGAAATCCCTTGCTATTAACATTCCTGGGTTGAAACTTTAGAACAGATTACTCAGACTTTGAGGAAATGATGTAGTTAATGCGGAACCTACAGAGTTCCGTGCCCTTTACCGACATCTCAAGGATTGCTTTGCAGACAGGGTGCAGGTAGGGAAAGCATCAATGAAGGTGAATAGAAGGTTTGGTGGAATCTAAGGGTCGGAGCCCTCCCCAAGCCACCATTAATTTACAGGGTCTGCTGTCTGTTGGCTGAGTACCAGTGAAAAGACTTGCAGAAGACTTGGGGTGTACTGTGTCTGTTCCCTCCTTTACAACCGGGGTGTTGCTAAACCTGGACCACAGGTCACCTTTTTGTAAACTTAACAGCAAACATTTCTAAACTGCAGGTGGAGCTATAGGGCTAGATAGCTGGAAAGGTGACTTCGGTTTCCTAAGCTATTTCAGAAAATCAGTCTGCCTATAAGCCAGTGTGAAATATTTCTCTCTCTCTGTCACAGCCATGAAACCCCATTCAAACCCAGGGACCTAGATAATGTTTATGCTTTTTTTTCTGATGTTAAAATACCCTTATTCAAAAAAGAACTCTTCATCGAGTTTCATAAGACAACAGAAGAAAGCAAGGCAAGTTTTATCTGTGTAAGGTATAAATATACTTCTCTACATCCAAATAGATTTGATTTGGCGTAAAACAGTAATAGTATATAAGAACCATTAAAACAAGAATTAATACAAGTAGCAGTTGGGCATAATATGTGTGCCAGGAAAATTAGGATAAGAATAATTGCTGTAATTGCAACCGAGACAAAAAAAGAAGATGAAAGGAGAAACGTATAATGAGCTCCATGAATTTCATGATTTAAGAAGAGGTTTAATGCAGGGGACACGGGTTCGTGCCCCCATCCGGGAGGATCCCACGTGCCGCGGGGCGGCTGGGCCCGTGAGCCATGGCCGCTGAGCCTGCGCGTCCGGAGCCTGTGCTCTGCAACGGGAGAGGCCCCAACAGTGAGAGGCCCGCGTACCGCAAAAAAAAAAAAAAAAAGAAGAGGTCTATAGCAGCCCATTTCGAACATTACAGTCCAAGAACCCCTGTATCTTAATGCTGTTGACATCATATTATGTAATAGACAGTTATATTTAACAGTTGTTTTATGGAAAGTTTCTTTGTCTAAAACTTCAAAATCCAAGGACATAGTATGAAGCCATCTTTTTAGAGGTTATGTCTTTTGGACTCTGTAGGTTTCTAGTGATCTAATCTGATACATGGAAAGAGTTCATACCGTCTTGATAATTCACCTGGCCCCCAGGTGGTTGGCCCTTGCCTATTAATCATCTCATCAGGGTGGGTAACTTCAGCTAGAGACGAATATTTGCGAAGCATGTCATGGCTGAAGGCTTGAAAGGAAAAAGAGAGTTGAAGAAGAAATCTCTCCCGGAATTCCAAATTCCTAATAATACCAACTGTTACTCTGTACTCTCTCCAGGGATGAGGTTGAAAGTATCTGGATTGAGATGATGTACTCTGATATACTCCGCTACAGTTTGGTTGGAACAAGAGATGAGACATTGAACTACTTTTGGGGGGAAAAATTTCATTTACCAGTTGCTGTTGTTTTCCTTTGCCTCAAAAACTCTACCTAAAATCTGTTGACTGTGCCTTGCTATTTTTTCTGGTAAGTGCAAAATTCATTGCACCCTTAAGAGTTTCTTGCCAAGTTAGTTTGTTTTTTCAAAGCTGACTTTAAAACATAATCCTTTACATGCATCTAATTCTATAAGAGTTCGCACACATTTTTTGCACCTGCTTTTTAAAGATGATTCTATGGACTGCTAAAAATACTATTAAGATGCAAGCCAGCTTTATGTCATATACCCAAGTAAAATTCCATCCATGGTGCCCTCATGCTAAACGTGGCCTCCAGAGAGCTGCCTGCTGACATCTGGAAACTGAGATTTGTGGCAGCTTCTTCTATTTCAGGCAGAGTGTAAGAACAGAGGGAACTTCACATCTGTGTTGTCAGAGGGTAGATGTATATCTTCTTAGGCAAAGAAATTGGTGATTTTCCATCGAATTTCTCAAGTAAGCTCTGTGACAGGGGATTGCAGCTAAGTGGCTTCGGGTCTGGAGATGAGGTCCTGTCCACCTCACCTATCGACATGAGGCCCAGTCTCCATTCCAGAAGCTGCTTTTGAGCACGACAGTAGGTGAGTGCCAAGGCGCCACCACAATGGTCTTTAGTTTCTTATCAGTTTGAGCCGCTCTCTGAGGGGCTGTTATTGGCCAAACTGTATCTTCCCCTATTTCCCCCACCTCCAAGTTTGTATGTTGAAGTCCTAACCCCTAGTACCTCAAAATGTGACTGTCTTAGGAGAAAGACCTTTAAAAAGGTAATTAAGTTAGAATGAGGTCACAAGGGTGGGCCCTCATCCGATAGGACTCGTGTCCTTATAAGAAGAGAAGGTTAGGACACAGGCATGTGCAGAGGGAAGGCCATGTGAGGACACAGGGGGAAGACTGCCATCTATGAACCAAGGAGAGAAGCCTCCGAAGAAACCAATCCGGCCGACACCTTGGTCTCAGACTTCTAGCCTTCAGAACAGTGAGAGAACAGATTTCTGTTGTGAAGCCCCCCAGTCTGTGGAGCCTTGTTATGGCGGCCCCAGCACACTAACACAGAGACTCAGGACACTCTTTTCCTCCTACTTCCTTTGTCATATGAGGGGACAGCCAGGTTTATGGCAGTTGTCACAAACTTAAAGTATTTCTTTCTTCAAGACAGTAAAATTCGATTCGTCAAGTTTTCTGTTTATTTTAAGTTGAGTTTTATTCTATCCTCTTCCACCTTTGCTCAGTGCATCAACTTGGTTTCTTCGCATTGCAAGGGGAAATCTTAAACTCCCGGGACAGATTCATCTTCCATGACTGCTTTTCTGTCTGACGTCTCCCCAGCCCCATCTTCAGATTTAGCAAATGAAAGTTGCTTCACATCTAAGTGACTTCACCGGATTCCATCAAGAAAAGCTCCGAATGTCATCATGCTGAGTTTGAGGTCTCAGGAGTTTGGTGATGTGATTAAAAATGATACTCCCACCCACTTTCCACTTTCAGAATTTTTCTAGGGTGTTAATTGGCTTTCAGACGTCTCTGGCTAAATGTCTCCCAGTAATATTAAAACTAAACATGATAAAAATAAATCCTTCATTATTTTTTTCCTCCACAAGTTTTGCCCATTTCTCAATTTTTTTTCTCCATTCATGTATTTATGCATTTATTAAGAATCTGTTCAGTTCCTGGCACTGTGAAAGGTGTCATGGTGAGTTATTTAAAAAATATATGAAATCTGGTTCTTGTATTCAAGGAATTTTCAGTAAACTAAAGACACATGGTAACCATGTAAGGTCTTTAAAATATACATAAATCAAAGAGTACGCAGAGGAAGCTGTGCGTACACCCAGCCATCCTGGCCTCTTGGCTGTGCCGCATCAGGAATAGACCCGTGCTGCTCTCTCTGTCTGGATTCAGCCCCCATTCACAGGCCCCCATGTCTGCATGGCCCCTCCTCACTTCATTCAGAGCTAAGCTCAAATGGCCTCATCAGAGAGCCCTCCCCTGAGTAAGATGGGACCCACCCTGCCAATCCTTTTTGCATCCTTTCTCATGACACATCATGTGGGACAGTGGTTCTCACATTTTAGCCGAGATATTATTAAAACACAGACGTCTGGCTCTGCTTATCGCATTTATGGTTCAGTGGACCTGGGGTGAGACCCAAGAATTTGCAGCTCTAGCTAGTTCCTAGGTGATGCTGGCTCTTCTGGTCAGGGGATCGCTGATTCAGGGTAATATTGTGCCCTAGGCAAGATGTTAACGTGTCATTACAATGTAGCACCACATGAGGGCGCTTTCATCGGTTCACAGTAGGGGATGGAAAGTAGTCCTCCTACTTTGGCAGGAAAACGTGGAGGCCTTAAATGTCTGGCCTGGTCCACGTCCTTGAACTAGAGTATTTAATTCCAGCCCACGTGACTGGCAGGACCGTCACAAGAAGTATGGGGGTACACAGCCTCCTGCAGCAAGCCGTGGAGCCAACCTGCTAAGCTAGGACTGTCTTGTCTTCTGCTCTGTGCAGTTCCTGTTTCTGATCCCTACTTGGTCGCTGAACTACCTTTATCTTGCACCTCATCACCCAGCTTGACACACTTGGAAATGTCGGTAGAGCCAACAGTGGAAAGGTAGCTGGACTCTTCACAGGACTTCATGCCTCTCTCTACCATGTCCCAGTTTCCTCAATTCAGGTGTTCCCCCCACCAGCGTCCTGCCCTTGTCTGCCCCAGGGGAACCCTGGCCCCAGTCATGGTCAGTTAACACCCAGGTATTGGTACTGCTTGTTGTACTGACAAGGCAGAGGCAGATGGACGAGGCCAGGGCTGAAGACTTTCCTGGAGGAGAGAGTTCCCTTGGTTTTGCATGATTCTAGAGTAGCGTTCTTTCATATGCTTTCATTTGCCTTCATAAAAAGAGTCAAGTAATATAGGAACCTTTTTAAGAGGAAAAGAGTTCAATTTAACATATTAATTGAGTACATTTTAAATACCTGCAGTACACATGGTGCTGTATTAGGTAGGAAGAAAGGAAATCATTCTTTTGACAAACACTGACTGAGTTCCTACTAAGACAGCCCTGGGTACAATCAACAAAAGAGTCACAACCCTCTAGAGCTTCTATTCTGTTGGGAGAGGTGGAGGATAAACAAATAAAATAGGGAAAAGATGGTATAAATACTAAGGAGTAAAAATAAAATAGGGGCAGGGGTATAGGGAGTGCTGAAGAGATGAAGGTGTTAGAGTTGTCATTCTGAAAAGGATGGACAGGGAGAGCATCACTGAGAAAGTGGTACGTGAGCCATGATCCAGAGCGCGTGAAGACGTGAGCTGCACAGATATCTGGGGGAGGAGAATTCCAGGCAGAGGGATCAGCCAGTGCAAAGACTTTGCGCAAGGGCACACCAAGAGCATTCAAGGAACAGCAAGGAGACCACTGTGATTGGAGTCACTCTGTAACAGAGGAGTAGGGAATGAGGTTGGAGAAGCCCCGGGAGCCGAACAGTATAGGGCTTTGACAACGGCAAAGGCTTGGGCTACACTGTCCTCATCGTGATGGGAATGGCTATGTTGCAGAATTATGAGCAGTGGCATCGCTCCCATTTTAAAGATTGTATTGTGGCTGCTGGGTGTGGAATAGACTAAAGGGGGCCTGGGCACATGTTGCGAAGACCAGTTAGGAGTCTTGGCATAATGTGGGGAGATGAGAAGGTTAGCAGTGGAAGCGGTGAGAAGAATTTGGATTCTGTAGGTGTTTTGAAATTAGAGTAAGAAGGATCCCTGCCATGCAGGGGGTCTAATGAAGGAGGCTTACATATAAGAAATCACCACAGCAGCTAATACTTACTGAGCACTGACTCTCTGCCAGATACGTGAATCTAACACACGGTACAGCAAAGCCAGGATCTGAACCCTGGCAGTCTGTCTGCAGAGCCCACATGCTAAACCACTATACTGAAAAGAGAAAGCAAGAAGAAGGCAGAAAACAGTGGAATAATATCTTCAAAAGCCTGGGGAGAATATCACTTTGAATGAATATTTCTTTAACTGGCAAAATTATTACTTAAGGGTGAGGGCAAAAAGAAGACATTTTCAGGTAAATGGATTAAGAGTATTTAGCATTCACAGGCTCTGGCTGAAAGAACTAGTAGCATATGTATTTCACACAAAAATCCTCAACAAAATATTAGCAAATCAGATCCAAAAATGTATTAAAAAAATACATCACCACTGAGTGGGATTTATTCCAGGTATGCAAGGCTGGTTCAGTGTTTGAAATACAATCAGTGTAATCTACCATATCAACAGGCTAAAGAAGAAAAAATCATATGATTATATCAATTGGCACATAAAAAGCATTTGAAAGAAACCAATACCCATACATGATTTTTAAAAAACTCCTAGCAAACTAGGAATGGAGGGGAACTTTCTCACCTCATAAAGAGCATCTACAAAAAAAACCCTACTGCTAACATCATACTTAATAACGAGAGACTGAAAGCTTTCTCTCGAAGTTTGGGAACATGGCAGGAATGTCCAACCTCACCACTCTTATTCAACATAATTCGGGAAGTTCTAGCCAGTTCAGCAGACAAGAAAAAGGAATAAAAAGCATGCCATTTGGAAAAGAAAATATAAAACTCTCTGTTTCCAAGTGATGTTATCTACATAGAAAATCCCAAAGAATGTACCAAAACAACAACAATGACAACAACCCTCTTGGAGAATAAGTGAGTTCAGCAAGGTCACAGGATCCAGGATTAACATACAAACTCAACTGCATTTCTGTATGCTAACAGCAAACACCTGGAAGCTAAAACAAAAGGCATAATAGCATTCACAGTTGCTCTGAAGAAAATTAAATATTAAGTATAAATCTAGCAAAACATGGATAGGATCCGTATGCTGAAAATTACAATATGCTGAGGAAAGTAATCAAAGACCTAATAAGTGAAGAAACACGGTTTTCATCAATTGGAAGCCTCAGCAAAGTAAAGATGTCTGTTTTCCCCAAATTGATCTATAGGATTAAAACAATTCCTATTAAAATCACAGCAAGTTTTTTTTTGAAACATACACAAGCTTATTCTGAACTTTATATAAAAAGGCAAAGGAGCCTTTTATAGAATATTTAGAATAGCTAAGACAATTTTGAAAAAGAATAGAACGCGAGAACTCAATCTACCTGATTTCGAG
The DNA here is from genome assembly GCF_937001465.1 of Orcinus orca. Classification (NCBI taxonomy): domain Eukaryota; kingdom Metazoa; phylum Chordata; class Mammalia; order Artiodactyla; family Delphinidae; genus Orcinus; species Orcinus orca. The sequence continues at coordinate 11,473,985 of NC_064560.1, read as the reverse complement.
CCTTACCATAGAGCTATAGAAATCAAGACTGTACCATATTAGCAGGGGGGTAGACACATAGATCAAGGAAACAGAATAGAGAACCCAGAAATACACCCATAAAATTATGCTGAACCGATTTTTGACAAAATTGCAAAAGCAGTTCAATGAAAGAAAGACGGCTTTTTCAACAAGTCATACTGGATCGATTGGACATCCACAGGCAGAAAAGAGAACTTTAACCTAATTCTCACACTAGTACAAAAATTAACTCAAAACAGATCATGGACTTTATTTATTTATTTATTTTTGCGCTACGCGGGCCTCTCACTGTTGTGGCCTCTTCCGTTGCGGAGCACAGGCTCCGGACGCGCAGGCTCAGCGGCCATGGCTCACGGGCCCAGCCGCTCCGCGGCATGTGGGATCCTCCCAGACCGGGGCACGAACCCATGTCCCCTGCAGGCGGACTCTCAACCACTGCGCCACCAGGGAATCCCTAGATCATGGACTTTAAGGTAAAATGTAAAACTATAAAAACCTTTAGAAAAAGATAGGAGATGTTATTCTGGACTTGGAGCTCTGGGAAGAGTTCTTAGACGTGACACCGAAAGCACAATCCATAAAAAGAAAAACTAGACCTTCTCCAAAGAAGTGTCCAAAAACATGGACCTCGTTAAGATGAAAATATAAGCTACAATCTGGGAGAAAAATATCTGTAGTCATGTAACTGACAAAGGACTAATATTTAAAATATACATAGAACTCAAACTCAACAGTAAAAAATCAAACAATCCCATTAGAAAATGGACAAAATATGGTAAGAGACATTTCAACTGGAAAGGATGTACGGATAGTAAATAAGGACATGGAAATATGTTCATCATTAGCTTTTTGGGAGGTGCAGATTTAAATATAGTGCAGAGACATCACTACACATATGTCAGAGTGGTTGAAATTTAAAATAATGATAACGGCAAGTGTTAACAAGGATGCAGATAAACTGGGTCACTCATACATTGCTGGTGGGAATGTAAAATGGTACAGTCACTCTGGAAAACAGTTTTACAGTTTCTTTTAAAACTAAAAATGGGGGCTTCCCTGGTGGCGCAGTGGTTGAGAGTCTGCCTGCCGATGTAGGGGACGTGGGTTCGTGCCCCGGTCTGGGAAGATCCCACATGCCGCGGAGCGGCTGGGCCCGTGAGCCATGGCCGCTGAGCCTGCGCGTCTGGAGCCTGTGCTCCGCAACGGGAGAGGCCACAACAGTGAGAGGCCCGCGTACCGCAAAAAAAAAAAAAAAAAAAAAAAAAAAAAAACTAAAAATGGCTTATAGTAGGACTCAGCATTTACAGTATTTGGCTTTTATCTCAGGAAAATGAACACTTATATTCACCAAGAAACTCGTACATGGATGTTAACAGCAGCTTTGTTTGTAATACCAACAGCTGGAAACTATGCACATGTCCTTCGGTGGGCGAATAGTAAGTAAAATGCAGTACCTCCATACCTTGGAATACTGCTGCCATAAAAAGGGGCAAACTGTTGATTCTTGCAACATCTTGGATGTACCTGAAGGGGATTATTCCGTGTCTGTGGGGGGGTGGGGGAAAGCACCAATTTCTAAAGGTACTATTCCATTTACTGAAAACACTATTTAAATAAAATTATACAAATGGGGAACAAATTAGTAGTTGCCAGGGGTTAAGGGGTTTCTACACGGGGGTAGCATGAGGGGGACTTGTTACGATGATACAATTATGTATTGTGATTGGGGTAGTAGTCACACAGTTAAATTTCATAGAATTACACACACATGTAAATCTAAGCTCTGTGGGTGGTTCCAATGCCAACGGCCTGGTTTTGTTATTATACAAGAGGTCATCATTGGTGGAAGCAGGGCAAGGGTGCGTGGGACCTCCCTGTATATTTCTTTCCAACTTTCTGTGAATCTGTAATTATTTCAAAATAAAAAAATGAAAAAAAATTTACTAAGAAGTGTAATAAACCTAGGAGGAAGAAGCAGAGTATGTGAAGTGATGGTGAGAAAAATAAATTGGTAGTCGTGTTTTCCAGAAAACTGTAAATAAGTGTCAATCCCAATGAATTCTTTAAGGGAGTTAAAAGCAGAATAAAATAAAGATACCAGAGAGAAACAAGGTCAGACCAGAGAGCGTGATCAGAGTAAACGCATTCTGAAAGCTTCTTATTACCTAAGAGGACAGAAAACCAAATATTTGAAGTGTCTTTATGATGAAAAGGTAGGACAGCATCTAAACCAACAATGCTATTTTAATTCATACTAAAATCACTTACTGAGTATCTGCTGTATGTCTGGAAACCTACTAACGTCACTAATTCTTATCATAATTTTGAAAGAAGGTCGTTTTATCCCCTTTTCATTGATGAATCAGAGCCTAAATGGGGGTGAATGACATATACGGAAGGTCATAGCAGGAAGTGGCAAAGCCAGGATTTGAACCCTGGGCTCTCTGATGCGTAAGCCTTTGTTCTTATAACTCCACTATGCCCTCCTGGGCATGATGAATATTGAAATAAGTTAATTTTCTAAAGAGAATGCTTGCAGCGTTTTGAAGGTGAAATATTTTGACTTCTTATGGAATGAAATATGAATCATCTCTAAATTATGGGAAAAACAGAAAGCTTTCAAACTATGGGCAAAAACTTACTGCAAAATAGAAAGCTTTCAGGACTTCCCTGGTGGCACAGTGGTTAAGAATCTGCCTGCCAATGCAGGGGACATGGGTTCAACCCCTGGTCCGGGAAGATCCCACATGCCACGGAGCAACTAAGCCTGTGCACCACAACTACTGAGCCCACGTGCCACAGCTACTGAAGCCCGTGTGCCTAGAGCCCGTGCTCCGCAACAAGAGAAACCACCGCAATGGGAAGTCCACTCACCGCAACAAAGAGTAGCCCCCGCTCGCCACAACTAGAGAAAGCCCGCGTGCAGCAACAAAGACCCAACACAGCCAGAAGGAAGGGAGGGAGGGAAGGAGGAAGGAAGGAAGGAAGGGAGGGAGGGAGGGAGGGAGGAAGGAAGGAAGGAAGGAAGGAAGGAAGGAAGGAAGGAAAGAAAGAAATGTATTAAAAAAATATTTCTCCCCCCCCCAAAAATATAGAAAACTGTCATGTCTTCCCTTCTCCTTTGTCAGTGCTAAACAGTCCTTGTGAAGCTGGGTATCTCAGGAGCCCATACTTCAACTAGTTGTGTTACCTGGAAGAATAAAGAGCATCAATTAACATTCGAATTTAATGTTTTCTCAGTAAAGCTATGAGCATAGAAATATAATTTTTAAATCTCATCCTGTGTGGATGAGATAAAGGTGATTTTTAAATTTTAATTTAATTTCAATTGAAATATAGTTGATTTACAATGTTGTGTTAATGCTGTGCAGCAAGGTGACTCAGTTCTACATATATATACCTTATTTTTCATATTCTTTTCCATTATGGTTTATCAGAGGATATTGAATCTAGTTCCCTGTGCTGTACAGTAGGACCTTGCTGCTTATTCATTCTATATATACCAATTTTCATCTGTTAATCCCAAACTCCCACTCCATCCCTCTCCCTCCCCACTCCCTCTTGACAAGCACCAGTCTCTTCTCTATGTCCATTCTGTTTCTGTTTCATAGGTAGGTTCATTTGTGTCATATTTTAGGTTCCATAAGTGATATCATATGGTATTTGTCTTTCTCTTTCTGACTTAACTTCACTTAGTATGATAGTTTGTAGGTCCATCCATGTTGCTGCACATGGCATTATTTCATTCTTTTTTATGGCTGAGTAATATTCCATTGTATATATGTACCATATCTTCTTTATCCATTCATCTGTTGATGGGCATTTAGGTTGTTTCCATGTCTTGGTTATTGTGAATAGTGCCGCTATGAACACTGGGGTGCATGTATCTTTTTGAATTATAGCTTTGTCTGGATATATGCCCAGGAGTGGGATTGCTGGATCATATGGCAATTCTAATTTTAGTTTCCTGAGGAACCTCAATACTGTTTTCCATAGTGGCTGTACTAACTTACATTCCTACCAACAGTGTAGGAGTGTTCCCTTTTCTAGGAGGTGGTATTTTGAAGATCAAAGAAAACCACACGTCTATCGAACTCTTGGTTAATTTCCCATTTGTAAATCTTATTTCTGTTTCTCCGGATGCTAAAATGATCTTGAAGCCCAAGTATTCTAAGATACATTTTCACACACACACATATTCACAGAGCACGTGGTGAGAACACACACACATGCACGAGCACACATACAGACACACACACAGGTTGATAATGGATCCTTAGGAAAGAGGTGTTAGGGCTTAGTTTCTCCTGTTTGTTGACAGGTGTGAATAAAAGAAACCTGAAGATTCATCTTTGATCTGGCAAACTTTTTCTCCTTCTTTTAGTCTGGAGTCAATGGCTAAATAAAGCTCTCCATTTTATAGGACTGAAAAGAAGGAGTACTTTGATCTTACTTGAAACATTGTTCAGCAGAAGCTTCTATTTACTGGCTCATAAAAGGTTTTATGCCTCATCTGTCGTACTTCGGATGACTCTAGCAAATGTACTGGGAGAAGATTTGAAATGTGTTGCTTCCTGAAGTTAGAATTATAATCAGGTGTATTATTGAACCATCCAGCTTTCCTTAATGTGTACAGCTTTCTGCGCTGGCAGGAAGTCTTGAAGTTAAACTCAAAGAGAACATTAAGCAAAATGTAGCCTTAGACTCTGAAAACATGGATATCACCCACCTCTTTGTGCACAGACTTCAGAACGTGTGTGCCCAGCTCTTCCACAACAGTTTTATCTGATGAAATAACAGAAACACCTGTCACGGGCTGAGCTCACCGCCATCTATGAAAACATCAGGAACATTCTGATCCCGGCTCTGTTATGGAACAACTCAGAGACCTTGGCCAAATCTTGCCTCCTTGTTAGGCTTCAATTTCCTCATCTGCAAAATCTTGACCCACTTCCCAGGAGATCTCAGAAAAAGATTGGCACTAGAGAGATGGTTATGAAAAGCATAAAAATTTCCAGAAATTCTTATTGATAATTTAAAAAAGGGACCATTGGTTTATGTTGTGCCCTTGATAAAGGGCACTCTTTCAACAAGGCAAAAACAAAAGGAAAGTACCAGAAAGAAAGAATTTCCCAAAAGACAGGCAGCCATGGCCCTAGTGCTCTGATTCTTCATGTCCAGCCCCGTTTTAGAGTCAGTGCTTTTCCAAAGGGTCACCTTCAGTGCAGTCTTAACAGCACTCACCATTCACATGGCCATGGTCATGAAGAGTGACCAGGGAGCTCTGCCTTACCCAAGTGGACCTATGAAAAGTGGCTCCACTGACAATTGGTTTATCTTTTTTTTCTTTTAATTGTTTTTCTTTAGATCTTTATTATTTATTTTTGGCTGCGTTGGGTCTTTGTTGCTGAGTGCGGGCTTTCTCTAGTCATGGTGAGCAGGGCCTACTCTTCATTGCGGTGCACGGGCTTCTCATTGTGGTGGCTTCTCTTGTTGCGGAGCACGGGCTCTAGGGCTTCAGTAGTTGTGGCATGCGGGCTTAGTTGCTCGGCAGCATGTGAGATCTTCCCGGACCAGGGCTCGAACCCGTGTCCCCTGCATTGGCAGGTGGATTCTTAACCACTACACCACGAGGGAAGTCCCTGTTTATCTTTTTCTTAACAAAAGATAAAAAGGTATTTCTGAAATTTTTGTTTGAGACTCTTAATTTTTTAATGAATGGCCATTAAAATATTTTTTCTCATTTTTTTTATTCAATAAGGTTCACCTGGTCAACATAGTTATTAATTCTCTTATACATTAACCTTGAGAAGTCAGATAGCATATACTAAAAGCACAGACTCTGAAGCCAGATTGCTCGGGTTCACAACCCAGCTCCATCATCTACCACTATGTGATGCTGGTCAAATTACATCACTACACTTTGCCTCAACTTCCTCATCTATAAATGGGAATAGAAGTAGAACCTACTTCACAGTGTTGCTGTAAGGAGCAAATGAGTTTATGTTAATTGCTCAGTGTGATGCCTGAACCATAGTAAGTACTACATAGTTGGGAACATTATTAAGTATCAATATTTCTTAAAACCACTGTGGGCAGGGCTTCCCTGGTGGTGCAGTGGTTGAGAGTCCGCCTGCCGATGCAGGGGACGCGGGTTCGTGCCCCGGTCCGGGAAGATCCCACATGCCGCGGAGCGGCTGGGCCCGTGAGCCATGGCCGCTGAGCCTGCGTGTCCAGAGCCTGTGCTCCTCAGCGGGAGAGGCCACAGCAGTGAGAGGCCCGTGTACCGCAAAAAAACAACAACAACAACAACACTGTGGGCAGATAAATCGTGAGCCATCAGCTCACCTTCAAAATGTACCTGGAACCTGACCACTTTTTACCCCCTCTGCCCCTAGTCCACCACCACTTCTTGCTGGGCCTGTTGCAGTAGCCTCCTAACTGGTTCTCCTGCTTTCATTCTTGCCACCAACAATCTCCATAGAGCAACCTGAGTAGTCATCCCAACCCCTGAGTCACATCACATCACATCACTCCTCTGCTCCATGTGCTTCATGACCCATCATCTGTTCAAAGTACCGGCCGTCCACCATCTGGATGAGTTCAGGTTTCTCCACCATCTGGCATCATCTTACGCTACCCTGTTCTCGTCCCTCTGCTCCAACTACTGACATCTTGGTAGTTCCTTTTTTTTTTTTTTAAACATCTTTATTGGAGTATAATTGCTTTACAATGGTGTGTTAGTTTCTGCTTCGTAACAAAGTGAATCAGCTCTATGTATACATATATCCCCATATCTCCTCCCTCTTGCGTCTGCCTCCCACCCTCCCTATCCCACCCCTCTAGGTGGTCACAAAGCACTAAGCTGATCTCCCAGTGCTATGCGGCTGCTTCCAACTAGCTATTTTATGTTTCGTAGTATATATAAGTCCATACCACTCTCTCACTTCGTCCCAGCTTACCCTTCCCCCTCCCCATGTCCTCAAGTCCAGTCTCTACGTCTGTGTCTTTATTCCTGTCCTGCCCCTAGGTTCTTCCTAACCTCTTTTTTTGTTTTTTTTAGATTCCTTATATATGTGTTAGCATATGGTATTTGTTTTTCTTTTTCTGACTTACTTCACTCTGTCTGACAGACTCTAGGTCCATCCACCTCACTACAAGTAACACAGTTTTGTTTCTCTTTATGGCTAATATTCCATTGTATATATGTGCCACATCTTCTTTATTCGTTCATCTGTCGATGGGCACTTGGATTGCTTCCATGTCCTGCCTATTGTAAATAGAGCTGCAATGAAAATTGTGGTACATGACTTTTTGAATTATGGTTTTCTCATGGTATATTCCCAGTAGTGGGATAGCTGGGTCGTGTGGTAGTTCTATTTTTAGTTTTTTAAGGAACCTCCTTACTGTTCTCCGTAGTGGCTGTATCAATTTACATTCCCACCAACAGTGCAGGAGGGTTCCCTTTTCTCCACACCCTCTCCAGCATTTATTGTTTGTAGATTTTTTGATGATGGCCATACTGACCAGTGTGAGGTGATACCTCATTGTAGTTTTGATTTGCATTTCTCTAATGACTAGTGATGTTGAGCAACCTTTCGTGTGTTTGTGGCAATCTGTATGTCTTCTTTGGAGAAATGTCGATTTAGGTCTTCTGCCCATTTTTGGATTGGGTTGTTTGTTTTTATGATATTGAGCTGCATGAGCTGTTTGTAAATTTTGGAGATTACTCCTTTGTCAGTTGCTTCGCTTGCAAATATTTTCTCCCATTCTGAGGGTTGTCTTTTCATCTTGTTTATGGTCTCCTTTGCTGTGCAAAAGCTTTGAAGTTTCATTAGGTCCCATTTGTTTATTTTGGTTTTTATTTCCATTTCTCTAGGAGGTGGGTCAAAAAGGATCTCGCTGTGATTTATGTCATAGAGTGTTCTGCCTATGTTTTCCTCTGAGAGTTTTATAGTGTCTGACCTTACATTTAGGTCTTTAATCCACTTTGAGTTTATTTGTGTGTATGGTGTTAGGGAGTGTTCTAATTTAATTCTTTTACATGTAGCTGTCCAGTTTTCCCAGCACCACTTATTGAAGAGGTTGTCTTTTCTCCATTGTATATTCTTGCCTCCTTTATCAAAAATAAGGTGACCATATGAGCATGGGCTTATCTCTGGGCTTTCTATCCTGTTCCAGTGATCTGTATTTCTGTTTTTGTGCCAGTACCATACTGTCTTGATTACTGTAGCTTTGTAGTATAGTCTGAAGTCAGGGAGCCTGATTCTTCCAGCTCTGTTTTTCTTTGTCAAGATTGCTTTGGCTATTCAGAGTCGTTTGTGTTTCCATACAAATTGTGAATTTTTTTGTTCTAATTCTGTGAAAAATGCCACTGGTAGTTTGATAGGGATTGCATTGAATCTGTACATTGCTTTGGGTAGTATAGTCATTTTCACAATGTTGATTCTTCCAATCCAAGAACATGATATATCTCTCCATCTGTTTGTATCATCTTTAATTTCTTTCATCAGTGTCTTATAATTTTCTGCCTACAGATCTTTTGTCTCCTTAGGTAGGTTTATTCCTAGATATCTTTTTCTTTTTGTTGCAGTGGTAAATGGGAGTGTTTCCTTAATTTCTCTTTCAGATTTTCCATCATTAGTATATAGGAATGCAAGAGATTTCTGTGCATTAATTTTGTATGCTGCTACTTTACCAAATTCATTGATTAGCTCCAGTAGTTTTCTGGTAGAGTATTTAGGATTCTTTATGTATAGTACCATGTCATCTGCAAACAGTGACAGCGTTACTTCTTCTTTTTCAATTTGGATTCCTTTTATTTCTTTTTCTTCTCTGATTGCTGTGGCTGAAACTTCCAAAACTATGTTGAGTAATAGTGGTGGGAGTAGGCAACCTTGTCTTGTTCCTGATCTTAGTGGAAATGGTTTCAGTTTTTCACCATTGAGAACGACGTTGGCTGTGGGTTTGTCATATATGGCCTTTATTATGTTGAGGTAAGTTCCCTCTATGCCTACTTTCAGGAGGGTTTTTATCATAAATCGGTGTTGAATTTTGTCAAAAGCTTTTTCTGCATCTATTGAGTTGATCATATGGTTTTTCTTCTTCAATTTGTTAATATGGTGTATCACATTCATTGATTTGCGTATATTGAAGAATCCTTGCACTCCTGGGATAAACCCCACTTGATCATGGTGTATGATCCTTTTAATGTGCTGTTGCATTCTTTTTGCTAGTATTTTGTTGAGGATTTTTGTATCTATATTCATCAGTGATATTAGCCTGTAGTTTTCTTTCTTTGTGACATCTTTGTCTGGTTTTGGTATCAGGGTGATGCTGGTCTCATAGAATTAGTTTGAGAGTGTTCCTCCCTCTGCTGTATCTTGGAAGAGTTTGAGAAGGATAGGTGTTAGCTCTTCTCTAAATGTTTGATAGAATTGGCCTGCAAAGCCATCTGGTCCTAAGCTTTTGTTTGTTGGAAGATTTTTTTTATCACAGTCTCAATTTCAGTGCTTGTGATTTGTCTGTTTGTATTTTCTTTCTTCCTGGTTCAGTCTCGCAAGGTTGTGCTTTTCTACGAATTTGTCCATTTCTTCCAGGTTGTCCATTTTATTGGCACATAGTTGCTTGTAGTAATCTCTCATGATCCTTTGTATTTCTGCAGCGTCAGTTATTACTTCTCCTTTTTCATTTCTAATTCTATTGATTTGAGTCTTCTCCCTTTTTTTCTTGGTGAGTCTGGCTAATGGTTTATCAATTTTGTTTATCTTCTCAAAGAACCAGCTTTTGCTTTTATTAATCTTTGCTATTGTTTCCTTCATTTCTTTTTCATTTATTTCTGATCTGATCTTTATGATTTCTTTCCTTCTGCTAACTTCGGGGGTTTTTTGGTTCTTCTTTCTCTAATTGCTTTAGGTGTAAGGTTACGTTGTTTATTTGAGATGTTTCTTGTTTCTTGAGGTAGGATTGTATTGCTATAATCTTCCCTCTTAAAACTGCTTTTGCTGCATCCCATAGGTTTTGGGTCATCATGTTTTCATTGTTGTTTTCTTCTAGGTGTTTTTTCATTTCCTCTTTGATTTCTTCAGTGATCTCTTGTTTATTAAGTAGTGTATTGTTTAGCTTCCATGTGTTTGTATTTTTTACAGATTTTTTTCCTGTAATTGATATCTAGTCTCATAGTGTTGTGGTCAAAAAGGATACTTGATACGATCTCAGTTTTCTTAGATTTACCAAGGCTTGATTTGTGACCCAACATGTGATCTATCCTGGAGAATGTTCCATGAGCACTTGAGAAGAAAGTGTATTCTGTTGTTTTTGGATGGAATGTCCTATAAATATCAATGAAGTCCATCTTTTTTAATGTATCATTTAAAGCTTGTGTTTCCTTATTTATTTTCATTTTGGATGATCTGTCCATTGGTGAAAGTGGGTTGTTAAAGTCCCCTACTATGATTGTGTTACTGTCGATTTCCCCTTTTATGGCTGTTAGCATTTGCCTTAGGTATTGAGGTGCTCCTGTGTTGGGTCCATAAATATTTACAGTTGTTATATCTTCTTCTTGGATTGATCCCTTGATCATTATGTAGTGTCCTTCTTTGTCTCTTGTAATGGTCTTTATTTTAAAGGCTATTTTGTCTGATATGAGAATTGCTACTCCAGCTTTCTTTTGATTTCCATTTGCATGGAATTTCTTTTTCCATCTCCTCACTTTCAGTCTGTATGTGTCCCTAGGTCTGAAGTGGGTCTCTTGTAGATAGCATATGTACAGGTCTTGTTTTTGTTTCCATTCAGCCAGTCTGTGTCTTTTGGTGGGAGCATTTAATCCATTTACATTTAAGGTAATTATCGATGTATGTTCCTATTACCATTTTCTTAATTGTTTTGGGTTTGTTATTGTAGGTCTTTCCCCTCTCTTGTGTTTCCTGCCTAGAGAATTTCATGTAGCATTTGTTGTAAAGCTGGTTTTGTGGTGCTGAATTCTCTTAGCTTTTGCTTGTCTGTAAATTTTTTAATATCTCTGTCGAATCTGAATGAGATCCTTGCTGGGTAGCGTAATGTTGGTTGTAGATTTTCCCCTTTCATCACTTTAAATATGTCATGCCACTCCCTTCTGGCTTGCAGAGTTTCTGCTGAAAGATCAGCTGTTAACCTTATGGGGATTCCCTTGTATGTTATTTGTTGTTTTTCCCTTGCTGCTTTTAATATTTTTTCTTTGTGTTTAATTTTTGATAGTTTGATTAATATGTGTCTTGGCATGTTTCTCCTTAGATTTATCCTGTATGGGACTCTCTGCGCTTCCTGGACTTGATTATGTATTTCCTTTCCCATATTAGGGAAGCTTTCAACTATAATCTCTTCAAATATTTTCTCAGTCCCTTTTTATTTCTCTTCTTCTTCGGGGACCCATATAAATCGAATGTTGGTGAGTTTAATGTTGTCCCAGAGGTCTCTGAGACTGTGCTCAATTCTTTTCATTCTTTTTTCTTTATTCTGTTCTGCAGTGGTTATTTCCACTATTTTATCTTCCAGGTCACTTATCCATTCTTCTGCCTCAGTTATTCTGCTATCGATTACTTCTAGAGAATTTTTCTTTTCATTTATTGTGTTGTTCATCATTGTTTGTTTGTTCTTTAGTTTTTCTTCATCCTTGTTAAACGGTTCTTATATTTTCTCCATTTCTACTTCCAGGATTTTGGATCATCTTTACTATCATTACTCTGAATTCTTTTTCAGGTAGACTGCCTATTTCCTCTTCATTTGTTTGGTCCAGTGGGTTTTTACCTTGCTCCTTCATCTACTGTGTGTTTCTCTGTCTTATTTTGCTTAACTTACTCTGTTTGGGGTCTCCTTTTCACAGGCTGCAGGTTCATAGTTCCTGTTGTTTTTGGTGTCTGCCCCCAGTGACTAAGGTTTTCGTAGTTCCTTTAACAGCCTAGCTTATTGCTACCCAAGGCTTTATATTTTCTGAAATGTTCTTCGACTAGACATCTGTGACAAGGGTGGCTTGTTCATTCAATCTTTATTTACATGTCATCCTATCTGAAGTGTGTTCTTGGCCACAGTTTCTGAAATACCATTTCCTTTGCTCTTAGGTTTACCCTTACCTGCTTTATTTTCCTTTAGTGAACTACAGATCTTCCCTGGTTTATGATGGGCTTATGTCCTGATAAATCCATAATAACTGCAAAATACCATAAGTTGAGAATGGGTTTAATACACCTAGCCTACCAAACACTGTAGCTTAGCCTGGCTTACATTACACGTACTCAAAACACTTACATTAGCCTACAGGTGGGCAAAATCATCTAACACCAAGCCTGTTTTATAATACAGTGTTGAATAACTCATGTAATTTATTGGATACTGTACTGAAAGTGAAAAACAGAATGGGTGTCTGGTACTGAACGGTTGTAAGTGTCTTGGTCGTTCACCCTGGTGATCACATGGCAGACAGGCAGCTGCAGCTCTGTATCTGTGCAGCATCACGAGGGACTATCTACCGCATATCAGTAGCCCAGGAAAAGGTCAGAATTCAAAATCTGACGTACGGTTTCTACTGAATGCATATTACTTTCACACCACCATAAAGTCAAAAAATCGTAAGTCAAACCACTTTAATTTGGGGACCGTTTGTAATTACCGCCTGACATGGTATATGCTCGTGTGTGTAGTAGCACATCCCTGACTCTCCCCAGCTCGCGTAAAGGATCCAAGAGAGCAAATGTCTTGTTTCGTTTGCTGCTCTTTTACAAGCTCCTAATATGGTGCCTACGTATAGTTAGATGCTCAGTAAGTACGTGTTGAATGAATTAACGAACTGGCGTAGATAATGTAGTTGTATATATTTGAAAACACTTTTACATACACTATTTTATTTGATTCCCCAAAGTTGGAGTCAACAGGGGGGCAAATTTCTTTTCTTGCACGTTACACCTATATACAGTGGGTCCGATCCCAGAATGATTTCCATAGTGACAGAAAGCAGATCAGTGGTTGCTCAGGGGATGACGAGGATCACAAAGGGGACGAGGGAATACCAATCAGGTATTCATTATCCTCGTTGTGGTGATGGTTTCATGGGTATATGCGTATATCAGAACTTTCCAAGTTTGTACATTTTAAATACGTACAATTTATTGTATGTTATTTTCCCTCAATAAAGCTGTTTTGCAAAAAAACACATTAGATAACTTTCAAGATCATGCAACATTTTAATGGCAAAGGTTGGAGCCACATCGGCAGTGTCCTTGGGTCTTTATTAACAGTAACAATTTACAATTTTGTTTACATATTCCTCCACGTTGAAAAGGGGACTTTGATTTTAAAGTTTGGAGATGTTCTCCATCACTTACGCTTCATCCCTTAAATTAAGTGAAAATCAAAGAGCCAAAAGTAATTGGATAGTATTTGAAGAATTGCAAGTTTATAGACTTTTCAGATGAGCAAGTTAGAGAATTAAATGATTGGACCGAGGTCACCTAGAACAGCAGGTTTGGCACAGGAATTAGAAACTGGATAACCCCGAATTTTGTTTCTCAGCATAAAAGCCACATTTCTCTTCCTTCCATTCTTTATTGACAAATTGTAATTTTTTCCCCCAAAGTACTGAAAATATCTGTTTCTCAAAGTCCTTTGAGTGTGTTTTCTTTTCCTCTTTTGTGAATGAGGCGTTCTAAATGCCTTCTGGCATGTGCAAGACTCACTGCAAAGCTCTTTTTTTTTTTAATTTACTATTTAAGAGAGGGACCCTCTATTGAAAAAAAAATACCAATAGAACTGAAGTCAGTGAAGATATCAGCAAGATATATGTGTCAGGTCAAGTTAAGGCTGAAATCCCATCTAATGTAGTCAAAGAGCCACCCTTTAATTAATAAATCTGTTCCTGAGAAAGCAACTCTTCTCAACTTGATCAATATTTTTCTATTTAAATGGACCCATTTTTAAAATTTTCTGCTGTATGCTACTGAGTACTTACTGAATGCGGAATATACAGAGGGATACAAAGAGGTCAGCCTAACTCTCAAGGAGATGGAATAGAACAAATGACAGGTATTTTGGAATGCAAGGAGCATATGTTTTTGAGATTCTTAAGACCATTTTGTTTTGTTTTGTTTTGTTACTGAATCTTTACCTTTTAGCTTTAAATTGATTGGTTTATCCCCTTTATTTCACTAACATTCCCAAGACCCTTGGTCAAATAATTTATAATTGTGATTTTAAGCACATTTGAGTACTAATAACTACTTAAAAGTTATGCTTGGTGAATTCTTTCATAATATGAATAATTACTCCTTGATTATTTATTATGAGAAATTGTGTGTATGCATGTATATGTGCATATGCACATATGTGATTTTCTTAAATTGGGACAACCTTTTCCATTATATTTGCAAGCATCACTCAGTAATCTTAGGCAACCCTATTTGGGCAGAGAGAAAGAAAACAATGGAAAATTAAAACTCCAATGTGATTATTTTTCCATTTGCATCACATCTCACATGTAAAGAGACACTAGGATGTTTCCGTGTGTCTAGCTGTGAACATTGAATATTTTTAGTTTCTCTTTAGAATTGGAGACTAGACATACCAGTAGGAAGTTGCTAATGGAAATTGATGCTTTTGCTTCTGGCCAAGCATACCACAGAGATCATGGAGGTAACATCCAACTCATGCACAGAACATGCCTTATAAACAAGAGAAGTCATCGCCCAGGGTAGATTAGTAATATCTGTGTAGAAACAAGCTCTAGCTGGATTGCCAGATACCACTGTGACTAAAAGCTGTTTGTGTCTGCAGAATTCTAAAAGAAAGGTCCCTTGCAATTTTTTACATTTGTTATAATTTTCCATTAAGGTTGTAACAATACCACAAAAATGTTTGGTCAAAAAAAAAAAAAAGAAATCCGAATCTTCTAAAAATATTTCTCGTATTACTGATGGCATTTGAGCAGTGTCTCATATGACTTGCTTTGCCAGTCGTCTGCAATCCTTTGGGACTATTTTGAGACTGGATTACCCAATGCTTTAGCTTAAGTTCTCCATATTTTACAAAATCCCCTCCCAGCTATGTGACAGAATGACTAGAAAGTTCTCTATAAGCACTGTCTCCAATTCCCCTCCTGTGGTTTCTCTTGAACCCGTCCATTCAGAACTTTAGTCCCACCACTCCATACAAACAGCTGTGGTCAAGGTCACCAGTGACCACCCCATGTAAATCAGCCCTCTTTTCATCTGACTTCTGAGCACTCGACATGCTAGGACTTCCTGTCCTTAAGACATGAACTTCTCTGGCTTCCTCGACGCCTCTCACTCTCAGCCATCTTCTGACCTCACCACCCGCTCCTCTTAGATCTTCTTTGTTGACTCCTTTTCAATTTCTCACCCTTAAACACTGGCCTCAGCCCCCAGACCACTTCTGTTCTCAGCTATGCTAGTGCCCTCAGTGGTCTGATCAAGCCTCCTGCTGCCAAATGTCACCTGTATGATTGTCTTGGTCAGCTCAGGCTGTCGTGACAAAATACCATAAACTTAGTGGCTTAAACAATGGAAATGTATTTCCTCACAGTTTGGAGGCTTGGAAGTCCAAGATCAGGGGCCAGCATGGTCAGGTTCTGGTGAGGCCTCTCTTCCCGGCTTGCAGATGGCCACCTTCTCAGTGTGCCCATCCATGGCCTTTCCTTGGTGCCTATGCATGGAGAGAGAAAGAAGGTAAGCTCTCTGGTGTCTTATTTTATAAGGGCACTAATCCCTTCATGAGAGCCCCACCCTCATGCCCTTATCAAGACCTAATCACCTCCCAAAGGCCCCACCTCCAAAAACTGTCACATTAAGGTTTGGGGCTTCAACATATGAATTTGGGGGGGACACAAACATTCAGTGCATAACAATGATAATGACCCCTCTGGCCCAGACCTCTCCCCTGAAGTCCCCAGATACATATTTCACATCACCTACTTGACAACTCACCCTTAACAGGTCTAGAAATGAACTTCTAATTCCCCCAACAAAACCTACTTCGCCAACATCAGTCCATTGCAGCCCTCCCCTGCCAGCTGCTCACACCAAAACCCTGTCATTTTCCTTGACTCTTTTTTTTTTTTTTTAATCTCATTTCACATCCAATCTGTCGGGAAATCCTGTTCACTCTCCTTTCATACTATATCCAGAAATCTGACCACTTTTTACCACCTCTAATACTCTGCCCAGGTCCAAACCACCATAATTCCTGTGATCTCCTGATGTTAACCCTTGTCCTATTTAGTCAGTTCTTAACAAAGCAGCCCTGGTAAATAAGTCACACCTTTACCTTGTCTCACCTCCGCTCGTAACCCTCTGTTGTTTTCCTAGCTTATCGAGAGTTAAGGGTCTACACCATCTGACCACTTGCTTCCTTCCTAATCTCATCTCACCCATTCACTACCTCTCACACTGTCCTCCAAACACACTAGTCCTTTACTGTTCCTGGGACGCACCAGGCACACTCCTGCCCTAAGAAAACTTGCTCCTCTCTCTGTCTGGATTGTTCTTTGCCCAGATATCTGCAAGCCTTGCTCCCACCCTTCTTTCAAATATCTTATCAGCAGGACATCCAACTACTGGGAATAAAATAGCAATGCCCCACTCCCGCCCCACTTCTCTCTGCCCCCCACACTCTGTTTTATTTTACTCCCTGTTATTTGACACATTCTCCACTGTCTCATCTATGAGCTTATTGTCTACTGTACATCAGTACAGGGCTTCCCTAGTGGCACAGTGTTTAAAAATCTGCCTGCCAATACAGGGGACCTGGGTTCAAGCCCTGGTCCGGGAAGATCCCACATGCCGTAGAGCAACTAAGCCCGTGCGCCATAACTACCAAGCCTACGCTCTAGAGCCCGCGAGCCACAACTACTGAGCCCACGTGCCACAACTACTGAAGCCCGCGCACCCAGAGCCCATGTTCCGCAACAAAGAGAAGCACCGCAATGAGAAGCCGGTGCACCGCAACGAAGAGTAGCCCCCGCTCACCGCAAGTAGAGAAAGCCCGCGCGCAGCAACGAAGACCCAACACAGCCAAAAAAAAGACTGTTAGGAAACTTTTGTACATCAGTAGAAACTCAGATCTCTGAGCTTACCGTTCTACAGCTCACCTGTATTACACCCAGGTACTCAATAAGTATTTCTAGAAGGACCAAAATCTGTCTTTCATGCTAATTCTGCTTAAGTGAATGCAGTGCTGCTGCTCTAAATCTGAAACAGCCCCGAGTTTCACCAACGTTTCTCCCTTCCTAAAGTTTTCATTGTGGGATCAAAATAGCAATTCAGTCTCCTTTTGCTCTCAGTTGTTTTAAACGGCACAAACACACTGTGTACGTTGAAGTACTTGTCCCGTGGAAAGGGTACAGAGTCTATGATTCTGCCTTCTGTTATGCTTGTTTTAAAGCATAATGTTTATGTATCAGTTGAACTGCTATTATAGAAGATAAAGCCGGGAGAATGCATAGATGCCCGGATGTGATAGTAATTTGGGTTGGGTCTTGGGTCTCCAGGTTACTTCCAGCCTAGGGGAGGGACTCTCCTTGTCCCGTGCCTGTTGTGATGGGGCAGCCCAAGAGGATTGCTTGATAAATTCTTTAGCCTTTAAAGCAAGTAGAGGTATTATGGGCTTATCACTTCTTTCCCAGGGCTTTCAGTAGGAATACCAACAATTTTGATCTTGAGGCATTTAGGGGTGGGGTGGGGGGGACTCACCTCTGAAAGCAGGGAGAAAGGTTATTGACGGTAAGTCTGGAAGCAGGGCTTGTACTTTGCTGGCAGTGATGGGAAGACCTGGGGACATGGATCTGGGCAGGACCACTTTGTCATCACGGTCCCTTCCCGCCCACCACTCCCAGAGCTGCTTTTGCCACCCTCAGGACATCTGTTCTTTATTGTGATCGTGTGGTGGAGAACAGAAGCTACTTTCAAAAGGCAGCACTGAAACTTCAAAGGGAAATGGGGAGGAAGAGGAAGCAGCCGTGTGTCATGTCTCTTAAATGCCTCTTCAGCAAGTACCGGAGGAAACAGAAGGTAAAGGTACGATAAAGTCTCTTGGGGTCTTTTCAGGGCAGACTGGAAAGCTCGGATTGTCAAGCCCAGCCCTGGAAATTCATGTCACGGGAACCAGTGCCCAGAGCCAGCCACTGCGGGCTGGAGGTGGGGCCTTTGGGGGGAGGGACTGTGGCTTCATCTTGTTACCCTCTTGCACCTAGAATTCCACTGGCAGCAACTCTCTCTTTCCACTTGCTTATAAAGCAAGAACAGGCATGCAAGGATACCTCTGGCAGAGATTCGATAAACCTTACAAAAGCTTTGTAAAGCCCCCTTCCAACCAGGACAAGGGCCACCAAGTGACCTAGGTTGGCACCCTTGACCGGCAGGTCCATCTCAACCCCATTCTCTCTTCTCTGTGGCTCACACCCTTGAACACATGACTGTGATCCTGAGCGCCCATCCGGGCCTTAGAGAATGCCGTGTCTCTTGGGACCCCCTTTAATCCTCTGGCCAGGGCTGAGAGAAGGACATTCCAGATCTCCCCAGAGGGGCAGGGTGTGGAGAGGGCTGAAGACAGGAGACACAGAAGAGGCTTCCAGAAGAGCCACACCCTCTGGCCTGGGCCCAAGGACACAGGAGGAGCGGCAGGAAAGACACAGGGAGAGGGGAGCAGGCAGGAGGCCAGGGACAGGCCTTGGAAGGGCCTCACCCACCTCTCGCTCCATCACTGCCCACTCCAGGCTGGAGTCCGGCTAGATTTGTCTGGGAGGGTCCACAGGGCAGCTGTGGCCCGTTGTGGCGGAGGGGAACATTTATTACAGCCTGGGAAAGCCTATTGAAAGGCTCAGAAGAACCCAGTGGTGAACAAACCACAGAATAATTAGCACATAATCATCATGGTAAAAATGTGAAGCTTAGATAGTCACCGAAGCAGTTCATCAGTGTAAACACCGTGGAGACACTAAAAGCAGCTCAGCGTGACTCGGCTTTGCTGCCAACATCCAACCAAAAATAAAGTGAGCGAATCTCTGCAGAGGTAGAGGACACGCAAGTACCCGGGTGCGTGAGGACTGCTCAAAACATAAACGTAAGATCACCTGTCGCTGGAAGATGCTATTCCTAGCGCTGAGGCTGATGTTCAGGAAACTTCCCTCATCCTTCTGTGTCACAGAGCCTGCCTGGGGCAAGATCACAGAGGCTCCCATACTGTGTGTCTGAATATCTTTAAAGCTGTGGATCAAGCCGACAAGCTATTAGATAGAATATGTTCTAGCCTCTCGTGCTTTGACCGGTACACCTTCATAACAATGTAGAAAGGCACTTTTGCTTTTAGCATTTTTGAAATTCTCAGAGTCCTCTGCTGGATCATGAAGCAAAGGGGGATCCCCCTCACCCCCTACCTGCAGCAGTGCCCCTTCCTCCTGACTCTCCCTCCGGCTCTTTTCTCATTTCACTTGTGAGTGATGCCCGACTGCAAACACAAGCTCCCTCAACGCGCCCCGCAGGTGCCCGAGCCTTGATTCCCCCGCCTCAGCACTTGGGGTGCACATGCTGATGTTGGGGTGAGGGGGTGCTCCAAAGTGTAGCCCCCGAGACAGGGCCCCTCTGCTACCCACTCATCCAGCACGTAATTCAATCCTCGTTCCATCAGGACTTAAACACATAAGCCCTGCCCTTCCATCAGATATAGAAGTGTGTAACTGAATCCCTTCGCTGTACAGCAGAAATTAACGCAGCACTGCAAATCAACTATGCTTCAACTAAAAGCAATCAGATCACAGGCATTGAGGGAAGCTGATCATTCCTATGAGAGCTGGCACCGGATGGGTTAGTTCCTTTATGTTTCTCATGTGACGGAGCAAGTCTCTTGTTTAAGAGCTTCGAAATGAAGGCGGGTGAGGTGTGAATTCCCCTAATGGCCCACGCCCTCTTTCTCACCACTCTCCTCCACAGACCTGGGAGCAGAAGAGCAAAGAGTGAGATGTGAGTGTTCTGGAATATTCGTCAGTGGCTACCTATGCTCAGAGTATCACCCTTCGACCAAGGCCCTCCCGGCTTTCTGGCTCCATTACCTGCGTGGGTGCTGTCCCCCACCCAGGCCTGAGGGTGGCAAAGGCCAGCTGCTTGCAGACAGATGGGTTTTATCCCCCAAATATTTCACTGAGGCGCTGGGGAACGGATGAGTCCATGAGAGTCACAGATGGACAGAGAGTAGAATTACTGGAGCCAAGAGCCCCGGCGGAAGGCTGGGCCTCCAGAGGAGACCAGGATGTGGAGTCCAGGAATGTGAGGAAGGGAAGGTTGCAGGAAGAAGTAGCACCAAAGGCTCTTTGGGGTCCAAGCATCCCACAGTTACTGCTTTTAAAACATGAATTTGAAAAAGTGGGGAGTCTGTCTAATGAAGTGGAATCCACAGATAATCGATCTACTGGAATTTGTTTACAACATTTGTCATCAAAGGATGATTTTTATTTTTTGTCATTTGCGTGACTTAGGGCGTAAAAGTATAAGGAAGCAGCACGGTTCCCATTTACCCTGAAAGCTTCCTCTGGAAATTGTTGACGATCCTGAGGTTTGCTTACCAGAGGAGAAAAGAAGTTTGTCCTATCAACACCTCCCAATGTCTTTCTCCCCCAGTTCAGGGACCGGACAGGTTGTCTCTTTTCAAGTAGAATAATTTTCATACAATAATAGAAAATAAAAGAAATTATGAACAATAAAATTCATAACACTATATATGGGTGGGTATTTTTAAATCTACATGTAATTTATATAAAAACCAGCATTTCATACTGAGAAGTTTTCTAAAGATATATTCATTCATCCATAATAATTACCGGTTATTATTATGTAAGACACTAATAATTTAGTATAGAAGAAAATAAATTTCTGATTAACTCAGATGGTTTCTCACTAATGTCCATAATCTCTGGGCTTAAATCTGCTAATCAGTACGATTGAAGACCATGCACGATGTATAAATCTCCTAGTGGGATGGGTATATATACATTTTGATTTATAGTCAAAGTCTTTCTGATACTTGGAAAACATTCATTGGAAATTCTGTAAAAGTTGCACTTTTCATATCCATAAAAGGCCAATTAATTTTTTTCTGGGACCATGATAATTGTACTTTTATACTTGTGTTCTTCAAGGAAATCTGCTTCCTTTTGTGGCCTTTACTCTTCGGGTCTGTATTACAGAATTTCAACACCCACTTTTTTATCAAAAGCCAAGGAAAACTTGCCAATTTCCATAACTACATCCAGGTTTAAGCTCCTAGGTCAGATCTGGGTGCTCTGTGGAAGCAACACTATTTAGATAGTATTATTTTAACATTTAAAAAAAATGATTTATTTTTTAATTTTTTTGGTAGGAAAAAGTACAGAAAACCTAACAATATAATAACATAGCAGACATTACTGAAATTAAACAGATACTCGCATCCGTTTAACACCTAAGAGGCAGAGTGGCACAGTGGTTAAGATCATTAGCTGGGTGAGTCATACAGGTTACTTCTCTTTGCCTCAGTGTTCCTCATCTGTAAAATGGGGATAATTACAATAGCAACCTCATAAAGAAGATGAAATGAGTTAATCTGTTTGGAGAAGGTTTAGATCAGTGCCTGGCACACAGCAAGTGCTATGTAAGTTGTCAAATTTTATTTTTTTATTCCCCCCCCGCAGAGCTTATCAAAATATAGTTAGGCTGACCTCTGGTAGCCCTCAAATTTTAAAAAGAAAGGTAATATTTCTATAATAGCTTCAGGCTTCATATGTTTTTAAAGAAGTAAAATGTAAAACCCCATCTTCTCTCCTCCCTCCTCCTTCTTTCCCAGAGCTAACCGACCCCTGCAGTTGGAGAGTATAACTGCCATGCAAGTTTTGGTGCTTGTGCTATATTTGGTACACGCATAAACAATATATATTACTCTTTTGTGTTATAAAACTTTACATACATGGGATCATACTGCATGTATCCTTTTGTAACTTTCTGTGTTCACTCAACTTTACCTTTTGGAGATTTATCCATGTTGGTAGATGTGGTTCTACTTCATTCATTATAACTGTTGTTGACAATTCCATTATATGAATGAACCACTGAGAACAAATCAATGAGCACCATGGGGCCGGCGACCACACATGAGATTTTTATCTGTGATGGATAATTTACAGGAAATAGCGAGCTTACAGGATGCACATCTGACATTTCACCAGGTGTCCTAAAATGATGGTGCAAGTTTTCACTTTCACCGGCAGTGAATAATAGACCCCATTTTCCCATGACTTCGCCAGTAATTGAGGTTATTGGATTTACTGACTTTTGCCTATCTGGTGAGTATAAAATAGTACATCATTGTTTCCATTTTTATTTCCATAATTACTAGTGAGATTGGGCATTTTTATATTTATTGGCTGCTGGGGTTTCTTCTGCCATGCGTTGCGTATTTATATCCATTTTTGCATATCCACTATTGCCCATTTTCTATTTTCTTATTGATTTATGAGGGTTCTTTAATTATTCGGACTACTAATCCCTGGTAGAGCATGTGAGTTATAAATATCTTCTTTCAGACTCTGGTTTGTCTTCTTTACTTTGTTTTCAGTGTCTTTTGTAGTACAGAATATTCATTTTAATTAAGCAGTACTTTCTGGGAGTTACCTGACCGTCCAGTGGTTAGGACTCTGCACTTTCACTGCCGAAGGCCCAGGTTCAGTCCCTGGTCGGGAAACTAAGACCCAGAAAGCCATGTGGTGCAACTGAAAAAAAAAAAAAAAAAAAAAAGGCAATACTTTTCTCTGTGGTTTATAGTTTTTATTTCTTTTAAAAGTCTTTTCCTCTACCAGTATGCAAGGATACAACACCATGTTTCATTTTGTTTCATAGTTTAGCTTCTCACACATAGGTCTTTAGTCCATTAGGAATTTATTTTACTTATGTTGTAAGGAAAGGATATATTTTTTACTTTTTCCATATGGTGCACCAATTTTCCTGACACTGTGTATTGAATAGTTGTTTCTCCATGGACTTGTACCACAACCTCAGTCATGCCAAGCTTTCATAAAACCTGTGTCTTCTTCTAGGCAATCTATTTTGTTCCGTAGTCCTGTTTGTTCTATCCCTGTGCCCAAACCACACTGTCCTAATAGTGTTGATATCTGGTAGGAAAATGCTCCCTCTTACTATTGTTCCTCAAAATTGACATATTGTTATAAGTGGTATGTTTTTATCAAACTATATTCTCTGATTTTTTTCTAGTATTTGGGGTGGCTTTCGAGTCTCTATATTGATCTTATATTATTCAGTCATATTCTAACACTGTGTCTGCAGGTTTCCTTGGATTCTCTGTTATATCATCTAAGAATAATCACAATTTTGGTGATCCCTTCCAATCCATATGCCTTGTATTTCTTTTTCTTGTATTGACTGGAACTTCAGCTGCAAAGATAGCAAAAATTCTGAATTTGAAGAGAATGCCTCTAAGATTTCATCATCGAGTGCTATGCTTGTCGGAGGTTTTTGGTGGATGCCTTTCACCACATTAAGAAAGTTCTCTTTAATTCTTTTTTTTATTTTATTATTTTTTAATTTATTTATTTTAATTTATTTTTGGCTGCGTTGGGTCTTTGTTGCTGCACGTGGGCTTTCTCTAGCTACAGTGAGCTGGGGTTACTCTTCGTTGCAGTGCGAGGGCTTCTCATTGCAGTGGCTTCTCTTGTTGTGGAGCACGGGCTCTAGGTGCACGGGCTTCAATAGTTGTGGCACGCGGGCTCAGTAGTTGTGTCTCATGGGCTCTAGAGCACAGGCTCAATAGTTGTGGCGCATGGGCTTAGTTGTTCCGCAGCATGTGGGATCTTCCCGGACCAGGGCTCGAAGCCCTGTCCCCTGCATTGGCAGGCAGATTCTTAACCACTGCGCCACCAGGGAAGCCCTTTAATTCTTAAGTTATTGTATTTTTTTTTAAATTATAGATGTGTTTTGGATTTTTCTTAACATTTTTCTGACACTATCAAGATTACTATAGAGTTTCTCTTTACTTATTTATTATTGCAGAACATATTAGTACTAGATTTTCTAGTGTTAAACCATCTTTACACTCCTGAGATAAACTCTGCTTGGTTATGATGTACTTTTTTCATACATTGCTAGAGTTGCTTTGCTATTATTTAATCTAGGGGATTGCATTTAAATTTGAAGTCTTTCCTTTTATTACTTTCCTAATATCCAGGTGAATACTAGCCTTATAAAATGAGTTGACATGGCGATGTTTAATTTAACCAGCAGTTCACCCTAACTGTAAGAAAGAATCCAATTACAGTTGTAGTATACGCACAATCAGTTATGTTTCTCACAGCATTTTCTTATAATATATATATTTTTTATAATTTCTGTTGCTCTTTTTCTTCTAACTTTATTATTTTTTTTGGCTGCATTGGGTCTTCATTGCTGCATGCGGGCTTTTTCTAGTTGTGCCGAGTGGGCTCTTCTCTTGTTGCGGAGCACGGGCTTGTCATTGCAGTGGCTTCTCTTGTTGCAGAGCATGGGCTCTAGGCACATGAGCTTCAGTAGTTGTGGCACACAGGCTCAGTAGTTGTGGCTCGCGGGCTCTAGAGCGCAGGCTCAGTAGTTGTGGCGCACGGGCTTAGTTGCTCCGCGGCATGTGGGATCTTCCCGGACCAGGGCTCGAACCTGTGTCCCCTGCATTGGCAGGTGGATTCTCAACCACTGCGCCACCAGGGAAGTCCTTATAATATGTTTTGCCTTAATTGTTGAGTAAGCTTTAAGATTAAATTATTGACCCGGCTGCTGTTTCTCTGAGTGACTTTGCACTGTAACCTCTTCATAGTCAAGTGTCTAACTCTCCATGTAAGAGGGCAGTAAGACCCACTGGGAGGGACTGGCTCATGGCACCAGAAATCAGCATCTTAGATATGCACATCTTTAACACAGCCTGAATTCCAAAAGTTATCAACAGATATCAGTGTTTTTTAGAGAAATGCTTTGGGATGCTCACTTCAACAGTATTATCATTTCACTTGAGTCCCAACTGTACTAATTTGTCTGGAACAAAACCAAGTTAAGTGATTAAGCACTACCGATGCCGTTACTAAGACTCTGTGTCAAGAATGAGTACCTCCCAGAAGGATCTCTGTCCACTGACTGCTGTCAGTCAGGTTGTTGGGTGGGCAAGACTCTATCATATTTAACTTCTATACAAACTTATTTTTTACACACCCTGTCATGATTCTAACACGTGTTGCTCCACAGTCATGACTCTTTAAAGCACGTTCTAAATTAGCATTTCGCTTAAAATTGCTGCTGCAATTTTTCAGTCCCTCATGAAGACTTTCCATAGGGTCTTCATCGTTCTCCAGTTATAACTCAAAGAAGATAAATTAGTTAAAAGACTTAACAAAGTCTTGCCTTGTCTTTAAATATCACATGTCTGAAAGAAATAAGAAAATATCTGATTGATATAATCCATTTCAGTTACTGCAGCAAAGATTTGGTATTTACCTAAATCAAAGACACTAAAAGCTGACTAAAGTTATTCCCCACCCCTCCCCCCCCAGAATAAAAGAGCATCCGGACTTCCTGTGGAGAACACATTTTCTATTATCTTTTTCTTCCGTGCAAGGCAACGCTCAACATCTTGCTTTGTCACCTACTTGAAAAGCTATTCCGTAGGAAGGGGCGTGGCAACGTGAGTCCTCTCCGGGATGTGAACTGTTTCCGACATCAGAGGGCATGGTGGCACTTTTCAAGGAACACATGTGGCCAGGTCTTCAAACTGCTGCTGTGTCTGAAACAAAATGTCAGCTGGTGTTGGACCTGAATTGTTAACTTCTACATAACAGTGTCATTTATGGAACCACTGTGTAGGTTAGAACACAGGGTGTGACCCTTGGTTTACCGCTGTACCTCCCATTCCTGGCACAGTATAGAGGCTGGTCTCTTGAATGAATAAAGCCATCTCTACAAGTCCGTCCAAGGTGCATTTCAGTGCATTACACTTCTTTTTTAAATCATGAGACTCTTAAATTCAGTCTCTTAAGGATAACACCACGACATTAACTATACTAGAATCTTTCGCTTGTACTAAATACCAATGTCTTCCCCATTTCAGATGCCAGTTTACATTCTGCCAGCTCCACTCATAGTTTAATATGTTCCCCTCCCTTGGCCCATCACTTCTGGCTTAAAAAATGACCCAATTAACTGAATAGAAGCCCTAATTGGCCAGTCTCTTTAGATCTGTGAGGGTCATCTTTTAAGATGATCGAATCAAAGCATGCTAATTTGAGAAAATATAAAAAATATAGAAAATCATGAAGAAAAGAGCATCGCCCAGGAACTTCCCACCCGGAGACAACCTCTCTGGACATTCATCAGATAGGAAGACTAAACCATGAACCTGATGAGACCAAGGTTCAGGCCCCTATAAATAAATGATTTACTTTCATCATGAATTTTATGTTTCCAACTTGGTATTCTTATTCTGAAGGAGGTCCCTCAAAATTGTAATAAGCTTCAGGACCCACAAAACTTGGATCCATCACTGCCATTAAGGTGATTAATTGGTTTTTTAACGTCTAATTCCTTTCTGTTTTATAACATACTTTGCCACTTGACAAATTTTTTTCTCATTGCCATTTTCTTTTAGAATTCCTTTTAATAACAGTGTAGTGTTCCAGTGAATGGATTTATTATATGAACTGATTTATTAAGTGAATCCTCTAATTAAATGAATCCTCTAATTAAATGAATCCTCTAGAGAGGAATCCACTCTTCCTTCCCCCCCCCCGCCCCCGCTTATCCTTATAAACGACGATTTACTGAGCATCCTGGTAAGTATATCTTTGTGCATAAATGTGTAGAAGTTGAATTACTGGCTCAAACCATATGTGTATTTTGGGGGCTTTTGACGCATATTGACAAGTAGCTCTTTGCAGAAGTGGGATCAACTTTCTTTCCCAACAGTGGTTTGTGAGGGAACTCATTTTCCCAGCTCCTGGCAGCACTGTTTATTTTATCGTAAAAACTTTTGCTAATTTCATGGGTATAAAAAGCTATGTTATTATTTTAATATTTATGTTTTTCTTATTAAGGTGAAAATGGTCAGTTTTCCATCAGAAAGTACTCTGAGAGCTCTTTATATTTTTAGGGCATTAGCCATTTGCCAGTTACAATGTGTATTGATTCGCCTAGTCTTAAACTGGATTTGGAGAAACGGAGGCATTTAGGTCATTTGGAATTGTCACCATCATCTGCCTGCAGAAAATGCCGTTTAGGGGAAATTGTAGAAGGCATTCCAGAAGGCAAGCCTACGTCTGATTAAGTTGTGGCCACGTTACCAGGAGAATTGATTTCAGCTAAAAGATATCTGAGCATCTATTATGTGCCTAACACTTTACTATCTATTAGCCTTTGATGAATACAGCTAATTGGGATGCAGAATTTCGCAGAAATGCAAAAGTCATGCTTGCAATTTCAATGAGACATATTTGAGAAAAGTTCCTCAATTCTTAATGGAAAAGTGTTGGCGGAAGATGGCTCAGAGATAGAGCACGTGCTAAGCAGAAGTGGTGGGAAAGTCCCCCAAGCGGGTGGCACAGCGTGGAGCGTGAGCGTGCTTCATAAGGTCACAGAGCAGCGCCATGTCCAGTACAACTATGATGTCCTAGGAATGTGGCGTGATTTGGGGTAATAAGGCAGCGACGGGAGGCTGAGGTCTGTTTTAGTTGGTTTGGGCCGCTGTGACAAATTACTGAAGACAGGGTGTCTTAGACAACAATGTATTTCCCACAGTCGCAGAGGCTAGGAAGTCCAAGGTCAAAGTGGCTGGGTAGGACCCACTTCCTGGTTTGCAGTTAGCCATCATCTCATTGTATCCCCACAAGCCAGAGAGCAGAGATAGAAAAGAAACTCTGCCATGTCTGTTCTTATGAGAGTGCTAATCCCATTGGGGAAGGGGCTCCACCCTCATGACCTAATTACCTCCCAGAGGCCCCACCTCCAAATGCCATCACAGTGGGGATTAGGAGTTTAACATGAATTTTGGAGGAACATGAATATTCAGTTCTTAGCAAGGTCACACAGTGAAAATCCTTGCATGCCATATGAAGATAAAGAACATTTTAGAAGATGTCCCGCATTCTGGAATGGATTCTGAGATTCAGAAAATTATGAGGATGTGTAACACGATGTGACCTGCCAAGTGCACTTAATTTTTTGCAGAATGTCACCAAGAGTTCTTGGTGACAAACACACATTCCATTTGCAGAGCCATTGAGATGGAAGAACCCAAGTGTTCAGGCTTCTCAGAAGGTCTGCAAGTGCTGTGAGGTTCCTTTCAACACTCTTGCTTTCAGGGCTCTGCGCCTTCCCCTACTCCCCCAGCACGTGCATTATTTCTAACCACGTGTCATCATTTACTTCAGTTGACTTCAAGACAGGAATATTTTTTCCAAGCTGCCCCCATCATGCTTCCACATCTTCAAGCAGATGGTCAGGCTAAAAGTGCGAGGACAGCTAAGATGGTCCAGAGAGGCCAGCTAGAGGAAACGGATGTGGCTAAATGCAAAATTTTAGAGGCTGTGTGCTTCCAGGGAGAGATTGTGGCTTCTGCGGATTGACAAAGTGGGGTATATAAGTTAGTTAAGCCATTTTACCACCTGTAACTTGTGGCAAGTTACTTGGACCTCCTGAGCTACCTTCTCCCTATCTGTGAAATGGGGCCATAACACCGACCTCATCAGAGATGCTGATTCAGTGAAATTACACGCGTACCGTTCCTGACACACAGCAGACATCCTATAAATGCATTTCGCATGTCCTCTTCCCTTCTTCACAAAAAGGGAGTTTATCATCTAACGTCCTTCAGCCTTCCTCTGAATCTGGAACAGCCAGCACTAACTCAGCGCGAGGGAAGAATGCCAGAGCATGCTGAATCTCATCGCCGTGCCAACAACACGCCATCGTAGATTCAGAAAATTCCTTCTGAGTTTAAGCATTTCTAAATACCTTTCCTGAACTGAGAAGGCAGACCGAACCAAGTGTAAAAAGACTCTTCTCCTCTGTTTGTAAAGGCATCTTTTCCGTCTTCTGTGGATTTTCACGATCTGTAACTGGACTTGTGTACCCAGCTGGCAGCTGCACCACCCAGACCCCGAGGTAACTGTAGTTTAGCCCCAATTGTTTTTTTCACTCAGAGCAGCCTACAAATTCTATTTCAAGCACACACACGTACAGAATGCAGATGTGGGAATGAAAACCAGGCCCTTTTGGGGAATGAGGCCGTGATATTTGACTGTAGTGAGGCCACTAGTGGCCCATGTACAGGGGCCCCACCCAGGCAT
Organism: Orcinus orca; assembly: GCF_937001465.1. Lineage (NCBI taxonomy): Eukaryota > Metazoa > Chordata > Mammalia > Artiodactyla > Delphinidae > Orcinus > Orcinus orca. The sequence goes on along the minus strand of NC_064560.1, from coordinate 11,444,590 downwards.
AGTTGGGGCTCAGACCTCAAGAGTGGTTTTGGCCTTTGGATATGACATTAGCAATCACATGGACAGTCACCACATCTCCCGTTCGGGGCAAAGACGTTGCACAATCTATGATCAGACAGGCTTGAAAGGCTTTTTCTGTATACTGAAAAACGTGTAACAGCATGGAAATTCTAGAAAACTAACTCTCTGAAGGTCTACTCCAATCAAGGAAATGGCCACTTCAGAACGTGCTTCTCATGTGTATCCAAACCAGGAACAAGATTCCTAGGCCGTTCACATCATGCAGCAAAAGCTCTTACAGCTCAGATGGATCCCCAAATGAACATTCCTTTTGGATGACTAATAAATCATTCATTCATTCATTCATTCATTCAACAAATATTTATTAAGAACCTACTATATCATTGGTAGTATCACAGGTACTAAGGATGCCCTGGTGAACATCAACAACAAGAAACATTTTTAAAGAAATCCCTGGCCGAATTCCCTGGCGGTCCAGTGGTTGGGACTCTGCTCTTCCGCTGCCGAGGATGCGGATTCAGTCCCTGGCGGGGAACTAAGATTCCGCCAGCCGTGAGGTGCAGCCAATAAATAAATACATACATCATAAAAAATTAAAAGGAGACAAGAGGAATTGGATGTATTTTTTAAAATCCCTGGCCTCATGAAGCTTCCATTTCGGCAGGAGAGACTGACGATAAACAGTAGTAATAATGAAAATATGAGTTACAGTGTCTAGTGAAAAACACTCAGGAAGAAAATGAAGCAGGGCTGGGGTATGAAATATGAGACAGAGTGGGTGCTGAAATTTTGGAGAAGGTGGTGAGGGGAGGCCTCGCTGGGAAGCTGACTTTAATGAAAGACTTGATGAATGGTTTGGATAAATATAGACTTAGATCAAAAATATTTCCTCCCGGGTTTTCGAGGCTGTGTCTCCATTGTCTTTGGTTTCTGGGCTGCTGTTAAGAAAGCGAATGCCCTTCTGACTTCTCCTTCCTCTGTGACTTTTCTCCACACCCGCTGGGAACTTGTAGGAACCTCTGTGTTTCCCCTGCCATCTGGAACGTCTCAGGGACAAGCCTGAGTGTGTTGAGCATTTCATGAACACTTTCAGTCTCCAAGCTCATGTCCTTCAGTTTGGGGAGAAAAAAAAAAATCTTATAATACTTTTGGAAAACTGCTCTGCTTTTCCTGACCTCCTTACCCAAATCCCCATTATTAGGAATTGAGAGGCTCTGAAGTCATTCTCTATTGTTCTTACTGGTTCTCACCTTTTCCCCTCTCGTAGTCGTTTTGCTGCCCTTTTTGAGATTTCGTCAACTTTTTCTTCTCCACTGAATTTGTCATTTCTGTTCTCATGGTCCCCAGAGCTCGCTCTTGCCCTCCAAATTTCCCCTTTTCTTGGACTGTCTCATCTCTTCTGAGTTTCTGTTTTCTGTTTATTTCTCACATGAAAGAGGCTTTATGAAATGTCTGTTAACCCTTGCTAGTCTGTTCATGCATAAGCGAGGCACGGTTGTACTCACTGGAAGCTTTTATATATGGCCCAGGGTGCTTCACGATGGAGTGACCGGACAGAATCGAAACCTTACCCTCAAAAATCTGTTGGTCTGTTCTTGGAGGACAGTCAGCTTTCCTCCAGTTTCCTGACCAAGACGTCAGCCCTTTGGCAGAATTTTGTCAGAGGGCACCTCATGCACCTTCCCCTGTGCTTCGTGACCCAGAATCCAGTCCGTGGGTTCAACCTCTTCAGTGGTTCTGCTGTGGCTTTGGGGAATCGCCTGGCTGAATGGCGTAGACAGGGGGATGGAGGAAGCGTGTTGCACCATTACAAAGATTCAGCCAGCCCTCATGCGTTCCACTCACTCTGCGTTCTTAGCTTCAGAAGGATCTGGTGCCTCTTTTCCTGAACTTCCCTGGCCCTGCAGTTATGCAGAGTTCTGTGCTTGAAGACCTAGGTGTCAGCTTTCTCTCGTCTGCTGTTGTCTCCTCTCTCCTCCCCTTAATTCTTTGATGTACACTTTTTTAATTCTTCATTGTCATCTGAATGGAATTTCAGAAGGAGATGGACATAAATTGGTTACATCAACTGCCATATTTAAGCACAAGTCACATTCTGTTCTGTTTCGAGTCTCTCCTGCCAACAATTACTCTGTTGGTCCTGGTAGAGTGCCTCAGGAGATTCTCACAAGAAGTAGGAGTCAAAACGAAATGTCAGGATCTTCCGTCCCGACGCAGTTATCTATCTCTGAACAACAAGTGACCCTAAACATAGTGACCTAAAGCAACCACAATTGTTTATTTGCTCATGATTCTGCCATTTGGGCAGTGTGTGGAGGGGGCATCTCATTTCTGTTCCACGGGACATCGGCTGGGACAGCTCTCCTGGGACTGAGGGTTCCCCTCTCAAGATGGTGCACCCACATGACTGGCCAGTGGTCCTGGCTGGAGAATGGGTGCTCAGCGGGGGCCGTCAGTCAGGGCTTCCGTTCTTCTTCATGTGGCCTCGGTTGGGCTCCATGGACGCTTGGTTCCGTGAGGGAGCGTCCAAGACCACACTCACCAAGAAGGCAAGCTCTCTTGTGCAAACTCGTATTGAGCTTCCGTTTTGCGTCACACTTGCTAGTGTCCCATTGGCCAAAGCAGGTCACGTGGCCAAGCCCAGACCCCACGTGGGAAGGGACACTCCACAGGGCCGTGACGGCTGGGAGGCATGGTTCATGGGGAACCACATGCCCCCTGGAAGTTTAAAATGCTATGATCCTGTGCTTGTGTTGTTCTTTGTGTAACTGATTTGTTCCATTTTCTTTCTGACACATTGGGGCACCAGGCTCTCGTAGATATTTTCATTTGATATAAACATTCAATATGTATTAGAGCCACAGAAATGCATTTCCACTTAAAACATTTCTGAATGGACATAAAGACATAACCTATGTCGTTCACCTATGGCTATAATGATTGTGTTCCTGGTCAGTGAAAGATGTGGGAAAAAATTCACCCTATGGGGTCAAATTCCTAAATATACCTTTCAAGGGAATTGAGTATTGTTGTCTTTTGCCTTAGGTTACCAAAGGTTAGCTTCTTGTCCTTTTGGTTTTAAAATAGTTGAAAATGAGCCTCTTTAACACCTGCCCAGACTCCAAAGAATAAAAGTGGGTATTTACATCATAACCAGAGAGTGCATTTCTTGGAAATTCCAAACACATGTCTCTTGTGACGTGCTTTGCAAGCATGTCCGGAACATTCCTGCCTGTGGTAGGGCAGAAGTGGCTTAGCTTGTGCTGTGTGTCATTGAGTCTTGGTCTGTGACTGATAACTGTGTCCATCTTGTGCGCAGGGGTTCTTTATCTCCAGTATGGAGATGAAACCAAGCAGCTCAGGATGCCGAATGAAATTACAAGTGCAGACACAATCCGTGCTCTCTTCGTAAGTGCCTTTCCACAGCAGCTCACCATGAAAATGCTGGAGTCGCCCAGTGTCGCCATTTACATCAAAGATGAAAGCAGAAATGTCTATTATGAGTTAAATGATGTCAGGTAAGCAGTTACGTCATTTGATCGTGTGCGTGTGTCCACCATCTTGCGTTGACGGTTGGTTCCGACTCCTTATCTCTTTGTGTTCCAGTGAAGAAAGCACACCTGTTGTCCTGGTGGGCAGGTTTATTTTACCCAGGTGTGAAACCACTATCTGGTTTTCTAGAACTTATTGACAAGGTTTGGTTTACAAAGGTGAGGACAGACTTCTCCCACACAGATCTTTGCATGTTACTTCTGAAAGGAATGGAAGAAATGAGCCAGTCTGCTGTTCATCTAAGAGTTAGGAGAACTAAGGCCCAGAAAGATCATATGAGTTGAAGGTTATACTTACAGGTGGAATTTAACCAACTCCTTCTCAAGGGTTCTTGTCATCACAGACAGAGCCTGTAGACATTTTAGGTAATGATCTCACTGGCCTATTCTTTATACGAACAAGTTAGAATAAAAGCAGTGGACTCTATGCTATTGTCCACAAGAAAGGAGGCTAAGAAGCGTTCTCCTTTTCCATTTGTTTCTTAAATAGTTGGCCTTTACTAAAGGATCCCACTTTCTCAGTGAGCTTTCTCCTGGGCTTCTAGTAAAATGTACTCTAAAACGAGGCTAAATGGAGTCATGCTGTGGCAGGTGGCATGGAAAGAGAAACATCTTTATCAACCGCAGTGGTGTTGTGCATAGAACAGAAGGGACCATCTGAGCTCTTCCAGCCAAACAAGCCTGAGAAACAGGACTTAAATCAACGCAAGTAAGCAGTCGCTAGTATAGCCGCTGAACATTCTAGAGCGGAAAAAAATGATTGAGCGACTCATCCAACCCTTTCATTTGATGGGACCAGAACCTCAGATGCATAAATGTTAAGACTTACTCAAGATCATGTAGCCGATTAATTTCTAAACCCAGACCCAAACCTGACTGTCCATATTCTGGGCCAAGAATTTTTTATTCCCTCAGAATGTTCTCCCCTCAACTCATCTGGGCCCCAAGTTGGACCTGTGGATCCCTTCCCTGTGGGGATAGCAGACTTTCCTGTTCCTTCATCATGGAATTAATAGGAACTACTTTTTTAAAATATGCCTTTAGTGCATCATAAATGTAAACTGATAAATATCTAACAGTGATCTGAAATGACATATTTAGGCATGTACCAAGGCATATGAGTAATTTAGAGCTTTCAAGGTTTGACACATGCCCTCAGGTATAGGTGCTATATCTGTTACCCAACCTTCCTGCTTTTTAAAAACATGTTTCAATATTCATGGGTTTCAGAAAATTCACATTTGTTTTTTGAAATAAATTATGAATCAAGCTGTCACCAAAAACATCCTGAATTTACAAAGCATAAACTTAAACATGAAGTACTCACATGATATTTAGAGAGTATGTTCACAGTAATATAATCCCATGTAGTGGTTTAACATGGACAACCATCTTCTTGAATTTCTGCGTTTTGCAGTTAGAGAACTTGAGGGATATGGTAATAATAAATACACATGAAACTACACAAAGCCACTTTCGATTGTGGAGCTCAAGGCTGATGAGATTATTGTAAGCAGTTGGACCCCACTGTCTTGCAGCCCGTACAAGAATTTTTGTATTACAATGAGTCATGATTTTCTAGAGGCTTTCCCAAGCCTCAGAGTATGACTACTAAGACTTTCTGCACACATTCTTTGGGAATGTGTGACGTAGTCACAAAAGGAGAAATGGGAGGGACGACAAAGAGGAAAAGGTACCCAAAACTTCCAAACTGAGATGATCTTTCTTGATGCAAATTCAGTTGATAAAATATTGGATTGGCCAAAAAGTTCATTCTGGTTTTTCCATAAGATGTTATGGAAAACCTGAATGAACTTTTTGGCCAACCCAATAAATGAAAGCAGAGCCTGAGAGAAGTGATCACTTTAAACAATAATAATTTTCAGTTAGTTTGTTTCTATTTGCGGAAGTGATGGTCTCCTTGATTCTTAGGCTGCGGTACTGATAGCCTGATTTTTTTAAAATTTCATTTAAAATGTTTAAGTGGAAAGTCCTTGGTTTATAAATTTGTCTATAATTTTACTTTTCAGTGTTTTGATTTACATATAAAAAGTAGATCTCAAAATATTTAAGTGGATAAAATGTGTTTATGTGGTGATGATTATAATATTTATGTGAGATGATCACATGTATGTCCTTTCCAAAGAATTATTATTCTTTGCTTTTATGCATAAAATGCCCCAAGTATATTTTATTTTATTTTATTTCACCATCAGCATTAAATAGAACCTCGCTCCTTGCAAGAAAAAAAAATGTAGCGTGTAGATTTTACCTGAAGACACTGGCTTTAGTCTTCTAAACCCAGAGACAAATTTCATTTCACATCCAATATTTTTGAAGTGACGGTATATTTGTTAAACATTTGGTTCTTTCATCATGGTGTTGGGTTCTCCACCTTTTCCTTAGGGAAATGCTACAGAGAGTTTAGGCTGAAATTCTGTGTTGTAAATGTCGCCATGGTAAACGCAAGCTGGGCCTTTACTGTTGGTTCATCTTGGATGAACATGTTTCTAAATTAATAAATCAACCTCCTGTGTTTTAAATACCTTCAGACCCACACTGAGTTTTTTTCATGGCTCAAGTAAGGTTTTCAGTTTCTTTACATCGTCCCTTGGGGCTTTGCCCCCTCCTCCTCCCAGCCACAGGGTGAGTTCCTGCAGTGAATCCCCACATCCTTTTCTTCCGCAACCTCTTTACCTCCTAGTAACTTAGTCCCTTCTAATAACAAGGACCGCACGCCTCCCCTTAAGCAGACTTCTAATGAGCTGCTTGAAATTTGGAGCAACCGTGCAAGCTGGGGCTAGTCACTGCTTTAAAGCAACCACTGATGGGTATTTGTTGGAGGGAAGCGAGCCTCGTCCAAGGATGCGCCACTTCGTTGAAAACAGAAGCACAACCCAATAATCCCAATGATTGCGATCGGCCCACAGAACATGTGGCTGCAGCTGGAGGAAAGGAACGTGTCTTCCTGCACAGGGTTCCCTGAGCTCACCACGCTGGCACTGGCAGGAATCACAGTGTAGACGGGGCTAAACGTTCCTGGGGGTGTCCCTTCTGCTGATGAAAGCCGCAGGTGGAGGGCGAAGGACTTCGTAGACATTCCTAAGCTCTTAAATAATTTTGAGGTAGGCTCTTAGCAAATTGTGGTTCTGTCCTTTGCAGCAGTACGAGTGACTCCAGGGTTCTAAGTGTTTTCAGAGGGAGAGACAGACCAGTGGAAGAATTTATCCGCTGCTTTTCCTGTAATTCAACTTGTATGTAGAACAGTATTTTTAAAAATCCACTATGGAGAGAAGAATCTAGTGAAATTTTTAAATGCCTTCAAAAAAAAAATCCACTATGGAAGAAAAAAAAGGCATCGTAAAGATACTAGTTTTGATCTTTGTGGTACTTTTTTTTTTCTGGACTGCAAATACATTTTCTTTCCCTTGCTTAAGGTGTTTGAAGGGAAAAAAAGCATTTTTCCTTTGCATGTATTCGTGAGATAAGCAGAAAACCAGGTGTCTGGGCAAAGTAAACAATTAAATATTTAAATATTAACCAAATTCCTTTGAATGTATTGTAAATATGGGAGCTTTATTGTTTCTTAAAGTGTTAACTGTCATTACCCAGAATCTTGAAAGAAGGTTTATGCTACCCGATGTTTACGGGTGGTGAACTGCGGGGAAAGAATAATACTTTGCTGAGGAACCAAAATAAAAAGGAAAGGAAAGAAAAGCTGAAGTCATTTTTCTCCTTTGCCTTATTTATTTTTGCCTATTTTTATGGTAAAAGAACGTTTTGCCTGGTTGATTGCACACAACGGCTAGATTGTCTGTGGATGTCTTTTACCTGATGCTTACGGGCAGACGGAGGAAATGGCCAAAATAAGGCTCCTTTCATCTGCCATAGTTATTGATGTTTCCGATTCCAGGAACATTCAGGACAGATCCCTTCTCAAAGTGTACAACAAGGATCCTGCCCACGCATTCAACCACACGCCGAAAACTGTGAACGGAGACGTGAGGGTAAGTGTCCCTGTTCTATTTTTACTTGAATTCTGTGGGTTGAACCATCCCTCCTTCTGGCGTTGGTTCCCTGTGTAATCACACCCAAACACCAGATCTGGGGGGTTCTTACTGCTCTTCTTGTCTGATAACTCATTATTTGTTCATTGGTAGAGAAATCAGATTTCCTTATCATTTGGAGTAAAGGGATTGAAACAGGGCTTCACACATCCTAATTCACCTCTAAGCATGGAGTTTAGTTATATCCTGACTCCAGGGGGGTCCTGAAAATCTGTACATGAAAGAGTTCTTGGTCTATAATATATTAACTTACTCAGAGGATCTCTTGCTGTTTTTTCTCCAGTTAAAAACAAGGCTAACATACCAACAACAACAAAGCCCGTGCACAACTGCATGTAGAATCTATTAATATCCTTATATCTGCTATGCCAAGTCCTAGCAGCCTAATTAAGTTATTCACCTCCTAATTCAGGACTGTTTGCTGTTATAACAGCAAATAGTGTTAAATATTATCCAATGTCACCTGAATTGTGTTGAGGGCAAAGTACAAAAATCCGCATGCTTTGTGGGCTAAAATTCTCTAGATTTAGATCATCGTAGAAGATTATCCAGACATTCAAAGCACACAGGGATATTTTGAAGAATAAAGAACAGGGAAACTGAAAAGACAGATTGTAAAATCACACTAATGCAAGTCCATTAGAAAGGGATTGAGTTTCTAACAGTAGCGCTACATTCCTCTGCAGTAAAAATGAGAAGAAAAAAAGATTAACTTCTCCAGATGCACCTTTCCCCTACCCCAACCCATTGCCCCACACAAATTTAGAAGGTGCCTCGCCATTTTATATCATCCTTTCTGAGGATTAGCACTAGATGCTGAAAAGAGTTTTACTAGAAGAAAAGTAAATGAGGAGGTCCTATTGCCAAAGAAACCCAGGCACTGTCTGTCCTAGAGTTGCAGTAGTGTTCTTCAAGGTCTGTGCTTCCTGACAGTGGGTATTAGTTTTTGTACTGCTGCTGTAACAAATTATCATGTATTTAGTGGCTTACAATGACACAGATTTACTACCTTACAGTTCTAGAGGTCAGAAGTCCAACATAACTCCAGTGGACTCAAATCAAGAGGTCACTGGCATTCCTTTCCAGAAGCTTGGAGACAATATGTTTCCTTTTTTTTCCTCCAGCTTCTAGAAGCCACCCCCATTCTTCATCTTGTAGCCCTTTTCCTCCATCTCTAAACCCAGCCAAATAGCATCTTTCTGACCCTGCTTCCCTCATCACACCTCCAGCCCTCCCTCTTCCTCTGTTAAGGACACTTGTCATAACATTGGGCCCAAGACTCCAGAATGATCTCCCTGTATTAGGGTCAGCTGATTGGCCACCTTCATCCCCTTTTCCGTGTAGTCACAGGTTCTGGGGACTAGGACGAAGACATCGTTGTTCTGCCTACCACACAGGGTCTGTGAGTTTAGGACCAAGAGGCCAGGAGGTAAGATAGAAAGTGCTGGGAGAATTTCCATGTCATTCTGGACTGGAAGATGAGTGATGACATTGTGGGATCAGAGCCTACACACTTTTGGAGGAAGAGGCCTCTTACATTCTCCACGGCTGCTTTTTTATGTCAGAAATAATCTGTGATTTGAAGTGGAGGCTGTGCTGCTACTTGAGGAAAGCTAGGAGTTGGAAGTTGGCTTTTAGGCATTACACTTTCAGTATAAACCAGCTCCACGTGAAGACTGATGGAATCACGCTATTCACAAAGCCTGCGCCGGATTTTATGGTACACTTTGCTTTTCATGACCCCATTCTTCTCTTTCTCGGTGACATTCTTAAGAGTCCTTGCTCCCTTGGAGATCCTTACTTTTTGAGACATCTAGCCTTCAAAGTTTCATGAGTTTCAGAGTTCTGTTTTTGCTACATGCAGTCCGCACAGGGGCCTCAGAATCGCCTCTGAAAATCTTGTTTATGGCTGGAGAGGACACCTGTTTTTAACTCTTGAGCAGATGTGGTACCTCCGTAAGGAGCAGCAGTGAGCACGGAGAAAATCAAGTATTAACCATCTGGACAGAGTCTATGAGGATTCAGTACTTTGGCTCTGGGTTTCAGTAGAGTTGTTCAGTTTTTACTTTTAAATGAGACCCTTGTGGGTCACTTTCTGAGTGGCCCACAGCCTGCTTTAGACAGCAGTGTTCTGTGGAGGAAAGTCAGACTGTTCGCCCTAGAGGAGGGGAAACGAATGTTCACCGTCCAACCCACGGAAAAACTTGCAGGTTTCAGTGAAGACGACTTAGAAATGAGAAATAGAATGCAGTTTTAAAACCAACTCAGTGTGATCGTGCCTGCAGTTTGCAACTTGGCCCCTGTTGATGGATTCCAGAAGCTAAAAGACCTGGAATTCCTTCTGCCTCACCTTTTGGCTCTGGGGGTTGGAATTCTGTCTCCTTCTTGATGAAGGTGGCTGCCTTGCTATTAAAGGAAAGGAAGCTTTGTTGAGTCCTGCCAGGAACGCAGCTGCATAAGCCCACTGCTCATGGTAACAGAAATAGAGAACAGAGCAAGGATCAACTGCTATAGACTAAACCAAGCTGCATGGTGCGTGGAGAGCTCCGTCTTCTCGTATGTTTGCAATGCGCACGTGGCCGGGAAGGAATTTGATGCTAACCGCTCACCTGAGGCAGTTGTGCAGCCCTGCGCCTCGTGTCGCTGGTCTTCATCCACCAGCCTCCAGAGGCAGCCTGGGCCAGACCTCCCAGCTGCCCACTCGTTACCAATACACATGCGTGTCTCGGAAAACATGGGTGGGACCAGGCCGAGGTACGACAGCGGCAATGCCAGCACTTTGTGGTGGCCTCGGGGACTTTCCTTAGACAATGAATTTAATATCTTGCCTGTGAGAGAGGAGAAAATGTGAGACTCCGGATCCAAAACGGTCAGTTATCCAGAGCAGTGATGGTAGTGGTGTTAGTCATGAAGCATGGAAAGCTAAAGTATTAACGCCGAGGTTTGGGGCCTTAGGGTGTGCGTGGAATAGATGTTTGGCGGGGAAAACACGTGTCGAGTTTTTCATTGAGCATCTAGCTGAGCATTTTTTAAATTGATTTATTTCTTTAATTGAAGTATAGTTGATATACAATATTGTGTTAGTTTCAGGTGTACAGCAAAGGGATTCAGTTATTTTTTTCAGATTATATTCTATTTTAGGCTATTACAAGATATTGAATATAGTTCCCTGTGCTATGCAGTAAATCCTTATTGCTTATCTATCTCATGTATAATAGTTTGTGTCTATTAATCCCATACTCCTAATTTGTCCCTCCCTTCTTCCCTCCCTCTCCCGTTTGGTAAACATGTGTTTGTTTTCTTTGTCTGTGAGTCTGTTTCTGTTTTGTATATAGATTCATTTGTAATATTTTTAGATTCCACATATAAGTGATATCATATAGTATTTGTCTTTCTCTGTCTGACTTCACTATATTCTCTAGGTCAATCCATGTTGGTGCAAATGACAATATTTCATTCTTTTTATGGAAGAGTAATATTTCATTGTGTGTGTATGTGTATATATATATATATGTATGTATGTATGTATGTATGTATATACACACATACATACACACACACACCTCATCTTCTTAAGCCAGTCATCAGTTAATGGGCACTTGGGTTGTTTCGATGTCTTGGCTATTGTAAATAGTGCTGCTGTGAACAATGGGGTGCATGTATCTTTTCAGTTTAGAGTTTTCATTCCTTCCTGAGCTGAGCATTTTTGAAGCTAGTCTATCCAATGAGACTTGTGGTTCTCTGCTGGGACTGAGCATCCCCTGACTCTTTACATGTGGGTGCAAATCACCCAGATCTCAATGAATCGCCTGGCTTTTGTTTCATCACATTAGATAGTAGCTTTGATAATTAAGTTCCCAAGGGGCTGAGCTCACCACATGGAACGGGCCCTTTTGCCAAAATTACATATGTACTCATGGGTTTGTAATTCACACATGTACAACTCAGAAGATGAGCTATTCCATTCTGTGGCTCTCAGAGGGTACCAGGGACTTCCAGTTCACCAAACCTAGTGGTTCTTTCACAGTTTTCAGGCTTTTCCACAGTTTTCAGGCTTTTCCACCTTCTTGTGTGCTTTGAGATTACTTCCCAAGGTTCTTTGCTCCAGTCCGTCAGTTCTCTCCTTCCTGTATGTCTTAATTTTTACTTGCATGTAAGATAGCTTCCACATTTGCATAGAGAATGCATTCCCCAGAATTGCCCTGCATCTTAAATTACTTCCTAATGGCCAACTCACTGCCCCCCAGACCTCTTCTATCTGACCTCTGCATTTCACTATGACAGGTGGTCTCCTTAGAAACCTTGGTTCCCATTACACTGTCATCTCTAAATCCCTTGCCTACATGCAAACACACCCCAGCCTCCTTCATTTACTGACTCTTCTTCTTCCTCTTTCCTTCTACCTGGTCTTCAGTGCCTTCAGGCAGGCTTCACCTGTGTGTGTGTGTGTGTGTGTGTGTGTGTGTGTGTGTGTTTTAATTTGCTTTTTTTCTTTCATCTGCACCTTTTCATTTGTCATTTTTGTCTTACTACTGATTTAACCATTAGGTCAATGTAGGTGACCCTTAAAACTGTCCCTAACTCTGCCATTTCTCTAGAGTTCAAGACCAATGTTCAACTTTCAAGTGGTTTTCTCCACATGGATATTCTTCCAGTGCTTCCAGTGTTTCCAGTGTATCCTGTAGAAGAAAAAAAAAATCCTAATCTTTTTTTTTAGCCCCAAGCCTTTTCCTCCCTGTTTTTCTGTCTTTGTGAATGAGTGCATGACTGCACATGGTGTGTACGTGTATGCATGTGCCTGTGTGTTTTGAAGGGTGAGAGAGAAGAGATTTAAGAAGTCGAGTTATCAGAGAGTCTTCAACGGCCTAACTCCTGTTTCTCACCCCATCCCACCAGTCCCCAGAGCCCGTCCATTTCACTCTGCAAGGACTCTTACACACCTCCTGCCGCCCTGGCCTGCACCATTACTCTCACGATAGCTAACATTTTTGTGCATTGATGAAGCACGTTGACAGGTAATTTCATGGAAATCCTTAAGGCGCCATTATTGGTACAAGCCCTCGTATTTATAGCTCAGCAAACAGTTGCTTAGGTCTTTTGAAGACACCTGCCCAAGGCCACACAGCAAGAGAGTGCAGAGCTGAGATCTGAATCCAGGCAGCTTGGCTGCAGATCCCAGGCTCTTAGCAGCACCGCTCTGATGCTGTAGTTCTGTCATTCTTTATTTTTCTATCAGTCGATTATGCAACAGCCTCTAGCCGGTCTCCCCAGCTCTTTTTACTCCAGTCAATCAGCTATTTGCCAAGTCAGGTCCCTGAGCGCAACTTGCCATTGTGCAAAGAATGGCACAGGCTGATGGTCAATATCATCTCCATCCCAACAACCAGCCTGAGCCCCCTCAGTTCTTGCTCCGAGTTTCTGAAGTGCACTGTCCTTCCCCACATACAGTGAATCCCCTATATACAAATGAGTTCCGTTCTGAGAGTGAGTTCATTAATTGCAGTTTGTTCGTTAAGTCCAACTGAGTGAGCCTAAGTACCCAACTAACACAATCAGCTGTGTAGTACTGTACCAGCTACATCGCCACTGCTCTTATGCTTGCTTCCGGACATCCTGGGCTTGAAATAAAGATACTGATTACTGTACTCTATACAGTAGTGCACAGTAAAGTACACAAAAGCACAGCCATTTGTAGGGGATGCACACACCTGACAATGTATGCCAGACACATGAACTAACTTACGTGATTGGACATGCAAACGCACGTTCGTATCTTTGAGTTTGCAACTTGAAGGTTCGTATGTAGGGGACTTACTGTCTATACCTTCCGGAATTCCATGCATCAGACATACTCCAAGACAATTGCTCAATTATGCCGACAAGCTGCTGGCATGAAAAAAGGGTGGGAGGGGACACTGTTCTATTTCTCAGGTCTCTCTATCCCCTGACAGCCAAAGGCCACGTGTGCACCATGTTTGGATCCTGATTGGAACAAACCAACCGTAAAAGACATCTTTGAAGCCATTTGGGAAATCTGAACATGTGTTAGGAATCAGATGATATTAAGGGATAACCAGTAATTCTGTTGGGTAGAATAATGGCTGGATGGTTATGTTTTTAAAAATGAGACACACTAAAGAATGTACAGGCTAAAACGGCATGACTGCTGGGGTTTGCTCTAAAAGGCTCCGGCACAACAAGCCCAAGAAGTGGCATTTGATGAAACAAAATTGGTAAAATGTTGAAAAATGTCAGAGCTGAATGACGGGAGTTCATTATATTATTTTCTCTACTTATTTTATGGTGGAAATGCCCATCATAAAATGCGAAAAAGTAAAAACTTGCTTTTAGAGGCCAAATAAAAGACCGCCTACTCTATGAAGCCTTCCCTGTCAGATTTCATCTTTCCTTTTGGGGGAGGCATGTCATACATTCTCCTGGTGTTCTAATCCTTTAGGTGCCTGCTTATCTTATCGCACAAGATTGTAAGCTCTCCGAGGGCACACGCCAGCTCATGTTCATTTCCGGAAGCCAGTCCTGGTGCCTCATCCGTGGCGAGTGTAAATGCTTGTTAAGCAGATGCTTTGAGCGCTAGAATCATGGTGCTACGACTGGTGTTTTATTCATTTTCTGTCATTAATGAGAACCCACTGTAAAAATATCTCTCTGTTCTCATCACCAGAAATAGTTGTGCTCCTCCTGGTTTATTTTTATCATAGGGACACTTTGAATCTTGTAAGTGATCATTTTCCCTCTTTGTGTTGCTACTCTAAAGCTTAGAATTAAATTCATGGCTCACCCACAGCTAGCGTACAGGCATTTACAGCGTGAGTGTTGGTGGTGTGCTGGCTTCGTGCCTGGACTCTATTTTTACTTTTTCCTACTTTCATCTTCTTTCTGTCATACATTCCAATTTGACTTTTTCGGGGGGTGCAAAATTGTAATGATTGCTGTGAACTCTATTAATTTCTTTGTGGAATCAGTCAGGTTACGAGTAGTATTCAGTTGGGACTTCCCTGGCGGTCCAATGGTTAGGACCCGGCGCTTTCATTGCTGAGGGCGCGGGTTCGATCCGTGGTTGGGGAACTAAGATCCTGCAAGCCACGCGGTGCAGCCAAAAATAAACTAATTAATTGAATTTAATTTTCTTTTAAAGAGTAGTATTCATTCTATACCGTTGTGTTTCTAGATATGATAATAGACCTTTTTGTGTCCACGTAGAAGGCAATGTGTTAAATACTTCACATGTTATTTAAATTAGTCAACAACTCTACAAAGCATGTAAACTGACTCAGTTGTTACAGATGATAGAATTGAGGCCAGTGACGTCTTTTCCAGGCCCGAATAGCTGGTATATGTCAGACATGGGATTTGAACCCAGTTCTTTCTGACTCTTTGTACTCAGCCCCCAGCCTCCCTTCCTTGACATTCCATTCAGGTTTTGCAAGTTTTGAAATGATGCTCTTAACAAGCTTTTAGAACATGTAACGTATCCTGTTTAAATATTTGTCTCACTTCTTAATTCTATTATGTGTCTGTTTCCTGGCATCTTTTTATATTGAACATGCTTCATTCCATTCTGTTCTGACTGGGCTAAAAGGATATCCCACCAAAAACAAAAACAAAAAAACGGAGAAAGAATAGAAGAAAGAGAAAGAAGGAGTATGTACCGTTTAGTATGTGTGTCTGAAATGGCCCTTCCACAGAGCTCAGAGCCCTCTTTTCTACAGGGCAGTGCTCTGGTTGAGAAGAAGTGTTTGGGATTTGGGGAAGGATAAAGTAATCCTACAGAAATGGAAGACAGGAGAATCCCTTAGAAACAGAAGTTTCAGAAACCACTCCTAACTAATTTTCTTTCATTCACTCAAGGTCCTCCTTGACCCGGCCACCCTGGTGTCCCCTTCACTCACACACTGGCAGTGATATTAATAACTAACAGTCATGAAACACTCTGTGCCAAGTACTGTGCTGAGTATTGTGCTCATAATCACTCTCATTTGTTCAAAACAACCCAGTGTGAGAGGAACTCTTATGACCGCCTGTTTCAGATGTGGAAACTGCGGATCAGAGAGGTTAGGGAACTTGCTCAAAGCCACACAGCTCATCAGAGGTAGAGCTAGATTCGGAGCCAGACAGGCCAGCTCCAGAACTGACCTTCTTACCACTACAGTCACTACTGTCATTCCCCACGCTACTGTCTTCATCATCAATGTCCACGGGCCACCCATTTTTTAATTATGTAAGTTTCAGGTGGGCGACATCTGTATAGACTCCAGAGCAACCACCACTGCACATCTAGTTTCCATCCATTATCATACAGTTGGTCCTCTTCACCCATTTCACCCTTCCCCCAACGTCCTTTCCCCCTAATAACCACCAATCTGTTCTCTGTATCTGTGAGTTTGTTTTTGTTTTATCTTGTTTGTTCACTGATTTTGGTGTTTTTGTTTAGATTCCACATATGAGTGAAATCATATGGTATTGGTCTTTCTCTGTCTGACTTATTTCACTTAGTGTAATACCCTCCTGGTCCATCCATGTTGTTGCAAACAGCAGGATTTCATTCTTTTTTATGGCTGAGTAGTATTCCATTGTATGTATGTATGTGTGTATGTTTATGCATGTGTACATTTCACAGCTTCATCCATTCATCCACTGATGGACACTTAGGTTGTTTCCATATCTTGGCTATTGTAAATAGTGCTGCAGTGAACATGGGGGTGCAGATATCTTTTCAAATTAGTGTTCTTTGTATAAATACCAGTAAGTAGACTAGCTGGGTCATATGGCAGTTCTATTCTTATTGTTTTTGAGGAATCTGCATACTGTCTTCCATAGTGGCTGCACTAATTTACAATCCCACCAGCAGTGTGCGAGGGTTCCCTTTTCTCCACGTCCTGTGCTGCCCATTTCTGAAGACCTTACTCAACAGCCACTGTCTTCTTCAAGCCTTTCCTTACTCCTCTCGTCTCCAAGCCTCACTCGCTACTGTCCCTTCTCTGATTCCGTAGAGCCTCACCTGTCCCCCCGCCTCTGATCACCCTCACCTTTTCCTGTCTGCATTGTAGTTATAGATGTGCACATCTTAAGTTCTGTTCTAAACTCCAGGCTTCAGGGGGCAAAGCCCCTATTCCATTCATCTTCACACTCTCTGTTTCCCTGAGAAAATGTCCTGCTTTGAGGAAATTCTCATTAAACGTCTGTTTGGAAAAGGGGCTCATGTCAGCACTTTTTGTATCACAAACTTTTAGTTAATACCTTCTCTGCTAAGACCAGTACAGTGATTTGCACGTGTAAACATTTGAGATTTACAGCACATCCCCTTGTTTATCCCAGGAATAATTCCTGACCAAAATGAGAACTAAGAATGTCTATTCTAACAAAATTACCCATCCTATAAATATAATTTTATCACAGTTAATTACCCTATAATTTAAGATGAGAGTAACAGATTTGTCAGATTAAACTAAGTGATTGTCAGAAATGCACACATACCTGCATTTTATCTTCAAGAGTTAAATTCACCTGTGGTAGAAAGTAAGCAAATCTCTGGATAACGATTAAATAAGACAGATCTTGGTTTACTGTATTTATAACTCAGCAGGACAGATCTTGCTTTTAGACTGAATGGGAATCAGTATTTCAAATACCTCCAAACTTATCAAGTAGGGGTGATGATTTTGGAACAGTTAACCTACTTCCGTTATCGTGAAGTTTTGCTAATCCACTCACCCAACCATTATGCATTGAGTTCCTCTGGTGGTTCAGGCTCTTGTACAAGTTCCGAAGATATAACAGTGACCAAGTATGGTAACTGCCCTCACAGATCTTCCAATCTAGTAGAAGATCAGAAAGTCAATAATCAGTAATGATACAGACATCTGTAGTTGTCACATCCATTACAGGCTATGTGCCATCTTGCCTTTGCTGGAGTTAACACTATGGAACTGGCATTCGAGGGATGCACCTCATTGTGTCCCTTTTATGACGTGTCTTTCTGACAGGCGAAAAGATGTTTCTGTGGCAGTTGGTAAGGAATTACTCTTACTGAAATGATTAGCTGGGCAAACACATTTTAATACAGTGGCTATCCAGAGCAAGGTATTTTCTTCCTTCCTCCCTGCTTCCAGCTTTATTTTTTAAGACGCAAGAAAGAGTAATATATGCATATCTGATAGGCAGCTTCCAAGTGTTACAAATCTCATCTTTCCTGCTGTGTGGCTGCTTGCTTTTCCTTGCACTTTTTTTTTTTTGGTCGTTGAGAGGTTATGACAACATGAGCCATATTGTATTTATAAACATCACGTGTTCCCTTGATATGGCTTGCCGTTTCTGCCAGACGGAACACATGGAAGAAACATTTCTTGTTAACTCAGCATTGGTTTTTAGTTATGCTGATTTCCGGGACGGGAAAAATGCCTTCCTACTCAGATTTAACTTTCACAGAGGAGAAACAAAACCTCTGAATGTCCGTGAAATAGTTTTAACAAGGGTGGATACAGCTCCTTTAAACCACATATTTTGACTAAAACTTCCCTCGGTAAAAAACCCCAGCCTTGCATTTAGTTACCATCAAGACAGGCAGAGCTGGAAGCATTTGAGAGATGGGTGGTTTCAGGGTCTCTGCACGTCTAGAAAGTTTCTTCTAGAAGAGAACGGTTCGTGGAAGATGTAAGGTAAGAACTGTGCCTTTAGAACAAAATAGGATTTTCAGAATTTTTTGGTCCTGCTGTAGCACACTTACCTCAATTTGGGTTAACGTTTCTGTAGTCAAGTTCAATGCAATGTGGAATTTAAATGCTAGGTTTTTATTTTGACTTCTTGCACGCTGCTTAGAAGGAAACTTCTTTGTTATTGGCATTAGTCTGTTTTTGAAAATGCACTTAAGTTACATTGGCTGTCTCCAATCTATAATCTCATGATCTAGTTTCTGTTTAACCTTATAATTTAGAAGAGGATTTCAAGTGTCAACCTTGTTTGCTAGTACAGATCTCATTGGTGTATGTGTTTTGTGATAATTTTCAGTGTTTTCACAAAGGTATTTGACTTGCCTTCGGTTTCCGAGACAAATGGAAATTTGAAGGCGTGGTACAAATTGGGGGGAGCAGAGGGGGATTAGTGTGCTGCTTTCAACATTCAAGGAAAACGTTATTTGTTGTATTTTCCTTGTGAACATCACTTTACATTTTAAAATATAAAGTGCGGGCTTCCCTGGTGGCGCAGTGGTTGAGAGTCCGCCTGCCGATGCAGGGGACACGGGTTCGAGCCCCGGTCCGGGAAGATCCCACATGCCGCGGAGCGGCTGGGCCCGTGAGCCATGGCCTCTGAGCCTGCGCGTCCGGAGCCTGTGCTCCACAGCAGGGAGAGGCCCACGTACCACAAAAAAAAATAATAATAAAATAAAATATAAAGTGCTTTTTTATCTGGGTTTTAAAAAATTCTTTAAAAAATATCAATTTAAGCTTTATGTATAACATTAAAAATGTCTGCAATTTTTATATAACAGATATAAGCCTGTTATTATCAGGTTTAATGGAAAAACCTGGAAAAAAACCTTTGGCAGAAATTATATTGACTTGAGATAACTATTCTGTCTTATTCTTGTAATAGTTCAGTCACAATGTTTTGTATTTATTTCTTTTAAAGACATTTAATAAGAGCAATGTCCTTTTAAGGCAGTCTGTTTCCTTTTAAAGGTACATGTGTGCGTGGATCTGTTTATCTTTATCTCAATTTATAGATGAGTTAGTATGGATGAGAAGTTGTTAACCAATATGGTCTCAATTAATATATGTTATTTCATATAGTCATCATTATAACCCCAAGGCATAGGTACTTTTATACCCATTTTAAGGTTGGAAAACTGAGGCTGAGAGAGATTAAGTGACAAATGACACACTAGTAAGGAGCAAAGCTGGGATTCAGCCCCAGGCTGACTGTGTCTATAGTCCCTGTTTTTAAATCCCACACTGCACACCCTTCCTTACCAGTAGCTAAGAACTCCCAGTCTGTCGTCAGATTCAGACAACTTATCTTGAAAATAACAATTATCAAAGAGCAATGCTTATTCGGCTTCAAGAGAAATTATTTTGTACAGTTTGGGGACTTTTTGGTTCAATCTGTAGCATCCAAAAGCCTAGGATCAGACTGGTTGCTTCTCCGGGGACTTGGTTGCAACTTACTTGGAGTAAGAAGAACACAGTGAAAGTCAGATCGCATGGGGATTGCAAAAAGCACTGTGGATGAACTACCCTCTCCTCCTTCCTGCTTCCTTCTTTGCTTCATGTGCTGCGTCACTCATAAAAACCGTCTTCCCGGGATAGGGCAGGGAGCTGATTCATGAGCCTGATTTGGAAGTGAGAAAGTGTCTTGGAATGGAGATTTGCCTACATGTGCCTGCCTACTGCCCTTTCAGGCTTCTGGCAGAGCTGTTAGGAGAAGGACAGCAAGAAAGTTACAGAACATCAGAGGTGGAGGGCTCTGGAGTCAGGGCAGCTAGCCAAGCCACCCCAGAGGCAGGGACTGTTGCTCTCCTGAACACACCTACCCCCCCACTGCCCGGAGATTGAGACATCCACTCGGCTGCAAAAACATCCTGGTGCTTTGCGATGAGAAGTAATTACTGCCAGCAGCATCAACGGGGACGCAGCTGCTCATCACAGCCCTGAACTTGGGCTGCAGGATCAAGGCAACTTGCTTCCAGCTCCATGGCTGCATAAAACCCAGGGCTGGCCAACAACCAGCCAATTGGATCAGAACAGGACTTCCCTCTTCCTTCAGCGCGGGCTGGGTTGTTAGCCATTGCTGGGGAGATCCGGAGGGGTTTCGGCCACACCCCTTGCCCTTTGATATCCAAACCGCATCTCCTGGCTTGGCTTTTGTAAATACAGATGTTAGCAGAAATTGCCTCTGACGGGGAGTTTATTGTCCTGGTATTTTCAGGTTGTATTCTTTGCACCCACGTGTTGCTTTCTTCCTGGGGTTTTGTTTTTCTGTCTTCTCCGTGGGTCCCCATCAGGGAAGCCCAGACTATAGGAGATTGCATCCGGCCACCCTCAGCACAGGTTCCCTTGGTCCAAGATCCTAATTTGTAGAGAGCTTCCAGGGGACCATTCTTCTTTTATTTCTTTTTTTAAATTGAAGTATAGTTGATATACAATATTGTGTTAGTTTTGGGTGTACAGCAAAGTGATTCAGTTACATATATTTTTTTTTTCAGGTTCTTTTCCCTTATAGGTTATCATAGGTATTGAATATAGTTCCCTGTTCTATACAGCAAATTCTTGTTGCTTATCTAATTTATGTATAGTAGTGTGTATCTGGGGGCCATTCTTTTCTTTACACTTTTTCTTAAATTTCTCAGCATTTTATATAAATGCTTTTATATAAATCGTGTTACTTTTATATATGTATATATATCTATTTGTAGGGGGAAAAGCACATGTTGATTTTTCTTAAGAGGGAAGAAAAAGTTTTTAAGCTATAAATCAGCTGGTGCTAAGCCATTTCCTTTCTGTCCTGCCTTTTGCCCATGGGGTCTGCATGTAATTTGCAGGAGCGATCCGTCTGCTCCTGAGACACTTGAACTGCTCCTCCAGACTGGTGGCTGAGGAAATACACCTGATCTGTGTCATTGAACTTACCTCAAGAAACAGGCCTGGCTGACTTGGAATCATAGAGTTTCAGAGGTAGAAATAAGGTCTTACACATCATGTTTTATAACCCTTCACCTGTCAGTTGAGACTCTGGAGGCCTGGCGTGGACGGAGTGACTAGGTCCAGATCACAAAATTAGGAAGTGACAAAAACCTCAGACCAGCTCTTTCTCCATCTCTAGTGCCCCCCGCTTTAGTTCTCACCCCACTGGGGCCCCCAAGGTGTGTTTTCTTGGTTGATTTAGGAAAAGACTCTACGTCTGACTTCCCTGAGCCGTCCGTGTTGCAGTTAAGTGTAGCCAGGTCCCCGCTTCCTGTTCAGATAGCAGCCCAGCCCTGCAGTGGGACCAGAGCTCATTAATTGGAAATGCATGGGCCTGGCCCAAAAATTAAACGGATTTTGAGCTAACCAGATTTAGATTATCCAATATTTTTATTGAAAGAGAATAGGCCATCAAGTCAACTGAAGAAACAGCAGCTGCTTCAAATTATGAGATGCTTTGAATGAAGCAATCTTGGCTTAAAAGAGTTGGGAAGTATTATAGCATTATTTGCAAAAGTCAGCCTCCTTGCTGAAGCAATGGCTCCTATGATAACCCTGTTGGAAACTCCCGCATATCCCTACTCAGAGTACTTTGAAAGTTGTTCTTCACTTGGAACCAGTGATTTTTGACAGCACATAGAAAAACAGATTCCTACATTTTAATGATTATATAATGTTGTTGTATGGAGTATTGGAAAGATAAGTAGCACAAAGAACCTGAGAGTTAATGAATATGATCGTTCATCACAACTAGGTAAGAAAGAAAAGGTCAATTTAACACTGACATCAAGAAAAGCATTAAAGGGCTTCCCTGGTGGAGCAGTGGCTGAGAGTCCACCTGCCGATGCAGGGGACACGGGTTCGTGCCCCGGTCCGGGAAGATCCCACATGCCGCGGAGCGGCTGGGCCCGTGAGCCATGGCCGCTGAGCCTGCGCGTCCGGAGCCTGTGCTCTGCAGCAGGAGAGGACACAACAGTGAGAAGCCCGCGTACCGAAAAAAATAAAAATAAAATTTTTTAAAAAAAGCGTTAAAGAGTAACTAATACAGCTGGTGTGAGGATGTGGGCGAAATGGTGATAGTCTCTTGTAACTGAGCAAAGTGTAGAAACCAAGGCTTTAAGGTAAAGCCCAAATTACGGAGGGGCCAGAGCAAAACGTCATTAAAGATTATACAGTTGACAGCCATGAACCGTTCTGATGTCAGAATAAAATCTAATTCGTGTTTAAGCGTCCTCAGGACCTCGGGTGTCTTGTTACTTGGCCCAAAAGAAAAGCTGTTCAGTACATCACTTTTGTGCAGATTTATTTATCTAAGACCTGTCCAGATAAAAGGTGTGAACGCCGAGTGCATCGTTCCAGCTGGAGGGACACTGGTCCTTGCTCAGGCTGCGCTAACTCACCCCATATTCCTGAAATACGAAGACTGTTTCCCTCAGTTGGTTGATGGCCACATGTACTTGATTTCTTTCTTTTTATTTATTTTTTTCTTTCCCCGTGAAATCAAAGGTCATGCTTTTCCCTAGTTCTGATTGAACTCTTTGAACCTGTTCCTTTTCGCTTGCCCTTGGTATGGTATCGAGAGCTGCCAGAGGAAAACTGAAACGAGAAATGGTAATGATGTCAATGATGAGGTAGTTCAGACATAGTGGGGACCTGCTCTACAAGGCACTTAAACTTCAAAGCAAACGCCTCTAAAGCGTTGGGTGTCACTGTCAGGGTCTGAAGGCTTCATACAGATGAGCGACTAGGGCTGCTCCTTGTATCCCCTTCCAAGGAGAAGGCAACTGAATGGAACATTCTGTAGGTGGGTCCCTACTCCCTTGCCAGAGGGACTGAGGGAACATTCTGGTTCCATATCCACAAAGTGGGTATCATTTTTGCTTGCCTTGAAAAGCAAATCTAAAAATATATTTCCTAGCAGCTGTGTAACTGCAGAACAAAACAAAAAAAATCTGCTCTACTGCAGCGCAAATTACTCACTAGATATCTCCAGGGTTCAGATGTTAATGCTTCAGAAATTTGCCGCAGATTTTACTGTATATATTTAGACCAAGGAACCTATTAGCTTGCGATCCACTAGAACCTCTACATTCTCATGAAAATAAGAAATGTGCCACTGTTGGCAACTTAAGGCTATAATTATGTTAATCTGACCATTCTAAGACTGAAATACGTTGTTTTAAAATGTTTCTGTATTTTTTATTATTCGTAACGATGATCTGAAGAAACTTGGTGAAATGCTAATAAGTTTCTATTCAGTATCACTTTGTGACTAGAGCATAAAAATGAGTCAAACGTGGTATTTGGATATTTTTAATTTGGGCAGAGAATTTTTATCTACAGATATGTACTCATATACACAGTGCATCTTAATAATATGAAAACTACCCAAATGTACTTTTATATTTTAAATGTAGAGACAGTGCATATACATGCAAGGCCGTCTCCACGTATATGCCCAATAACAAAAGTTTCAGCGTTTGCATTGAATCACCACACTTTGCTATACCAAAAAACAGAAAGGTCAAAAATCATTTTTTGAGCAATACCACAAGGTACATGTTTTTCTGTCAAGAAGTATTCTAAAGCACATGGGTCCCTGTTTTTAATGTGGGACCAGACTAAAATGGACTGTGTAGTTGAAATTCTGAGCACATCCGAAAGCTTGCCTTTAGCGACTTGGTTCAGCTTCCTCCTCACCAACCAAAACTTTTATTCCAGCCACAGTCAAGTGATGACATAGATCCTCTTTTCATTCCCAAAGAGAGGTTCTCCCGGCTGATAAGATAGGAAGGGAAGGGCTTCCCTGGTGGCGCAGTGGTTGAGAGTCCGCCTGCCGATGCAGGGAACGCGGGTTCGTGCCCCGGTCCGGGAGAATCCCACGTGCCGCGGAGCGGCTGGGCCCGTGAGCCACGGCCGCTGAGCCTGCGCGTCCAGAGCCTGTGCTCTGCAACAGGAGAGGCCACAGCAGTGAGAGGCCCGCGTACCGCCAAAAAAAAAAAAAAAAAAAAAAAAAGATAGGAAGGGAAGAAGAAGGATCCAAAACAAAGATGTGGGTCATCACCCATCTCACAATTTTTATAAATAATTAATACTTGAATCTGCTAGTTGAACCAGTATCAAGTGGATGGAGAGTCTTATGTCTCCTGATCTGGGGTCAGGATCACCAGTTCATGTGGGAATGGGAATGAGGAAAAGCGCCTCCTTGAAACGTTATTTGACTGCCTATGAATGGACTTTTTTTCTCAAGGATGAGATCTTTGGAATATAATACAGCCTGGTGTTCTTGTGTTGGCTGCCTTCAGAATCTTCTTTCTTTCGTGAGCTCTTGCATCTCAAGAAGAGAGTGTATCATTCTCTTTACCCTCCTGTGCATGTGTTAAAGTGGGGATTAGCCATTCTATTCGTGTTGCTGTCACAATTCATGGGGTGAGCCCGTGAATGTTCATCATACTGTGTGTGGACCGTGCTCTTCTGCGTGCAAAGTCACATAAGGGTAATTCAGCTCATTTGATGTTCACAGCACCAGCAGGGTAAGTACAGAGGGTGTTCCCCAACTCACTTAGCAGCAGAACCAGTGGCAGGACCACAGTCACCGCCGTGAGACCACAGCCCAAGGAGATCCTTGGGAACAGAAACCAAGTCTTTTCATTCATAATCCAGCACTCTCTCCACCACACCCTGCTGTCCTCCTTCTGTATCGTGGTGAAGAAGGGTACTGATCAAAGACGGAAGATGATTAAATCTTTTTTAAAAAAAAAAACTTTGGAAACTACTTTGTGGGCTTCAGCACATTGAACAAGTTGAGAGTTGAGGGTCTCTGGAATCAAGACAACGTCTTTTGATTTTAAGAAACTCCCTTTGTCTGTTTATCGACCCATATCTTCCTGTCCTCTTTTGGAGAAATTTTGCCCCAATGTTGCTTTTCAGAGAAAGGAAGAAAAGTGAGAGAAAGGATAATACAAAGAAGAAAAAGAAAGCTGGAGGTTGGCTTGGGCAGTGGGGGAGGATGAGGTACTTTGGGGTCAGCCTGGAGCCTGTTTCCCTTTGAAGGGAGTTGCAAGCTCTCCCTGATAATCATGAACTTTGGAAGGCATCCCATAGATGACAACGCATTTTTGTCACCTGCCTCATCTCCTGTGTGATAGGATTCTTTCCTTTCAGGGGGCAGTGTTTGGAGGTGGGGGGAACACAACTAGATCGGGGCTGCCCTTTTGCCTGATGTGGGCATTTTGTCACATGGCACGCGACTTCCTTACATACTGGGCCGGTAGCTGTCCATTTGGTTCCTTGTGGTTACTACGAGTCAGGAATGCAGGGCATCACTCGAGGGTAGGAATGCTCAAAGGCTCAGCAGTGTGTCCCTGGATGCAGGGAAGCAGATCTTGTGTCTGGCAGGGAGGCTTCTGGCCTGGTCAGAACCTGGCGGGGAGCAGGGACTGTCAGTGCAGGGTGAGGCCTGGCGGGGCATGGACAGAGAGGCACGCCAAGCCCAGCCTCAGGGTGTGCTCGACTCCCAAACTGGTTGTCTTTGAGCATGTTATTTATCCAAATAAGGAGAGGCAGTGCTTTTGCTGACCATCTCAGATTCCAAGCCTTGTGCACTGGCTGGCTGGTTGGCTGACTTGATATTTGAACTGAAAACACAAAGGTATTCCTTTGAAATGGAGCATTCTCGTGGGGCTCCTGGGTGCCCTGGAGTCAATGTTTGGAAGGCAGTTATCTACCCACGTTTGTAGATAACAGTAATATGGTCTGATCTATGTTACTCTCCTCTCATGCCTCTTGCAACATTCAATCCAGATGACTTCGTTCAGGTATTTCTGGACCTGATTTTAGACGGGAATAATACTGACCTTAGTGATTCTTGAAGCACTGCCCTCCTTTGAACCTTGAACCATTCAGAGAAAGTCAGGTCTCTACACCGATTTCTTAACCCTAGAGTTTGAGATTGTTCTCGTCCTGGTATTTGACTTGTTCCTTCATCTGTCAAATGGGGATTATATTGTTTATCTGATGGGAGTGTGCTAGGAATTAAATGGAAATGCATTTGATAAGTAAGAAGTCTCCAAAAATATTAGTTTCCCTTCCCTATCTCCATCTTCTCCTGGCAGATTTAATTGCCAATATTTACAGATGGAGAAACTCTAGGTAATTATGATTGTCACCCAAAGTTGAGTAAGGTCAGCTTTCTGAATTAGGATTTAACCAAGCCCACAATAGAATGGAGATTTGGATGTGAGCTTGCCTCTCCCCTTTACTCCCTAGAGCAGTTTTTGTCAAAGAGTGGTCCCTGGACCAGCAGGTCAGCATCATCTGGGAACTTGTTAAAAAGGCAAATTCTCAGGCCCCACCCGAGTCCTGTTAAATGGGAAGTGGAACGCGTTAATCTGGGTTTCAGCAAGGCCCCTGGGGGATTCTAATGTTGTTGAATTACGTTGAATTTGGAGAACCACTGCCCTAGAATAATTTGCTGGTTGGATCAGAGGTCTAGTCATTCCCCAGGACACTTGACACTTCCCCACCTCTGGTCTACGACCATGCCTTTCTTCCTGCCTGGAATTCCTAAGAAAGGAAACTCTTTCTTCCCTACTGAAATTCTGCTCATAATTTGTGGACTCACTTAAATCTCACCTCTTCAGAGAAGTGTTCCTCAACTATCCCAGCCAGAAAAATCTTATTCTTCTAGAGAGTCCAGAGGGTTTGTCTGTCGCACCTATTTGACACTTGCCACAGTTATTCTTGCTTTTTGTCTTATTTTTATTACTCATGTCCATGCTTCATCTTCTCTACTCTTAAAAGGTAGGAACTGTGGCGTAAAGATTCTTTTGCCATCCTCAGCCTTAACCTTGGGCTTTGCATGGCTTTGCATACATAGTGACTACTCACATATTTCACAGACCCACAAAACGTCGCCTTTGGAATGGGCCTGAGAGACAACAAGAGATCAGACTTCTTGCTTACAGGTAAAGAACCGGATCTTAACACCTGGATCAGAAGTCAGGTTCCGGGGCTTCCCTGGTGGCGCAGTGGTTGGGAGTCCGCCTGCCGATGCAGGGGACACAGGTTCGTGCCCCGGTCCGGGAAGATCCCACATGCCGCGGAGCAGCTAGGCCCGTGAGCCATGGCCTCTGAGCCTGCGCGTCCAGAGCCTGTGCTCCGCAATGGGAGAGGCCACAACAGTGAGATACCCGCACACTGCAAAAAAAGAAAAAAGAAAAAAGAAGTCAGGTTCCACGATACCCAGTTTGGTGTTCTTCCTTCTCCACGTACTGCATTGACTGGTGAGAGACACCTGACTGGGACACGCGGGGCCACTGGCCTGGTCCACACTAGCAGATGTCCTTGGCTTGCTGCCACAGACTCCAGCTAAACCCAAGGAAAACAGATGGGTTTTCAGAAGTATATTCATGTAATTTATAAACCTGGAACCTTTTCAGTTCTTCCGTAACTAATGAGAACTGGGAAAGTTCACAAGCCTATATAATTATATAACAAATGGCATCTATTCCCAGTCATACGTGAGAGAATGTTGCCAGTTCACATACTCGGTATACCTGGGACACCCATGGAACTGCTTTTAGTTTCAAGAGTTGCTGTGAAGAGTAGAAAGAAAGTGGCTCTTCTGAGCCCAGGAAAAATACGCACAAGGGCTGTTTTGATCTGGATCCGCCATCATTGTTTTTTCATGTTTATTTGGAGGGAAAAATTGAACTTGGTGGATTTGTTGAATTATTGTCCCTCAATGTTATCCTCTGGGGCTCTTTGCTCACACAACCCTTTCTTCTTTTGACACTGGCTAATATTGTGCAGCCGAGGATCAAAAATAATGGCACGGGGCTTCCCTGGTGGCGCAGTGGTTGAGAGTCCGCCTGCCGATGCAGGGGACACGGGTTCGTGCCCCGGTCCGGGAAGATCCCACATGCCGCGGAGCGGCTGGGCCCGTGAGCCATGGCCGCTGAGCCTGCGCGTCCGGAGCCTGTGCTCCGCAACGGGAGAGGCCGCAACAGTGAGAGGCCCGCGTACCGCAAAAAAAAAAAAATAATAATAATAATGACACGACTAAAACACCTTTCATCAGAAGCCATCCATAAAATTCCCTTTAAAATTGGCTCTGCTGACATAGCTCACCTTATATTGTGTTGTTTGTTCTATCACTTGGTAACAGAACCAGCACATATCCTACCCCGATCAGTATGAAAACAGAGCAGAATGCAGGCAACGGGATGATTCCAATAGAAGGGCCACGGTTATAACCCAGGTACACAGAGTTGATTCCAGAAAAGTTGTGAGGAAAGAAGGGGGAGAGGGGCAGGGGGACAGGAGGCAGGCCTGAAGGGGTTAAATCTACCAGGGAACGCTTGGTGTTAAGAAACCGAGGCTGTTCGAAGCCCTGAGAAAGGGGCTGATGGCGATTTGAGTACTACATTGTGAGAGGGCAGTGGCAGACCGAGAATAAAAGACCATTTGTTTTCCAACTTGGCATCATCCATTCATCAGTTTGTTTACCAGCATTGTCTCCAGTGGTCTCTGAAGAATATCTGTCCTTTAATCTGTAGCTGTAGAGCGTAAAATTCTAGGTAGATCGTTGTCAGTTTGCTGTTTAGGTTTGGATACGGGGAGGATATGTTGTATCATCAAACTAAACTTTTTTTTAAAATTCTTACATTGTTGTGAGCATCCTAAAGCTATATAATGTTGTGTCAGCTTTCTTTCACTTACAACATAATCACCTAGATCCATTTCCTGAATGAAAGGTAAGTGGGACGTAGGGCACGGTGACAGAGGTGGAACGCATCTGAGAGATGTGGTCCCAGGAATGTCACCCAGTAGCGGAATCGGGGTCCTAATGGTAAAGAATGTTAATCAGATGAGGCCCAGATATTTTATCCCATAAGCAATCTGGTGTCTGTGACTAATGAAGACATATATATGTGTGTATACATATACGTATATGTGTATATACACGTATTTACACGTATGTAACTGGTAATGTAATGATACCCATATAGTGATAATCAACTAGTGGTATATATGAGGATATGTAAGTATATATAAGCATAATGTATACTAATATGTATATTAGTTAAGTACAATGTATAATTAATTATATAACTAATTTTGAGGCAGGAAGATAAAAATTAATAGGAAGTCAAGAGAGTACCTGTATCATTATATCCTAAAGCCACTGAGATGTCCTGTTACTCTTTTCCTTTGCCCTGAAAATCTGGATCTGAAAGGCGAGCAAATGAGGTACTTCTCGAGTGGAATTCACCAGACTGCCCACTCATGGTCAAAACTCAAGTGCATTAA
Source organism: Orcinus orca (assembly GCF_937001465.1). Classification (NCBI taxonomy): domain Eukaryota; kingdom Metazoa; phylum Chordata; class Mammalia; order Artiodactyla; family Delphinidae; genus Orcinus; species Orcinus orca. The sequence continues at coordinate 11,414,941 of NC_064560.1, read as the reverse complement.
CCCTCAGTAATTCTGTAGGGAAGACCTTGGGAGCATGAGTCCTCGCAGAGCTGCTCAGCGACCTGAAGGACATGAGATCTCACACTTAAACAGAGAAGGAAGTAGTGACAGTGTTGAGGCTGAAGACGGGGATTCTTGCTGCCTTGCTTCTTAGTCCTGTGTGAAGCTGGACAAGGTTCTCATCTCCTCACACTTCCATTTTCTCACCATTCACATGTGGAGAGTGACACCGGACCTCCTGACCCGTGCATTTCACTTCGTTCTGTGGCTCGTGACATAAAATCACCACTGAAAGCACTGTCTAAACTGCAAACTGCTGGATGATGACGATGACGATGGTGTGTGTGTGTGTGTGTAGCCATCTTCCATCGTACCTTCACCCCATGGAGTTATCTAGATTTTTCTTGGCTGTCATCCCAAGATAAGAGAAGTGGAGGAGAGGGGAATTCCCTGGCAGTTAGGACTCCGTGCTTCCACTGCAGGGGGCAGGGGTTCAATCCCTGGTCGGGGAACTAAGATCCCACATGCCTCGTGGTGCGGCCAAAAAAAGGGGAAAAAAAGTAAAATCCTTCGTAGAATAAAAAACATTATAAATAAATAAAACAGTATATTATATATTGTAGGATGTTATGTTGACCAGTGAAATAGGAGTTTAGAGACTTGTCCTAAACAGAAAAACAAAATCTAAGGCACTGAACGTTTGTATTTGGGTGACGGAGATGACTTATCTCGGAGCACCAAAAGGGGGTTGTGTATAAAAGTAATTGTCTGTGCAGGAAGTGGGTGGACGTGCAGAGATGAGATAAATAATGAGGAGTTCTTTGTACCATCCGTTGCAAGTGGTAGCAAGAAAATATCGTTTTACAAACTGTAACTATTTTAGATATAAAAGGAGGTTGTCCTTGCCTGAGTGTCCCAACAGAAGATTGAGTGTCGGTATGAGGACATTGTTCTTTTATCTGTGCTGCAGCTCTGCACAGTTACTGATTGTGGCTTGGAAGTTACATGATTTATTTCATGTTACTTGTTATGCGTTTCCATCCTGAGATCTTGAGTCACCACTGGGCACAGTATTAAGTCAGCCAGCGGGTCTGGTGCAGGAGGGCTCAGCAGAGTTGGCTGTGTCAAAATATTTGTGGGAATAACACTCATCTTAAATATAGCCAGAAGCTCACCGTGTCTTTCCTGAGAATTAAATAATTTTGGCAACAGTCTGTCTGTCTCGTGTCTGGGAAACATTCCATTTATGACCAAATGAAACATTAATAGACCCTCCAAATGACCATCTTTCCAATTTTAACAGTGTAAGAAAGATGAATTTGAAAATTTTCCAGCATCAAAATCACTCCCCTTCACAATAGCATCTTTGTGTTTATAAGAGTGGTTTAGATTTTCTTTTAGCATATGTACTTTTTAAAAAAGCCAATAAAGCAGCGAATGCGAAGGGGAAATAGGAATAAATTTCACAAGACCGTTAGCCTTACCAGAGCATAAAAAGTATTTCCTGTTGAGGTAATGCTGACTATTTATTAGCATGTCTTTTCTTAATACTCGCTAGAAATAAATTGCTTCCACTTTGCCTATAGTGCCAGTCAGTGAAAGGAACAGGGAGAATGAATAGCAGGACACTTAACACACTGCTGGGAAGCGCAGGTTCACAGAGGCTGTAGCATCCGAGCTAGGCAGCTGAGAACTTGGCCAAGTAACAGAACCAGAGCGTGGGATGTTGGTGATTGGGTCCACCCAGAATGAGCCAAACTTTGCAGTAAGTTGTCCTGTAAGAGCCATTCTCTGGAGGGCACAGGCCACCCAGGTGAAGCTGAGTTCTGTGGCAGCAGAATCCTGCTTAGGAAATTACCTTGCCTGGTCCCCCAGCTGGCACTGGGTTACTGAACTCCCCTCTCTCTTGGGTGAGCTGGGCGCTGAATCCTTACTAGAGAGCATTTAACTCATCCCGATTCACCACGGGATTGGGCCAGCTCTCACGCTCCTGACGGTGGATTACTGCTCTAGTCCTGACCAAGCCATGCCTCTCCTGCCCAGACGGTGCCCTGAAGCATTTTGAGTGTAAAAGAAAATTGCCCTGAACATGGCAGGAAGGAAGGGATGGGACAGGTGACCAGGACCATGTCTCACCGTGCACCCACCGACTCCCAAGGTAGCAGGGCCCACAGAAGCCACCTGCCACTAAAGCGGCAGACGTGGACTCCCATGCTGAGCTTGGCGGGGTTCACGTGGCCAACGGCAGTGACAGCTCAGTGCTTCTGGGCCGGGGGGCGGGGCCAGCAGAACCCAGACACTCCACATTCGTTCACCTCCCTAACGGTCCTACACATACGAAGAGCCAGGTCCATTCGTACGCGAATGTTGCTGGTTAGGGCATCCTATGCCCTACAGCTGGGGCTTTGGAGAAGCAGTCAGGGTGGGCCCACAGCTTCACCTCCATCCCCCTTCCTGGAAAGCACGCGTTTGACTAAGGGACCAAGACCTGCCAAATGGATACCAGATGTGTCAGGGGCCAAGACTGTGTGCTTCCCATAGTCCGGTGAGAGATAACAAACTCTCGCCAATTAGATTAAAAATCAAAACAAGGCTTTCCACGTTCCGTCTACTCTTCTCCAACCTCTCAGGTGGCATCTGTTACAACCACTTCATCCAAATATTGTTTCGAATGAGACATCTTAGGAGGAAAGCAATGTCATGGGCTCCGTGTTCTCCTTCCTTTAATCAGAGCTTTTTGATAGCAGTAAACAGTTTTTTTAGAGAGAGAGAGCCTGCGACACTGACTGGATTTGAATTTAAGAAACATCATGGAATTCTTTTGGTCAGCAAGAACGACCTCTAAAGGCCTTAAAATGTTTGAAAAATGCACGTGGTCGTGGGGTGTGGCATAAGGCCAGCAGGGCCTGCAGCCCAGCCTTCGGAGCTGTTTGTCCCTGGGTTCCCACTGGAATGGCTTTCTGCCCCATTCAGTCCCCGAGGGCTCAGAAAGCACGGTGGTGATTACACAGAGCCTACCTGGGAGCTAAGGAAATGCTTCCTCGCTCTCACCTTTTGTTGGTAATATGCTAATACCTGTCTCTTCTGAGGGCTGCACAAGCCACTTCTTGTTGGGAACACAGCCCTCCTAGTGCCTGTTCCCCTGGAAGAAAAGAGCTGTGTTGACAGTGATTGCCCACGGGCGTCTCCGGAGACTGCCCCGGCCTTCCCCTCCTCTGTCTTGTCGAGGGTAAGGCAGGAGGACTCGGGCTCCCTTTCCCAAACACCCTCTTTGCTTAGCCTTGGCTGGTCCTCTGTCTCTTTCCCGCCCCTTTCAGGTATGTTTTCTAGAATGATTGCACTTGCCTGGTGCTGCCTAGGTCTGATTCATGGCTGCTACTCAAAGTTCAGCTTGGTAAAACCTGGTTAATTAATAGACAGCCTCCTCTGTCACCCTCGTGTTTACCCTCCGGCGTTATAAACCAGGGGGAAAGGCTCACGTTTCTTTCAGCTGTCAGCCCACGGACTTCAGAAGTCTGGCAGCAGAATGGGCATTGGGTGCTGGCCCATCTGGGTTTTCTCAGGAGCCCCCCGTCTCCAGCAGAACACTGAGAGGTGGACCTGGGGAAAATGAGCATGTTGGGTTTTCTGATGATTTTGTTTGTTGGTGGCTGGTCGTTTGCTTGTGTTCGTGACCCTCTTCGCCTTAGTAAGATCTGTCTTGTAATATTTCCTTCATTGTTACCCCATTTACCTAGGCCTCTCTGAGTTCATTTGTTGGTGTGTGTTTTCCGTGTGAGCAGTTGTTAGAGGACTGAGTCACCCGTGCGGTAGCCTGTGGTTGGATGTGGGCTGAGGTTATTCAGTGACTAATATCCAAGGGGAGGAGAAATTGGCTTATCATGGGGAGGACGTCTTTTTATCCATGCCTGTAGCAGCTTCGCTCAGAAGACCGGGGTGAAACAGAATGGTCCTTCCTGGTCGTGAACACCAGGGAACATTTTAGGATCTGTGTTTGTGTGTGTGTGATTTCCTCTCTGAAAAGAAAGCTGTCTAAAATGTCCACGTGTGGAACCGAGGATTGAGATGAAGCCAGCAAACAAAGGAATCGCGTGATTGAGAGCTCAGCCAATGTGCTTTCTCCCGGCGTTAGCTGCACAGGTGATTTCCTTAAGAGAAAGTAAGTGGCTTTAATTCTTTGAGGATGAAAGAGTCTCCTAAGACCCATTTTCAGTTTTGTCTGGTGACTTCATTGTATGGTCTGATTGAGTGGTGTGTTTACAAATCCTAGACTTGGAAGGGTGGGGTTTGAAATACAATAAACTGTACATGATACTCCCTTCCGCAAAGAATATATATATATATATATTTTTTTTAATGCTCCATAAAGAGACATGATTACAATGAGACAGTTTCCCAAATCATTTGAAAGAAACATTTTTCATCCTGGATTTTTTTTTTCCCAGAAGCCATTGTAAGTTTTTTCTCCTCCTCTTTTATATTCAAGAAACTTGTAAATGAGTAATATTGGATTTAACTTACGGTGTTTGGGGGGAAACGAAATATAGGTATGTTAGGATTCCTACCTCAGACTTCAGGTGATTAATTTGAAACTGCCCCAGATTCATTCTGGTCTTTGAGGAGGGTGAGCCTAACAGCGTATTGAGCCGGGTGCTATGAGCAGGGCAGCGGCCTCTCAGCTGGGGGCCACGGTGCAGAGGCTCTGGAAGAAACTATGCTGTTTACAAGAATTGGAGGGACTCACTCAACCAAGAGCTGGCCGTAGTTTGGGCAGTAATGGAAGGAGGGAGACAATGCCCAACAAACCGATGAACAATGAGGAACAGCCTCATTCATGCGTTGCCAATTTATCTAGCGCAAATAAATGACTTTTTTCTTTGTCTGGGCCAAGGTGCAGGGAAATAAATATCCATGTTGTGTCCTGGGGAGGTGTTAAAAGAATCTTTACTTTTGTATTTAGGTCATCTCTTTCTTGCTGCAAAATTAAATGCTTTTAAAGCTCACATAAGGACGTTAGGGTTGAAATTTTCTGGGCTAAAAGTGTCAGTGAGATAACATGTCAGATATTTTCAACTTTCTAAGAGCGATGAAATGATACAGAAGATTAGTGACCATCAGAAGAACTGGTGGGAGAATAAAGGATTCAGGTATTTTAAGGTGAATAGCAACTGTGGGCATGTGTGTGTATGTTTTGCTTATGTATTTTACATTTAAAGTTTAATATAAGTTTCTCCTAAAAGGTCTGACTGAGTAATAGTATAGGAAAAACCTAGCATGTATTTAAGGTCATTTCTTTACTCGTTAGCCAAAACACAGTTAAAATACAAAACAAAACAAGACCATGCAAGTGCCTGGTTCTAGGAAGATACCTCCATAGAAAGAACACTAATACAAAGGGCTGGGATTATTTTTAAACTATGAATTATAGAATCTTAACTGTCATCCTGGTTCAGTCAGTCAGGCAATGGGTATCTCCTATATATAAAGTCCACTTTTTTTTTTTTTTTTTTTTTTGCGGTACGCGGGCCTCTCACTGTTGTGGCCTCTCCCATTGCGGAGCACAGGCTCCAGACGCGCAGGCTCAGCGGCCACGGCTCACGGGCCCAGCCGCTCCGCGGCATGTGGGATCTTCCCGGACCGGGGCACGAACCGTGTCCCCTGCATCGGCAGGCGGACTCTCAACCACTGCGCCACCAGGGAAGCCCCTAAAGTCCACTTCTTATTGGAATAGCAAGTGGACTCTGGGAGATAACACTGAAGACTTCTTCATCACCGTCTGCCTCATCCTAAGAGTGATTTCCCTTTGGTTGCTCTGTATCCTTTAGTGTACGAACCCAAGTTACCTAATTTTAAGGGTTTATTCAAGCGGTAGGTTTAAAACATTTCCCTACTATATCATGGGAAGATGATGTCATTCTCTACTTGGGCTCCATGTAGAGCCAAGGATGAAATTATCAAGGTTCTTCTCAAAACTCAGTCTTGGAAAGTCAGTCCTGGGTTGGCAAACCAAGAGAAGAATTTTGCCAAAGGCTTCCAACCTCTAGGTCACCCCTATTGATGGAGACATTCAACCTTAGATGACCTGTTTTGGCATAGCAGAACGCTTGTATTCCCCTCCACTGTGGATAACTCAGGTGGACAGCAATTCATTCAGTGACCCTGTTGGATAATGGCAGGATTATTTTGAAGTGGACAAGGCAGGGCTGACATACAGCATTACCATCAGGTACGTAGTGTTCATTGCTTATGGCTACGATCCAGCCTCGTTGGCTGAGGTCCCATTCTGGCTGGTTGGTACTCATGAGATACAGGCTGTTGGATGTTAAATATTTTTACTATCACCTGCATTTCCCATATGAATGCACAGTGTATCTGAATTATTGGTAATTAATTGTTACATTTCTTTCTGAATTCATCTGCACAAGGCGTCCAGAAAGTCTAATGAGATTTTTCTAATAAGTTTTTTGCATGTGTTTTATTTTAAATTTTACATAACTTCATTTCACTTAGTTATATAATGTGCCTCCTAGCCATTTCTTTTCACATCACCAAACATGTTTTTAAAAGACCTACGCAGGCATCTCTGTTGTTTTAAAAGAAATTTACTCAAATTTTTATTAATTAAACTTAACTTTACATTTTTCTTTCATTAATACTCTTTATTCTTCTAGACAGTTCTGTACTCCTAGGAATGTTGATGTCTCATTTTGCTCTCTTACCAGAAAAGGGGGGGTTCTCTATGTGTTCATTTGGTTCAGGATCCCCCAAATCCAGATGAAGCCGGATGAGGAGGAAAGAGAGAACAGGGAGTAGTGACTAACCCCGTTAGGATTATTGTTCATCCTAAGTGGGTTCTAGACATTTGAAACCCTATTTTGGGGGGAATGGGGATGAATAACGATAATGACAACAGTACCTACTATTTGTTGCACCTGGTTGACCTTGAGCACCATGTGATGCTTTACACACAGTGGCATGTCTGAATATATCTTTACGTGTGTTTGGGTTGATTATTGCATTGTGTGGTCTGACTGGGTGGGGAATTTGGCCAACTATGCACCGCCGGCTGAGCCAGTCCCTCTTGTATTTTATCACCTGTGAAGCCCTGCCATGCTTACCACTGAGCCTGACCTTTCTTTTCATTGAGCCCTGCATTGAGGAAGACGGGGGGGGGGGGAGAGGTATTTATAGAGGATCCGTGTTGATCTACTACAAAACTTTGGTTATATGGTTGCTCCAGCCATTCTGGAATGGGAATCAGGTATATTACCGCACAGTGACCTTGGGAATGCCCTCCTGGTCTATGGCCGTGAGCCCCTGAGCCTTGAGAGTGTGTGGGCTGGAGCATCGGGACTGGGCCATGTGGTGGAGCGGACACAACTGGAGGCTGACCTTGACCTCACCCTAGGTGTGACTCCCCAGGGGCTAGGAACTGGGGTGAGGGTCCCAGGGGTGAGGACAGCCTGAGGATATCCCAAGTCCGGTTTAGAGGGGGAGAACAGACTAGTCTACTGTGGCGTGTGTGCGTGTGGCGTGTGTGCGTGTGGCATGCGTGTGGTGTGCGTGCGTGTGTGTGGTGCGTGTGGTGTATGGTGTGTCTGTGTGGTGTGTGTGTGTGTTGGGGAGGCAGGGGTAGTGGAGATAAAATTGTACCGTCGAGTGAGGAGCCTGCATACTCTGGGATACTCTGGGATCCCCTAGGGGGTCAGGAGCCAGTTCAGTAGTGCTTGGATAATGTACCCCTCAAAGGGCTCCTTTTGGTTGCTAATACTTGCATTTTGCCTGCATTTTTTTGTCAGTCATTTCTATTATGAAATCCACCATAATGTGTAAAACTCCCCGGGTCAGGGACTCTGCATTGCTGGGTCCTTCCAGTGACAAGATGAGGAAGCCTGTGGGAGACCAGCCAGTTCATCCCCTGCATCCTCGTGACCAGGTGTAGGTAAGAATGTATCCTCTCAAGAGCAGGACGTTCCCCTCCAGGGCAGGAACTTACGGGCTTGTTTAGAGCTGTGTCCTAGAATCATGCTTGGTTCTTAGCAAGTGCTTGGTAAATATTGTTTACTAAGTGAATGAATTTATAAGGTAAGGAATCAACATGTCTTCAGGGCATTGGGCTCTGTTTCCTTTTCAGCCTTCTTCTTGTTGCCTCTTCTATGTCTTCTCTCACCCACAGTACGGGTCTCTCAGCTGCTTATCTTGATTTTCGTCCATTTGAGCCCATCTCCTCTCTCCTCACGCCCCTACCTCACCCACCCTCCAATCATTTATACCCTCCTTGTCTGTCACATCTCTGAGAAGTCCAAATGGAAATGTGGCTTCTGTGATAGCACAAATCAAACTAGAAGACAGAGTTTGGGAGGTGCCACTGGCTGTCCGTCCCCTCCCTTGTAGCCGTTTGGAGAATCTCAGTGAGCATGACCCTCCTGGGCTTTGATCAAAACAAAAAGTACCACCTATTCACATCCTGAATTCATTTGTATTTTTGATTCTGCCCCTTGCTAAATAAAATAGTGCACTTGCAAATTAGTTTCCTCTTTTGCCATTAACTTGCTTCCTTTTTTTAAAATTAAGATCTAATTGACATATAACATTATATTAGTTTCAGAGGTACAACATAATGGTTCAATAGATGCATATATTGCGAAAAAATGACCACACTAAGTCTAGTTGACATCCATCACCACACAGTTAACGATTGTTTTCTTGTGATGAGCACTTTTAAAATCTACTCTCTTCACTTTCAAATACAATACAGTATTATTAACTATAGTCACCATGCTGGACCGTACATCCGCAGGACTTAAATGTATTTTATAACTGCAAGTTTGTATATTTTGACTATCTTCACCCATTTCACACACATACCCCCAGCCCCCCGGGCACCCACCTCCTGCGTCTGGCAGCCACCGATCTGTTTTCTGTATCTATGATTCTTGAGTTATTGATTCTTTAGTCATTGTTTCTTCTAAAGGAGAGCTAGTGGGAGAGTCCTAACTCTCCTGAACTGGGTGGTAATGAAACAGCCCAGAAATCACTGCTGCCTGGGCAAGTACTGCGGGGCTTATGACGACCTCTCCCAGCATGCTCACCATCGTCACGTGGCAGCCCCAGAGCGGGTACTGTTAGCATTCTTCCTCCCCGCCATGCCTGGGGTTCCCTTCCCTCGTCTATCTCTTGCCATCCCTACTATGCATTTGCCTCCAATTGCACTCATCTCCTGAATCATTATTTCCTCCTGACCTTTCTCATAGTAAGGCATCAGCAAATGAGTAAAACTTCCCTCCAAACTTTTCCCATGCATCTCCTTTCTCTCTCTGGCCATGTCCCTATATTGTATCAGCTTGAAAAGATGGGAAAGATGCTTACTATCTACTTTCCAGGGCCTCCACTCGAAAAATGTGCCCAAGATGAGCTTTAGGAGACAGTTTAGCCCTTTTGGTACATTAGACCCACATAGTTTCTTAGTGTCTCTAAGAAGCTATGACCTCAGTATTTAAACCACTGCACTGTTTTTTCCCTCAGACCCCACAATGTTGAGCTCTACATCAGGTATATTCATTTCCAGTGATTGCTCTGACAAACTACCACAAACTTAGTAGCTTAAGACACCACAAATTTGTTATTTCCCAGTTGTGGAGGTCAGAAATACAGAATGGTTTCACCGGCCAATGCCAAGGTGTTGGCAGTGCCACACTGCCTCCGAAGACTCTATGGGAGAATCCCGTTCTTTGCCTTTTCCAGCTGCTGGGGGCTGCTGCATTCCTTGGCTCATGGCTCTGCTCCATCTTCAGAGTCAGCAGTGTAGACTTGTAATAGGGAAGAACCTTTTGTGTTCTATTACAAGCCAGCTAATCACTAAAGGGATGTTGCCTATAAGCTTAAATTACACATAATGGCCCATCTCTGGGAACCCTGACTCCCAGGTAATAAGCATTAAGTTAAAATAATTTTTTTTTAGCTCACAAGAAACGTCTTGACCAGACCCACCTGTGAATGACTGCAGGGAGAAAGAAATTAACACCTCCCCTCTGGAGGCTGACCGGAAACAGGAAGTGTTTGACTTTACGCCCTCCCCTTTTAGTATAAAAGGAGCCTGAGTTCTGACTCAGGCAAGATGGTTGTTTGGTGGGTGTGGGTATGTTGTCTTCTCGGGCTGCTGGCTTTCCGAATAAAGTCGCCAGTCCTCGCCCCGACACCTCATCTCTTGATTAATTGGCCTGGCGTGGGGCGAGCAGTATGAGCTTGGATTCAGTAACAAATTTGGGGGAGCCATCCAGCAGCCTTGCTGCTCCTGGCCAGCCGGCCCCGGTTGGGGAATTTTCCGGTAAGGCCCTAGCAGCTGCCGGGCCCACTTGTCCTGAGGGTCTTCCCTTTAGAGTTCCTCGAAGCAGCACCGGATGCCCCAGCACTTGGCAGTTGGAGCAAGGAATGGACATCTGGGAGCCGACAGTTTGCTTGCAGTAGGGTAAGTCGCTCCGGTGTGTACAGCCGAGAACTGTGCTTCCTCTCTTCGTTTGGGGCCTTTTCTCCGGAATAAGCCAATGTGTTCTGTATTTGAGTGGGATACCCTGTTGGAGAGAGGAAGGAGTTGTTGGGCTTCTACCCTATGTGTCAACTGGTTTGTTTCTTTGGACGCTAGCATGTGTGTGGTGCCGTTTGTGTTTTGTTTGTGTTGAATTTCTATCTTTAAAAATGGGAGGCTTCCCTGGTGGCGCAGTGGTTGAGAGTCCGCCCACCGATGCAGGGGACGCGGGTTCGTGCCCCGGTCCGGGAGGATCCCGCGTGCCGCGGAGCGGCTACGCCCGTGAGCCATGGCCGCTGAGCCTGCGCGTCCGGAGCCTGTGCTCCGCAACGGGAGAGGCCACAGCAGTGGGAGGCCCGCGTAGCGCAAAAGAAAAAAAAAAAAAATGGGGAATGTTTCAACTATTCCTGAAGAAAGTTCTCTAAGGTGCATTTTGGGTAAGGGATCTGATTACAGCTCTGAAGCCATGTGTCAGAGGAAGATGATACTTTGTTACAATAGTGCGTAGCCGCAGTACCTGTTAGGATCTCTACAGGGGGGTTAGGCAGGGTTATCTTGGGGCCCTGTGCACCATGTACTGGTACCCTTGCTGTGTTAATTATGTCATTTATGGTCTCCTGTGTCGTTGGTATATGTAAAAACCCAAGACCAAACTTGAGGGTTTATTTAGGATTTTCTGTGTGTTCTTTGGGTTTTGGGTTTCATTTTGTTTGGTACCGTTTACAGCCAAATCAGTTTTGTGATACTTCAAACTTTTACTGATGTCAGATGGAGAAAAGGAACAGGGAAAAAAAACCCTGTCTGCTCTTGTCCAAGAGTGGGACATTCCGAGGAAGAGAACGTTTCCACTTGGTTCTTAAAATCACCAAAAGCTACAAATAGAAATAAGTCTTTTCCATAAATATTACTAAAAAGGGTTTAGCCATCTGTACAGGTGACCTTGATTTGCCCCATCTGCCAGAAACCTCGTCTGCATCCAATCTTTTGTAACTGATGCATTTTACATTGTTGTACTTGATTCATGGCTAAAATTTTGGAATGGGAACTACGACATCCCTGTGTGTGTTTGTACGTGTGTTATAGATGTGTGGCATCGCCAGAAATTTGTAAAAGAGCTCTATTTAATTGGCTTAAAGGAAATTACGTGCTTAAGTGAATACTCAAATATAAAAGAAACTCTCCAGAATGAGTTTCAGGCTCTCGTCATCTAGGAAATTCAGTATTGAATTAATATCTGGTGTTAAAGTTAGCTTAAGCTTGTTGGTTTGATACAGGTATGTCATTAGAGTCATCAACATTAGGTATAATACTTTCATTGTACCTGGATTTACTAGAAATCAAATAAGACCTTATTATTCCTGTTAAAAAGTTTGTCAGCAAGAAAAATAATGTGACAAAGCTTTTAAGTAAATAAAATAAAGGTAAATGAAGTAAAGAGTTTTGGTTAAACTCTATGGGAATAATGTTCTGGAAACGTCTGTCTGGAATAGTCTCTCCAGATTTTCGTACCTTGAAACTAAACTTAGTTCTAAGATAAGATTGAACTTAATTAAGAAAATAAATCTTGGGGCTTCCCTGGTGGCACAGTGGTTGAGAGTCTGCCTGCCCGATGCAGGGGACGCGGGTTCGTGCCCCGGTCCGGAAAGATCCCACATGCCGCGGAGCGGCTGGGCCCATGAGCCATGGCCGCTGAGCCTGTGCGTCCGGAGCCTGTGCTCCGCAACGGGAGAGGCCACAACAGTGAGAGGCCAGCGTACCGCTAAATAAATAAATAAATAGATAAATAAATCAATCTTGAAGGTAAAGTGGTACAAAATCTGAATTTGGTTCTCTAAGAGGACAAAGTTTTCTTAAAATATTGAACTCCTGTTGGTAATAGATCATGAGTTTTTGTTTAAGTGACCTGTATTTGCCATTGGGATCTTTTATCTCCGGTTAAAACTTTTGATATTTTTGACAGATGTCCCAAAGATCAAGTTCGAAGTGGGATTCATTTGACCTCTGGCTAACGTTGGGGTTTTCTGGAGAGTCTCTGGAACACCTCAAATTACTTGTTTTCTCTCCATCTCAGAGAGAGGAATGTTAAACTAATTGGGCTTATTTGGTGTGAGGAATTGCGTGGGAGGCATTGTCAAATGGGTGGTGATAAAACTTCTTAGGTTGTACTGTATGGGTAAATGTTATTAACATATATATTCCAGAAATTATATGGAACTCCTAAAATTCTGGCACATCCTGGTAAATGATATCAGTCATAACTTTAGTAATTACCGTATTGTCATAGCCACAGCAGTAGTCAGTTTTCTATTCAGTTGCACTGTAATCCCAGCTGGCTGATGCCAAGGCAAAAAGGCATCCTTTTAACGGCTAGGTGATCCGTTGCTATCTATAGTTTTACAGTGGCTTTTGAATGACACTCCAGCTATTTTGTGAAGAAACAGGCCAGAATGATGAACTCCTTTATGTGCAAGCATTTGTACTATTCCCAGGGAAAATAAGGAAGGGAATGAGAGGACATGTTGCCTCAGACCTTAACTCCTCTGGCTGAGCTGGCTGTCCCAGCTGCTCTGGCCGTTACGCCAGTATATCCAACCCTTACACCACCTTCCATTCCTATCCAGGCCCAGTTCCTGACACTGGGGCCCAGGACTTCCCTCCTTATAGGATCAATTAGAAAATGCTGGGAATTCCCTGGCGGTCCAGTGGTTAAGGACTCAGCACTTTCACTGCGGTAGCCTGGGTTCAATCCTTGGTCGGGGAACTAAGATCCCACAAGCTGTGCAGCGCAGCCAAGAGAACAAAATAAAACAAGATCCTGTGCTAGTTTCTGGGGCACAGGGACTTGGTCTGGAATCGCCATCTAAGACCCAACAGGGCACCGGATTTGGGCCTGGAGCCACTTCTGGGACAGGGGTATTTTCCTTACGCCATTATCTCATGGGGGGCCTAAATGGAAATGACCTGCGGCTGGGTTTCTCAAACTTGTTTAGTTGGAAAGATTGCAGCCCTCCTTATAGAGAGGATGCTCTACACCTGAAGCCCACTTGCCAGCGCCCACAGCTGAACCAGATGGGGACCCCGGTGAGGGAAGAAGGCCCTTAGGAGAGCACTGCTCATTAGTGCATCTTAGCAGGGCCTTGAAAGGGGAAACCAAGGCAAAAGGGTTGGAACGAAATTCAAGAAATTCAGCAAAACACATGAAGACCTCTCTGAATTTTTGGAAGGGATTTATCAGGCCTACACACATCATACTAATGCAGATCCCGAGGCCCCTGCACATATTAGAATGGTAAATTTGACCTTTTGGGGCAGAGTGCCTCGGATTTCAGGAGAACACTGCAAAGATTAGATGGTACATTTGGAATGAACCCATCTCAGTTGGTAGATGTTGCTTTGAAAGTGTTGAGGGAACAACAACAGAGGAAAGATACAAAACGAAATGCCACTTTTCTGGCAGTGGCGTTGGCTTCCTGGAAGGCAGGTAACCCGGAGAGGTAGGCCACGACTGGGGAAGGAACAATACGCTTATTGTGAGGAGTAGCATCGCTGGAAAACAGATTGCCCTCTGCTGACACAGAACAGTAGAAGGTGAGAGCCTCTCATGGTAGAGAGGATGCTCTGAATGAAGAGACCCAGGGACTCCCTTGGCCTTGAGGTACCCAACTCCCCACAGGAGCCAGGGGTGAAATTGACAGTGGGGGGATGACCTGATTGACTTTCTGACAGGCCTCACCCTGAAGTTTTTCAGCACAATAGGGTGACATCTGAGTCCCACCAGAACATGCTTTAAGCCATCCCAGAAAAGGAGACCAAGCCCTTACCCCCAGAGTCTTAAAAATAACCCAGAGACTGCTGTCAGACCTCCCAGGTAGGGACTCAACACAGAGGAACCTGCCCCACCGAGGACTGACAAATATTTACTCAAAGGCCTTGAGCCTCAGGAAATCTCAGATACCTGCCTAGTGTTTGTGTGGACACCTTTTCAGGATCGGTGGAAGCATATCCCACCCGGACAGAAACTCTCTGAAGCGGTTAAAGCCCTCCTTAGCGAAATTATCCCCTGACTTGGATGAAGGCATTAAAACTGCATTCATCCTAGAGACGGCAATCAACAGGAAAACCCAAGAAAATCGTATATCAGAAAGGAGCGTTGCTAAAACGCCAGGAGACATTTAACCTGGGATAACCTTGCTAGTTGCCATGCTGTGGATCAGTGGCTCCCAGAAGCAGGCTTAAATTAAACACCTTTAAAATATTGTATGGTACTCCATTCCAGGTGTGTGCCCAGGCAGGAGAATCTATAAACGCTAAAAGACCTAGCGGTTGCCAATTACAGTAAAACTTTGGGCTCTATACTGACCTCTGCTCCTGAGTTTGACTCCAACAGGTCTGCCCATCCAACTGAAGTAGATGGGAATTCCATTGCAGCTGGAGAAGGGGCAACCAATTTCTTTAATTGTGTCCAAATAAATAGCACAGGAATTTATATGTATTAGGAACTGGAACCAAAACCCCAAGTTCAATTATGAATTAGACAACAAAGTGCTAATAGGTTTCATCGTGTTCAAATAGTTGTAGATAAACAAAGGCTGACAAAAGATTCTAAGGAATATTCATCACCTCCGTTCAACAGGAAGTAACCAGCCAGAGTGGTCTTCCTCCCTTTTCCCACAAGATTGTGGAATGGACATTGACAATGGGGAATTATTATAGGGAAGAACCTTTTGTGTTCTATTACAAGTTAGTCACTAAAGGGATATTGCCTATAAGCTTAAAATATACATAATGGCCCATCTCTGGGAACCCTGACTCCCAGGTAGTGAGCATTAAGCGAAAATACCTTTGTTTAGCTCACAGGAAACATCCTGACCAGGCCCACCTGTGATTCCTTTCTGCAGGGAGAAAGAAGTTAACACCTTCCCCCTGGAGGCTGACCGGAAGCAGGAAATGTTTGACTTCACTCCCTCCCCTTTTAGTATAAAAGAGGCCTGAATTCTAACTCAGGCAAGATGATTCTTTGGGGAATGAGTCCACCGTCTTCTCGGTCTGCTGGCTTTCCAAATAAAGTCACTCTTCGTGCCCCAACACCTCACGTGTCGATTTATTGGCCTGTTGTGGGGCGAGCAGTACGAGCTTGGACTCCGTAACAGCATCTTCCCATTCTCTCTCTCTGATTCCGCTTCTGTCATCACATCTCCTTCCATGACGCTGACCCTCCTGCCTCTTCCACATATAAGTGAATGCATTGCATTACTTTCACATGATTGTGATTGCATTGGGTCCACCTGGATAATCTCCCCAACTCAACATCCTTAACAGGGGGTATCTACAAAGGCCCTTTTGCCCTGTAAGGGGACATGGTTACAGGTTCCAGGGATTAAGGTGTGGACATCTTGCAGGGGCCACTCTTCAGCCTGCTTCATCAGGGAAACCACACTGAGATGTCTCTAAAAACATGAATATCAAAGTAGATTTTCTAATTTCTTGCTTTCTTTTCAGATGCAGAGAGAAATCGTTTATGCAAGAGGAGATGGCCCTGGTGCCTCTCGACCTGGACCCGCAGCTCTTCTACCCCACGCCATTCCAAATTCTCCACCGTCCACTCCTGTGCCACATTCCATGCCTCCCTCTCCATCCAGAATCCCTTACGGAGGCACCCGGCCGATGGTCGTTCCTGGTAACGCCACCATCCCCAGGGACAGACTCTCCAGCCTGCCGGTCTCCAGATCCATCTCTCCCAGCCCCAGCGCCATCTTGGAAAGAAGAGACGTGAAGCCAGATGAAGACATGAGCTCCAAGAGCCTCGCGATGTACCGAAACGAGGGTTTCTACGCCGATCCTTATCTTTATCACGAGGGGAGGATGAGCATAGCCTCTTCGCACGGCGGGCACCCACTGGATCTCCCCGATCACATCATCGGGTATCACCGCGCCGCAGTTCGTTCAGCCAGTGCTTACTGCAACCCTTCTTTGCAAGCGGAAATGCACATGGAGCAGTCACTGTACAGACAGAAGTCAAGGAAGTATCCAGAGAGCCTCTTGCCTACTCTGGGCTCCAAAACGCCCCCGGCCTCTCCTCACCGAGTCAGTGACCTGAGGATGGTGGAGATGCACGGTCTCCATAACGCCCACGGGCCCTCCCACACCATGCAGTCAGACCGGGTCTCACCCAGCCGCCAGGCCTTCAAAAAGGAGCCCGGCACCTTGGTGTACATTGAGAAGCCACGGACGACTCCAGGATTAGCCGGAATTGTGGACCTCGGCCCTCCTCTAGTTGAGAAGCAAGTGTTTGCTTATAGCACGGCTACGATACCCAAAGACAGAGAGACCAGGTAAGGCGGTGAGGGTGGCCAAGGGTGGGCCACGCCCACGTGCTGGTTTTGAGGGCTGCTTTACAGAAGTCGAACCAAGAGAACAGTGGTCAGCTGAGCGCCGGCCTTGAGCACTGTGCCCTGTGGGTACTGGCCGCTGCGGGGTAGGGGAGGAAGAATAGGACCAGAGGGCTGTTGTCAGCAGAGAGTTTCTAAATCCGGTGGTCGAGTGAGGCTGGGCAGTAAGTAGCCAGGCTAAAGGCAGGCAGGCACCCCAACAAGAGAGGTCAGAACGGGCCTCCCGAGTGTGGATCTAACGGCAGCATCGTTAATGTAAATCTGAATAATTGAGAAGAAAATTATGATTTCAGAAACCATTCAGACAAATCATCAAAAGCTGATCATAACTGATCTCCCACGGAAAGTGAGTGAGCGGTTCCAGTGTTAACTGTTTGAAATGGCGGTTTTTGTTCTTCCTTGTGAAGTGCAATTTTGTTTACTCATCTGGTTACGAGAAATGAAAAGGGTGTGTCATCCAGGGTGATAAAAACATGAATTTGCATAAAAATAGGATGGTGTTGATGTAATACTCATTCAGGAGTGGTACAGAGATCAGCAAAATTTTTCTAGTGGATGTGACACTCCAGGAATTTAAATTTCTTTTTAAGTTTACATGTGTTTATAATTTACCAGCCCAGAACCTTCATACTACATCTTGAAAACCCTCAAGTCTGTAGAGTAATAGAAAAGCTAATCTTTTTTTTTTTTTAATTTATTTTTGGCCGCGTTGGGTCTTCGTTGCTGTGCGGGCTTTCTCCAGTTGCAGCGAGCGGGGGCTTCTCCGTTGTGGTGCACGGGCTTCTCACTGTGGTGGCTTCTCTTGTTGTGGAGCACGGGCTCTAGGCACGCGGGCTCAGTAGTTGCAGCAAGTGGGCTCTAGAGCGCAGGCTCAGTAGTTGTGGCGCACGGGCTTAGTTGCTCCGCGGCATGTGGGATCTTCCCGGGCCAGGGATCGAACCCATGTCCCCTGCATTGGCAGGCAGATTCTTAACCACTGCACCACCTGGGAAGCCCCAGAAAAGCTACTCTTGATAGAGGGGATTTCTCTACCCTGAACTGGCTGACAGAAGGCAACATAATAATTATAATCATAAAAATCTAGTCAAAGAAACTGAGTCCGAAGGAGGTTAAGCATTTGACCTGTTGTCATATGGGAATTCAGAAGGCGCATGAGAAATAAAATTCAGATATTCAGCCACTCAGTACATCACTGGAAGCACTGTTCCATCCTCCTTACCAAAACCGGTCATGTCACTTTCTACTACATGACCTTGTAAAAAGAAGGCCAAAATTGTGACTGGAATGTGATGGTATATCACTATCTTAATCACACAAATTGGAACGCTCTGTCCTCACTGGCAGAATTTTATCATGAAAGGGCCATCTCTTATCTGGTTCCAGAAGAAAGATTCCAGGAAGATGGAAAGAGAATAAACCTGGAAGTTGGGGGATCATCAATGTACCAAAAAGCTCTAACCCTCTCTACACAGTTTAAAAAAAAAAACACAGCAACAGTGGGCTTCCCTGGTGGCGCAGTGGTTGAGAGTCCATCTGCCGACGCAGGGGACACGGGTTCGTGCCCCGGTCCGGGAAGATCCCACATGCCGCGGAGCGGCTGGGCCTGTGAGCCGTGGCCGCTGAGCCTGCGCGTCCGGAGCCTGTGCTCCACAACGGGAGAGGCCACAGCAGTGAGAGGCCCACGTATGGTTAAAACAAACAAACAAAAAAACAGCAACAGTGACTGGCTTGAACTAGAGTGAAGTGGTTTATAGACAAGAGCTACCAAATATTCAAGGAACAAGAGGTTACAAATTGTCTTTGCTCCGCTGCTGTAGTACTGGTTGTGAGGGCTACAGGTAACTTGGCTTTTTAGTTAACTGCTTGCAAGGTCAGCAGGAGCCACATCTGATACCGATGGGGCAGATTGCACGTTTCCCAGAGATCCTGTACATGGCGCTGGATTCCGTGACAGAATGAGACTTTGCATTGTTTCCCTTGTGGAGGGAGGGTATACATTCTTTGTGTGGAAAGAAGGATGAAACAGGTATTTGCTGAGAGAAGAATAGATGATGGCAGAGACAAGGCTATGTGGTTACCAAACCGTATTTTCTTTTCCTCTGGGGCACAAAACTATCTGCATCTCTGAGCCTCCTTTGCAGTTAAGTGTGGCCATGTGAGTGGGTTCTGGCCAATGGCAAGTGGGTAGAGTTGATGTAAACTGTCTCCAAGAATAGTTCCTATTAAAAAATCTGCATGGGAAACAAGACAAAACGATGACAGGCTTGATCATGCAGGACTAAGAAAAATGAAGACTCGGAAAAAGGTATTTATTCTCTCCTTGCCAAAGTCCTTAGGAAGTTAAATTCTAAGAAGCAAAGAAAGGGATGCCTCCCACGACCATAGAAAGCTGAGGGGTGTGGGATAAATACTGAGGCTCTTTGAACAGACCAGTGTCACAACCAGAGGGAAGTCCACCAAGACGTGCCTTAAGGCTGTAGGGAGCTTGCACCCTGTGCTTCTAAGAAAGGGTAACACATCTGCCCCGGTGGACTGTGAGGCACTGGTTGGGAAATGTGTGTCACTGATAGGAAGGGACTTGGAGTCATAAGAATTTAGTCCAGGAAAAAATAAGAACTGTCCATCTCCAGGGCCAGAATCCGTCCTCCCCCACCACCCTGCTGACCCACCTCGTGGGAATGAGATGATCGTGAGCTTGATTCCACTGTTTATCACATCAAGCCACATGCACCCTGCTGAGCGCCAGGCACGCTCTGGCCAACGATGGCGTCTGGCTTCTCGCTCAGCACCTAGTTCATCGTCACGCATGTGGTTACCACGTGCATATAACTGAACATCACTGAACCCAGTTCCCAGGATTGGGTTATGGGTGGGACCAAAATGAAGGGCCCTCTGCTATGTGGAGTTGCCTCTGTACTGCTCCCTGATCAGAGTCTTGAAGAATTTTAGCCTTCGGTAGCATCGGTATATTTTCAGGGCCTCTGCTTCCTCAGGTTTCTGTTTTTTAAGAAAGCTCAGAAAACGCTATGGGTTTCTGTCTTATGTGTTAGCAACTCCTTTTAGAAAATCCAAGTTCTTATTTCTAGAAAAACAAGGATTAGGAAAGTTGACTAAAGATTAATGTTCACCTAAAATACACTGTCATGATCACTGCCGTATTCTGACATATGGTTGTAATTCAGAATATGATTTCACATTTTTGAATTCATTCCTGTAAATGTGAAATAGCAGAGAAGAAATTTTATCTCACATCTTGTCTAGGTGATTTCTCACCACAGGCTAGATTCCCTTCTCCTGTAGCCGTACACACGCGCACGCGTGTGCGCACGCGCGCACACACACACACACACACACACACACACACACACTGTCTACGTTTAGAGTTGGTATTACTGAAACACCTAAACATTCCCACTGACTCAACCCAGGCACATGACAAAAGTATGTAAAGAATGATTCTCGAGTAAACACTTGAGTCTGGACATCGTGCTGCTAACACTGCTACCGACCACCCCACTGTTACCTGGACAGGTCGGAATGCGCCATACTTCCTCTTTTTCAGCTGCAATTGTAAACTCTTGGAAAGCTGGATGTCTAGGCTGAAATGTAGTCCTGCTGGGTAATATAAGAACACTGACGATAGCTATCATTTATTGAGAGTCTTTTATGGACCAAGCGTGATGTTAAGTAGTTTCCATACATCATCCGATGTAATCGTCATGACGATCCAGTGCGGTATGTACTATCATCATCCCTATTTTACAGATGCAGAAACAGAGCTCAGAGAGGTTAAGTAACTTGCCCAAGGTCACAAAGCCAGTAAGTGGCATAGAATGTCCAGGTACATTAAGGAATCCATACTTTTTACCGCTGTGCAGTATTCTGCCTGCTGGGTGAGAACTGTGAGCCCCACCTTCACCCAGCAGAGAAGTGAATTTGGGAGTGAATTCGAAGCATTTCAACCAGGACAAAATGCTAAGTAGCTGGGCTTCCCTGGTGGCGCAGTGGTTGAGAGTCTGCCTGCCGATGCAGGGGATGCGGGTTCGTGCCCCGGTCCGGGAGGATCCCACATGCCGCGGAGCGGGTGGGCCCGTGAGCCGTGGCCTCTGAGCCTGCGCGTCCGAAGCCTGTGCTCTGCAACGGGAGAGGCCACAGCAGTGAGAGGCCCACGTACCGCGAGAAAAAAAAAAAAATGCTAAGTAGCTGCTCTGAAAGGATATTTACAATCATCAACATGGTAGAATTTGCATAATTATGCTGCTAAATATATACATGTCATTTAAAATATAACTGTCCCAGCTAGTATATTAGCAGAATTATGCAGAGATAGGGGAAGAAAGAAGAGAACACTCTTGGTAGATTTTATTTTGAAAAAAATGAATGTGAGTACCATGTCAAAGAAAATTTTAAAAACAAGAACACCAGAAACAATTACTGAAGCACACAATTATAATCCATTGTTACACCTATACAGTGGTGCTATTTTAGGTATATTTAGTCTGTGCAAGTAAATATTTGTAAAGAAGCTTCAACCCCTAAAAGTAACTTCATGAGTACAGGGTCCTATAACGTGTCAAACCAATTTCTGTTGCAATTTCATAATATTAAAAAGCAAATCTGAGTGTTTTTTATATGAAACTCTCAAGTGAAATTTTACTTCTAAGATGTGAAGCTACAAAAACACAGGAGGGAGACTGAGAAATCTGTAGAGATACTTTCTTTTGGGCACTGCTGGATTCATATACTCTTCAGAAGAGCACTTCTATGAAATAGCCCATTAACTGCAGAGTGTTTGAAATCAGAGAGAAAAATTTTCTTTCTCATCTGTACTCAGGAAACTTCCAACGGTAGCTTTTTTTTTCTTTTGAACGCAATTTTGTAATAGCTCTATTGACTTGAAAATGAGTTAAAGACAAAGTAATTTCCCCTTGATCTTGTACGTAGCTCATGTGCTTCGATTTAATGAATTTGGCATCTCTTATAAAGATGCTTCCACAAAGCATCTAGCGGTGACAAATTATATATAGGAGATCTGGAAAAAATAGTGTAGAACATATATGATGGTAGCATCTTCCTCCCAAGACGGCCATGGACTTTGGGGTAGGAAAGCGGATTACAACTGCTTTGACCTTCAGAATAGTATGGTTGTCTCTCAGTATCTATGGGGATTGGTTCCGGGAGCCCGTGGATACCCAAATCCGCAGATGCTCAAGTCCCTTATTTAAAAGGGCATAGTTCAGTCAGCCCTCCATATCCGTGGTTCCACATCCACGGATTCAACCAATCTGCAAAATTCTTTCTGCGGTTGGTTGAAACTGAGGTCGCAAAGCCTGCGAATATGGACTGTATTCTGACTGTAATTCTCAAGTCTGAGCTTCTAGAAGGAAAATGACCTTGAGTGCTGAGGTGGTTTTACCCAGATGATTTCCTTTCAGCAAGGCCTCCAGGAAGAGAGTGGGTCCATGTGACTAAGAGGCCCTGTGCAAGGGAGACAGTGTGTGACAGGTGACTGTGGGCGTGAGGCTGTGTCTTGCCAAGGTTATAAAATTACTTCATTAAACAGCATCATCATCCCTATCCATGGCACATAAAACAGCCCTTAAGAACTGTAAAACGCTAGGACATTTATGTTTTGCTATTTTGTATTTATAGCCCGGCTCATATAATGTGAAATATCTCTATCGAAATAACACTCAAAATTCAAGGGTGCTCACTGCAAAGTGACTAATAGCTCTCCTTCCAAATGTATAACAGATTCCTCCTAATAAAGTATTTTTCAAGACATGGTAAACTTGAACTGAGATCATACTTTTTACACTGTTCTGCACCTACAGTAGCTAAATTCAACAGACTAGTCAAGAATTCACTTGGGAGCAGATTCTTGCCTGTCTGGGCACTTGTATGTGGAGGAAAAGAAGCCACATGACAGCTGCTGTGATTTCTAAGGCATCGCAGATTTAGAGAAGTAGAATCCCGTGCCTTAGAATGAAAGGGAAGGAAAATTTCTATGTACAGGAGGAAGCCTGCATGCTAACTGGTAGCTTGGGTCTGTTCTTAATCATTTAACATCACTTTCTCATTTTATGAGCATGAAGTATTATTGTGTTGGTAGCTTTGAGGAATAGGATACATCCTCGGTTTACAGGTTAATTGAAAGTCTGAATTCATATTTGTGTCATTTAAAATGTTCACAGTGCCTGGCATACCTTTGAAGATTTTCTAAACTATGTTAGATATCCTGCTAGAGAGGTGATTCTGAAAAAGAATGGTTAATTTGTTTCTTTCTCCTGATTGTATAGTCAAAAGGGAGCTATATCAGACGGTCTTGTAAGTAGTTAGACTTGGGACCTTCCCAGAGCAAGGTTTCTTAACTTCTGCACGCTTGGTATTTGGGGCCTGTCCTGTGCATTATACGATGTTGAGCAGCATCTCCAGCCTCCCCGCATCCCACTAGATGCCAGTAGCAAACTCCCCTGAAATGCTGCCCCAGTCGCAACAACCGAAGATGTATGTCTCCAGACATTGTGAAATGCTGTCAAATCCAAAACGTGGATCTTGGTGATGATTAGCTCAGTTCTACCCTTTCCCTCGTGGTAAAGCAGCTTCATTATTGTTAGAACTTGCTGTTATCTTTGGTTCAACCAACCTGTGATCAGTCATTCATTGAGAGGCAGTCACGTGCCACGTTTATGAACATGGTCTCCAAAGCCAGATAGCCTGGGTTCAAGTGCCTGTGCTAACACTTGTTAGCAGTTGTAAACTTTGACAGATCACTGAGTCTTGCTCTGCCTCAGCTTGCTCATCTGTAAAATAGAGATAATAATAGCACCTACCTCATAGGATGGAGCAACTCATTACAGTTAAGTGCCTTGTGCCATGCCTGGCGTAGCATAAGTGCCGAGTTCCTACTTTGAACAAAGCACTCCACTAAATGCTACTAAGCCCAGAGGTGAATACACAGAAATGGTAGGACAAGGACTGTGCCAGAGGAAGCAGGGAGACAAATTGTTAACTATAATGCTAGGAAGAATATAAAGCAGGTGGGCGGGGGATACAGGAGAGAGTAAAAGTAAGTGCGCACAGAGAATGGAATTAGGTGGGATGAAAGATCCAGTTGAGAATGTGTAGGCTCTCAAAGCCACTTTTCAGTCCCTATCAGGAGAATAGTGGGGGTCGTACATTGTCTTGGGACCAGGTGCCAAGAGACAAGCCAGGATTACAGCATCTTCTTAAAATTGCACCTGAGCTGTATGACGGATGCCAAACCGGGTAGCGCTGAAATTATTAGGTTATCTGATGCCTGTTTTGATGCCTAACAGTGCCTGACCGATTCAGTTATTGCCTGAATTGCTTTCCTGGGTAGCTCTAATTAGGGATCAATACATGGTTATTGAGCTCTTTGTGTGCTTAGCTGGGGACTGATTGCTTTGCAGGGTACAAGGAAACTTAGATGTGTCCCCACCTGCAAGGAATACGAACTGGGGAAGACAGTCATAAAACATTAAAAGCATAATACGAACGTGTAAGCTATGCCACGGTTAAGCGCAGGAAGCTTCTGAGCTACGAATGCTTATTAAATAACTGGTTTTTAAGAACAATCCCAACAATAGGATTGCATTCGTAGGTGTTGCCCAGGGATGATCTTGTCACCGTAAGAGCGGCAGTGTCTCCTGGTGAAGTGGAGAGAAGAGAGGAGCCTTTACAAGTCACTAAGGGGGACGGTGTCTTTCCCTGAGGCTGGAGGTGCAGGGGGAGATCTGTTCCCAGCATCTCCCAAGTTCAGCTGGAAAGTCAGGACACGTTTTCCTTGAAAACAATGAGGAACAATGAAAGGACTAATAATACACTGTAGGTTAAAGAGGCTTCCATGGGCCAGCTGGAAATCCAACCACCATGTTATTCCAAGTTCTAAACAATGAAAGTAGACGAAAACTTTGCAGTTACAAGCCTACCATAATTTGGGGACGGCTTGTACATAATTAATTCCAAAGAAGTGATACAGAGAGTGATTGCTGTGAGTTCAGAAATGGGAGCATTTTCCTGAACTTAGGCTGGGCTGGAAGCCTTCATGAGAATGCCAAGATGGACTCGCATTTAAGGAATTTACATAATGGAATGAAAAGATACCATTTGGAAAGACAGATTGGTCTCTATTCAAAATTTGCTGTATTTCTTCCATTATGCTTCCTATAAAAATGACATCTAGATATGCTGTTTTGGCAGTCTCAGAGCACATAGGTGCTGATAAATTGAATTACGATTTCATTCACAGGAATATAACTTTATGGTTAAGTCATATTTGCTAGTCATTCCTTAGGCTGCTGAGTTCATTCAAGAGCTGTCTGATAAACGTGATATTCAGCCAACTGACAAATGTCTGAAGCTAGCCCTACTCTTATCCAAGGGATATTCTATCAAAAATACCGGTGGAATGACTGCCACAAGCTCTGTGTTACTTTAAACAAATCAGTTTCTCAAAAGGGAAAGCCATCCTCTGTCACTAATTAGGTGACATTAAAACGCACCCCTGTATCTCCTCTGAATATTCACGAGGTGCTGTCCATCAGGCGCCTTAGGTCTGAAACCGGAAACTAAGAGCAACCTAAATTCTGTGAGATTCAGATAAGCCCCTTTCCTTGCCAACTAAAACGTCTTTCTTCAAAGAGAAGAGGAATAAATGTTTAGGTACAGGTTCAGCCTGGCAAGATCAACTCACTGCAGAATTGGCGTGACTATGACCCAACCTGAAGACGGGGCTCATCTAAAAATAGCCTGACGGCCCAGCAGCTGAATAATCCAGGGCTGCCATGATGTCCCAGCCATTTAACCCCTCTTGTGATTAGTTGTCCTGCTCTCTGGTGGAGTTTACAGAGATTACACTTGTCCTTATTTGAGTTTTGGACTTGATTTTTCATGAGGGAAGTGATTAAATACAGCTATAGGTCTAAGCATTAATTTGAACTTCCAAAAATTGTGGGTCTTAAAAAGTCTTTATTGACTCTTACAGGGCCAACATGTATTGCCAGTGATACCTACTCTTTCTCCCTGTCCATCTTCAGAGCTGAAGGGATGCAATCTCTTTTTTTTAAGTTTATTTTCTTGAAGTATAGTTATTTACAATGTTGTGTTAATTTCTGCTCTACAGCAAAGTGATTCATATTCTTTTCCATTATGGTTTAATCACAGGATATCGAATATAGTTAGTTCCCTTGTTGTTTATCCATCCTATATATAATAGTTTGCCTCTGCTAATCCCAAACTCCCAATCCATCCTTCCCCCAACCCCCTTTCCCCTTGGCAACCACAAGTCTGTTCTCTGTAAGTCTATTTCTGTTTCATAGATAAATTCATTTGTGTCATATTTTAGATTCCATATGTAAGTGATATCATATGGTATTTGTCTTTGTCTGACTTACTTCACTTAGTGTGATAATCTCTAGGTCCATCCATGTTGCTGCAGATGGCATTATTTCATTCTTTTTTGTGGCTGAGTAGTATTCCATTGTCTGTATGTAACACATCATCTTTATCCATTCATGTGTCAGTGGACGTTTAGGTTGCTTCCATGTCTTGGCTATTGTGAATAGTGCTGCTATGAACACAGGGGTGCATGTATCTTTTTGAATTAGACTTTTCATCTTTTCTGGATACATGCCCAGGAGTGGGATTGCTGGATCATATGGCAACTCTATTTTTAGTTTTTTAACTGTTTTTCAAAGTGGCTGCACCAATTTACATTCCCACCAACAATGTAGGATGAAGGGGTTCGATCTCTTAATTGCAGACTTTTAGAAGGAGAAACAGGACACTTCCCAAAGGACCAATGATTGCTACTTCTCTGGTCAAATGATGTTTTCAGTATCATGCAGCCTCAGGTTTTTTTGTCTTTGTAATAAAGGCAGTGTGTCCCTACTCCTGCAACAAGCACAGGGATCTAAGAAGACCAAAAAAAAAAAAAGAGAGAAAGAGAAAGAAAAACCCATGAGAGAGACCAAGTATAGGAAATGCCTTCCTTCTTTTCCCTAGGAATCATCATCTTATCTCTTTGGAGTCCACCCTGAGAATCTGTGGATCAAAAGCAGGTGGGAAGGGCTTCCCTGGTGGCACAGTGGTTAAGAATCCGCCTGCCAATGCAGGGGACATGAGTTCGAGCCCTGGTCCAGGAAGATCCCACATGCTGCAGAGCAACTAAGCCCTTGTGCCACAATTACTGAGCCTGTGCTCTAGAGCCTGTGAGCCACAACTACTGAGCCCATGTGCCACAACTACTGAGCCTGTGCTCTAGAGCCCGCAAGCCACAACCACTGAGCCCGCACGCCTTGAGCCCGTGCTCCGCAACAAAGAGAAGCCACCATAATGAGAAGCCTGCGTGCCGCAGCTAGAGGAAGCCCGTGTGCAGCAACGAAGACCCAATGCAGCCAAAAATAAATAAATAAATTTATTTATTATTAAAAAAAAACAGGTGGGAGTGGGGAGCTTCCTTCTGCAGCCCCCGTAGGATCACTCAAGAGACCATCACCCCGTATCCTCTGATACCTTCACTCATTGGAAGGTCAAATACAGGTCTGTATTCAAGTAGCCAGAACGTGAACAAACAGCTACTCATACTGGTTTGTACCTGTACAAAAAAAAAAAAAAACTGCTCTGTCACTTCCAGAGCAGGAATATTAAAAATTGCCCTCAGGGAAGAGGAAGAAAATGCAAAGCACATGATATCATAAGGCAGGGTGTAGGCTTGCCCTGGGGAGTGAAGGCGCTCGTCAACTGGGAAGTGGAGCCTCACCCCAGATGGTGGGTGAGTCACAGGAGGTGGCCCAGAGCCCTGCTGGGAGCCCTGGATGGGGGAGGGGGTACACGTGACCAGCTGTGTTTCCTTAGACCCTGCCTTGCCAGTAAGCCTCGGTGTCCTTGTTGTGACCAGGGGATGGCAACTAGGACCTCCTACGGGTTCTGTTGAAATGAAAACGGGTGTAAAATTGCTTTGTGAACTGGAAAGTTCTCCATAAATAAGAGACTTTATGACATACACCGTGAAGCCATAGCCCCTTTGCATAAAGGAGCAGTAGCGCACGGGCCGTTTGGAGACTGTGTGTCTGAGGCACTGTGTGTCCAGAGGCTGGCTTAGGTCCGTATTCTGGTCTCAGCCAGAACAGCCCGCCCAGACAGTGGGTTGTGAAATAGATTAAAGGCGACCTGGAGTTTTTCCAGGTGCAGTTGCTATGCTGCGCAGAAACCTCCCCTCACGGAAGTCAGCCATTGTGCCCGTCAGGAGCGCAGGCCCGGGCGTGGCTGAGCTTTGCCCAGCCTGCTGGGCCTGCCACACATTTTTTTTTTTTTTTTTTGCTTCAGTCAAGATCACCAGACCAGAATGGAAAGAAAACCAGGGGCGTCTAAAATAAGTTCCTTCTAACTAGACAATTGTGTGAGTCTAGAATTCTGCATCTGGCAGGATGCGGTTCTCCTTGGGTTATGGGGGTGAAGAGAAGGGGCGCCTCTATTTAACAAGGGGTGGGAGCCCCTTGGGGGAAGGCGGGCCGTGTTTCCTCTGTGTGCCAAGTTCATTCAGCTGCTTACGTTTCCTGCCGTGACCTCGTTCACTGGCTTCCTGTGTTTGAACTTCCTGGGACTTTTCTTGCCTCTGGCATTTTGCATTTACTCTTCCTTTGCCTTGTGCTTCCTTCCACCTTCATCTACCTGGATGGCTCCTCCCTGACGTCAGGGCTTCACCCGAAGGCCATGAGCTCAGCAAGGCACACCTACACACGTACCTGTGCACATACACATAACCGTATGATTAGTATATCGATATGACAAATAATATATTACATTATAAACAAGTAATATCTGTATATATATGTACATACATATATATATATAGACTTGGCTAAAAAGTTCATTCAGGTTTTTCGGTGATATTGTATGGAAAAACCCGAAGGAACTTTTTGGCCAGCGATATATATCTATATCTATATCTATATCTATATCTATATATATATTTTTTTTTTTTTTTTACTATGTTGTACCATTACTTTCAACCCCTAGAATGTAAATTCCACCAGGGTAAGCCCTTTGTTTTATTTATTTGTTTTTATTTATTTATTTTATTGGAGTATAATTGCTTTACAGTGTTGTGTTAGTTTCTGCTGTACAATGAAGTGAATCAGCTCTATGTATATATATCCCCTCCTTCCCGCCTCCCCCATCCCACCATCTAGGTCATCACAGTGCACCAAGCTGAGCTTCCTGTGCTTTATAGCATGTTCCCACTAGCTAGCTGTTTTACACATGGTAGTGTATATATGTCAATGCTAATCTCCCAATTCGTCCCACCCTCCCCTTCCCCCCGTGGGTCCACATGTCCCTTCTGTATGCCTGTGTCTCTATATCTGCCCTGCAAATAGGTTCCTCTGTACCATTTTTCTAAATTGCACATAAATGCGTTAATATACAATATTTGTTTTTCTGGCTTCACTCAGTATGACAGGCTCGAGGTCCATCCACATCTCTACAAATGACCCAATTTTGTTCCTTTTTATGGCTGAGTAATATTCCATTGTATATATGTACCACATCTTCTTTATCCGTTTGTCTGTCAGTGAGCATTTAGGTTGCTTCCATGACCTGGCTATTGTAAATAGTGCTGCAATGAACATTGGGGTGCATGTGTCCTTTTGAATTATGGTTTTCTCAGGGTATATGCTCAGTAGTGGGATTGCTGGGTCGTATGATAGTTCAATTTTTAGTTTAAGGACCCTCCATATTGTTCTCCGTAGTGGCTGTATCACTTTACATTCCCACCAACAGTGCAAGAGTGTTCCCTTTTCTCCACACCCTCTCCAGCATTTATTGTTTGTAAATTTTTTGATGATGGCCATTCTGACTGGTGTGAGGTGATACCTCATTGTAGTTTTGATTTGCATTTCTCTAATAATTAGTGATGTTGAGCATCTTTTCATGTTCCTCCTTGGCCATCTGTATGTCTTCTTCGGTGAAACGTCTATTTAGGTTTTCTGCCCATTTTTTAATTGGGTTTTTTTTTGATATTGAGCTCCATGAGCTGTTTATATTTTGGAGATTAATCCTTTGCTGCTTTGCAAATATTTTCTCCCATTCTGAGGGTTGTCTTTTCGTCTTGTTTATGGTTTCCTTTGCAGTGCAGAAGGTTTTAAGTTTAATTAGGTTCTATTTGTTTATTTTTGTTTTTATTTTCATTACTCTAGGAGGTGGGTCAAAAAGATCTTGCTGTGGTTTATGTCAAAGAGTGTTTTTCCTGTTTTCCTCTAAGAGTTTTACACTGCCCGGTCTTACATTTAGGTCTTTAATCCATTTTAAGTGTATTTTTGCATATGGTGTTAGGGAGTGTTCTAATTTTCATTCTTTCACATATAGCTGCCCAGTTTTCCCAGCACCACTTACTGAAGAGGCTGTCTTTTCTCCATTGTATGTTCTTGGCTCCTTTGTCATAAATTAAGTGACCATATGTACGTGGGTTTATCTCTGGGCTTTCTATCCTGTTCCATTGTTCTATATTTCTGTTTTTGTGCCATTACCATATTGTCTTGATTACTGTAGCTTTATAGTATAGTTTGAAGTCGGGGAGCCTGATTCCCCCAGCTCTGTTTTTCCTAAGATTGTTTTGTCTATTCAGGGTCTTTTGTGTTTCCGTAGAAATTGTAAAATATTTTGTTCTAATTATGTGAAGAATGCTGTTGGTAATTTGATAGGGATTGCATTGAATATGTAGATTGCTTTGGGTAGTATAGTCATTTTCACAATATTGATTCTTCCAATCCAAGAACATGGTGTATCTCTCCCTCTGTTGGTGTCATCTTTGATTTCTTTCATCAGTGTTTTATAGTTTCTGAGTACAGGTCTTTTGCCTCCTTAGGTAGGTTTATTCCTTGGTATTTTATTCTTTTTGTTGCAGTGGTAAATGGGATTGTTCCCTTAATTTCTCTTTCTGATTTTTCATCATTAGTGTATAGGAATGCCAGAGATTTCTGTGCATTAATTTTGTATCCTGTACCTTACCAAATTCATTGATTAGCTCTAATAGTTTTCTGGTGGCATCTTTAGGATTTTCTATGTATAGTATCATGTCACCTGCGAACAGTGACAGTTTTGCTTCTTCTTTTCCAATTTGGATTCCTTTTCTTTTTCTTCTCTGATTGTCATGGTTAGGACTTCCGAAACTGTGTTGAATAAGAGTGGCGAGAGTGGACATCCTTGTCTTGTTCTTGATCTTAGTGGAAACGCTTTCAGTTTTTCACCATTGAGAATAACTTTTGCTGTGGGTTTATCATATATGGCCTTTATGTTGAGGTAGGTTTCCTCTATGCCCATTTTCTGGAGAGTTTTTATCATAAATTGGTGTTGAATTTTGTCAAAAGCTTTTTCTCCATCTGTTGAGATGATCATATGGTTTTTATTCCTTAATTTGTTAATATGGTGTATCACATTGATTGATTTGCATATATTGAGGAATCCTTGCATTCCTGGGATAAATTCCACTTGATCGTGGTGTATGATCCTTTTAATGTGTTGTTGGATTCTGTTTGCTAGTATTTTGTTGAGGATTTTTGCATCTATGTTCATCAGTGACATTGATCTGTAATTTTTTGGTGTATTATAATGTCTAGTTTGGTATCACGGTGATGGTGGCCTCGTTGAACGAATTTGGGAGTGTTCCTCCCTCTGCAATTTTTTGGAAGAGTTTGAGAAGGATAGGTGTTAGCTCTTGTCTAAATGTTTGCTAGAATTTGCCTATGAAGCCATCTGGTCCTAGACTTTTGTTTGTTGAAAAAGATTTTTAATTTCAGTTTCAATTTCATTACTTGTGATAGGTCTGTTTATATTTTCTAATTCTTCCTGGTTCACTCTTGGAAAATTGTACCTTTCCAAGAATTTCTCCCATTTCTTCCAGGTTGTCCATTTTATTGACATATAGTTGTTTGTAGTAGTCTCTGATAATCCTTTGTATTTCTGCAGTGTCAGTTGTGATTGCTGTTTTCATTTCTAATTTTATTGATTTGCATCCTCTTCCTTTCTTTCTTGATGAGTCTGTCTAAAGGTTAATCAATTTTGTTTCTCTTCTCAAAGAACCAACTTTTAGTTTCATTGATCTTTGCTATTGTTTTCTTCATTTCTATTTCATTTATTTCTGTTCTGATCTTTATGATTTCTTTCCTTCTACTGACTTTGGGTTTTCTTTGTTCTTTTTTCTATAGTTGCTTTAGGTGTAAGGTTAGATTGTTTGTTTGAGATTTTTCTTGTTTCTTTGGTGAGATTGAATTGCTATAAACTTCCCTCTTAGAACTGTTTTTTTTGCGTCCCACAGGTTTTGGGTCATCGTGTTTTCATTGACATTTGTGTCTATGTATGTTTTTATTTCCTCTTTGATTTCTTCAGTGATCTCTTGTTTATTTAGTAGTTCACTGTTTAGCCTCCATGTATTCGTGTTTTTTACAGTTTTTTCCCTGTAATTGATTTCTAATCTCACAGCATTGTGGTCGGAAAAGATGCTTGATATGTTTTCAGTTTTCTTAAATTTTCCGACACTTGCTTTGTGACCCAAGATGTGATCTATCCTGGAGAATGTTCTGTGTGCACTTGAGAGGAAAGTGTATTATGCCACTTTCAGGTGGAATGTCCTATAAATATCAATTAAGTCTATCTGGTCTATTGTGTCATTTAAATCTTGTGTTTCCTTATTAATTTTCTGTCTAGATGATCTGTCCATTGGTGTAAGTGGGGTGTTAAAGTCCCCCACTATTATTGTGTTACTGTCAGTTTCCCCTTTTATAGCTGTTAGCATTTGCCTTATGTATTGAGGTGCTCCTATATTGGGTGCATATATAATTGTTATAGCTTCTTCTTGGATTGATCCCTTGATCATTATGTAGTGTCCTTCCTTGTCTCTTGTTAACATTCTTTATTTTAAAGTCTGTTTTATCTGATATGAGTATTGCTATTCCTGCTTTCTTTTGATTTCCATTTGCATGGAGTATCTTTTTCCATCCCCTCACTGTCAGTCTGTATGTGTCCCTAGGTCTGAAGTGGATTTCTTGTAGACAGCATACATATGGGTCTTGTTTTTATATCCATTCAGCCAGTCTGTGTCTTTCGGTTGGAGCATTTAATCCATTTACAGTCAAGGTAGTTTTCGATATGTATGTTCCTATTACCATTTTCTTAATTGTTTTGAGTTTGTTTTTGTGGGTCCTTTTCTTCTCTTGTGTTCCTGCCTAGGGAAGTTCCTTTAGCATTTGTTGTAAAGCTGGTTTGGTGGTGCTGAATTCTTTTTGCTGAACTTTTGCTTGTATGTAAAGCTTTTGATTTCTCCATCTGAATGAGATCCTTGCCAGGTAGAGTAATCTTGGTTGTAGGTTTTTCTCTTTCATCACTTTAAGTATATCCTGCCACTCCCTTCTGGCCTGCAGAGTTTCTGCTGAAAAATCAGCTGATAACCTTATGGGGAGTCCCATGTATGTTATTTGTTGCTTTTCCCTTGCTGCTTTTAATACTTTTTCTTTGAATTTAATTTTTGTTAGTTTGATTAACATGTGTCTTGGCGTATTTCTCCTTGCTTTTATCCTGTATGGGACTCTCTATGCTCCCTGGACTTGGTTGGGTATTCCCTTTCCCACTTAAGGAAGTTTTCGACTATAATCTCTTCAAATATTTTCTCAGACCCTTTCTTTTTCTCTTCTTCTTCTGGGACCCCTAGAATTCGAATGTTGGTACGTTTAATGTTGCCCTAGAGGTCTCTGAGACTGTCCTCAGTTCTTTTTTCTTTATTCTGCTCCTTGGCAGTTATTTCCACCTTACTGTCTTCCAGCTCACTTATTCGTTCTTCTACCTCAGTTATTCTGTTATTGATTCCTTCTAGTGTATTTTTCAGTTCAGTTATTGTATTTTTCATCTCTGTTTGTTCTTTAATTCTTCTAGATCTTTGTCAAACATTTCTTGTATTTTCTCGATCCGTGCCTCCATCTTTTTCCAAGATTCTGGATCATCTTTACTATCATTACTTTGAATTCTTTTCCAGGTGGGTTGCCTATTTCCTCTTCATTTATTTGGTCTTGTAGGTTTTCACCTTGCTCCTTCATCTGTAACATATTTTTTTGTCATCTCAATTTTTTTTTTTTTTTTTAATGGGTGGGATTGTGTTTCTGTCTTCCTGGTTGTTTGGTCTGAGGCTTCCCGCACTGGAGTTTGTAGGCTGTTGGGTAGAGCCGGGTCTTGGTGCTGAGATGAGGACCTATGGGAGATGTCACTCTGATGAATATTCCCTGGGGTCTGAGGTTCTTTGTTAGTCCAGGAGTCCTGACTCAGAGCTCCCACCACAGGAGCTCAGGCCCAACCCCCGGCTTGTGAACCAAGATCCTGCAAGCTGCATGGGGTGGCAAAAAAAAAAAAAAGGAGCAGAACAATAACAAAGAGTAAAAAATAAAATAAGATGAGAAAACTAACAGCTATGTTAGAAAAAATAAAAATATAGATGAAACAACAGCCAGAAGGTAAAACAGAACCACAGTAGCATACACACAAAAAACAAACAGCTGGAAAAGGCCTTGGCTGTGGGAGGTGGGGCTTTGGTGGGGGTGGGGTTTAGGCTGGGGCAGGGTCTAGGTTTAGAACCTGCATGATTGGGAAAGGCCCTGGGGTGGGGGGGGCTTAGGGTCAGCACGGCTGGAGGGGCCCAGGAACGCCTCTGGCCTCGAAGGCCAGAGGAGCAGGCCCAGGACCCCAGCAGGCTTTCTGGGCCCGAGTGGGCGGGGGAAACACTAGGTGCATTCCCCCCAGCCTCTGATTCCCGAGGCTCCTTCCCTGTTCGTCTCTCCTCTTCTCACTGCCCGCACCACCCGCCCCATGACCCATGCAGCTGGAGGGGGCCCTGAAAGGCAGGGGACCAGGCCTGGAAGCCCAGCAGGCTTCCCAGGGCCCAGGTGGGTGGGGGAAACTAGCCGCATCTCCCCTGATCCTCCGATCCTGGAGGGCCCCTCCCTGTCTGCCCCTCCTCCTCTTCTCCCCCTCCCTACGCCCCTAGGACCAGCATGGCTGGAGAGGGCCCCAGAAGGCAGAGAACCCAGCCTGGGACCCAGCAGGCCTCCCGGGGCCTGATTGGGCAGGGGAAATGCTAGCTGCACTCTCCCCTGATCCTCCGAGCCCCCGAGGGTCCCTCCAGATGTGGGAACCCCTCCCCTTTCCCAGCCACCCCTCGGGGCACTGGTCCCATCCGGCCTCCACTTTTCCTCCTACCCAGTAGCTCGGGGGTTCCTCCTGTCTCCTTGAGTGTCGAGGTCCCCCACCAGCATCTGGCAGGTGCCCTAGTTGTGGGGAGACGTGAACTCCATGTCCTCCCACTCCACCACCTTGACTCCACCAAGCCCTTTGTTTTATTCACCACTAATGCCCCAGCAGTTAGAATTGTGTCTGGCATAGTTCATGCCAGAAAAATCGTTGCTGAATGAATGAACTTGAAGGGATAAAAGGAAGCCTTACGTATCCATCAGGTTTTGCCTGTTATAATGTGCTTGTGCATGTATTTTCTCCTTTGCCCTTCTTCCCCATGTCACTGTAGGAGGACAGCTAAGGCAGTTGTTCTCCTAGTTTGATGGTTGAGGAAACTGAGACTCAGAGACATGCAGTGATTTATGAGCACTGATTTGCATCTCCCCTTGAGTGTCTGTTGGCCAACTCAGCACGTCCAAAAACGAACTCCTCTCTTCCCATCTCGGGTATGACTACTTCTTTCATCCATTACTTGGGCCAGAAGCCTTGGTGTCTTATTGATGCCGTCTCTCACATTCCACATGGGACAGCAGAGGATGCTCTCGGAGCTGTATCCGAAGATGCCCAGACTCCAGCCCTTGCTCTCGACCTCACTGCCACCACGCCAGTCAGTTTCTTCTCATCTGTTCTGCTCCTCAGTCATTCAGGGGCAAAGTCATACCAGCAGAGGGACAGCAAGGCTGAGAGAGAGGTCAGGACAGTGGAGAGTATGTGAGGGGGTCTCCCAGGTAAGGAGCAGGAAAATTAAAAGGAATTCCCACACAGTATTGATGGCTGGCAGTGAAGGAGGTAAGGCCAGCCTGCAGGCAAAGAGCTGGTTTGTGTGAATGGGAACAGAAGACAACCGAAGATTGCTGTTCTTAAAGGGGATTTTGGAGTTTCAGATCTAGAACGTAAAACTGTATCAAGTAAGAATTTAACGTCAGAGAATGTCTGAAGAAGAGCTTGGGGATCTTAGTGCCAAATTTCTGAAAGGGTTATTGGTGCGAATGTTGAAGCTCTCAAAGGTCATGGCCTGGGGTGTGGCAGCCAGGAGGCCAACTTCCTGTGCTGAGGTCATCCAGGGATGTGTGGGAATTTCCTGGATGCTGGTAGGGAACTTCAGGATGAGTAATTCAGAACCCAGAAGCAGGGGAGATGTTGAGCGTTTGGACAGATGACGGATTGAAGTGGCAATGGGAAGATAGAACAGCCCTGGTCTCCTTTCTCCATGAGCAGAGGGCAGGGGGAGAGACAGCAGCCTTCAAGGTCAGGGTTTTAGATGATATTTCTTCATGAGCCTCTGTGTGCCCCGTCCTCCTCTAAGGACTGAGGATGCAAGAAAAGGTGGGAGATGTGGTTGTTATCCCCAAGGAGCATGCAGTGGTACCTAGGCAGTACTGTTGCCTATGAAATATTTAGAGGTACGTGTCATTGTAGCCCTGTTGCAATTACCACTAACTCTGTTAATATCTCCCCAATAAATCTAGGTGTTTCCATGAGAAGTTAAATTTATTGGGCATTTTTAGAAGAATGTCCTTAGTTATCAGCTCTTTCACCAATAGGTTACCTTTGGGCAGAAATAGAAAGCTCATGGCTCAGAGTCCTCCTTAAAGCTTTACCACAAATTCAGATCATTTGAATTCCAGTACTCTGTTGAATTCATCTAAAAACAGTGTCTTCAATTACTCTGGATTTTTTTCCCTCATAGCAAAGAATCGGGGCATGAACAAACAAGGGCATGGCCTAGCTTTCAACCTGTTCACTATTCAAGTTCTGGGAAAAACGCCTTCGGCACTGCCAAGACGAAAGGGTTTTAAGTCACTTAGATAGCTCCTAGAAAAAAAAATTGACTTTGTGAAAGGCAGGCATTGCTTAAGAATGATGATACTTGCCACGTCCACAGCAGCTCACATGGTACCTAGCACATATTAAGTGCTCAGAAATGTTTGTTGATGACTCATTGACCATTTATCACTTTCTGAAGGGGAGAGAGTTGACAGGGAATGAGCAGGAACCAGAAAAATAATTACAAAATATTAGAACTAGAAGGGAATGATGGACCACCTAGCAAGTACTCTCAGAAAGCCAGCCCTGGTTACTGTAGTGGTTGCTGACTATCCTGTACCACTGCGTTCCAAAGTTAGTAACTGGTTACAAAGGTGAATGCGGACTTGGGACCTATCACATCAGCTTGGTTGGCTGGTGTCAGCCAGCTCTCCGCACTTCGGGATATTTAAAAACATTTCCTTAGGGGTTTATTATAGGGGAATTCCATTCTCATACTACTTGTTTTTTAATAGCCATTAATTTACCTAGATACACAATGATAAAGACTTAATTCAGGCTTAAGGAGGCCTCAGTCAGTCCAAAGACAAGTCCCCAGTCAAAAAACATTGAAAGTGAAAACTTAAATCAAAGTCGTATGAATGGACTCAACTGGCTAAAAATATCTCCCCAAATGCAGATTTTTTTTTTTTTTTTTCCTTCCCTGGACTCTGCAGACAGAGAGCAGACCACGAGCAGACTGGGTTTTGCTTCATCTTCACAGGCAGACATGGGGCTCGCAGGAAAGCTGGTTGTAGCAACAGGAATTTAATACTGGGATCAGCACGTTCTCTGGATTGGATTTGAATTTTTTATTAATATTATGCTTGGACCCCGAGAAAATTCATTCAGCCAGCCCGACTTATGACACTAAATGACTAGTTAACCATACGTACTAATCACATAAATATGGTTTATGGAATGATATAAAATGGTTTCTGAAATCACTTGTAAACCATCTTTTCAACAGTAATTATACCTGCCCTGGAATACCTTAAACCAAGCGATACTGGCAACAATTAACTTAAGCATCTTTAGTCTTCTGATGATTATCGTACAAAATTGCCACTGCAATAAAATGACAGGGTTGTTTTAATTTCTCTTCTTCCACTGCATTTCTCTTTTTTCCCCTTTCCCATTAAAACATACTTCATAACATTTCATCATGGGAGAAGTCTGCCTAAGTTTCCAGTTGCTGAAATTTAGTTAAACCATAAAATTGTTTCCAGATTACCAACCATGAAATGGAAAGACAATCTTATTTATGAATTTATAAATCAGATAATCTCCCTCAAATGAATCCTGAAACCAGAAACACTTTGATGATTAAACAGGAGGGGGAAAGTTTTCTCATTACCATGTGTCAAAAGAATTGTATTTCTGTGAAGTGGATTTGGCCAAGACGGTGGAACACGCATGTGCAATCCGTGCGCACAGCGCCTGGGGCATGCACTGTTTCCTGAGCAGGGGGAGAGAATCGCTCTCCCTTGACCGTCAAGCTCAAGTGTACTGAACTCTCAAGGTTCTGACAGATCATGTCTCCTTCCTGGTGACCCCACTGGTGACATAGCCTGGAGGAGGCCACCCAAGGAGCATCCCGTCCTGTCCTCACAGATACAAAAGGAGAACAAGTGTGTGGGTATCCGGACTAAACGCAGGGCTGTTGCTCTACAGCATCCAGACCCTCATCCTATGTCAACGTCATCCCTGGGTAGTCAGGAGACTGGGGCGCCGTTTGGGGGTTTTCTTTCTCTGCATCCTAAAACCGTTGTCTAGGGGAAGATGGGTGAGAAGCCAAGTACCTGCTGAGCCAAGGCGGATGCCAAAGGCGTGTACGAAGCCCTGTGGACAGCCCTCTGAGAGGACCCACCTGTGCTGAACCATTCGGCAGTTCTCACCGTGGTGATGAATCTGTTGATGGTCAACGTCTTGAATCTGGAATGATTCTAGTGCTTTGTTTCAGTTTTTAATGCTGCTGCCCTCCTTTGTTAGACCAGTTAATGAAAGCTGGTGACCAGAGAGGGACCAGAGAGTACACTGATTTAGCCCTAATCAGGACCGTGCCTAGGCCAGCACTGGAATCCATATGCCGTTTCTCTCCCACCAGACTCTTGCTTATTCTCTGCATCTGTGGACTTACCTACTGTTTACATCTCTTAATGTGATTGTCTCTTGAGTGTAGTCAGTCTCCGCACCTTCGTATCCTGTACTACAGCTTCACAGAACCCGTTAAGCCTCTTCCTAACCAAAGCTGTCTAGACCCTAAGAATGTCCTGCCATTTTAAAAGAAATGAAATCCTTTGCATTTGCCTAGGATTGAATAAGAGCGTTAAACTCGTACATCTCGGGGTAGCTCTCCGCCACTCTTAGGGTCTTGAGTTTGGCTTCCAGCCTTACTGTGGGAAGAATGGGGGTTCTGGACAACTTCTACCTGGAACTCAGCAGGTCCTCCCAGAAGTGGTCCATTTCCCAAGAGCTCATTTGTGTGAGTCTGTACCCCTGACACATGGAGACAAGCCACCACCCCATCGCTTCTGAGCTGCCATGCAACTTGGGTCTGATAAACTTGGGATCTCCCATGGGTATTTACTAACCTGCTTTCGTGAGTGGAATTTCTTACTTATTTTTCTCTTTGGCAATGCACTGCTTAATGGCAGACAGGCCGCCAAGAATACACGTATAACTGAAAATGCTCTGCAGCTCAGAGGTTTAGCGTTCACAGCTATGCCTGAAAACACTTGGAAAGTCATTCCGGGTAGATGCATATCTCTTCTCACTGTTTGAGATTTCTTCTTTCCACACTATTAGAACAAAGAGATCATACTATTAATGCTTAATTTTTCCCCCCAGTGGGTTGACAACCATTAACTCTCCAGACTGCACGACTTACATCCAAGAAACCCAGTATTGTGACACAACCGTCCATTTTAAACTAAAGGAAATGCATGGAATTCTGAAGTCAGAAGCTTGCGATTGTGAAATGACTCTCAATGGGTTTTTTTTTACGGCACTAAGAGTTATATTCCAAAGGCAAAACGCAAGACCAAAAAGTTGTGTATGAACAAAATTACCCTTGAAAGTCCTCTTGATTGCCATGAAGTTCAGGATACAGATACAGCATCTCTCGTGAAGTCCAGCATATCAGTTATTTTGTTCTAGTGAAAGAACAGACCGCCATGACTTTTTCTGTTGGGTACCAGGTAAAGTAGTTGGCTTGTAGTTAAAAGCCACAGTGTCTGAAAGTGCTGTTTGTAGCCCAGGAATCATCACCATTGCTCATACTACAAGAGGCCCATGGGACTGAGACCCCCCGTGAAGAATGGGGTCCCTTTTCTGTTTCAGGCTGGGACTAGACACTTGCTGATGGCATACGATGGCAGTCCAGGTGTCCACACTGTTCTAACTCTTCTCCCTTCTCTCTTTTATTGTCTTGAGCTACCAAGTAGGTATAACTGAATTCACATGCCAGTGCGTGTGTGATGGCCGTCCTTAGCGGAGGTCACTCTGTGGTGGTGATTTGATAATGTGTTGGGAATACTGGGAGTAGTTCCTTGGCGCTGCCATTGTCTGACGTACAGAAATGGGAGCCAGTTTCAAAAGCTACATGAATTGTGTGTAGCACCGGAGAGCCCTGAACAGAGAGGTGTAGTGTCTGTGCATAATATCAAAATCGGGAAGAGTTTTTATTTAGGTCTTGAGATAACCAGGTTGTTAGGGGTGTTTGGTTTCCTGC
Source organism: Orcinus orca (assembly GCF_937001465.1). Taxonomy (NCBI): domain Eukaryota; kingdom Metazoa; phylum Chordata; class Mammalia; order Artiodactyla; family Delphinidae; genus Orcinus; species Orcinus orca. The sequence goes on along the minus strand of NC_064560.1, from coordinate 11,374,194 downwards.
TCGATCCTGTAAAAGCCCCCAGGTTCCTGTGACATTGAGTTGAGGAGCCTCTACCCTCAAGGAAGACATTGATGTCAAGCACACTTTTCCGTGTTCGTAAGAGACATTCGCTTTGTGTTGCTCTTGGGCTTTACAACAAGTTTTACTCCAAACACACAACGAACATCTCCATCATTTACACCAAAGTCAGTCAGCAGCCTCCCAGCTGCGGGGAGGAACACAGCTCAGAAGTGGCCTAGGGTCCCCCTGGTGCAGAGGTCAAATAGTAAAAGAAGGGCAGAAAGGCTCAAACACACAAAGATGCACAAAGAGAATTATTTCCAAGCTTTTCTGTTTTCCATGAGGCCTCTGCTGGTCTGTCCAGTGTCTTTTCAGTAAGGTCATCGGGTTAATACTAAACTCTGTCCATCAAATCTTGAGCTCAGTGGGAATTTGCAGGCTCGGTAGCTTCCCCAAGCCAGGTTGGGGTGAACTTTGGAGGCCTGCTAAGTGGAACTTTTATAACCCTCAGATGATCATTCACCTAGACAAACCAGTCTGAAAGTCAACATAAGCTTTAACAAACAATTCTCTTGTTTTACAGAGAAAGGATGCAAGCCATGGAGAAACAGATTGCCAGTTTAACTGGCCTTGTTCAGTCTGCGCTTTTTAAAGGGCCCCTTACAAGTAATAGCAAAGATGCATCTAGGTAAAAAAAAAAAAAAAAAAAAAAACCAATTCAAAGTAATTCAATCTGTTTCTCTTTAATGATTAAGATCATTCATTCATTCCAATCGTTTTCTTGTAATCATTTCAAGGCTGAAAATACCCGCATCTCTATGAATCATGGTTTGTTTGCTTGTCTATATCTGGTAATTCTTTGGCCCAAGAAGGGTAAATGGGCTTCCCAGTGCATGTGGCTTCATGGACCACTGTGCAGTGCCTGCCGCCACCATCCACATGTATCCACATCCTCCGTCATCTGAGGGCCATGAGCGTGCCTCAGCTGCACACCTGGGAAGCCTTTTCCATCCCGGCCAGTAGTGGTGCTGATGCTGAAATACCTTCATTGCTTAATACCCTCACTAGCTGCTGCTGATTGCTTAGAATAGTGAATGGAAGGGGGGGAAACGCATTTGGGAAACCGGATCGCTGACTCTCTTTTTCTTTCCTTCAGCGAGAAAATGATGAAAACCACAGCCAATAAGAACCACACAGATGGTGCAGGTGAGTGTCCTCCAGACCTGCAGGAGGCCTGGACGGTGCCTTTGATGAGCCTGGTTTGCTTCCAGACGTATTAACCTCTCCCCAAGTCACCTATCTGATGCAATTTCAGAGGCTCTGGGGTAACTCCCTACACCACCCCTTCCCTGCTTAATGCTGAAATTCCGGATGAGTCATTAATTTGCAGGGGGCGGTCTTTAGTCCTCTCCCTTCAGTCTTCATTCATTTATTCACTTCCTCATTCATTTATTCATTTATGAGGCCATATATCCAACAAATGCTTATATGCCTGATACTGGACCAGGGCAGTGGACATCACTAGGACAAGGCTCCCTGCTCCCTAATCCGATGCAGAAAATGGATCTGGGACAGGTCATTATATGTGTGCTGAGTGTTAAGAAAAAGTGCAGGATGAATGTTTACCCAACAGAGCTGGCCTCAACCAAGGCCGTTTCCCTGAGGAAGTAAAACAAACTGAGGCCGAAAGGATGAGGACAGAAGGAAAGAGCCATTCAAGTAGAGAGCAAAGCATGTACAGATGTTGTGGTGAGGAATTCAGATACTATTCTAAGTGCAGAGGGAAGGCAGTGGAAGGTTCTACAGCGGGGAAGGGCCTCAGCCCAGCTGCAGGATGTGACCGGATGAGAAAGGGGCACGAGCTGATAGGGTGCCCCCGTGGGTCAAGGCAGGAGAAAGAGGCGTGCTTGGACCAGGGCCAGCTTTCAAACGCCAGCATCCCCTCAAAGAGGCCCCAGTTATAGCCCCTGTGCCCTTTACTAGTATCCAGGTATATTTGATGTCCATCTTATCCTGCAGACTCAAGGTGGGCCTCTCTCAAGAATATGAAGTCTTCCCTTCCCTTGGGTTAGAAATAGAAATCGTCACCAGGGACATGCTTGGCTACTGAATTACTCAGAAAGCATGTGGCAAGTTGGGTGAAACCCCTGATTTGGAGGAAGCCCCACAGAGTGTAGTGCCACACGGTAGAATGGACAGAACTGGGGACTTCAGCTGAGACGTCTATTGGTCCTGGTTCCGCGCCAGCCAAGTTCAGGCCCTTCAGCCGTAAAGCCAGCAGGGCTGCTCTTCCAGCATTCCAAGTCCTCATGGGATTGGTTGGTTTACTTAGAAATCAGTCAGTGACCTTGGTGGCAGCCAGAGAGTCGTTTCATGGAAATTGCTGAGCTTGTCTTCATAGCAACTGCCAGGTTGCTTTGGAGATATTTATTCATCTATTTTCTGATCTATTATGAACCTACAGAAAAAAAGGCACGTACTGAACTCGTAGAAACAGCAGAAGGGTGGTTGCCAGGGGTGGGGGACATGGGAGATGTTGGTCAAAAAGTACCAACTTCCAGTTAGAAGATGAATAAGTTCTAAGGTACAGCATGGTGATTGTAGATAACAGTGTTGAACTATATACTCGAAAGTTGCCAAGAGAATAGGTCTTAAATGTTCTCACCCCAAGAAAGACATGGTAATTATGTGACAGGATGGGCAAGTTAGATAATAATCATATGGCCATGTGTAAGTGTATCCAATCAACACATTGTACACCTTAAAGTTGTACAGTGTTACATGTCAATTATAACTAATAAAGTTGGGGGGTTGGGAGCGGGAAGCTACCAAACACTAAAACATTTCACTCCTCTGGATTCTATTCTAGAAATTATTCATATCCAATACCATTGTTCTAATCGATATGTACATGCTGTTTTGTATTCTTCTTTATTCCTTTTCCCTTTTGGTAAAATAATAATTAATAGTAATAATAGGAAGCATTTAGTGAAGTTTCCTATGTACCGGGCACTGTTCTAAGTGCTTTTCTAACCTGAACTTGTTACCCCCTGATGCAGCCTCATGGGACAGGTACACTCATGATTCCCATGTTCCAGATGACGACACTGAACACACATCTGTACACACATGACACACATCAGCGTGCTCCACCAAGCATGACGTGCTATCTCATGACATCACGATACCTCATCCTTTTGTGTTAAGGTGCCCCAGTCCCTTTACAGATATCTCATGACATCATGATACCTCATCCTTTTGTGTTAAGGTGCCCCAGTCCCTTTAAAGAAATGTAGGTTGCTTCATTTCTTCGTTTTGAAAGAGTTTGCAAATGTCTTTTTTGAAGCATGGGGGAAGGAGCAGGTGTCATTTCTTTGGGATGCATTTCCCAGAGTGGAGTTAATAAAGCCAAAGGGACAAACAGCTCAGTGGCACTGGTGGCACATGCCAGTTCTCTCTTCTGAAAGGCTGGGCCAATTTTCGATGCCACTGGCAACACACACGTGGGTTTGCTCCCCTGCGTCTCTGCTGAGGATGGTCTTTCTCATTCTAATCTATAAGGGCTACATGTGGTCCACAGGGCTTTCGTTGCCATAGCAGCCTTGTACGGCGTGCAAAATACGTTCTTCCAGAATCCTACGAAGTTAGCGACGAGAAGTATTATCCCTGTTCTGTAGACAAGTACACGGAATTATGTAGTAAGTCAAGGAAGCTCATTTGGCCAAGGGTACATGAAAAAGGGAAACCCAGACTTGCTGTTACTTTAGGAATATTTGGTTGACCGTGGGTATAAGAGAACAGAAGGAACTTCCCATTTCACAGTCATAGCCTGTGTTTTATAGTGTATTATATCATTTAAACACATAACCCTGTAAAGAAGATGTTAGCTGTGGAGCTAGTAAGATTCGCAGCCAGTCTGGCCAACCCCAAACCCATTAAATTCCCATCAAATGTGTACTTAATAAGATTTATATTAAGATATACCTGACTGAAGTAAGTTACCTAAGAGCGGACTTGGTAGGAGGAAGAAGAGGCTGTTGCCTGGAGAGGGTGAGGTGCAGGGAAGGGAGGTTCTGAGGATAAACTGCCTGACTCTCCTCCCTAGACTAGAATGTGACCACCCCACATGTGGGTTCAGAGAGTGGGTCCCAGGTCCCGTGACTAATCTGAAGCAGAACTCATTTACCACTCGGGGTCCACACCCACCAGATCAGCTCCATCCATAGATTTTGGGGCACCTGCCTATAGCTCTCAGCGTGTCACCACTGCCACCTGCTGCCACTCCAGGTGGGGCTCCTCCCCCTCACTCTGCTTAGAGAAATAATCACAGCCAGGGCTTCCCTGGTGGCACAGTGGCTAAGAATCCGCCTGCCAGTGCAGGGGACCCCGGGTTCGAGCCCTGGTCCAGGAAGATCCCACATGCCGCAGAGCAACTAAGCCCGTGCACCACAACTACTGAGCCTGTGCCCTAGAGCCCGCGAGCCACAACTACTGAGCCTGCGTGCCACAACTACTTAGGCCCAGGTGCCTAGAGACCATGCCCCGCAACAAGAGAAGCCACTGCAGTGAGAAGCCCACACACCGCAACGAAGAGTAGCCTCCACTCACCACAACTAGAGAAAGCCCACGTGCAGCAACGAAGACCCAACACAGCCAAAAATAAACTAAATTTTTTTAAAAATTAAAAAAAAAAAATAATCACAGCCAATCACAGTGGGGTCCTTCTGTGCCAGACACCAGGCGGAGCAGTTTATGTGTTAATTCCATCATCCTGCACAATCACCCTTACAACCATTTTACAGATGAGGAAACTGAGGGGGAGAGAGAGAGAGGTTAAGTCAGTTGCCCGAGGTCACACAACTAGGAAGTGGATGCTGAGAATGACTTCCAGGTTTCTGGTTTAAATACTTGAGTGAATAATAGTGCCATTGGCTAAAATGAGTTCAAAAGAGATTCGGGGGAAATAAGTAGAAATAATAAATTCAACCTGCTTGTGGAAAAGTCCTGTAGCAGCATGAAGGTATGGGGACGGGGCTGTAAAGAGAATCGTGTGCTGGAGGCAAAGGTGTGGAGGACCTTGGCGGGTGGCGTTGTGGAAGTGACCTCCCTTGAAGTCACGTCCAGTGAGAGAAGAAGCAGGCCAGGATTCAGAAGGTTGGCCGAGGAAGAAATTAGGAAAGAGGCTGGCCAAGATGGGCTGTGGAGAGGGAAGAAGACGAGGGAAAGGGAAGTTTCAGTTACTGAGAAGGAAAGGAGTGACTGACGGAGCCCAGCATCACATCAGGGTGCCATGATGGCAACGCAGCGTCTGTTGGATTGACAGCTGACCACTGGCCACCTTCTAAAGGGCCAGTGCAGTGAATGATGGAGTTGGAAACCGGACTCAGTGGATTAAGAGGTTATAGATGAGGAAATTTTATACATGAGCATAGGTTCCATAAAGAAACTCGGTTGTGAAAGACATTTTAAACCCGTTATCGGTACTCGATTCTCGCAGATGGCGCGTAAACTTGAGCCTCTCCTCCACGGAGGATGTCGGCAAGGTGCGACGGTGACCTCAGAATACATGAGGAGAAGCACGATTGTTGAAGGAATATGTGCCTTCATTTGGCTGAGGAATTAGGACGGTTCTCATTCGCGAACAGGAGTAGCTGGCTAGCGCAGTGTCATTTTTGTTGGAGAAACACCTTGAGGGTGTCATCATTTGTACAGATGAAGTTGTGTGGTGAGGGTAGGTGGGTGTGCGTGCATGCGTGCGTGCATGTACACACGCACCTGTGCCTGAGAATGTGGAGTGATGATAAAGTAACCTGCGTCTTAAAGGAAGACTTCCAGTTCATTGTCATCCCCTCAGAATACTTGTTCTTGAAGGTGCTGTGTTAACTCGGACAGGCTGCTGTTACTGGAAATGTTACTGGATGTTCTTGCACTGAGGACCTTCACAGTTAGGGAACCCTCTTTGGAATAGCTACAGAGATGGCAAATCCTGCTCTTTCGAGGGTGACGTTGATCTGGGGGATGGTCAGAAGTCGGTCAGAGTCATGACTGGTGATGACGCAAGTGGCCAGTTGGGCTCATAAAGATAACAAAAAGCTCACCGTCTGGTCTGCTGGGTCTCCTTTGTAAATCCTTCAAATGCTTTCCCATGTGTTCCCCCGACTCTCCAAGGGGGCCACGAGAGCTGGGAGACCAGTTCTGTTGGGACGGGCGCCCAGGGGTGAGGAATTTGGTGCTCCGTCAGCTCTCCGTTGGCACTGCTGAGGCCACGCAAGTCAGAGGACAGTTTCGAGGCACTTCCTTGCTCACTGGCGCACCGTCCATAGCCGTGGCAGCAGCTTGCGGGGCTGTGCAGTCTGGGGAAGGACAGGTTTCCACGGCTGTTGAGCCTAGATGGAAAGAGAGGCTGCTGTGCTCTAAGCTCTCCAGGTGCACAGAGCAGCGAGAGGTTCTGCCGTGCAAGGCCGGCCTGAACTAAGCAAACCTTCCACTTTGTCCCTTACAGGAAAGAGAGCTGAACAGCCCCTTCAGGTGTGAGTGAGGTGTGTGTGTCTGTGTGTTGTGGATTCCTTGTCTTCTCTCTACTTGAAGCCTCTTCCACAGAATTGCATTGTCCTAAAAAGGAACTAGCATCTCCTTTTGATTCCCACACCTCGCCGATGCTGTGAGTGCTACCTGGGATCCTTTGGGGGACATTTTTAAAACAGACTTGGTCAAATCAGGCCCTTCCCAGATGGACTTAGGAACTACATGAGGATGATTTAAGTTGCACTCGGGGAGCAGAAGTTTATGGCAGCAACAAAACTGTTGAGGAAGAGTTTCTCTCTGCTGCCTCTTTTTTTGATTCTTCTCCTCAAGAATATTCGCGTCATGCCTGATTTTCTCACTAAAGGAGGTGTACGCAGAGGTCCTGCTTCCTTGGGGCTGGAAACCCAAAGGGAGTACCCAGTTCCTATTAGTTTCCCCTTGGTGATCGGCCACATCTCTGCCCAGAACTGAGTGGGTGTTCTTGGGATACATCTGCCTGTAGGGAATAGTCACAGGAAGCAGCCTGTGTTAGGGCCCCGAGTTTTAAGTTATTTTTTCTATTATAAAATTATAGGGAATTCCCTGGTGGTCTAGTGGTTAAGACTCCGTGCTACCACTGCAGGCGGCATGGGTTTGATCCCTGGTCTGGGAAATAAGATCCCACAAGCCATGCGGTGCAGCCCCCCGCCAAAAAAATTATAGATACTCGCTATGCAAATTTTAAAATACAAAAAGTGGTGATATCAAAAATAGAAAACTCACAATACCACCAGCTAACGTTACTGTTAACACTTTGTTATATGTACATCTGTCTTTTTTCTGTGCAAACCCGTGTGTTTAAAGAAGACACATGGATAGATAGACAGACAGCTAGGTTCCTTAATATGGCATCATGTTGTACATACCGCTCTGTGATCTCCCTTCCTATAGCACCAAACTTCTAGAACATGACTTCTACAGACTACACCCTATAACATTGCATGCACGTTCCTTAATTTATTTAAATTCGATTCCCTCTTTTTGCCCTTTAGAGAACCAGTGTCATTTTTTACGATTCTTTTCATCATGAAGGAAATGGGCATTTGCAGAGTTCCCGGTAGTCTGTTGGGATGGGACTTGAAGCTTAGACTTTCCTTCCTGGCATTCTCAGGGACTCTGCTGCTCTTTTCTCCTAGGAACTCCCCAGGTTTCCGGCGGGAAGCCTCTTGGCGCCCTGGAGTCCTCGGGGCCACCCAGCCAGCTCCCGCCTGCTGCCACCTCCGCCGCCCACATGAGCCTGCTCGACATGAAGAGGAGTGTGGCCGAACTCAGGCTCCAGCTGCAGCAGATGCGACAGCTCCAGGTACAGACCATGTTCCCTGTGGATGGTGTCCGCTGACTGAATGGCCCACAGTCAGCTTCCTCCTCCTCCCATCGGCCTCCTTCCACATCCCTGGCCCCACGGCACCTTCTCGGGGTTCTTTCCACCATCCTTTCTAGGGATGACTGAGGACCAGGTGCAGGCGCCGTTCCGCAGTGGTCTCCTCTCCCACGCACATAATCTTGGTCTAGAACCTTCCACTGCAGTGGTGGTCTGTAGCCTCTTCTCTAAGCTGGGTATGCTTCTACACACGAAAAAAGCATTAAGCCTGTGCTTTTTGGAGGAGAGCTGAAAGCAGAAGAGCCCGTGGAGCGTTCTAAAGCCAGTTACGACTTCCTGCTTCACAGTGTTTAGCTCTTCCCCACTGAGCATGTGCAAAGGTGCTGCGGGCAGCTCAGGTGTTTTGCAAGGAGCTATGATGTGTTTAGAAATAGGAGTTCAGACCGGAGGGTGAATTCCTAAGGAAGAGGAGCCATCATGGATGGCTTGAGAAGAACATCTGCATTTTATTTGGGTAGGTGTGTGCGCCGCGATATTCTCCTGACTCGCTCCCATTGTTAGGAATCTATGCACTACACAGGAAGCAAAGGGCAGGGGGAAATGACCCTTCGTGTCACGGGTCTTGGTGAACAAATCCCATAAGTCTGACGAGGCAGGGCGGTGAGGACCTGGGAGGAGGGTGTACCTTTGTGAGATCATCTGTCTGCGCCACGGATGAGTCTCCCGTCTCTCTGCCCTTGGTGGCAGGTTGATGAATGTGCACGTAGCGCTGGCTTAGGCTATACCCAGGCATCCTCCTGGACTTCGAGAAGCTCCCAGTGCAAACGTTAGTACAAGGCACACGTAGCCAGGAGCAGCCATACAGCTATGGTGCCCTCCGTGGGTTGCAGGCTTCTGTGCTGGTGCGTCCGGGAAGGAAAGGGCTTCAGAGCACAGCTGCTCTCTCCCTTCAGCTCGCCGATGCACGAGTCCTGCATTTTCCACAGCCTGAGTAAAGCTTAGAAGATGATTTCCCCTTGCCCTCTACCTACTGGAGAACAAACAGGAGGGGAAGGTAGCTTGAGAGCCTGCCTTGAGGTCCCATCACCGAGCAGGCTGCTCATGCTTAGGTCTCCAAAGGCTACTCTGCCTCTCAGGCAACGTCCCAGACTCCTGGACAGCCCATGCAAATTCACTTAAATCCTCTTCTGAATCGTGTCACCGGGGAAGTTCCCCATCCTTTACGTTCGCTTCTCCTTGCTTTGTGATTTTAAAGACACTTTGCAGTGAAATGAAGTGTACAGGTTGGGCTGAGGGTGTGTGCAGGGTGCCAAAATCCAGTGCCCACAGTGTCTGGCGTTAACTTGAGTGGACGAGGGACAGTGACAAGTTGGCCTCTCTAAAGGACAGTTGCCACTCAGCTCCAGGCAGCTCTTGACCTGGTAGAATGAGAGTCCATTGTTTCTAGATGTTTCAGTATTTCAAGAGAATCTGGAGGTTTTATATAAAATACCTGTACTCATTCTAAAAATGTTGGAAGGTAATTTAAAAATCAGTTCTTTCCTACTCTGCAGGCCAGAGAGGGTCTGTGGGCTCCCAGGTTCTTACCTGGAGGTTGTGGAGGTTAAGCCCCCATCTTGGGCTGCATCTGCCTTTTAGTGCCACCTGCTGGTCATTTGGAAATTGTGCACTCCTGGTTGGACCTTCACAAGAAAAGAATTCCTAAATGCGTCGTGTGTATGGTAGTTCCTACTGCTTTCAAAAGTGAGCATCTGCTGGTTTGGGGCAGAGGCGGAATTGCCCTGAGGTGTGGCGAATTTGATACCTAGGCCGTGATGTGTGAGGCTGCAGCATCACGCTGCTGGTGGCCGGCAGTGTTTGGTCCTCTGGCCAGGAGGGAGGGCTCTCCCACAACTTGCCGCTCCTTGTAACCCATGAACTGGGGAGGCTCAGTTGCAAAACCACAGCTTCTCAAACAAAGAGGTTCTCTAGTCAAGTCCGGGACACTGTCTTAACCATGCAGTTTTCTTTATTGCCCCAGAGCTGCTCAGCTTTCCTGGTTTCTGGGTAAAGGACACCGAGCAGGTGTGCTCTTGAGCTGAGACGTTGGTACAGTTCTAAAGCACTGGCACGTGGGGGAAGAGAAGCACTTTGTTTCCTAACCTGGATGCTCCTATTTCTACCTCGGTCTTGGCATCCTGCGTGCCCCCATCAGCTTTAAGGGGAGTCTATTTGAGACAAAACCAGTTTAGAATAATTAAGTTATCTCAGTGCCAATCCCCCCTCTGCACATGTATTATACACCAAAAGTAAAGTGCAACCCCCCAAAATGATTATAAGCCCAATAATGGAGCTATGATTAGAGAGCTCCGAAACTCCAGAACAGTCTCAAAAGAACAAAAATTGAATTAGAAATTCAAATGTTCTTTGAACTGTGTTATAAAATAGTGAAAATGAATGAAATCTGTTTGTGCTTGGCAGCCGGCTCCAGTAATTAGATAATTAAATCAATGGGGAAATCCTAGACTGTCAAGCATAGTCTATTTGAGCATTTCATTTGCAGAACTGATGGATTATTCTCCAAAGCAGAAATTTGATGCAGGCATTGTGGGGCGTATAGATTTAAATAGGGCAAAGAGAATGTTGAGAGAGGTGAAGGAGCCTGAGAAAATGATGCAAAAAAACGTGAAAACTTCGCTCCTGTCTTCCTGCTCACCAGTCTCGCGTGAGTTACCAGTCTCAGAGAACGGTTCTTAATCCTGGCTACGCATTAGAATCACCTGAGGCCTTTCACAGAAATATTGATACCCAAACACCCCTGCCAGAGTCTGACTTCATTGGTATGGGTCAAAGGCCAAGCACTGGTGGTTCTAGAACGTTCCAGGGTGAGAACTACTGCTCTCAGATAGTATGAACTCTCAGTCCATTGAGATGCCTTTTGGAAATTGAGATCTCAGCCAGCTATCACAAGGGGTGAGGCAGAAACACCCTGTAAGCATGAAAAACACACCCAGTGGCTTCAAAGCCCCGATTCTAAACAATGCGCCTCATTCCCAGTGGCTAATCAGACGTATTCTCTGCTCAGTCATAAACGATAAGAGCTATATGGAACTTTTACATTGTGTTGGTCCCACTCCCAGGTAAGGGCTGCACCTGCAGTTAGCTGGCAACAACGGAAAAAGAGACAGGGGAAGGTCTGGCACCTAATAAATGTGCCCTTCAAAAGATGATTGTCTACTACCTTTTCTGGTATGATGTAGAAAGAAAACAAAAGTGATGAGCTACATCTTTTTTCCAAAATGCCACCATACTTGGGTTTTACTAAGGTCGTCCAGTATCCACAGAAGTGGCTGCAGTTCTGCCCCCCTTTGTGGGCTTGAGGGGAGAGAGAAATTTCTGGAAGAGCGGGTTCAAGTTCCTCGGGGGGGCAGATGAGACTTGGCCTCCTTCTCCAGTTCCCACAATTTTTTTCTTTGTCCCTTATCTCTTCCTTGTGCTTCCCGATAAACTGAAAATTAGATTATTCTGAACTTGGTGTTCCATTTTTAAGACTACTGAGAATTTACTGTGTGTTCCCAAGAGAGGGAAGAGGTAAGACATCAACATAAAAAAGAAACATAGCAGGACACAGGGCCATTGTACTTGAAATGATATAATTCAGCAGTTATCTTAAGGTGTCTTTTCATAAGATAGCGCCTCAGAAAAATGTGCCAGAGTCTCATTTATCTTCTGACATTCAAAGTAACGGTCATGGGAATGTGTGTCCCTGAGGAAAGCACTCGAGAGGTTGGCCCGTGCTGAGCAGGCCTGTTTCTCCCCACCAGGCAGAAATAATCAACGGAACTAGCACAGGAGTTGACAATCAGGCTGCCATACAATGTATCAAGCCCTAGATAGACCTGCACACAGAGGCTGTCTAAGACGGGGCAACGTCTCCCAGATAACACGTGCTTGTGAAAAGGCATCCGAGACCTGGTTCCCTACAGCCTGGGGAGCTAAGCTGGGTGGTCAGGAGTCATTCTGGGGTCTGGCTGTTAGGAAACTTCCTGACCTGTTGTACAGCCACTGTTTACTGTCACTGCTGGACAGCAAAATCAGTTCAATTAAACGCACTGTTGGCAAGACCGACGGTCTTAAATTTTACCTGAGAAATCAAATGAGTATGTGAGGTACGTGTCCATTTTGAGGTGGGTGGAATTAGGTTTAGGCAGTTTCCTAGCTTCTCAGTGAAGCTGATATGGATAACTTGTTTGGGCCACTTAAATTTTTAATAGCGAAGAGCGTTACTTCCGTCTGAGTATTTTTGTAAAAACATCAAGGCACAGAATAAACTGAAGTTTCCAGAGATGAAGGGATAACTACAACTGTGCTTGCCTTCCTCCTGTTGACATCTAGAACACTGAAAAATAAGTAACTGTGTGAAACAACGCTGTTCAGACATTGGACAACAGACAACACAGGAGTGTGATCCTTAGGAGAACGGAAGGAAAGGAGGTGAAACCTGTAACTTCCTCAGCTTTCTGTCTGGGGACACTTTAGGTTGTGACGCAGAGAGGGATAACCCAAACAGAGCACTGACCATCCAGCTGAGCTGAGGGTGAAGAGCTGAAGCAGCTAGAAGTTGTGGAGCGAAGTACCAAATAAAAGGAAGGTCTGTGGGAAAGAATTACGTAAATCTGTGGATCTGTTGTCTACTAGTAATCCGAGCATGTGTATTGTGAAAGACCACTAAGCCAGACACAAAGTGGGAGGCTGTACGCCAGAAATTTCCCAGAGCTCACACAGGGAGATGTTTATGTCAACCAGCAGGCACAAAGAGGTTTTATTAATCACCTGGGGCATTCAGTAGCAATCAGAGAAAGGCCATGCTTCAGTCTTAAGACTAAACTAGCCCTAGAGTAAAGGCTACCCTAGATTCACCCTGACAAAGCTTAAACACAAGCTTCTAAAGAACAAAAATGGTCCACAAGGAGCTAAACTGTCTGCCAAAGGAAGTCTAACATCTGTAAAGGAAAACAGCAAAACCCAGAACTCCATGTCCAGCATTCAATCAAAAGTTACTAGACAGGTGATGATGCTGAGAGATGTGACCCATAAGCTTAAGAAAAATCAGTCAGTGGAAACCAATCAGAAATGACAGGGATAACGAGGTCATCAGCAAGGACTTTAAAACAGCTGTGATAATCATTCTCAAGGATTCAAAGAAAAACATGGACACAATGAGACCAAAAAAATGGAAGATATTTTAAAACTCTAAGTAAAACTTTCAAGAGCTGAAAAACACAATATCTCAACAGTCTTAATAGAAGATTAGTCACTGCTGAAACGAAATATCAGTCAGCTTGAAAAGATAGCAATGGACATGTCCAAACTGAAGGATAGAGAAGAAAAAGTCTGAAGAAAATGAACTGAAACTTAATGGTCCTTGGGACAATATTAAGTGGTCAAGGGGGAAGAGAAAATTACTAGAAGAAACAATGGCTGAAATTTTTCCAAATTTGATGAAAGCTGTAAATCTACAGACCAAAAAACTTAATAAGCTCCTAAAAGGATAAGCACAAATGTAACCACACCAAAAGCAAATTGCTAAAAACCAAGAATAAAGAGATAAATCTTAAAAGCAGCCAGGGGTGGGGTGGAGGACACATTACATACAGGGAAACGTAAATAAGAACACTGACTTCTCAGAGACAAAAGTTAAGTCAAAAAACAATGGCATCACATCCTTAAAGTACTGAAAGTAAAAAACTCCTTCAGAAAATAGAGGATGCTTCCCAACTCATTTTACGAAGGCAGAATTACACTAAGAGCAAAACCAGTCAAAGATATTATAAGAAAAGAAAACCACAGACCAGTATGCCTCATGAAAATATATGTAACAAATCCTTAACAAAGTAGGACCAAGTGAATCCAGCAATATATAAAAAGGGTAATACATTATCCTGGATTTTACCCCAGGAGTCCAAGGTTGTTTTAATATGAAAAGAATGAGTCAATGTATTTGACCTTTTTAGCAGAATAAAGAAGACAATCATATCATTTCAGTAAGTGCAGGAAAAAACGTGACAAAATTCAATACCGATGATAAAAGCACTTAGCGCTCTTGGGGTAGAAGGAAACTTTCTTAACCTGATAAAGGATGTCTGAAAATCCTACAGAAAACATTATAGTTAGTGGTGAAACACTATCGCATTCTCCATAAAGTCGGGACCAAGGCCAAAGAAGCCTCCTCTCACTTCTGTTTAACTCTGTACTGAATATCCTAGCAAGTGCAGTAGGGCTGGAAAAAGAAAAAATAGGCACGTGGATGGGAAAGTTAAAACTATAATTGGCATTACTCGCAAATCACAATCATGATTGTGTAATATCAAATCAAAAAAGAGGGCTTCCCTGTTGGCGCAGTGGTTGAGAGTCCACCTGCCAATGCAGGGGACGCAGGTTCATGCCCCGGTTCGGGAAGATCCCACATGCCGTGGAGCGTCTAGGCCCGTGAGCCATGGCCGCTGAGCCTGCGCGTCCAGAGCCTGTGCTCCGCAACGGGAGAGGCCACAGCAGTGAGAGGCCTGCGTACTGCAAAAAAAAAAAAAAAAAAAACCTCCCAGGGCCTTCCCTGGTGGCGCACTGGTTAAGAATCCGCCTGCCAATGCAGGGGACACGGGTTCGAGCCCTGGTCCGGGAAGATCCCACATGCTGCGGAGCAACCAAGCCCGTGCGCCACAATTACTGAGCCTGTGCTCTAGAGCCTGCGAGCCACAACTACTGAAGCCCGCACGCCTAGAGCCCGTGCTCCACAACAAGAAAAGCCACCACAATGAGAAGCCCACACTGCACAGCAATGAAGAGTAGCCCCTGCTCGCCGTAACTAGAGAAAGCCCACGTGCAGCAACGAAGACCCAACACAGCCAAAAATAAATTTTAAAAAAAGATGCTTCCAGAAATAAGCGAATATAAACAAGATCACCAGAATCAAGTCAATATGTAAAAACATTAAAAAGTTACTACATGCAACGTACTAAATGCATACAATAGAATGCCACTCAGCATGAAAAATAATGAACTACTAAAACTCTCAACAGCATGGCTGGATCTCAAGAGCAATATCCTGAGGGAAAGAAGCCAGACACAAAACATTTCATAGTGTGCAATTCCATTTGTATGACATTCTAGAACAGGAAAAACTAAGCTAGAGGGACAAAACGCATATCGGTGGTTTCCTTGAGCTGGGGGTTAGGAGATTGCGTGCAGAGTGTCATGAAGGAATTTCCTAGGGTGAGAACAAATGTTGTCTCCCTTTTTAGTGGTGCTTCCATCAGTGTATATATACATTTGTCAAAACTCAGTGACCTGTGCACTTAAAATGGGTATATTTTCTAGTTTGTAAACTATACCTTAAATAGAGTTTTATTAACTGGAATTTAGAATCCCTGCTAAGCAAAACTAATTGTCATGTTTTTTTGTTTGTTTGTTTATTTATTTATATTTTTGCGGTACACGGGCCTCTCACTGCTGTGGCCTCTCCCGTTGCGGACCACAGGCTCCAGACGCGCAGGCTCAGCGGCCATGGCTCACGGGCCCAGCCGCTCCCTCCGCGGCATGTGGGATCTTCCCGGACCGGGGCACGAACCCGCGTCCCCTGCATCGGCAGGCGGACTCTCAACCACTGCGCCACCAGGGAAGCCTTAAATGTCATGTTTTAAAGTGCTGGTGACTAGTTTATCCAAAGCATTTAGTGAGAGATGTTGGCACACTTCAGCACTGCGTTTTACACATGCTGGAAGTCCTAGAGACAGTGGTAAGGACTCCAGGCAGGGAGGGCAGGGGACCAGGGGACAGTGGCAAGAGAACCTGTGTACGTCTTTATTCCTTCATGATTAACTCATTGTTGCCCATGTGCCAGCCAGTGTGCTATGGGAATTCCCTGTTTAGTCTCTCTCTAGCTGGCTCCAGGAAGCCCCTCTTTCTGGGAAGGAAAATCATACAGCCTGGAACTCGAGGCAGGCCTCTCCTTGCCTCCGCTTTGAGTGGAATAACGTGAGTGGTGTGATCTGACCCTGTTACCAGTTGAATAATTTGAATATTACATGCAGGTGTGTTCTTCTGATACGGCTGTAGACATCTCAGAAATGTTATACCTGTGATCCGCAGTTGATTGGACCCGCGGATGCAGAAGCGTGACTGTGGAGGGTGGGCTATAAAGTTGCACCCGGGTTGTTGATTGCGTGGAGGGTAGGCACCCACGCCTGCGTTGTTCAAGGGTCAACTGTATTGTCATTCCTACCTCAGATGTGTGTTGGGTACCTACCGTGTGCCAGAAACTGCTTGTGGCTGGGAGTAAAGCAGACATTGCTATGTCGTACTGTGTCTAGCAGATGGCGACTGGAAAATTACTGGGTTGAATTTGAAAAACCCAGTTCTCATGCTGATTCTGCCCCCCCTACAACTGCTGAGTGACTCTTAACAAGCACCCTAACTTCTCAGGGCCTCACTTCTCCCATCTTTCAAATTTTAAGAATTTGAAATATTCTAGCAATAATTTCTGGCTTCATAGCCACTGTCAATATCCACTGCTGATTGGACCATAACTTCATTGGAGCTTGTCTGTGAGACTTGGGCAGGAGGGTTAGGTGCAGAGGGCCGTGCCACACAGCGCATGGCACAGTGACATCATCTGTCCATTCCTGAGCCCTTTTCTTAGACCACAGTGCTCACCCTTAGTGGCACATCAGAATCATCTAAGGGCTTTAAAAAATTCTCAGTGCCAAGGCTGCACCTCAGACCAGTTAGAATCTTTCGGGGATGGACCTCGGCATCAGTCCTTTTTGGACACATTTAATCGTCTTCTTATTTGTGCCTTACGTATCCATTACCATTCACCCTCAACCCCCAAAGGAAATAGGTCTGTGGGACCTGACACATGGCATTGAACTTGAGCGTACCATTTTGATAACAGCTGATGTTACTGTGTGTGTTTAACAACTGCAGTCAGAGCAAGCCAGGGCACGCGCACTGAGCTCGAGGCATAGCTGAGCCCATGGGTCACCCCACGTTTCTACCATCCGGGAAGGAACTTTGGATACTCCATTGTCTGTTATTACCAACATTATTGCTTAACTCAGTTCACGCGTTCAACAAATATTTATCGAATGCCGGCCACGTGCCAGGCACGTGTGTCCTGGAGACTCTGTGGAGAGCAGAAATTAACCAGGTAGAGGGAGTAGCACATGCACAGTCCCCGTGGCAGAAAGGAGGTTGGGCAATCAGAAGAACTGAAAGGATGGTCCTGTGGCTAGAGCAGAGAAAGTGCTGGCTGCACACAGTGCAAGGAGGCTGGCGACGCGGGAAAGTGCCCGCCTGCCCGACGCCTTGTGGGCAGAGCTGTAGCTGCAGAGAGCATGGGGGGAAGCCGCCGTCTGTGCATCGTCTCCAAACGTGTTGCCTTTCAGCAGTAGACTGACTGTTTTTAAGACCTTAATAAAAAGATATTATTAGCAAGAACAGTGTGAGACCACGGTCATGAGTCATACAGAGGAGGTAACCCAAGGGCAGCACATTTTTATTTGCTTCCCTCCCAGACAGACCAGCAGGTCCCGCCCCCAGGGTGATGCCCCCTGATAACAACAGGTCATCTGCACCGAGAGCTCGGTTTGTGCCGGGCACGACTGCAAGCACTTTATTGCCTCTCGAAGCTCCATTACCAGTCTGTGAGATAGGAACTATTACTATCCCTTTTTCTGTTTTGGAGAGACACAGGGAGACTGATACATACGAACGCATTTCGTTCCAAGAGTGCGTTCATAAGTCCAATTTGTTTGTAAGTCCAAGAAAGTTAGCCTAGGTACCCAACTAACACAATCGGCTATATAATACTGTACTATAATAGGTTTATAATACATTTCACACAAATAATACATAAAAAACAAAAACACAGAAAAAAAAATATATTTTTTTTTTTTTGCGGTACGTGGGCCTCTCACTGCCGTGGCCTCTCCCGTTGCGGAGCACAGGCTCCGGACGCGCAGGCTCAGCGGCCATGGCTCACGGGCCCAGCCAATCCGCGGCATGTGGGATCTTCCCGGACCGGGGCACGAACCCGTGTCCCCTGCATTGGCAGGCGGACTCTCAACCACTGCGCCACCAGGGAAGCCCAAAGAAAACATTTTTTTATCCAAAGAAAACATTTTTAATCTTACAGTACAGTACCCTGAAAAGTACAGTAGTCCAGTACAACAGTTGGCATACAGGGGCACGTCCGCATCTTTGAAAGTCCACGACTTGAAGATTTGTGTGTAGGGGACTTACTGTAACATAATCACACTAATTTCCTACTAAGTGGGAAAACTCGGAAGTGAACCCAGGCAGCCTCTCTCTGGATGGCCGCTTGACCGTGGTGCCATGTTGATGTTCGAACATGAGGTGGTTTCGCTTGAGTGGTTCGTGTTGAAACGTTTTATTTTATTCAGAGAAAATGGAAGCCATGATGAGGTTTCAAGTGGGTAGTAGGTAACACGGTCAGATGGTATTTCCGCTCTGTTTGCACAGATGATGGAGAGTTGACAGAGGCATCATTATCCCTATGAGGTGATACACAGTGCACGAAACCAGAAAATGAAGAAAACAATAACAGCTAATTGAAATTTCAGGGGAACTTTAGATAATAGAATAGGTATAATATAATTACTGGTTTTGAGGCTGATTGAATGAACTCACTTGATGCATGTGCTGTCAGAAAATTGTCCTGCCCCAGGAAAGCACTTAACGCCTTGTTGGAAACAGGACTCAAGTGTTTGGCTAGATTGTTGTGAAGCGTGGATTCAAACTCACACATCCTATAGTCTGGGGTGAGAAACAAGAGTGCTCTGGAAACTACATGGAAAATTATATGGAAATTGTGGTCTTATGTATGCAAGCAAGCTACGTATAATCCAGGGAAATTAGTTAATTGCCAAGAGCCTTGGGCTCGTCTGGAAATTATCATTGCCACCGTCAACATCAAGTTCTGTGTTTTGGGAGTTTTTTATTTTATTTTTTTATTGAAGTATAGTTGATTTAAAGTGTTGTGCCCATCTCTGCTGTACAGCAAAGCGACTCAGTTATACACACACACACATTCTTTTTTTAATATATTCTTTTCCATTATGATTTATCACAGGATATTGAATATAGTTCCCTGTGCAGTAGGACCTTGTTGTTTATCCATCCTCTATATAATATTGAATAGTTTACATCTACTAATCCCAAACCCCCAGTCCTTCCCTCTGCCACATCCTCAAGTACTGTGTTTTGATGGTCTGTGATTACAGGGCATTTGGTCCATGGACCCATTAACAAGAGGGACACAGATTCTCTTTTAACTGATACGCTGAAGTAGTCCACACTCTAATTAACTTTTGTTGAGTACCTTTCTGTACCAAACAGTATCTCATTTAATTTTCAGAATAGCCCTGGCAAAGGAAGTGAGTCCCCATCCTTAGAGATAAGGAATGTGCCCAAAGTCTCTCAGTGCATCCGGGAGAGGGTGTAGGGTTTGATCCAAAGTCAGCTTGGCTCCACAGCTGGTACTCTTGGCTCTCCCTAGGAAAACATGTCAGTGAGACTTTACACCCATTACCAGGATGCACTACCAGCGTACAGAAAGGACCCTGTTTTTTTTGGCAGACAGGGACGTGGAAGTCTGGTTGTCAGTTGACTGCTAAAACTTGGACGTTGGCTGAAGCCGCAAGATAATATACGGTCTGTGCTCCCTTCCCTCTCTCACTGAAATAAAGAGAGATTCAGCTGTGGGGCTGTTTATCCAAACCCGCGCCTGGAGCGTGTCAGGCACCCCCGGCACCCCCGTGGCAGCCCTCAGAGCCAACGGAGGGTGGTTTCTTTTGTCCAACAGCTGCAGAACCAGGAGCTGCTGAGGGCGATGATGAGGAAGGCTGAGCAGGAAATCAACAGCAAAGTGATTGAAACGTTGAAGAGACTGGAGGACCCTGTGCAGCGACAGCGGGTCCTGGTGGAACAGGAGAGGCAGAAGTACCTGCACGAGGAGGAAAAGGTTGTCCGGAAGTTGTGGTGAGTGCGGTCCCTTGTTGCATGCTTAGCTGCTCAACCTGGAAGGCAAGCCTGTCTTTGCCAAGGAGGAGGCCCTTCCTAGACGGTGTTCTGAGCCTCTTTCTTTATTGAGCACCTACTGTGTACAGTTAGAGTTCTGCTGGTTCTGGGTATCCATGGACACTTAGCTAGTGCCCCTCCATCCAGGCCCAGGAAATTCAACAATCCTTGGGAGTCTGAGCTAGTCTCTTTATTTTTCTTTTTAATTATATATATTTTTTGCAGTATGCGGGCCTCTCACTGTTGTGGCCTCTCCCGTTGCGGAGCACAGGCTCCGGACGCGCAGGCTCAGCAGCCATGGCTCACGGGCCCAGCCGCTCCGCGGCATGTGGGATCCTCCCAGACCGGGGCACGAACCCGCGTCCCCTGCATTGGCAGGCAGACTCTCAACCACTGCGCCACCAGGGAAGCCCTGAGCTAGTCTCTTTGAAGCCGGAGCATCACACTGTTCTATAGGGCTTGGCAATGCCTAAAATTAAGAGGAGCCAGTTGCACAATCCAATGATAAATGGGAAGTCTGCATTTAATCTCAATAAATTAAAACTAATAGCCAAAATAACACAGCGCCAAAGTTATCCTCCTATTATTCAACGGTAGTTAAAATCACAAAAGAAGAATTTAAATGTAAAGTATGTCTGATCCAGAATGAAAGATGCTTCCTTGAATGTTACCCATCTTCTGTGAGGTTCTTATTGAAAGCATCTATCAAGTCCCACTATTGAAATGAGCAGAGTTTTATTACGCCCCAGTCACTGGGGCAGGCCCATCTTTTATGTTAATGTATGTTTTGTTATGCGATGAAGATTTATCATAGAACAATTTCACCTTTTAGTATAATGAATAATCATTTGCGTGGGTTCTTCTAGTGTTGGTATTTTTTTTTTTGTTTCATAAAGGCTTTTTTTTAAATTATTTTTTAAATGTTTTATACAGTTTTTAAAGGTTATACTCCATTTATAGTTATTACAAAATATTGGCTTTATTCCCCATGTCGTGCAGTACATCCTTGTACCCTATCTTTCACCCACTAGTTTGTACCTCTTACTCCCCGACCCTTACGTTCCCCCCTCCCCGCCTCACTGGTAACCGCTAGTTTGTTCTCTGTACCTGTGAGTCTGTTTCTTTTCTGTTATATCCACTAGTTAGTTGTGTTTTAGATTCCACCTATGAGTGACATCACACAGTACTTGTCTCTCTCTGACTTGTTTCCCTTAGCATAACGCCCTCCAAGTCCATCCATGTTGCCACAAATGGCAACATTTTCACTCTTTTTTATGGCTGAGTAGTATTCCATTGTATATAGGTAATTCTCTCGTTTCTTGGAAAGCTTAAACCTCCCAAAATGGGACTGTAGGGGAGCAGCTTCCAAATTCTTTTCATGACCAGAATCACCAGAAGCCTACAACATGATGGAGAGTACTGTGCTCTATCACCTATTTGATATTTGAGGTGTAGCTTATGTCACCTCATATGCCAACCCAATGTGCCTGATTAGAATTAGAATACCCCTCTCAGTAGCAGTCTAGAGGAAGAAATCAGTTTGAGTTATTATTTTCCTGAAGAAGAGAATTTGACGACCGTGCATCATCTCAAGAGTAGCCTCTGGGGCTTCCCTGGTGGCACAGTGGTTGAGAGTCCGCCTGCCGATGCAGGGGACACGGGTTCGTGCCCCGGTCCGGGAAGATCCCACATGCCACGGGGTGGCTGGGCCCATGAGCCATGGCCTCTGGGCCTGCGCGTCTGGACCTGTGCTCCGCAACGGGAGAGGCCACAACAGTGAGAGGCCCACGTACCGCAAAAAAAAAGAGCAGCCTCTTAATTTTTATTTAGTTCATGCCTTTATAGACAGACAGCTAATCACCCACCATGAGGTAAAAAGGCTATTATTTGTCTGAAACATTTCTGCGACAGCCCGATTGTCTACAACTACATCTCAAGGTTCTTCTTGAAAAGTTCTTTTAAAAAAACATAGCCTTTTAATATTTTTATAGAATTGCCAATTATTTTTCCTTCCAGCTTAATTGAGATGTAATTGTCATACATCACTGTAAGAGTTTAAGTACAGCGTAATGATTTGACTTACACACATCTTGCAACTATGGCCACAGTAAGTTTAGTGAACATCCATCATCTCATAAAGATACAAAATTAAAGAAATAGAAAAAAACATTTTTCCTTCTGATAAGAACTCAGGATTTCCTCTCTTAACAGCTTTCATATATAACCTACAGCAGTGCTAATTATATTTATCGTGTTGTACATTACACCCCCGAGTACTTATTTATATTATAACTGGAAGTTTGTACTTTTCTCAACCTGCTGCCTACCCGAGCACACTCAAGGCTCTGGCAGTGGACTAGATGTTCGCTTACTGCCACCTAGTGGTTCTTCAAATCAAAGCGCTTTTCCTGTTTCTTTAAGAGGGGTTTTTCTGTTGGACTTACAGGCAAACTGCAAGGATGCACCCCATCTAGGGTGGGGTTATTAATGGGCCGAGGCGACAGGATGTTATTATTGGTGTGTTTGTCTGTTGAAGTAGGAGACCTTAATTTAGTTCTATTGGAACTGGCAGTACCCTAAGAGGTGTGTGTAAGTGTGTGCACACACACCCCAGAAATCAGATCTGTGATCACTTCTTCTCTTTGTAGCCTGGAGAGGACACTCAGTCCTTATTGACAGGACAATTGGTATAAACCAGAGGTTCTCGGTCAGGGGCAAGTTCGTTCCCCCTCCCCTAAGGACATTTAACAGTGCCTGCCGACATTCTTGTTTGTCACAAGTAGGGGAGGTTGCTACTGGCATCTGTCATCAGTGGGTGTTGAATTTTGTCAAAAGCTTTTTCTGCATGTATTGAGATGATCATATGTTTTTATTCTTCAATTTGTTCATGTGGTGTATCACACTGATTGATGTGTGGATACTGAAGAATCCTTGCATCCCTGGGATACATTCCACTTGATCATGGTGTATGATCCTTGTAATGTGCTGTTGGATTCGGTTTGCTAGTATTTTGTTGAGGATTTTTGCGTCTATGTTCATCAGTGATATTGGCCTGTAGTTTTCTTTTTTGTGGTATCTTTGCCTGGATTTGGTAGCAGGGTAATGGTGGCCTCATAGAATGAGTCTGGGAGTGTTCCTTCCTCTGCAATTTTTTGAAATAGTTTCAGGAGGATAGGTGTTAACTCTTCTCTAAATGTTTGATAGAATTCACCTGTGAAGCCATCTGGTCCTGGACTTTTGTTTGTTGGAAGATTTTTAATCGCAGATTCAATTTCAGTACTTGTGATTGGTCTGTTCATATTTTCTGTTTCTTCCTGGTTCAGTCTTGGAAGGTTGTACCTTTGTAAGAATTTGTCCCTCTTCTAGGTTGTCCAATTTGTCGGCATGTAGTTGCTGCTCCCAGCATCTAGTGTGTCGAGGCCAGGGGCGCTGTTAAACATCCTACAGTGCATAGGACAGGCCCCACACACAGAAAAGAATTACCTGAGCCCAAAGGCCAAGTGCCAAGGTTGAGAAGCCGGACCTAAAGCCATCCGGGCTCCTCCTTCTGCCCCCTCCGTCCCTCCTTCTCCTCTGTCACATCGCAGAGTGCACACCCTCCCTTAGTTGGCATCAGCAACACTGAAAACGAAGAGTGGGTCCTTGGTCAGACAGGTGGCCAACCTGGGCCTCCCCGTGGACAGCCCCGGGAAGACGGCCTCGCACCTGCCTCATACCACAGCAGAGTATCTTAAGCCAAACCAAGCTACTCCTGTACCAGCTGCTTCCGTCGCCTCCGTGGGCGTGGAGGGAGCGGCCAGGACGCGGTGCAGGAGGGGAGGCCAGGCGGTGAGGCTCAGGGGTCCCTCTGCTCCTGCACTGTCCTTATTGAAGGCCCCAGCATTCACTATCTGTGGTTTGCGCTCCCCACAGTGACCTGGAAGACTTCGTTGAAGATTTAAAGAAGGACTCTGCCTTGGCCAGCCGCGTGGTTACTCTAAAAGACGTGGAAGACGGGGCTTTCCTCCTGCACCAGGTGGGAGAGGCAGTAGCTTCCCTGAAAGGTGAGTGTCCTCCTTGCGGGGGGGAGGAGTCTGAAGCCTGTTTCCTGGGGTGTTTGAAAATCCATCAGACGGTGAAGGATTCATTCATGCACATGGGCAGGTACTCATCCAACACCTCCGTGTGCCAGGCACTGTTCTGGGCACTTGGGATACATCACTGCCTGTCTTCTGGGAGCTGATACTTTAGTGGTGGCTGTAATATTTAGGACTGAATGACTCTTAAGACTCTTAAGTACGGTGCACCAGGCACCTGTACCAAATTCATTAAACACAACCCAAGGGCCTCGTGAGCTTATCCCAGATATACAGGCAGGAAATGAGGCCTGGGGCTCTGCCTTGGCCCAGGTCACGCTGGGCCCAGCTCGGCCTCAAGGCACGTGAGCTGCCCTGTGGTGGGTGAACCCCGTGCTTCTCAGCCCTGTCCACAGTCGGGGCTCGGGACAGGGGGCTTGCTGCTCTGGCTTTTTCATATAGCTCACCAGCTGCTCTTGGCCCGCAGGAGAATTTCCAACCTTACAAAACAAGATGCGAGCCATCCTGCGCATAGAAGTGGAGGCCGTGCGGTTTCTGAAGGAGGAGCCGCACAGGCTGGACAGTCTCCTGCAGAGAGTGCGAGGCATGACCGACGCCCTGACCATGCTGCGCAGGTGACCGTGGCTTCCTGGGCTGGTGGGGGGGCGGGGCTGGGGTGAGAACTGATAGTTTGACGCCAGATTTCTTGTTGGTTCTGATCTCACAGCCAGGCAGTCAGCCGTACTTGGACATTGTCTGCTCCAGCCCTGGTGGTGGTAGGTGTCAAGAATATAATAATAAACAGGACCCCTGCCCTTATAAAACTTCCTTTCCCACGTGGGAAACAGACACGACTACCACACATGAACCACTTCCCAGTCTTCCCAGTAGTGGCAGTCCTGAATTTTCCTTTTTTTTTTTAAGTAGAACTTGGAAATTACAAAGATGTTACCCCTTAGATCTTGGACCAGATTTGAGAGCAGGTCACAAGCAGAATATAAATTCTTGGGAGAATTTTAATCACTAATAATCTTTAATCACTATAATCTTTTGATCAGGTTTGTAGGAGAAATATGTGAAATGTGAAGTTGACTTTTAGATGAATTATTAACTATATTCTTGTAACAGTGACGTCAAAAAGAACCTCTTTTGAGATGCTAAGACTACAGAGCGCACTATAATCACCTGTGTAAGTTCCAGGATGCCAAAAATAATCTGAATTAGAACAACAAGAGGCCTCTTCCTGCAGAGACCTCGTCTGCCTGGGCACAGGAAGAAGTTGTACCCGAATTGCACTTTCTCACAGGTTCCCTCATTTAAAATTGCCAGAGTGAACTTTTCCTTCCCGTAGGATAAAAATATGTTCAAAGAATTCTTAACTAAGCTCTTATCTAAATGTGGTAACCCACCCACAAAGCCTAAAGCAAACCATCCTTATTAAGTGTTTAAAGAGGGAGCAGGCTGGCTGGTAACGTTGCCCACCCTCCCTTCTCTTCCCTGAAAAACAATTTTTAAAAAATTTTAGAGCCAGCACAGATGAAGCTCAGTATTTGTCTTATCTCCATCTAAAAACAGATGGGATTGTGTGTCTTGAATGTTATAGGACTTTGTGTCCCGTAAATGCTCAGTGGTGGGAATGATAGATAAAGCCAGTTAAGTAACTTTAACAATAAAAATAGAAGAAATATTAGCTGCTCATCACAGGCCTTTATACTATTGATCTTTCCTTGGTATCTTCCCGGTATAACATGCTGTACGCAGCACTGTGGAAGACACAAGAAGGAAGGTAGGAATATGCACGACCCCAAGGACAGGCACATGTCCTGGTGCCTGATAGAGAAGACAGAGCAGGTGACAGTCACAGTTCAGAGCAACTTAGCGGCTTGGGAAGATGCTGAAGGGATTTGGTACATGCTGAATTTGAGGTGCTGGAAGGATAGCAAAACAGAGCTGCCCATGAGGCACTTAGAGTTAAGGGAGTCCCTGCCTAACTCGGAGGGAGGAGAGGTTTAGAGTTGGAAGTCGCCTTCATGAAGGTGATTACTGAAAATGGAAGCGATGCCTATGATAGAATGAGAAGGAAAGGAGGAAAGAGACCCTTAGGGATTTGGGATTGAAGGGACGGGGTAGGTAAAGAGCAAAAGAAACAAGTGAGTAGAAGAGGAGAGTCGTAGAAAGCAATGTCTTCTTTCCAATCAAAAAAAAAAAGCATTTTGCTAAGAAGGGAATGAGGGACTAGTTAAAAATTATGGGTCGGTGCCATGTGTGACAAAGTCTTACATGTAACTACATTGATCGTAGCACCGAGCCCTGAGGAAGACATTGAACAGCACTGTCACCGTCACTATTATAATCTCCAGAAAAGTATCTGAGGCTCACAGAGGTGAAGTTCCCGGCCTTGCAGAGCTAGAACAGGGCAGAACCGATACTCAAACACAAGCCTGTCTGACCCCGAAGGTCATGTCTTTGCCGCTGGACCATGGGTGGAGGTGGACAGACAGAATCAATGACCCCGCCCCCCAAGCAGAGGAGGACTAACCCGGCGGTTAGATTCGAAGTCACTCGTGATGTTGCAGAAAGGCTGCCCAAGTCCGGGTGGGGCAGCCAGATGGCACCAGGCTGAGCTGTAGGAAGAGCAAAGCAAAGGGAACTGGCATATAAACCACCTCCCAAGACGTGGAGCAGTGAAAGGAGGAGAGAATGGAGGGTTTAGGAAGCTTTGGGTTAGAACCGAGCATCTAGGAGAGCTGCCCAGGCCTGGATCGGGTGCAGGAGTTACTGTTAGAATCGTGTGTCCACTTGATGTCACCACCCCCCAGTCTGGACACGACAGTGCACGTGGAAAGGGAAAGACAGACCATGTCCTGAGGGAAAAAGTAGGCAAGCAGCTGCCGGAGATAACGAGGAGGCAGTTAGGTTGCTATGGGAACCCTCAACTCTAAGCTGCTACTCCGGGTTTTAGAATCTTAATTTTGCAACACAATCGTGTCTGGCTTTGGGATGACACAGCACTCAAGCATACCATACGACTAAAATGCACGTTACCTAGTTCACCAGTTCATGCTGCTGTGCGTGGTTTCTCCCAGGCATGTCACTGATGGGCTCTTGAAAGGCACAGATGCAGCCCAGGCTGCACAGTATGTCGTGATGGAAAAGGCCACGGCCGCAGAAGTCCTGAAGGCCCAGGAGGAGGCTCCCCGCGCCTCGGGCCAGCCCCTCCCCGGTGCAGGCGTCCCCGGCGACGTGAAGTCGGAAGTGGTGCCCTTGACGGTTCACCACGCTCAGAGCTCTCCTGTGGTCATCCAGCCGTCCCAGCTCTCCTCCGCGCTGCTGAACCCTGCCCAGCACTTGCCAGGGGGGCCCGGGCCTCACCCGGCCAGCCCTCCCGCTGTCACACAGGAGGTGACCTCAGCTCTGCAGTCCCCGCAGATGCCCGGGAATGGTTCCTCCGTGCAGAACCTGTTCATGGACGAAATCCACAGTGTGAGTGCCAAGAACAGGGCAGTGTCTATCGAGGTAGAGTCCTATTTCCATTTTTCGTAATTCCATAAAGGAGGACAGGATGTGGTCCTTTCCTTCCAAGAGTGTGTACAGTCTGGTTGTGGAGATAATGCATATATGTATCAAAGATATATTTTTATCAAAAATATATATAACTATCTATTTTATATACATATCGGTTTTTTTAAACTGTGAATGGGTTTCAATGGCCAGGTTGAGAGAGAGGCCATCAGATTTCAGACAAGGCTCAGGCGCCCGACCTGTAGGAAGGTGAGGCAGTGGTGTGCTGCTAAGTGTGGAACAACCGGCATTCTGATGGGAGAAGCCTCATTTGTAGTGTCTGCCAGTTTCTGTGGTGCAAAGGCTCCCACCATTGCTGACATCAGTGACCATGCCGGTGGGAAGAAGGGTGACACTCAGCCCTCCCGAGCCAGTATGAGCTGGGGAGGGTTTGCCAGTGACCTTGAAAATGAAGTAGAATCTGGGTAAGCAGAGGGTGGGAAGAACATTCTAGGATAGCGGGATCCTGGGGCAAAGGCTGGACCTTGGATAAACCAGTTTAAGTGGAACAAGAAGGAGGAGATAAGGCTGGCAGAACAGGCTGGAAGCTGGTTTGGGGCAGCTGACTCACCATTCCCATGGAGCCAAGGTTCATTTCATGGGTATCAGAGAAATGCTGTAGCTTGGACCAGTGATAAAAAAAATGGCATCTTCAGAAAATTAATCTGGAAACAATAGGCAGAATAGATTAAGGTAGTGGGTCTCGAATTAAGGGTGCAGGATAGGAAGTTGTTACAGAAGTCTCAGAAGGAAGGAGAAAGAAGATCTCAAGGTCACATAATATAGAGAGAAAACTTGCTGTGTTCTTATATATTCTTTTCAAGAGCTGGTGTAGGTGCTCAAGCAGCACACTGCATTTCCCTGGCTCTCTCCTTCCTCTTCCCTAAAATGTTTCCTCCACTCATCACTGTGTCCTTAGCCACCTGGTCCTAAGCATTCCTGCCTCTCTTGCAAGTCAGCAGCAGATAACTCTGGTTTCAGGAGGAGATGGACCTCTTAAAACCACTAAGGCCACAGTCACGGCCACTGGGCCTCTGAACACGAGGTAGCTCCCCTCTGCTCCAGAGTCAGTGGCTGTGCCCCCTACTCCAAGTTAGCTGCTTACAAAGTGCATAAGATGGGGTGGAGTGTGATTGGCTGATGATGATTCTGCCTATCAGAGTCAGGGAGGGGACCAAAAACATATTTCCTCCTGAAAATTAGTGGATTTACCACTTCAAACATCTCTACGTTTAAAGGATGTCAGTAGGATGATTCTTCTATTGAAAAAATGTCTATTGAGAACCCACTAGGCATAGTTACCATTGTTACGTGTATATTTTAAGTAAGTTTTGATGGCACACTTACAAGTCATCTCTGAAATGCTCTGATCCACGATAAGGAGGCCTGAGTCTTCCTGACAGCTCTGCTGCGGCGCTTCATCCACTCCAAAGATGTTACTGAGTCCTAGTATGTGCCAGGCCTTCATAGGCTCTGGGGTTGGCAGTGAACAGAAGGGACCAAGCCCAGGCTCTGGTGATAATAAGTGCTACGAAGGAAAACTAGAGGAGGATAAGGATGGTGACAGTGGTGGCTGTTACTCATAGAGAATGAATCTCGGGCAGATCCTTCGTCTCACTGGGCCCCAGTGTTCTCGCGTGTAAAATAGATTGATTCCGTGATCTCCTAGGTCTTCTCCAACCCTGACATTATGGGGTTCCACTAATCCTGGTGCTCATTTCCACTCTGTCCTCCTGCAATGATTAATGTGGCATCTCAAAATCACAGGAAAATGCTCTTTAAAAAAATGTACGGGTATTTAAAAATGCATTTTATATATTTCTCCCTCCTGTAGAACCTGATGGAGCTTAGAGATATCTCAATAGCCCCTCATTTTGTAAACAGGAGAATGTGACCTAGAAGATCATATAGCAATTCTTTGACAGCAGTGGAACTAAGACATAGGATTAGTGAGTGTTTTGGTGTTTGTTTCTGTTTCTTTGAACATCTCCTCTACAACGAAAACTCAGTGTAGAAAAGCAAAACCTTAGTTATGGGATACATGCCTTTGAATGCATATATCCCTGTGTCCCTGCCGTGAGTGCTGGCGAGTATGTAGTAAGTGCTCAGTAATAAGTGAATGAATGAATGGTTGGGTTTCTGAGCGCGCTTCTCTGTGAATGAATACTACTTGGGCTTCAGTGGCAGCCTGTTTAAAACATGTAGCAGACAGCACAAGGGTCAGGTTTGTCTGATGTGCGGAAATGTCCCTGGACACAGAAACCAGAGCTTCACTTTACCAACACTTCAACTGTGTTATACTTCCTCCCACCCCGACATGCAATCTCAAAACTTTCTTTACTTGCTGTTGTCCTTCAGAAAGCAGAAAGGAAATGGGAAGAGAAAAGGCAAAATCTGGACCACTATAACGGAAAAGAGTTTGAGAAGCTCCTAGAAGAAGCCCAGGCCAATATTATGAAGTCAATTCCAAACCTGGAGATGCCGCCAGCCTCGGGCCCACAGCCAAAGGGCGATGCTCCAGTGGACAAGCTAGAACCTTCAGGTAAGGCGCTACCAGAGCTTTGTGGGCTGCTCACCCTCGGGTCAGTGCGGTGCCGCCCACATAGGCACAACCTCTCACTTCCTAAAAACCTCATCAATTAAAAGAAGAAAAGTAATTGGAGAAGCAAGACCCAGGGGTCCCTAGAGCCTCCCTACTAGTTTTTGTTGTTTTATTGACTACTACTTTTTAGTTATAAACATAGTAGGGAAACTGTTCTGCGTTAGGAATCTAGAACAATGCTCACTAAGGAAAAATGTAGCTCCCCAGTTTCTGCCTTTCCTACGAATTTATGACCCTTCACAGCACCAGCTGGGAGAATATGAGACCTGCATTTAAATTGAGAGGTTTTCTTAGAAAACGTCAGCTTTTATAGGGATATTAGATCACAAGGAAAAATCGCATTTTTTAAATCAAAATTATTAGATGGTATATTTAACCAACCGAAACTATGGAAATTAAGCATCAGTGTGTCAATAATAATACAAAAAAGCTGTTAAAAAACTTAACCTGCTAAATCTTCAACCAATTACAAACCGTGTGCCGTATTCTCATCTTAAAATTACGGACAGTGTATCTCAAGTTGGTCAAAGAGGGAGCCCTTGTCATTACACATGAGAGGGAGACCAGAGCCCATCAACCTGTGCCCGTCCCCAGAGGCAGCCATCCCGAGGCCAAGCTGCTGGCCTAGGACAAGACACGTCCCAGTGGTGCTGGTGCCCTGTGACCTGGCACCCTCTACATAAGACAGGGACCGCCCACTACAGATAATCACTGGCTTGTCACCCTGATGACTTAGCCAAATCTTCATTACAACTTTCAGCAGGAAGTCCTCAAGCACCTCCTCTAAACAGCTCTGTTTCAGTTGCTCAGAAAAGACACACACACTCCTGGGAGGCCAGGAAGGCCTGTGTGTCCCCAGAGTTGGGACAGAGGCCAGCTGGAAGCTCTGATCCCGAATTTCTTGTTTTACCACTTTTGTAAGCTCTTAGAGTGTTGGTAAAAGGCTGAAGTGAAGAATGTTGGTAAAGGGCAGGAGTGAAGCTCTTTCCGTTTTGAGAGAGAAATGCCTTTTGGGGGGCATTTTTCTGGGGAAAGCTCAGCAGACAGCTTCATCTCCCAACCTTTGGTGTCAATACTGATTGGTAATTCTCTCATTTCTGCATTTGCTGCCTCCTTTTCTTAGCAGAGAACCTTTTCTAACCACATAACCGTGACCAAAACGATCCACTTTCTCCCTGACTTGTCCACTGACACCTTCTGCCTCTGGCTCTTCCTGGGCCAGATTCTACTCTAACCTCCTCTACATGAATCCTTCCTGCCAACACTGCTTTCCAGACTCAGGGATGAAGGCTCTGCAAGCCATGCAGGGAGCTCTGACCCTTCATCTCTCCAAGTAACACTCAACTTTTTGGGGTAACAAGAGATCTGTTTAATAATAATAGGTAATACTTGCATAGCATTTACTATAAGGCAAGCACTCTTCTAAATGCTTTATGTATATCAAGCCCATTTGATCTTCACAACACCCTGGTGGAGATGATATTATTAGAATACCCGTTTAACAGATGGGAAAACGGAGGCAGAGAGAGGTTAATTAACTTGTGCAGGGCCTTTCTGCTTCAGGGCCTGTATTTTCAGTTGTTGCACTATGAAGAGAATAGAGAAATTTTTAAGTCAGATTGCATCAAGTTTCTAGAAATACATTGGACTTTCTGGATGTTATCTCGAAAGATGATTTTGCAATGACACACTGTTTTCCAGAAGACCCTCCAAATTCAGAACAGGACTTGGACAAGCTGGGGGCTAAGTCCCCGCCTCGTCCTCCCCCACCTCCACGGAGGAGCTACCTGCCAGGATCGGGGCTCACCACCACGAGGTCCGGCGATGTGGTCTACACCAGCAGGAAGGAGAGTGCCACCACAAAGGTCTGATGGGTGAAGTCCTGGTAAACTGTCTCTGGGTTCAGATGCCGCCCTTAGACAAAGTCTTCTCTGCTCTCATTTAGAACATAAAAAGTAGAGAGGCAGAGAAGAGAAGTGGAGAATAAACTAGGTCTCCAAGGAAGTGCCGTTGGACTAGGCGGCACTGTGTTCTGAGGTGACACTGAACTAGGCTCTCAGGCACCTTTAAGATGTGTAAGGAATGACCATTGCACGAAATTGCACAGATGGGAAAATGTCAGCCAGTGCTATAGGACTAGACTGAGCAACAGGAGTTTTATCCTTACTTGACTTTTAACTGTATGTGAAATGCAAATCACCAGCTACTTCCCCAGCAAAGCACACTAAGGTTGAAAACGGGGGCCTGAGGGGCAAGCCAAAGGAAGATCATCTTACAGAGGTAACTGAGATTAGCTAACATAGTTGTGGGAGTCTTCAGAAAGAGATTCAGAGAGCTTTAACTTCCACTTAACCTGGCAAGTTTTGTCATGTATGTTCAATGTAAAATACAATTTCCAAGGAGGGCCTTTCTTAAAGGCACTGAAGTTACAGTCTTATTATAATTCTTCAATCCGTTTGCCAAAATGACACCTTGGGCAAAGAAAAACCCAAACTAAATGCAAGTAGACAAAGCAGCCTTTCAGCTTGATTTGAAGAGCTAGGAAGCCAGTACACCAGGCAGTGAGAGAACGTGTATTCTTTTGCGATCTGTCCCTCTTTTTCCAGCACCTGGGGGTGTTAAGCCAGTATCTGTGGTTTGACTCTTTCTCAGGCAAGCAGTGAAGATGCTGGACCAAGCCTGCAGGCTAGAGCCACAAAGTGTCCAGCAGAGGAGCCTGCTTCAGCCTGGGCCCCGTCACCACCACCTGTCACTACTTCCTCCTTAAAGGATGAGGAGGAGGAAGAAGGAGACAAAATCATGGCAGAACTCCAGGTATGTGGATGCGGTAACTGACGTGGCCGCCTGCCCTTCCCATCTGGGATTCTGGTTGTGTCTGACACCAGTTCATTAGCTAGAGAGGGCTGGGGAAGAGCCCCATGCCCCTGGGCCATGTAAGCTGCATCTCTGGCCTTGGCCTCCACTTTTCCAAGGTGGCACTGAACTAGGCTCTCAGGCACCTTTAAGACATGTGTAAGGAACGACCATTGCACAAAACAACTCAGAAAGTTTATACCAAAAAATCAATCCCAAGCTTTCCTAGCGCTGGCTGCTAGGATTGCCTTTCCTTTCCTTTCTTTCAGTGTGAAAATAGTCCCTGCTTCATTTTAAAAGCACTTAAGATGGGGATTAGAAATACCAACCATTGTCCTGTCTTCCCAAGGACTGAGTAAAGCCCCCTTCAAGTGGTGTCCCCTTCTTTGGCTTTAATTCTTAGAATGACAGGCCTGGAATCATATGGCCCGTCTGTCCTCCATACCAAGTTTCCAGTCAGTGTCAATGTCATCTTTTCAGGGATTCCAAAAAGCTTAATAATTTTGTTTCCCGTCTTCTTTGTTCTATTTGAGAAATGATACTTTACTTTTAGATTTTTATGTGTTAACTAATTGCCACAGTCTACTCCTAGGACTAAGGAGGGGGTACAGGGCTACACCCAAAGCTCATCCCACATTCAGATCATGGTGTGAATCTGCCCTAGGTGTACATTCTAAGAACTCGTCTAATCAGTCATAAAACACAATTCCTGGACGACAGTCTGTTCATAAAGTATTTCATTTTGATCCATGAATTAACGTAGGATATTTTGCCGATTTGATGGTCAGGTCACGACCTCCTTCGGGCTCCAGCACATGTTCACTAAGGTACCGATGATTTTGTGCAGGCCCAGGGATCTGCCTTCTTCATTTGGAGGAGGGAGAACATTCTGACCATGTCACTTCCACCTCAACTCTTCTGCTCTGCTTCCCATGGAAGTAATTGCCAACATTAAGCACCTTGGGTTTTCCAGGGAAAACAGGGCTGCTGGTTTACTTGTCACATGCGTGAGCCCTGTCCAGCCCCATTAAAACTCAGACTGGCCTGAGACATCCCCTCCATCACACAGTTTGCTTACAGGCTTTTAGATTGGTCAGAGAATTTCATTCATAGGAACCATAGATTTATAAAGTTACTGACTCATGGAACAGTTGAGAGCGTGGAGGCCTCCATCAGTTATCCACTGAGGGCCCTCTGACTAAGACACTGGTATGTCAGGGCTACATGTTGCTGGGCATTGGTGCTTCTCCTAAGATGTGTAGGCAGATGCTGGGGCCATTCATTGTAGCATTTGCCCCCAAATTATGGTATAAGTAACAAATATGGAGGGAGAAAGAACAAGATAGTGGAGTAGAAGGACGTTAGCTCACTTCTCACAAAAACACCAAAGTCACGACTGACTGCTGAACAACCATCAACAAAAAAGACTGGAACCTACCAAAAAAAGATATAGTACATCCAAAAATAAAGAAGCAGCCATAACGAGACGATAGGAGGGGCACAATCACAACAAAGTCAAATCCCATACCCACTCAGTGGGCAACACACAAACTGGAAAATAATTATAGTGCAGAGGGTCTCCCACAAAAGTGAGAGTTCTGAGTCCCACATCAGGCTCCCCAGCCTGGGGGTCTAGAATTGGGAGGAGGAGACCCCAGAGCATTTGGCTTTGAAGGCCAGTGGGCTTGGTCGCAGGAACTCCACAGGACTGGGGGAAATGGAAACTTCATTCTTGGAGGGCGCACACAAGGTCTTGTGCCCTCTGGAACCCAGGGAGAAAGCAGTGACTTCATAGGAGCCTGGGCCAGACCTACCTGCTAGTCTTGGAGGGTCTCCTGGAGAGGTTGGGGGGTGGCTGTGGCTCACTGTGGGGTCAAAGACACTGGTGGGGGCATACTGGGAAGTACTCGTTGGTGTGAGCTCCCTGGGAGGCTTCCATTTTTACCTGCCCCACCTGACAGCCTGTAGACTCCAGTGCTGGGATGCCTCACGCCAAACAACCAACAGGGTGGGAACACAGCCCTAGCCCAAAGCCACCTCTAAACACACCCCTTCACACGGCCCTGCCCACCAGAGAGACAAGATGCAGCTCCACCTACCAGTGGGCAGGAAGCAGCCCCTCCCACCAGGAAGCCTGCACAAGCCTCTGAGGCCTCATCCACCAGGGGGCAGAGACCAGAAGCAATGGGAAGTACAGCCCTGCAGCCTGTGGAACAGAAACCACAATCACAGAAAGTTAGACAAAATGAGACAGCAGAGGAATATGTTCCAGGCGAAGGAACAAGATAAAACCCCAGAAAAACAACTAAGTGAGGGGGAGATAGGCAATCTACCCAAAAAAGAATTTGGAGTATTGATAGTAAAGATGATCCAAGATCTTGGAAAAAGAATGGAGGTACAGACTGAGAAGATGCAAGAAATGTTTAACAAAGAGCTAGAAGATACAAAGAAGAAACAGAGATGAACAATACAATAACTGAAATGAAAAATACACTAGAAAGAATCAGTAACAGAATAAATGAGACAGAAGAATGGATAAGTGAGCTGGAAGACAGAATGGCGGAAATCAGTGCTGCAGAATAGAATAAAGAATGAAATGAAGACAGTTTCAGAGACCTCTGGGACTACATTAGGTGCACCAACATTTGCATCATAGGGGGCCCTGAAGGAGAAGAGAGAGAAAGGGCCCGAGAAAATATTTGAAGAGATAATAGCTAAAAACCTCCCTAACATGGGAAAGGAAACAGTCACCCAAGTCCAGGAAGCACAGAGTCCCAGGCAGGATAAACCCAAGGAGGAGCACACCAAGACACATATTAATCAAACTGACAAAAAGACAAAGAGAAAATACGAAAAGCAACAAGTAACATACAATGGAATCCCCATAAGGTCATAAACTGATTTTTCAGCAGAAACTTAGCAGGCTATAAAGAGGTGGCATGATATATCAATATTTAAAGTGATGAAAGGGAAAAACCTACAACGAAGATTACTCTACCCAGCAAGGCTCTCACTCAGATTTGACAGAGAAATCAAAAACTTTACAGACAAGCAAAAGCTAAGA
This sequence comes from Orcinus orca, assembly GCF_937001465.1. Classification (NCBI taxonomy): domain Eukaryota; kingdom Metazoa; phylum Chordata; class Mammalia; order Artiodactyla; family Delphinidae; genus Orcinus; species Orcinus orca. Next base: position 11,338,099 of record NC_064560.1, on the reverse strand, counting down.
GAATTCAGCACCACTAGACCAGCTTTGTAACAAATGCTAAATGAACTTCTCTAGGTGAAAAAGAAAAGGCCACAACTAGAAACAAGAAAATTACAAATGGGAAAGCTCACCAGTAAAGGCAGGAAATCATTCACACACAAATGTGATATCAAAACCAGCAGTCGTGAGAAGAGGAGAGTACAAGTGCAGGATACTAGAAATACATTTGAAATTAAAAGACAACTTAAAAACACTCATATATATTATACAGACTGCTGTATCAAAACCTCATAGTAACCGCAAACTGAAAATCTACAATACACACAAAAAAGAAAAAGGAATCTAAACACAACACTAAAGTTAGTCATCAAATCACAAGAGAACAAAAGGAAGGGAAGAAAAGAGACCTACAAAAACAAATCCAAAACAATTAACAAAATGACAGTAAGAATATACATATCTATAATTACCTGAAGTGTAAACAAATGCTCCAAACAAAAGATACAGACTGGCTGAATGGATACAAAAACAAGACCTTTATATATGTTGTCTGCAAGAGACCCACTTCAGATCTAGGGACACATACAGACTGAGACTGAGGGGATGGAAAAAGGTATTCCATGGAAATGGAAATCAAAAGAAAGCTGGAGTAGCAATTCTCATATCAGACAAAATAGACTTTAAAGGACTGTTATAAGAGACAAAGAAGGACACTACATAATGATCAAGGGATCAATCCAAGAAAATATAACAATTGTAAATATATATGCACCCAACATAGGAGCATCTCAATAGATAAGGCAAATGCTAACAGCCATAAAAGGAGAATTCAGCAGTAACACAATAATAGTGGGGGACTTTAACACCCTACTTACAGCAATGGACAGATCATCAGACAGAAATTCAATAAGGACACACAAGCCTTAAATGACACATTAGAGCAGATGGACTTAATTGGTATTTATAGAGCATTCCATTCAAAAGCAGCAGAATACACATTCTTTTCAAGTGCATGCAGAACATTTTCCAGGATCACACACTGGACCACAAAGCAAGCCTCGGTAAATTTAAGCAAATTGAAATTGTATCAAGCATCTTTTCTGACCACAGTGCTATGAGATTAGAAATCAACTACAAGGAAAAGAAAAAAAAACACAAACATGCGGAGGCCAAACAATATGCTACTAAACAACCAATGGATCACTGAAGAAATCGGAGGAAATCAAAAAATACCTAGAAAAAACAGCCCAATCCAAAAATGGGCAGAAGACCTAAATAGACATTTCTCTGAAGAAGATATACAGACTGCCAACAGACACATGAAAGAATGCTCAACATCATTAATCATTAGAGAAATGCAAATCAAAACTACAATGAGATATCATCTCACACCAGTCAGAATGGCCATCATCAAAAAATCTAGAAACAGTAAATGCTGGAGAGGGTGTGAAGAAAAGGGAACCCTCTTGCACTGTTGGTGGGAATGTAAATTGATACCACCACTATGGAGAACAGTATGGAGATTCCTTAAAAAGCTGAAAATAGAATTACCAACAACCCAGCAATCCCACTACTGGGCATATACCCTGAGAAAACCATAATTCAAAAAGAGTCACATACCACAGTGTTCATTGCAGCTCTATTTACAGTAGCCAGGACATGGAAGCAACCTAAGTGTCCATCGACAGATGAATGGATAAAGATGTGGCACATATATACAATGGAATATTAACTCAGTCATAAAAAGAAACAAAATTGTTATTTGTAGTGAGATTGGTGGACCTAGAGTCTGTCATACAGAGTGTAGTAAGTCATAAAGAGAAAGACAAATACTGTATGCTAACACATACATATGGAATCTAGAAAAAAAAAAGGCATGAAGAACCTAGGGGTAGGACAGGAATAAAGACACAGACCTACTAGAGAATGGACTTGAGGACACGGGGAGGGGGAAGGGTAAGCTGGGACAAAGTGAGAGAGTTTCATGGGCATATATACACTACCAAATGTAAAACCTATAGCTAGTGGGAAGCAGCCGCATAGCACAGGGAGATCAGCTAGGTGCTTTGTAACCACCTAGAGGGGTGGGATAGGGAGGGTGAGAGGGCGGGAGATGCAAGAGGGAAGAGATAAGGGGATATATGTATAGCTGATTCACTTTGTTATAAAGCAGAAACTAACACCATTGTAAAGCAATTACACTCCAATAAAGATGTTTTAAAAAAAATACCTAGAGACATGAAAATGAAAACAGGACAATGCAAAACCTATGAGACATAGCAAAAGCAGTTCAGAGGGGAAGTATATAGCAATATAATCTTACCTCAGGAAACAAAACTCTCAGACAACATAATCTTACACCTAAAACAACTAGAGAAAGAACAGACAAAACCCAAAGTTAGTAGAAGGAAAAAAATCATAAAGATCAGAGCAGAAATAAATGAAATAGAGACAAAGAAAGCAATAGAAAAGATCAATGAAACTAAAAGTTGGTTCTCTGAAAAGATAAAATTGATAAACCTTTAGCCAGACTCATCAAGAAAAAAAGGGAGAGGGCTCAAACCAACAAAATTAGAAGTGAAAAGGAGAAGTTACAACAGAAACCACAGAAATACAAAGGATAATAAGAGATTACTACAAGCAACTATATGCCAATAAAATGGACAACCTAGAAGAAATGAACAAATTCTTAGAAAGGTACAATCTCCCAAGACTGAACCAGGAAGAAATAGACAATATGAACAGACCAGTCACAAGTACTGAAATTGAAACTGTGATTTAAAAACTCCCAACACACAAAAATCCAGGACCGGATGGCTTCACAGGCAGATTCTATCAAACATTTAGAGAAGAGTTAACACCTGTCCTTCTCAAACTATTCCAAAAGATTGCAGAGGAAGGAATGTTCCCGAACTCGTTCTTTGTGGCCACTATCACCCTGATACCAAAACCAGACAAAGATATCACAAAAAGAGAAAATTACAGGCCAATATCACTGATGAACATAGACGCAAAAATCCTCAACAGAATACTAGCAGACCAAATACGACAATGCATTAAAAGGATCATACACCATGATCAAGTGGGATTTATCCCAGGGATGCAAGAATTTTTCAATATCTGCAAATCAATCAGTGTGATACACCACATTAACAAATTGAAGAATAAAAACCATGTGATCATCTCAATAGATGCAGAAAAAGCTTTCAACAAAATTCAACACCGATTTATGATAAAAACTCTCCAGAAAGTGGACATAGAGGGAACCTATCTCAGCATAATAAAGGCCATATATGACAAACCCACAGCTAACATCACCAGTGAAAAGCTGAAAGCATTTCCTCTAAGATCAGGAACAAGACACGGATGTTCACTCTCGCCACTTTTATTCAACGTAGTCTTTGAAGTCCTAGCCATGGCAATCAGAGAAGAAAAAGAAATGAAAGGAATCCAAATTGGAAAAGAAGAAGTAATACTGTCACTGTCTGTAGATGACATGACACTATACACTGAAAATCCTAAAGATGCTGCCTGAAAACTATCGGAGCTCATCGATGAATTCAGTAAAGTTGCAGGACATAAAATTAATACACAGAAATCTGTTGCATTCCTATACACTAACAATGAAAGATCAGAAAAAGAAATGAAGGAAACAATCCCATTTACCATCGCATCAAGAAGAATTAAATACCTAGAAATAAACCTACCCAAGGAGGCAAAAGACCTGTACTCTGAAAACTATAAGACACTGATGAAAGAAATCGAAGATGATGCAAACAGATGGAAGGATATACCATGTTCTTGGATTGGAAGAATCAGTATTCTCAAAATGACTATACTACCCAAGCCAATCTCCAGATTCAATGCAATCCCTATCCAACTACCAATGGCATTTTTCACAGAACAAAAAAAAAATTTTTAATTTATATGGAAACACAAAAGACCCTGAATAGTCAATGCAAGCTTGAGAAAGAAAAATGGAGCTGGAGGCATCAGGCTCCCTGACTTCAGACAGTACTACAGAGCTACAGTAATCAAAACAGTATGGTGCTGGCACAAAACGAGAAATATATTCAATAGATCAATGGAACAGGATAGAAAGCCCAGAAATAAACCCATGCACCTATGGTCAGTTAATCTTCGACCAAGGAGGCAAGAATATACAATGGAGAAAAGACAGCCTCTTCAATAAGTGGTGCTGGGAAAACTAGACAGCTACATGTAAGAAAATGAAATTAGAACATTCTCTTACACCACACACAAAAATAAATTTAAAATGGATTAAAGACCTAAATGTAACACTGGATACTATAAAACCCTTAGAGGAGAACATAGGCAGAACACTCTGATACAAATTGTAGCAATATCTTTTTGGATTCACCTCCTAGAGTAATGAAAATAAAAAGAAGAATAAACAAATGGGACCTAATTAAACTTAAAAGCTTTTGCACAGCAAAGGAAACCATAAACAAAATGAAAAGACAACCTACAGAATGAGAGAAAATAGTTGCAAACGAAGCAACCAACAAGGGATTAATCTCCAAAATATATAAACAGCTCATGCAGCTCACTATCAAAAAAAAAAAAAAAAAGCTCAATCAAAAAATGGGCAGAAACATTAAAAAGAATGAAATAATGCCTTTTGCAGCAACATGGATGGACATAGAGATTATCATATTAAGTGAAGTAAATCAGACAGAGAAAGACAAATATCCTGATATCACACACACACACACACAAAAAATTCCAAAATCCCACCAGGGTATTTACTGTTGCTTTCTTTCTCCAACAAGTAGTTATTTTCTTTAATTGATTAATTATTAGTGATGTCTTAATAAAGATTAATGAACACATAATAGTATTTATTGTAAACTCTACATTTATTTTAAAAAAAAAAAAAAAAACAATGGGCAGAAGATCTAAATAGACATTTCTCCAAAGAAGACATATAGATGGCCAAAAGCACATGAAAAGATGCTCAACATTCCTAATTATTAGAGAAATGCAAATCAGAATTACAATAAGGTATCACCTCACACCAGTCAGAATGGCCATCATCAAAAAGTCTACAAAACAATAAGTGCTGGAGATGGTGTGGAGAAAAGGGAACCCTCCTACACTGTTGGGGGGAATGTAAATTAGTACAGCCACTATGGAGAACAGTATGGAGGTCCATAAAAAACTAAAAATAGAACTACCATACTACCCAGCAGTCCCACTACTGGGCATATATCTGGAGAAAACCATAATTCAAAAAGATACATGCATCCCAATGTTCATAGCAACACTATTTACAATAGCCAAGTCATGGAAGCAACCTAAATGTCCATGGACATATGAATGGATAAAGAAGATGTGGTACCTATATACAATGGAATATTACTCAGCCATAAAAAAAGAATGAAATAATGTCACTTGCAGAACATGAATGGACCTAGAGATTATCATACTAAGTGAAGTAACTCAGACAGAGAAAGACAAATATGATATGATACCACTTATGTGGAATCAAAAAAAAAAAAAAGAAATGATACAAATGAACTTACTTACAAAACAGCAACAGACTCACAGACTAAGAAAATAAATTTACGGCTGCCAAAGGGAAAAGGTGGCGGCAGGGGAGGGATTAATTAGGAGTTTTGGGTTAACGTATACACACTACTATATATAAAATAATCAACAAGGACCTACTGTATAGCATAGGGAACTCTACTCAATATTCTGTAATAAATGGGAAAAGAATTTGAAAAACAGGTATACGTGTAACTGAGTCACTTTGCTGTACACCTGAAACTAACACAACATTGTAAATCAATTATACTCCAATATTCAAGTATGGTATAAATAATAAATAAATCATGGTATAAATAAATCATGACCTGGTTTGTTTCAAATGGATGACTAAGCACTAGATAACTTCTCATTTGTGAAGGGTGAGCAACAAGCACTAATGATCAAAGAAGTGAGGCGTTTAAGCTTGTGACTAATCCTGCACTAGCCCCCGAGGAAGTAACTTTTGTTCTGGCCACTTAGAGCCCATCACTTGAGGATATTTCCCTCCACTGAAAGCTAAATATCTTTGATGCTTCCTTTGACTGAACGCTTTACAAAGGCAGAGTATCTGGCTTCTTGTTATATTATTGGTGGTCAGGTAACAGTGGTGAGTGAAGTGCTCTGACCCTAAGGTAACCAAACCTCATTAGCCAGCCTACTGCATCGAAGAGCCGGCCAGCGGCCATGCTGGAGCCTTTGCAGGCTCTCGAGCTAGACGCCTCCCCCACCCGCCAGCCCCTCTGAGGCAGGAAGGAGCAGCTGCAGCACCGCCCCCCCCACCCCGCCCGCCCCGAGTGTAATCGTAGCACAGCTTTCCTGCTCTGCGTCACCAGGCATCAGAAGAAACCACAAGCTCCCGAGTTCAGGGTCTAACAGCCCAACGGAAATGCCGAGTGGCCTTAGCAGGCAGAGCCCCGGGCACCTCCAGGGCCCACTGAGGACCGGGTGGGTGTCTAAGGAGGGAACTGGGAGCCAGCAGAGCGAGGGAAGAGCAGGCCGGGGAAGGTCCCGGGCATCCGCTCCGCTAGTATTTTAAAACCTGTGCTGGAATGTTCACCTGGGGAAGGCGTGAGGTATTCTTTGTGCCTGCAGTTATTTCCAAATGACACTATTTGACATTAAGGAAATACGAGGCGATCAGTTGAAATTATTCACTTCAACAACTGCTCTTTAATCCTGCCTGCACATTAGAATAATTTGAGAAGTTAAAAAAAAAAAAAAAATCCTACAGCCCAGAGAGTCTGATTTAATTATGCTCTGGGTGAGGCCTGGGTAACAGTATTTTTTTTCAACTGGGTGTCTTGTAGCCTGATTGAGAATCACCGATTTCAGGACATTTTGCTGCTTGGGTTACCGTCTCTCCTGCTCTCGCGATCATATATATTGTCACTTCTTTTCTGCCCTATAGACACAGCAGATGCTTTCTCTCTGAGAACCGACCTCCCTCACTCAGTGTTCACAGGAGTGGCCCTGGGCTCCTATAACTACGATCCATCATTAGTTTTCAGAGACAAGCCTTTGGGGGTCAGGCAGCTCCCAGGCCGCTCAGAATCACTTGCGTGCTAAAGGGATTGCTTTATTCTACGTGAGTCAGAACTACCCAGGGCACAGGAGTATGTTGCTACTGCAGACAACGAATTGTTAAGGATTACTTTCCTTTTAAGGTTTAATGGTTTGCAATATCTTGTGCCCTTTTATAATGAAGAGAAAAAAAGATAGATAGCTTCTTAATTCATTTACATATTCAGCATTTTTTAAAGGTCAAAGCCCTTTAAAAGAAGCCCTACTAAATGCAAATCAGGTTCACCCGGACAGGAAGAAGGGGCGTTCTTTTCAAAGGCTCTATCCATTTAATCTTAGCCTGGACCAGAAAATAAGGAAGCCTTTGGCCCGGGCTTTGCTGACCTGAGGTCAGATGGGGAGCCGGTTTTCAGGGCGCTGACGCCCTGGCGTGACCCGCATGTAGGACCCGGCCGGGGTCTCGACCGGGAGATCCTCTGGATTCCCTGCCTGTTCCCTCTGCCCTCCTTGCTGCACTCGGATCCCTGTTAACTCAGTGTTTTAATTCCTTAGGCATTCCAGAAGTGTTCCTTTATGGATGTAAATTCAAACAGTCACGCTGAGCAGTCCGGGGCTGACAGTCACGTTAAAGACACTAGGCCGGGGGCCACAGCCCTACCCAAGGAGAAGAAGGTAACGTGGCAATTACACGTTGGCCACCCGGTGGGCCGTCCTTCTTTCCTTGCTCTGACACTAATACCGCTCTGTGCTTGAGCTTCTGTACCTTCTCTTTTTTCCTCACCCTTCTTTTTTTTTTTTTTAAACTAATGGAGACACAGCTTGGGGTTTCACCAGAGATCTCTGGCTCAGGTTTCCTGAGCGGACGCTGTGTTCCTGTGCACAGCACACAACAGCATATGCAGAATTCAGGCATTATCTTCCCAAACCAAAGATACACATACACCTTTCAAGATTTTCTACAACAATGCTGGTGGAACAAATGGAAACATCAACCAAGTAGGCAGCAGTTTTTCTAACTTGTATCATGTCTTCTGGACCAAAGACATCGACGTTAAAAGTAGGTGAAAGCTTTAGATTCCAGGAAGAGAATGCATAGCAGAGCTGTCTATCCGCCATCCACAGGCGTATCCATGGAAACATACACACATGTATTTGCACGCATGTTCGAGGATGCCAAACAGAGTTTTTGTTACTCTTAGAAATTCTCAAAGTGTACCTGCCAAGGTAGTAAGTTCAGTATCGTTTTAGTGCTACTAAACTTTGTGGCATTCTCATGGCTTCCAAACAGACGTCCAGGCTCTGAAACAGAGGTCACTATCATGACACAGAACTTTAAGGAGAGGAGATTAACCTGCATATTTGAACTTCCACTTCGTAAGTTGAATCTAGAGCTTTTGCGATTTTTGGAAATAGCGCCATCTTATTTAAATGAAGCCTCTGTCTAAATTTCAGGGTAAAAAGCTTATGACCAACTCAAGTCTTAACATTTTTTGCCAGGAACTTGTATCTTAGAATTCAAAGGTTCTAGCGTCCTTTAAATAAAGTCAAACAAATCAGCCATAATGTATAGCCCAGTAGTCACTCCGCATAGGTACCTCAGTGCAGGAATAAGTAAGCTCAGTGCAAGAGATACAGGACCACACAGTCGGAGGGCTATTCTAGCACAGTCCTTCGAGAGATGCAGTCCTGGGGCTCACAGCTCTCAGCCGTGCAGCCCCCCGCAGAGGCTGACCTGCTACCCCACCGGCTCCCAGCTTTCCCAGAGCCCTCGTGTAAACTCCGCCAGCCACGGATCTGGCAAGTGGAGCTGTTAACCAGGCGATGGGGATGGGGGCTCTCTAGGCACGGGGGAGATTAGGAGACTGTCTGGATAAATCCTTCTCGTGAGGGAAACCTCCTATTAATGGCAATTGAACCCATAATTATCACACTGGAAATACGTTGCTTCTTCAGTCTGTGGGCTTTCCTTCTGTGGCCTTATTAAAGCCAATTCACAGAAGGTCCTGGCGGGTCCTGAGTTATGTGCTGTACTTGGGCCAGTGTGACCGTTTCTTTTAAACACTGACCCGGAGCTTCTCGAAGATCCCTCTGGAGACAATCATCTCATTGTAGAATTTTGCTAATTTGCTAAAAAGCTGCATGGGGTTTCTTGCCCTGCAATTAGAAATCCATATTCCATCGATCACACTGATCTCTATCAAGGGTCCATCAGATACTAAGCAGGTCTGTACTGAATGCCCAACACCAGGGCATTAAACACTAGGTTTAATTACAGATGCTTCTTCTGGATAATTATACTGAGTAGACTGATGTACTTCACAATAACCGTGACTATCAGACCTGTCCCCAAAGTATTGTCCTTATTAACCTCTTCCTGGGCTATTCATCTACCCTTCTATAACTCAAATGTTTCTTAAAGTCTTTTTCCTCTTATTATGAAGTGCTAGTCTAGTACTTACTTTTATGCAATTTTTCTATAACTTATGTTTCTAATTTTGGTTTCTTGCCCAAATGCATATGGTCCCTGCTTCACCAGTTGTCTGAACAACCCAAACCTCGGGGCTCCAAAACAGATATTAATGAGGCTTAACTAGCTTTCCTGCAGAGTCCTGACTATCTAAGACTACCTAAGATATCGTTGTGAGATTACGTGACGACCGTGAACAAGTTACCCTGGACAAAGCTGAGGCACTTACTTTGATCCAGGCCTTCATTTTTCTAGCCCACTTCCAAAACTGCTGGGTCATGTGAAACCTACACTTGACATCTTTATCTTACTGACTTTCCATTGGAGGATTCCTGGTAGTAGATCTGTTTTAAAATACGTATATTGCTGGGTGGCATTTGAAATATTTAACAGTGGGTATGACACGGGCCCTGACCAATCAGAACAGATGCCAGCCCTAACCCCCCAATCAATGAGGCCAGCAGAACAGCAGCCCTGCAGATGCCAATTCCTCCTGTGACTCAAGGGTAAAGTCGCACTCAGGTCCTGGCATGACACGCTGACTCCCTGTTTGGAGCTGAAACCTTAAGCTGAAACCTCATTTGTTTTTCTTCTTGCAACGTTTACTTGATGCATTAGTTGTTGATTCTAAATTTAAAATCCCACCAAAGAGATGATATTGTTCCACCGTAGCAGCTGAATCTCGTTGCTCTTGTTTGGGGCCTGATGCGGCCGAGGGAAGTTGAACAGGAGGTGTTTGGTGGCTCGTGCACCTTGGATCCTGTGCCGTATTTCCATGTGATTAATACTGACTTTGTTGTCTCTGTGCGTGATTGCTTGAATGTGTACGGACATGCTTTCTGGTTTTAACCAGGCAGCAGGATCGCTCTAGGCTGTCATCGGTGGGAGCCTGGGTTCTTGCGCTTCGTTATGTTGTCATTGCTTTAACCCAACAGGCTTCTTGGGATCGTGTCCCATCCTGTTCTAATCACCTCTTCCTCTTGGGCTTCTACAGCCAGAAGAAAGGACAGCAGTGCCTTGGAAGTGACAAGGCACGGCTAGTGGTAGCGTGGCGGCAGGGCCCGAGGCTACCGATACACCCGTACCTGGTGGAGCGTTCTCCATACCCGGTTCTCACTGCTGGGCTCTTACCTTCTGAATCTCTTGGTGAGAACCTCAGAAGTGCAGCTTTCCTCGGCATCAGAGCACACAGAGAACCAAAGCTGAATCATGTAGTTAAAATATTGTACCTGATGACCTATTTGGTATAAATACCCAGAAATGAGAATTGAAATTTCTAGGTCAAACAGAAACCATTTTAAAGGGTTTTGATTTGTGTGTACCACCAGAGGGCCAAGCAGAAAAATTGTAGAGTACCCAGATCTTCATGGATGAAAGCCGGAGTCTTTGTTAATGGGTATTATATTAAAAATTCTTGTCTCTTCAAGGAAAAGCTGAGTCATGTTGTCACGGTCACCACTTGAGCCCCAAATATCTGTTTTGTAAATGTTTAGATGACATCTTGGCAGCACTGGCAGCACTGTCACTCTGAATTGGGATTTGAGCATCTTGGCTACGATTAGTTTGAAGGTTATTTTGACACTTTACTTGGCAAGTTTAAGTACAAACTGCAAGTATGTTTTCAAATCTGTGATTTGACCAGGGAAAACTGGGTTTTTTTCATCTCAAAGTACCATACCCAAGCAATGCAGAGTCGTTATAGGACAATCCCCAAACAAGAAGCAGAGATGAGACTGAAATATGAAATAACTAGTTGGCAGAGACGTGAAAACTTTCCTGGTCTAGTTCCTTGGTTTATAAGCAAGAAAACTGAGGCCCAGGGAAGTGAAATGACTTGCCTAAAATAACACAGTTAAGCGGCAGATCTGGGTTAGAGTCGAAATCTGCCTGCTCGTGTATTGTGCTTTCTACGATGCCATGCCACTCTTCTGGTCTTAGAGTCGGCTAAGCTCACAATCAGATGTTGAAAAGAGGACGTGTTGGTCCAGAACTGGTCCCTTTATTCTCTTAACTGCTCCTCCCACCAAAATTTGAAATCCTTGAAATATTTTGCTAATTGAGATTTTCATCTTGTGCAAACACAGGGCATTTTTGGAAGTTGGAGAACCAAGCCACCCAAGGTAAACAGAGCTGTAGGCTTTGGACTGGTGTGTGACGAATGTGCTTGGCCCGCATGTTTTGAAGTGTAATTAAAGAAACAATCTAGTTGTAGCCCACTTTGGGGGGGTGTGGTTTTGTGGAGTAACATGTCCTACACTATTCTACCAGAATTTGGAATTTTTCCACGAAGACGTACGGAAATGTGATGTTGAATATGAAAATGGCCCCCAAATGGAATCCTGGAAGGTGAGTCCACCAGATCTGTGTTCCAACTGATACCATGCAGATTAATTCCCTTCCTTTGCAGATCCATTTCTGATCACTATGTGTGGTTTCCCTCCTCCACTCTCCCTCCCAGGTTACCGCAGGGGCTTCCATACCTAGTGACCATCCTAAGTGGGAAAGAGGAATGGAGAATAGTATTTCTGATGCAGCAAGAACATCAGAATACAAAACTGACATCTTAATGAAGGAAAGTTCCATATCCACTAAGAGTTTACTTAGAGACGGTAGAAACTATTCCCAGAAAAATGTGTCCAGGGTCAATTCTAGTTTCTCTGGTGTCAGTTCCTTAGAAGATGAAATCAACAAAGGACCTAAAATCTCAGGGCTGCCGTACCCTGTGTGTGACACTGAGAATCAGAAGATGAATTATGGGAAGACAAAGGGGGTGACCCAGCAAGGACAAGAAAATACAGATAAGTGTCACCTTCCCTCTCCCACGAGATCAACCGAATCAACTATTCGTGATGTCAAAACTCAAGACCAAGAGGTTCCCTTGACAGAGTTTGGCCAAGTTGTCCTAAGACCGAAGGGAGCCAGGCCTGCTAACGTGACGCCTGATGAGGATGGAGAGTCCACAGCAGGCTCTCCCACCGAGGAGAGTGCAACCACCGACAGCATTGCCTTCATGATCACCAAAACCGCGGTCCAAGTTCTCTCCAGCGGGGAGGTCCGCGACATAGTGAGCAAACAGGGGCAAGATGTACAGACGGTCAACATTGACGCCAAAAAAGAGACAACTTCCCAGCAAGAAGGCACTGACAGTGAAGAGCCGGTCGTGTGCCTGGACAAGAAACCCGTGATCATCATTTTTGATGAACCCATGGACATCCGGTCCGCATACAAGAGACTTTCAACCATATTTGAGGAATGCGACGAGGAATTGGAGAGAATGATGACAGAGGAGAAGATAGAGGAAGAGGAGGAGAATGGAGATACTGTGGTCCAGAGTAACACCTCCCAAAAGCTTCCTAAGGAGGGGGCCTCGGGCAACCTCGGAGCAGGGCGGGAGGCTGAGAGTAAATTCCAGCCGCACTTCCTTTCAGCGGAGACCGGAATGTCAGGAGGACAGGAAGTGACTAAAACCGAGCAGAGCAAGTTCAACCCAGCCGATTCTCCAAGTTCAGAAAGCCAGGGCGACACGACCGATGACCAGTTTGAAAGCCCCAAGAAAAAGTTCAAATTCAAATTCCCGAAAAAGCAGCTCGCCGCTCTCACGCAAGCCATTCGCACGGGAACCAAGACGGGGAAGAAGACGTTGCAGGTGGTGGTCTATGAAGAGGAGGAAGAGGACGGCACTTTGAAGCAGCACAGAGAAGCCAAGCGCTTCGAGATCAGCGGGTCTCGATCCGAAGACACCCCGAAAAGTATGCTCAGGAGACTAGAGCAGCCCGGTCTGGAGAGCACAGCTCCGATCTCGAGAACTGATGAAATCAGAAAAAATACCTACAGAACGTTGGACAGCCTGGAGCAGACCATCAAACAGCTGGAAAATACCATCAGTGAGATGAGTCCCAAAGCCCTAGTTGAGACCTCGTGTTCCTCCAACAGAGAGTCTGTTGCAAGCTCATCCCACGTGGCCCAGGAGGCCTGTCCCCAGTCCTTGCTAGTCCTGGATGAAGCTCCCACTGCCCCAGAGCCCCCCTCGTCTGTACCTTCGGCTTCACGTAAGGTATCTTGGTCTGACGGAAAATGAAAAGAGCCAGCTGCTTTCTTAAACCTGTCATAATCACCATTAGCGAAAGGTGTCTTGTGATTTACTTGCTTCCTTTCAGGTGGCTCGTCTCGTTTGGTTTCGTTGTCTGTTCGCAATGATCCTTTCTCTCACACTTTCTCCCTCGCCTTCAGAACAACAACAACTAGGTGTCTAACAGCTAATCGGTTCTGTTTTTACCTCTGTTGCTGACTGGTGTTGGGAAAACCGCAAAGGATGCTGGGTCAGCCATTTGCCGTTGGAGTGATTGCTCTGATACTCACATTAAAATCCGTTTGATCAGTAGTGGAGCAGTGTTATTCTGTTTGATTCTTCAAATTAACCCCAGTGGTGTCTCCTGATGTCCGTCTCCTAGATCTGTCCTGCATGTAGGGCTGTGGCTTCTCACGTTGAGCTTCTCTGCGCACAGTGGGGCGGCCTCGGGGGTAAGCCGCTCACACGCGTCCTTTCTCTCCCCCACTTGCTGCTTCTCCCCACAGGGCTCCACGGGAACCCCTCAGACGAGCAGGATGCCGATCCCCATGAGTTCCAAGAACAGACCCGGAAGCCTGGACAAACCTGGCAAGCAGTCCAAACTGCAGGATCCCCGCCAATATCGTCAGGTAGTTTTACCTTAAACCCAATAGTGGATGGACACTCTTGCGCTTAAGAAGCAAGTCACTGACTTAGTTTATACCAAATATTGCATTTTTCTTTGTAAGATACGGTTTACGTACACGTCCTGGATCTGGGGGCATGAAGAGAGTCTCAAAGCCTCTGTTGAATTTCTCACCACTCTTTTGCATGCTCGCAATAAAACAGCTTTTACTTTGTGACTCCAAAGTTGACCTGTTAACACAAGGTGGCGGGCCAGGTGGCTTTCCTTGGGGGAGTGTAGTGGTTCATCAGAACACCTTGGGAAACCGAGACAGACAAAGCCGCCCTGAAAGTCTCCAGCACTAACGTGTACGTGGACGGCATCGCACTAGAGGCCCATTAACACTCCGTCACGATGCCTCAGCCCCGCCCCAGTAACAGCCCTCACGCAACCCTCACGTCTCCACCCAGCACCCGGAGACGGTAGTAGAATGATGTGCCTGTTCTCACAAACACTCTTCTTCCTTCTTCCCTGTTCTGTACACCCTCTGCTCTGCACTTTGGGGGTTTCTCCCAGGTCCAGTACAGCACGACAAGACTTAGCTCAGGCCTTGAACTGGTTTGGTTTGGTGTCTTTGATTTAATGACTCTCAGAAGGGCTGTGTTGCCAGACCCTGTGGATTGATGGTGTTACCAGCTTTCTGACAAACTGTCTCCTGCCGTCTTTATTTGCAGGCTAATGGAAGTGCTAAGAAAGCTGGTGGGGACTGTAAGCCTACTTTCCCCTCCTTACCTGCTTCTAAGATTCCAGCCCTTTCTCCCAGCTCTGGGAAAAGCAGTTCTCTGCCTTCTTCTAGTGGTGACAGCTCTAACTTCCCTAATCCACCTGCTACTAAACCATCGGTTCCTTCTAACCCTCTCAGCCCCCAAACAGGACGATCTGCTCCCTCTGCCTCCCTCATCCCCTCTGTCTCTAATGGCTCCTTGAAGTTTCAGAGCCCCGCTCACACAGGTAAAGGTCACCATCTCTCATTCTCACTGCAGACTCAGAATGGCCGAGCAGCCCCTCCTTCCTTCTCCTCCTCCCTGCCCCCCCCTGCCTCCCCAGCTTCACTGAATCAAGGTGCCAAGAGCATCAGGACCATCCATACTCCTAGCCTCACCAGCTACAAGGCACAGAGCGGAAGTTCAAGCAAAGCCACCCAGTCCACAGCAAAGGAAACCTCTTAAAGGCCAAATCCTATTAGGCACGAGTCGGAGTTGCATTTAAGAAAAAAAAATTTTTAACAGTCTTCGACAAGTGTTTTCACAAGAGAATGTAACATATCGCTGTACTGTTTGAGGTTTACTGCTAAGTATGTGCTAAATACTGGATTAATAGATTTCAGTAAAGCTTGTTTGTTTTTTTACTTTGTAGCTGTTATAATTACATAGTGTTTACTGTCTCTATTCAATACCTGTTAAATGAAGTAAGCATGTGTTACCAAAAGAGAGTATGGCAGGAGAGAAGGGTGTGGTGAGACAAGAAAAAAAATGTATGAAGCATGTAAAACATGTATGATTCCAGAATTTTAGTATGTTTTGTATAAAAATATTTTTCATTACGGAGACTAGACGTGAACAGAGAAATACACAAGTGTGACTATACAAATTGTAAAACAGATACTATAATATTTCCTTTTATTTTAGTGTTATTTAGCTTTATTACAGATTTCTATTTTTGTCAAAACTTCATGGTTCCTTTCGAGATCTTTTTTGCCAAAACATTTTGATACTGTAGCCTTGTACATTTGAAAGTAGCGTGCTAGACAATAAGCCAATGAACTTCTGCACAAGCCAACACAGAGGCACATGTGGAAGGCAATGATCAACCCTACTGCACTGCCATGAAAATTATGTATAATAATTTGCCGGCCCAAGCAAGCTAGTTTTGTTCTGTTTCTTTCCTTTTTCTCTTTTCTAACATATTGGGATTCTCTAGTTGTTTTCTTTGCAGTATCTAAATCCTTCCTTTGTTTTCTGAGACCTGGTAACCTACACTATTGCATTGTGGATTTTAGAATGTACACTTCTGTACGGTTCTGTAAACTGATCAATTTTTGTAAATATATAAATAGACACCAAAAATACTGTATGTGACAGCACATAGAGTAGTTTTCCCACACCAAAGTTAATTTTTATGCATGCTTTAAAAATATATCTTGGGATGGGCAGAAATGGAACTTCCTGGACATTTTTAAAAAGCAACAAGTTTGCACAGCTAGAGTGTTTTTGTAAATAAATGTATTTGTATAACACAGTTATGTAATATACAGAACTATAAGCAGAGACTTTGCAAAACTAAATAAAGGGCTGCATGCTTATTATTTTTTGTACCTTGTCCCTATAACTACTTCCTAGTCAAAGAACGCAACCGTTACCAAGTTAAAAGGTTTTGGCTTTGAGGGCATGGTAAGTAAACATGTAAGCAGATGCAAACTGCTTTTCTGAAAGTTGTGCTTTTCTTTTTTTCTTTTTAACATCTCTGTTGGAGTATAATTGCTTTACAGTGGTGTGTTAGTTTCTGCTTTATAACAAAGTGAATCAGTTATACATATACATACGTCCACATGTCTCTTCCCTCTTGCATCTCCCTCCCTCCCACCCTCCCTATCCCACCCCTCTAGATGGTCACAAAGCACCGAGCTGATCTCCCTGTGCTATGTGGCTGCTTCCCACTAGCTAGCTGTTTTACGTTTGGTAGTGTATATATGTCCATGCCACTCACTTTGTCCCAGCTTACCCTTCCCCCTCCCCGTATCCTCAAGTCCATTCTCTAGTAGGTCTGCATCTTTATTCCTGTCCTTCCCCTAGGTTCTTCATGACCATTTTTTCTTTTTTAGATTCAATATATATATATGTGTTAGCATATGGTATTTGTTTTTCTCTTTCTGACTTACTTCACTCTGTATGACAGTCTCTAGGTCCATCCACCTCACTACCAATAACTCAGTTTCATTCCTTTTTATGGCTGAGTAATATTCCATTGTATATATGTGCCACATCTTCTTTACCCATTCATCTGTTGATGGAAACCCATGCACATATGGTCACCTTATCTTTGATAAAGGAGGCAAGAATATACAGTGGAGAAAAGACAGCCTCTTCAGTAAGTGGTGCTGGGAAAACTGGACAGCTACATGTAAAAGAATGAAATTAGAACACTCCCTAACACCATACACAAAAATAAACTCAAAATGGATTAAAGACGTAAATGTAAGGCCAGATACCATCAAACTCTTAGAGGAAAACATAGGCAGAACACTCTATGACATAAATCACAGCAAGATCCTTTTTGACCCACCTCCTACAGAAATGGAAATAAAAACAAAAATAAACAAATGGGACCTAATGAAACTTCAAAGCTTTTGCACAGCAAAGGAAACCATAAACAAGACAAAAAGACAACCCTCAGAATGGGAGAAAATATTTGCAAACGAAGCAACTGACAAAGGATTAATCTCCAAAATTTACAAGCAGCTCATGCAGCTCAATATCAAAAAAACAAACAACCCAATCCAAAAATGGGCAGAAAACCTAAATAGACATTTCTCCAAAGAAGATATGCAGATTGCCAACAAACACATGAAAGAATGCTCACATCATTAATCATTAGAGAAATGTAAATCAAAACTACAATGAGGTATCACTCACACCGGTCAGAATGGCCATCATCAAAAAATCTACAAACAATAAATGCTGGAGAGGGTGTGGAGAAAAGGGAACCCTCCTGCACTGTTGGTGGGAATGTAAATTGATACAGCCACGGTGGAGAATAGTATGTAGGTTCCTTAAAAAACTAAATGCAGGGGCTTCCCTGGTGGCGCAGTGGTTGAGAATCTGCCTGCCAATGCAGGGGACACGGGTTCGAGCCCTGGTCTGGGAAGATCCCACGTTCCGCGGAGCCACTGGGCCCGTGAGCCACAACTACTGAGCCTGCGCATCTGGAGCCTGTGCTCCCAACAAGAGAGGGCGCGATAGTGAGAGGCCCGCGCACCGCGATTAAGAGTGGCCCCCGCTTGCCACAACTAGAGAAAGCCCTTACACAGAAACGAAGACCCAACACAGCCAAAAATTAATTAATTAAAAAAAAAACTACAAATAGAACTACCATACGACCCAGCAGTCCCACTACTGGGCATATACCCTGAGAAAACCATAATTCAAAAAGAGTCATGTACCAAAATGTTCATTGCAGCTCTATTTACAATAGCCAGGACATGGAAGCAACCTAAGCTCTGCTTTTCTGAAAGCTCTGGGATGATGCCTGGTGAGTTCCTGATAAATTCATTGCAAGTATGGTGCCTTCCCATGTAACCTGCTGACCCTCTTCTCCATGGCTGACAGCAAGCAAACCAGATACAGTTTCCACCACCCTCATTTACCAGACAGGCTCTTATTACTTTCTTTTTTAAATTTCCTGTATTAGTAAAGTAGAAATAAAATGCCTTTATCACTAGGTTTTCTTGTTTTTTTGAGTTCTCAATTTTAAAAAATATTGTTGGTCTAGAGGGAAATATGCTAGCTAACATTACACCATATGTATTCATTTTAAAAATCAGGAGAAAAGCTAGTGAAAATAATATCAAGATTATGAACTGACTGTAAGAAATCTCAGGAACCTGCTTATCGTGATTTTTTGCCCCCTCCCAATATTTAACTTGCCTTCATGTAAAGTACAAATATTACTATTACTTTAGCACCTGATTTTTTAAATTTATTTATTTTATTTTTTGGCTGCATTGGGTCTTTGTTGCTGCAATGTGGGCTTTCTCTAGTTGTGGCGAGCAGGGTCTACTCTTCATTGCAGTGCATGGACTTTTCACTGCGGTGGCTTCTCTTTGTTTCAGAGCATGGGCTCTAGGCACTCAGGTTCAGTAGGTGTGGCACACGGGCTTTAGAGCGCAGGCTCAGTAGTTGTGGTGCATGGGCTTAGTTGCTCCATGGCATGTGGGATCTTCCCGGACCAGGGCTTGAACCCTTGTCCCCTGCACTGGCAGGCGGATTCTTAACCACTGCGCCACCAGGGAAGCCCAGCACCTGATTGTTAATGTTCTCAAACTTCAGGTTTACTGAGCTGGGATGCCTTCACTAGTAATATGTTAGTATGTCTCTACTCATTATATTAATTGTAATCACATATTTCAGGGCACACTCAGGAAAGTCATTATCTTTTTTGCCCCCCTTTTTGTCCAGTTTTATTGTGATATAATTGACATATAGTGCTGTATAAGTTTAAGGTGTACAGTGTAACGATCTGACTTACATACATCATGAAATGATGAGAACAACAAGTTTAGTGTCCAGAAAAGACATACAGATGGCCAATAGGCACATGAAAAGATGCTCAACATCACTAAAAGAGAAACGCAAATCAAAACTACAATGATGTACCACCTCACACCAGTCAGAATGGCCATGATGAAAAAGTCTACAAGTAACAAATGCTGGAGGGGGTGTGGAAAAAAGGGAACTCTTTTACACTGTTGTTGGGAATGTAAATTGGTAGAGCCACTATGGAAAACAGTATGGAGGTTCCTCAAAAAACTAAAAATAGAGTTGCCATATGATCCAGCAGTTCCACTCCTGGGCATATATCCAGACAACACTATAATCTGAAAAGATATGTGCACCCCTACATTCATAGCAACACTATTTACAATAGTCAAGACATCGAAACAACCTAAATGTCCGTCGACAGATGAATGATAAAGAAAATGTGGTACATACATACCATGGAGTATTACTCAGCCATCAGAAAAGGATGAAATGATGCCATTTGCAGCAACATGGATAGGCCTAGAGATTATCATACTAAGTGAAGTAAGTCAGAAAGAGAAAAACAAATACCTTATGATATCACTTATATGTGTCATCTAAATATGACACAAACCAACGTATCTATGAAACAAAAACAGACACACAGACATAGAGAACAGATTTGTGGTTGCCAAGGGGGAGGGCAGGATTGGGAGTTTGGGATTAGTAGAGGCCAACTATTATATGTAGTATGGATAAACAACAAGGTCCTACTGTATAGCACAGGGAACTATATTCAATATCCTATGACAAACCATAATGGAAAAGAATATATATATGTATGTATAACTGAGTCACTTTGCTGTACAGAAGAAATTAACACAACATTGTAAATCAACTATACTTCAATAAAATTTTTTAAAAATTCAAAAAATCAGTTTAGTGAAAATCCACCGTCTCATATAGATACAGAATTAAAGCAATAGGAAGCCATTATTTTATACTTTTTAGGTATAAAAGGTTCCAACATTTCAATCATGTCCCATAATATCAACTATATTATATAAATTATAATGTATATATTACAATGTATACATAAAATATAATATAGCTAAAATATATACACAAGCTAGCTGTTCATGTCAGTTTATTTGCTCCTGTGTGTGGACAAGCTGAGAATCCTTTGTGAGCAGCTATACAAAGTTTTCAGTTGACCTTCAGACTTACCAGAGCTCTGGCCAGGATGATGGTCAGTTTCAGCCAGTGTAATAAAGACTGGAGCATGTTCGCCAGGTAAGGAAAAGCTCAGCATGTCTCCAGCATTACCTTGCCCAAGACCCAGCCAAGCGCTGCCTGCCTCCAACACCATACACAAAAGTAAACTCCAAATGGATTAGAGACCTAAATGTAAGACCGGACGCTATAAAACTCTTAGAGGAAAACATAGGCAGAGCACTCTATGACATAAATCACAGCAAGATTTTTTTTGACCCACCTCCTAGAGTAATGAAAATAAAAACAAAAATAAATAAATGAGACCTAATGAAACTTAAAAGCTTTTGCACAGCAAGGGAAACCATAAACAAGACAAAAAGACAACCCTCAGAATGGGAGAAAATATTTGCAAATGAAGCAACTGACAAAGGATTAATCTCCAAAATATACAAACAGCTCATACAGCTCAATATCAAAAAAACAACCCAATCAAAAAATGGGTGGAAGACCTACATAGACATTTCTCCAAAGAAGACATACAGATGACTAACAAACACATGAAAGGATATTCAACATCACTAATCATTAGAGAAATGCAAATCAAAACTACAATGAGGTGTCACCTCACACCAGTCAGAGTGGCCATCACCAAAAAATCTACAAACGATAAATGCTGGAGAGGGTGTGGAGAAAAGGGAACCCTCTTGTACTGTTGGTGGGAATGTAAATTGATATAGTCACTATGGAGAACAGTATGGAGGTTCCTTAAAAAACTAAAAATAGAACTACCGTGAGACCCAGCAATCCCACTACTGGGCATATACCCTGAGAAAACCATAATTCAAAAAGACCCCAATGTTCATTGCAGCTCTATTTACAATAGTCAGGACGTGGAAGTAACCTAAATGTCCATCAACAGAGGAATGGATAAAGAAGATGTGGTACATATATACAATGGACTATTACTCAGCCATAAAAAGGAACGAAATTGGGTCATTTGTAGAGACGTGGATGGACCTAGAGACTCATACAGAGTTAAGTGAGTCCGAAAGAGAAAAATAAATATTAATGCATACATGTGGAATCTAAGAAAAATGGTATAGATGATCTTATTTGCAAAGCAGAAAAAGAGACACAGATGTAGAGAACAAACGTATGGCTACCAAGGGGGAAGGGTGGGGTGGATGAACTGGGAGATGGGGACTGATATATATACACTATTGATACTATGTATAAAATAGATAACTAATGAGAACCTACTGTATAGCACAGGGAACTCTACTCAATGCTCTGTGGTGACCTAAACGGGAAGGAAATCCAAAAACGAGGGGATATATGTATAGGTATAGCTGGTTCACTTTGCTGTACAGTAGAAACTAATACAACATTGTAAAGCAGCTATACTGCAATAAACAGTTAAAAAATAAAGTGGGTGATGTTAGATCGGGTGAGCTCCTGGATTTTCAGATTTTATTCAGCCACCATAATGGACTCTTGCTACATATTATTTTAAGCTCGTCATTCAACCAACAGATGGTTGCACCTGAAAAAAGATTCTTAGAAATAAACCATGGGGCTTCTCAGATTCATTCACCAATCAATCCATCAACCAGTGCCCCTACTGGCTGTGCAACCTTGGACTTGTCTTGGTTTCCTCATCTATTAATAGAAAATAGTATTGGAGCCTCCCTCACAGGATTGTTGAGAAGATTAAATGTGACGTAGTACAGAAAACTCTTAAGACAGAACCTGACATCTAGCATACTCAATAAAGGTTAGTTAAGGTGGTTGCTGTCCTTGTCACTGCTGCAATTACGACTGGACACTGTCCCTGCCCTTAAAAGGCTTCTGGTCTGCCAGAGGAGGGGGTGGCACAAACACGGACACCCAGGGAGTAAGACAAGTCGGAGGAGTCCAGGAGAGCGATCATGTCATTGGCAGTGAGGGCATTTGGCCCTCGCAGGTACAATACAGAACTTTTAATAGTGTCACAGCCCTAAAGAGGCTGCTTTTATTTTAATGCTGCTTGGGACTGAATTCTTTCCAACGTAAACAAATATGTACACAGACTAGGAGTCAAGCCAAGCCCCTGGAATTGTGGTTACAGAAAAGGGGTCCTTTGGTGAGATCTATCTTCCATTTTCAGGCATGGGAGAAGGTGCCCTCAAATCCCCCCACCCAGATGCCCTGGGTGGTGAGAGGTGCCGGTGGCCATCCCTGAGCTAAGTCCCATGAGAACAAGTGGACACATCCACTGAGGACCGAGAGCAGGTCTGGCCATACCCCTCCTCCAGCCAGATTCATGGCAAACCCAGACCACCTCCACCAGCCGCCTTGTGATTAGAACTAACTTCCCTCTCCGTGGTTCTGTAAATGCAAACGCATTTGAGAGCAACCAGGAAGCTTTTTGGGAGGGAGTCAAGGAATCAAAACGGCTTCAACTCCAAATTCAAAAGTTAATTTTGCACAAATAACCAGGTGACATCATCCAGGGAAACACACCACTGACCACAGGCAACCACGCACTCTGACCTCTGCTCCTGACAGGAGGCTGTCCAAAAGCAAGAAAGTGATCACAAGAGCGCTTCTGAGGAGAGAATCCCAGACTCTCCCAGGGCTCCTGGCCCTCCAGCTCCAGAGCCAAGCTCACCCTGGAGGCAGGAAGTTCAAGTTATACTCCGCACACCCCACCAAGAAGGCGGGGGAGCTTACAGGGCAGACCTTAGATTCACACAAAATGCTTTATTTGTTTAATGGCCATGTCTGTGGACACATCAACAATAACGGCCATCTGTCGCCTATCATCATGGGCCGCGTTGTGGGCTAAAGTATTCTGCATATATTGCCTTTTAATCCTCACGAAAGCCCTGTGAGAAAGTTCCCGCCGTTATCCTCCCCATCGCGCTGCGGAACACACGGGCTGGGTAAAAGATGTAAAGTGCAGGACGGCCGTCTGGGATGAGGCTTGACCATTTTGCTCAGAGTGGACGGAATGAACCAAACGAATGAGCTTCATTCAGAAAGTCGTCCGTTTAGGGATTATTGGATGGCAAATTGTGGCTGCCTCACCTTCAAAAGAAGGGGTAGGCAGGAAGGCGCCCGGCTCAGGGGACTAATAGTCCCATCCTGCATCCTTGGAGGCAGGTGAAGCTGGGTCGGTAACTCAGATGGTGACTCATTTCTCCCTGAGCCCCAGGAAGGGCAAGGGGCAAGCGCAGAAATCCAGCCCCCTGACACGAAAGGCCCCGCCCTTCCCGACCAGGCCACGCCCCCTGTTTCCCACGCTCTGCCCAACCCCTGCGGCTGCTCCCTCTAGGCCACGCCTCTCCCGCGGCCCTCGATCCTCCTGGTACCTGGTTGAACCGCCCCTTCTCCAGCCCTGAGGGTAAGAGGCTCCCAAGTGGCCCCTAAAAGACGTTTCTCAGGGATTTGTTTCCTGAGGCTTCCCAGGCACAGATGTGAGTGGGCAGTTCAGTCCCTCAGTGAGAGTCTTTGAAATGCGAGGACGAGGGTCTCAATCCTATCAGATCCTAAACTTGCTTTTAAATTACAGATGTTTTGCACGAGATAAAATGCTTGATGGCATATCCTACCTACTCTCCTACTGTCCAAAGCAAAAACGTAATATAATGCCCTAACTAACGGTAATATAAGGAAGCCGTCACACTCCCGCACGGATAAGCAGAATTCAGCAACAAATGTTTTGCTGCATTTGGAGACAAACCCCGTGTTTGCTGATATGACTTTTCCAAAATAGTGAACGACTGTGTTTAAAGTTTCAAAGAAAGCAAAGTACGATTCTTCCTCATATTACACATTCCTGGAAATGTTACTGCCTATTTGAAGAATGCAACAAAAAAAAGCTGCTTATTTGTAAAACAGAACTGACCTCTAGACTCAGATCATTATAAACAGGTTTTTTGCTACGTAAATGTCCAGTGGGACATCACACGGTCCTGCTGGAGGGGACAGTTCTTCCTCAGCAGCTCACTGTAGGACATCAAGCATCCCTGGCCTGCCTCCATGAAATGCCGGTTTTGCCTCCATCACTGTGACAAGTGAAAAAAAACAACCTCTCACAAATACCCCAGATTTCCTCTAAAGGGCGCTGCTGCTTTGGCTGAGAACCACTGGCACAGAATAAGGAACAGACTCCGCTACTGAAAAAGGCAGGGCAAACCCCAAAGGCACAAGCATCCAGCAGTGAGGCTCCAGCCCGACACACCTCCCCCACAAAGTAACAGCACTTAGGGGCCACGCGCAGAGCTCGGGTCCACTTGAATGTCCTTCTGCCTTTTCTGGACCTTTCCCATGATGCTTCTACCCATATTAGCATTTATGCTCTTTCATTCATGCCTGGAAGAGCAAGTGATTAACAACAAAAGAAACCCAACCTGAAAGCAACCGTAAGCAGGAGAGGGATAGGAAATCTCGGGAAGGTGGGTGGGAACGGATTTTTCTTTTCTAAGTGCTGAGCCTCTGGGTTTCGCAATGGGCTCTGTCATTTAGAATGAGGGCCCTACCCTGCTACAGATACTATCTCCTCTCTGATTTAATGTGAAAAGATGGGGAACCAGGTGGTGGCCCGTGGACTACACCCCAGCAGCCCAGTCTCGCATTTAGGATAACTCTGACTCATGTTCCAGGTTCTCAAACATGGCTGCAACCTGGGATCACATGGAAGACCTTAAATACCGAGGCCAGGACTTTCCTGGTGGCGCAGTGGTTAGGAATCCGCCTGCCAATGCGGGGGACACAGGTTCGAGCCCTGGTCCAGGAAGATCCCACATGCCGCGGAGCAACTAAGCCCGTGAGCCACAACTACTGAGCCTGCGCTCTAGAGCCCACGAGCCACAACTACTGAGCCCACGTGCCTAGAGCCCATGCTCCGCAACAAAGAGAAGCCACCTCAATGAGAAGCCCACACACCACAGCAAAGAGTAGCCCCCGCTCGCCTCAACTAGAGAAAGCCCGTGCGCAGCAACGAAGACCCAATGCAGCCAAAAAATTAATTATTTATTTATTTTAAAAAATGCTGAGGCCTGGGTCCTACCTGCAAAGATTCTAAATCAGGGATCTGAGGTGTTGCCTGTGCATGGGGATTGTCAAACCTTTCCAGGTGATTCTAAGGGAAAGCCAGGGCTGAGAATCACAGTCTTACACTAGGAAAGAAGCGGCCCCAGGAGTATTGAGAAGATGCTGTCTCTTAAAAATAAAAGGTGACTATTGGGCTTCCCCGGTGGCGCAGTGGTTGAGAGTCCGCCTGCCGATGCAAGAGACACGGGTTCGTGCCCCGGTCCAGGAAGATCCCACATGCCGCAGAGCGGCTGGGCCCGTGAGCCATGGCCACTAAGCCTGCGCGTCCGGAGCCTGTGCTCCGCAACGGGAGAGGCCACAACAGTGAGAGGCCCACGTACCACAAAAAATAAAATATGTAAAAGTGACTATTACCACATGACAGCAGATTCACCCCTGGAGAGTATGATTTTTTTCAAGCTTTCCAACTGTTTAAATAACAATTTGAATTTATAGACTTTTTTCCCCCCCACTTCCAGCAGATATTGGCTTCTGGTGCTTTTTAGAGTTTTTCTTAAGTTTTGATGCTTCCAGTGCAGTCAGGGTCTGTCAACACTGGCTGAACTTACAGCTTGTTTGGTTCGCAGGCAGCTGACATGTACAGTATTCAAGTGCCTTTGGAGCTGGAGCCATTTAAGGATCCGACTTCAAGAAAATCCAGATGTAGCTCCCCCGCTTAGCTTCTGGGAATCCTGGAAGTCCCCAAAGTGGTTCCCAGGGTTTGGTTAAATGGGACACTTCAAGTGCATTTGTTACAGAGGCCCCACTTGATGGTGGACATCTTTCTAGTGATTATTTCAATTGTTGCATCTGGGTCTCTGTTTGACATATTATGAATGTAGAAAGCCGAAAAGCAGAAGTGGGGAGCTTCTCCTGGGGAGGGGGCCAGTGGGAGAGTGGCTCATGAGGACATGAAAACTATTCAGGTGACGTGGAGTCTGGGGACAGGACAGGGGAGTTCAGAAACAAAGACGTGCACAGCAAGCAGAGGAAGACTGGGCGGGAGAAAGCCTCTCTCCGACCTCACCCTTGCAGGGTAAGAAGGTGGGAAGGGTGGGATGGAGGCTCTTCCAAGAGCCCCTCATCCTCCCCTTAGTCCTCAGAGGATTAGCTCTTCCAGCTGGCCCCTGCCCTCGCTCCCACAACACTGCGCCCTGGAATGGATCCCTCCGGTGGTACCCAAGCCTCCATATTGCCACGCCCAGTGCACATCCTTCAGTCCCCATCTGTGGCTTTATTTAAAGGTTTTACCTACTAATACTCCATATTAAACAAAGAGATGAAGTCCCTTTTCTATGATGAAGGGCAACAGGAACCAATGTGCACCTTTACCAACCCATATAGGGCAGTAGGAACACAGACTAAAAACAGAGCTACCATATGACCCAGCAATCCCACTCCTGGGCATATATCTGGAGGAAACCATAATTTGAAAAGATACATGCACCCTAATGTTCATTGCAGCACTATTTACAATAGCCAAGACATGGAAACAACCTCAATGCCCACTGATAGATGAATGGATAAAGAAGATGTGGGATATATGTATACAATGGAATACTACTCAGCCATAAAAAAGAATAAAAATAATGCCATTTGCAGCAACATGGATGGACCTAGAGATTATCATACTAAGTCAGAGAAAGACAAATACCATATGATACCACTTGTACGTGGAATCTAAAAATATGATGCAAATGAACTTATTTACAAAATGGACTCACAGACTTCAAAAACAAACTTATGGTTACCAAAGGGGAAAGGTGAGGGAGAGGGATAAATTAGGAGTTTGGGATCAACATATACCCACTACTACTATATATGACATATACATACACATACATACAATATAACACATACATACTATATATGACACATATATATACTATGTATAACATATACATACTACTACTATATATAAAATAGATAGTCAATGAGGACCTACTGTCTAGCACAGGGAACTATACTCAATATTCTGTAATAACCTGTGGGAAAGAATCTGAAAAAGAATGGCTATATGTATATGTATAACTGAATCACTTTGCTGTACAACTGAAACTAACACAACATTGTAAATCAACGACACTCCAATATAAAATACAAATTAAAAAAAAAATGTTGGCCAACACAGTCCTGCATTAGTTAAGTGCTTCTCCATAGCAGTTACTTAATCATATTCTGTTTGAGCCAGCTCTTAAAGTGGTTTTCAGTGCTGCCTCTTAAGGCAGATTAGATCTAAGATTATACGCAGATTAGAGGGCTAAGCTTCCTTACATCTGTAAGGAAGATGAAGTCTGTCTTTGAGCTGTTCAGTCTCCTTGCTTGAGTGTCTTTCCCCCTTTCTTTTTTTTTTTTTTTTTTTGTGGCCTCTCCCATTGCGGAGCACAGGCTCCGGACGCGCAGGCTCAGCAGCCGTGGCTCACGGGCCCAGCCGCTCCGCGGCATGTGGGATCTTCCCGGACCGGGGCACGAACCCGCGTCCCCTGCATCGGCAGGCAGACTCTCAACCACTGCGCCACCAGAGAAGACCTTTCCCCCTTTCTGATTTTGCAATCACTGGACCACACACACCACTGCCAGTGTCTGGGGCCTCGGTGCCGCTCGCCTCCACACCCCTGGC
Organism: Orcinus orca; assembly: GCF_937001465.1. Taxonomy (NCBI): domain Eukaryota; kingdom Metazoa; phylum Chordata; class Mammalia; order Artiodactyla; family Delphinidae; genus Orcinus; species Orcinus orca. Next base: position 11,309,698 of record NC_064560.1, on the reverse strand, counting down.
CTCCTCCAAGCCAGGAAAGAGCCGTATGGGCCTGCTCTTTCTGAAACAGAGGGCCCTGAACACCTCCTGTATCTCGAGAAGGGCTTTTTTTTTTTTTACCCCTGCCACCAGCTCGGGTAAACCAAGCCAAGAGAAAATATTTTGCACACAAGGAAGAGTTCACCCCCCTGAAGATGGAGTCAGGGGGTGAGACTTTCAGGAATAAATAGGTCATCGTATGGTGTTTGCAATCAGACAGTCTTCATTTCCGCAAATGAATAGAATCACACAGCGGAAGGGGTCTGGCCAGGTCTGACACACCTTCCAGGTCCCAGAGAAAGAATGTCCTTTCATTGAGTGACCCCAGAGAAAGGGGCTATGCCCTCCTTCTGCCCCATCTGTCCAAAATTCCTCAAGAGACACTCCCAGGACATTCCTGCCCTAGGGGATCTGGCTGTTACCTGCCCTTCATCTCAGCTCAGAGTATCTGCCACATCACTCCCTCTGCTCCAGCTGCCCTGCCGGAGGTTCTGTCCATCAGACAAGCCTGAGCCACGAGCTGCTCTCTCTGCCTGGAATATTCTCTCCAGGAAGCCTGGATCAGGACCCCTGCTATGAGCACCCTCTCCTGCATAATCCTTGGGAGAGCTGACAATCCCCCAAGTGGTAAGAAGTAGTCAGTAAAAATTTAAGAGGTACAGGGATTAAGGTCCATCCATACACACAGAGAGGCCCACAGCAGTGAGGCAGGCGATAGATGGGCCCCAAGCTAAACAGATAAAAGACAGAGACCACATATTTCTCATTCTTGAGGTCAAGGAGACCTTCCCGACTATACATGCACAGAAAAGCTCCTCGGAGGTCAAAAGGGGAGTGATATCAACCTACCCATAGGCCTCTTTGCTGGAGTCCATCTTGGCTAAGAAATGCACGCACACACGGGAGGGTCCTGAGATATACCACGTACAGATCCAGGCAAAGCAAGATGACTGGCCAAGGAAACCTGAAAGAAATGCCCCATATAAGTGATGTGAACGACCACGAGGACACGACTCTGAGTCCGCCCGTGTGTCTATCCTCCTAATAATTTACTTGTTTCACTACTTTCTGTCTTTGTGGGAATTCATTTCTGCAAAGCTGAAGGGCCAGGGCCTTGTCACTGGTCATTAGTCTAGTGGCTAGGATTCACCGCTCTCACCATTATGGCCTGACCTCAGTCTCTGGCCGGGAACCAAAATCCTGCTTCAAACCACTGCAGGCCAAGGCCACCCAAGATCAGCAGGACCCGCTAAAAACCATGAAGGACGATGCTCTTCTGTGGAACCTGGTGGAAGGGGGCTGGGAGGCTCATATAGTTTCCCCCCTCCATGCCATCCAGAGCTTAAAGACTCCCTCCAGTTCAGCAGCGTTGCTGCCACCTGGTGGTCATTTCTGGAACTTCCTCCAAGAGACTTGCAAGCCCTGCTCCTCACTAAAGCCAACTTCCTTCATCTCAGTTTTGGCCACGCATGTACAGACGCACAACCCACCAGTGGTACGCAGCCACGGCCTTGGATGAATGTGTGAGGCAGGCAGGTGGCATTTGTGTTCATTTCAGGGCCTCCCTTTCAGAACTACTCAGTACCTCTCATCATTCCTATTTGGGGGAAAGTGATAAACTAAAGCACTGGAAAACTAGTGTTTCCCTCTTATCACCTTAGAGCTATAGGAAGACGGCAATGTTTAATCAAAGGGTCGAGCATCCAGTGGTGGAATTCCAAGTTTCAGAGGCCAGAACTGTTATGGACTGAATACTGGTGTCCCTCCTAAGTCCACGTGTTGAAGCCCAAATGCCTAACATGATGGTATGCGGTGGGGGGAGGGCACCTTTGGAAGGTAATGAAGGTTAAATGAGGTCATGAGGGTGAGGCCCTCCCGTTAGGATTAATGCCCTTCTAAGAAAAGACACCTGACTCTGAGAAAATATTTGAAGAGATTATAGTTGAAAACTTCCCTAACATGGGAAAGGAAATAGGCAATCAAGTCCAGGAAGCATAGAGAATCCCACACAGGATAAACCCAAGGAGAAACATGCTGAGACACATATTAATCAAACTATCAAAAATTAAATACAGGGACTTCCCTGGTGGCGCAGTGGTTAAGAATCCGCCTGCCAGTGCAGGGGACACGGGTTCAAGCCCTGGTCCCGGAAGATCCCACATGCCGCAGAGCAACTAAGCCCGTGCGCCACAACTACTGAGCCCGCACTCTAGAGCCCATGAGCCACAACTACTGCAGCCCGCATGCCACAACTACTGAAGGCTGCACACCTAGAGCCTGTGCTCCGCAACAAAGAGAAGCCACCACAATGAGAAGCCCACACACTGCAACAAAGAGTAGACACCACTCGCCACAACTAGAGAAAGCCCACATGCAGCAACTAAGACCCAACACAGCCAAAAAAATAAATAAATAAATTTATTTTAAAAAATTAAATACAAAGAAAAATTATTAAAAATCAGCAAGGGAAAAGCAACAAATAACATACAAGGGAATCCCCATAATGTTATCAGCTGATTTCTTCAGCAGAAACTCTGCAGGCCAGAAGGGAATGGCAGGATATATTTAAAGTGATGAAAGGGAAAAACCTACAACCAAGATTACTCTACCCAGCAAGGATCTCATTCATATTCAACAGAGAAATCAAAAGCTTTACAGACAAGCAAAAGCTAAGAGAATTCAACACCACCAAACCAGCTCCACAACAAATACTAAAGGAACTTCTCTAAGTGGGAAACACAAAAGAAGAAAAAGACCTACCAAAACAAACCCAAAACAATTAAGAAAATGGTAATAGGAACACACATATCCATGATTACCCTAAATGTGAATGGATTAAATGCTCCAGCCAAAAGACACACACTGGCTGAATGTATACAAAAACAAGACCCATATATACACTGTCTACAAGAGACCCACTTCAGACCTAGGGACACATACAGACTGAAAGGGAGGGGATGGAAAAAGACATTCCATGCACATGGAAATCAAAAGAAAGCTGGAGTAGCAATACTCATATCAGACAAAATAGACTTTAAAATAAAGACTATCATAAGAGACAAAGAAGGACACCACATAATGATCAATGGATCAATCCAAGAAGATATAACAATTATAAATATGTATGCAACCAACATAGGAGCACCTCAATACACAAGGCAAATGCTAACAACTGTAAAAGAGGAAATTGACAGTAACACGGTAATACTGGGGGACTTTAACACCCCACTACACCAATGGACAGATCATCCAGACAGAAAATTAATAAGGAAAAACAAGATTTAAATGATACAATAGACCAGATAGATTTAATTGATTTATAGAACATTCCATCCGAAAACAGCAGAATACACTTTTTTCTCAAGTGCACATGGAACATTCTCCAGGATAGATCACACCTTGGGTTACAAAGCAAGCCTTGGAAAATTTAAGAAAACTGAAATTGTATCAAGCATCTTTTCTGACCACAACACTGTGAGATTAGAAATCAATTACAGGAAAAAAATGTAAAAAAACACAAACAAATGGAGGCTAAACAGTGTGCTACTAAATAACCAACAGATCACTGACGAAATCAAAAAATACCTATAGACAAATGACAACAAAAACACCACAACCCAGAACCTAGGGGATGCAGCAAAAGCAGTTCTAAGATGGAAGTTTATAGCAATACAATCCTACCTCAAGAAACAAGAAAAATCTCAAATAAACTATCTAACCTTACACCTAAAGGAACTAGAGAAAGCATAACAAACAAAAAAACCCAGTTAGTAGAAGGAAAGAAATCATAAAGATCAGAGCAGAAATAAATGAAATAGAAACAAAGAAAACAACAGCAAATATCAATAAAACTAAAAGCTGGTTCTTTGAGAAGATAAACAAAATTGATAAACCTTTAGCCAGACTCATCAAGAGTGAGAGGACTCAAATCAATAAAATTAGAAATGAAAAAGGAAAAGTTACAACAGACACCGCAGAAATACAAAGCATCATAAGAGACAAGCAACTTTATGCCAATAAAATGGACAACTTGGAAGAGATGGACAAATTCTTAGAAAGGTACAATCTCCCAAGACTGAACCAGGAAGAAATAGAAAATATGAACAGACCAATCACAAGTAATGAAATTGAAACCATGATTAAAAATCTTCCAACAAACAAAAGGCCAGGACCAGAGGGCTTCACAGGTGAATTCTATCAAACATTTAGAGAAGAGCTAACACCCATCCTTCTCAAACTATTCCAAAAAATTGCAGAGGAAGGAGGCTTCCCTGGTGGTGCAGTGGTTGAGAATCCGCCTGCCAATGCAGGAGATATGGGTTTGAGCCCTGGTCTGGGAAGATACCACATGCCGCGGAGCAACTAAGCCTGTGCGCCACAACTACTGAGCCCACGTGCCACAACTACTGAAGCCGTGCACTGCAATGAAGAGTAGCCCCCGCTCGCCACAACTAGAGAAAAGTCTGCGTGCAGCAACGAAGACCCAGTGCAGCCAAAAATTAATTAATTAATTTTTAAAAATTGCAGAGGAAGGATCACTCCCAAACTCATTCTATGAGACCACTATCACCCTGACACCAAAACCAGACAAAGATATCACAAAAAAAGAAAATTACAAACCAATGTCACTGATGAACATAGACACAAAAATCCTCAACAGAATACTAGCAAACCAAATACAACAATGCATTAAAAGGATCATACACCACGATCAAGTGGAATTTGTCCCACTTGACAGAGGAATTCAGGGATGCAAGAATTTTTCAGTATCCGCAAATCAAATCCCAATAGATTCAGAAAAAGCTTTTGACAAAATTCAATACCCATTTATGATAAAAACTCTCCAGAAAGTGGACACAGAGGCAACCTACCTCAACATAATAAAGGCCATATATGACAAACCCACAGCAAACATCATTCTCAATGGTGAAAAACTGAAAGCATTTCCTCTAATATCAGGAGCAAGACAAGGATGTCCACTCTTGCCACTCTTATTCAACATAGTTTTGGAAGTCCTAGCCACAGTAATCAGAGAAGAAATCTGATTTATAAAAGGAATACAAATTGGAAAAGAAGAAGTAAAACTGTCACTGTTTGCAGATGACATGATACTGTACATAGAAAATCCTAAAGGTGCCACCAGAAAACTACTAGAGCTAATCAATGAATTTGGTATAGTTGCAGGATACAAAATTAATACACAGAAATCTCTTGCATTCCTAACAACAAAAGATCAGAAAGAGAAATTAAGGAAACAATCACATTCACCACTGCAACAAAAAGAATAAAATACCTAGGAATAAACCTACCCAAGGAGGTAAAAGACCTGTACTCAGAAAACTATGAGACACTGATGAAAGAAATCAAAGATGACAGAAACAGATGGAGAGATATACCGTGTTCTTGGATTGGAAGAATCCATATTCTTAAAATGACTATACTATCCAAGTCAATCTACAGATTCAATGGAATCCCTATCAAACTACCAGTGGCATTTTTCACAGAACTAGAAAAAAAAAGTCATAATTTGAATGGAAATACAAAAGACCCCGAATAGCCAAAGCAATTGTGAGGGGAAAAAAATGGAGCTGGAGGAATCAGGCTCCCTGACCTCAGACTATACTATAAAGCTACAGTAATCAAGATGGTATGGTACTGGCACAAAAACAGAAATATAGAACAATGGAATCGGATAGAAAGCCCAGAGATAAACTCGTACACCTATGGACATCTCATCTATGACAAAGGAGGCAAGAACACACAATGGAGTAAAGACAGTCTCTTCAATAAGTGGTGCTGGGAAAACTGGACAGCTACATGTAAAATAATTGAAATTAGAGGGGCTTCCCTTGTGGCGCAGTGGTTGAGAGTCCACCTGCCGATGCAGGGGACACGGGTTCATGCCCCGGTCCGGGAAGATCCCACATGCCACTGAGTGGTTAGGCCCGTGAGCCATGGCCACTGAGCCTGTGCGTCCGGAGCCTGTGCTCCGCAACAGGAGAGGCCACAGCAGTGAGAGGCCCACGTACCGCAAAAAAAAAAAAAAAGAATTGAAATTAGAATACTCCCTAACACCATACACAAAAATAAACTCAAAATGGATTAAAGACCTAAATGTAAGACCAGACACTATAAAACTCTTAGAGGACACTCTTTGACATAAATCACACCAAGATCTTTTTTGACCCACCTTCTAGAGTAATAGAAATAAAAATAAACAAATGGGACCTAATGACACTTAAAAGCTTTTGCACAGCAAAGGAAACCATAAACAAGATGAAAAGACAACCCTCAGAATGGGAGAAAATATTTGCAAACTAATCAACGGACAAAGGATTAATCTCCAAAATATACAAACAGCTCATGCAGCTCAATATCAAAAAAACAAAACAACCCAATCAAAAAATGGGTGGAAGACCTAAATAGACATTTCTCCAAAGAAGACATACAGATGGCCAAGAGGCACATGAAAAGATGCTCAACGTCACTAATTATTAGAGAAATGCAAATCAAAACTACAATGAGGTATATCACCTCACACCAGTCAGAATGGCCAGCATCACAAAATCTACAAACAATAAATGCTGGAGAGGGTGTGGAGAAAAGGGAACCCTCCTCCACTGTTGGTGGGAATGTAAATTGTTACAGCCACTATGGAGAACAGTATGGAGGTTCCTTAAAAAACTACAAATAGAACTACCATATGACCCAGCAATCCCACTACTGGGCATATACCCTGAGAAAACCATAAGACACATGCACCCCAATGTTCACTGCAGCACTGTTTACGATAGCCAGGTCATGGAAGCAACCTAAATGCCCATCAACAGACGAATGGATAAAGAAGATGTGGTACATATATACAATGGAATATTACTCAGCCATAAAAAGCAATGAAACTGGGTCATTTGTAGAGACGTGGATGGACCTAGAGCCTGTCATAGCGAGTGAAGTCAGAAACAGAAAAACAAATATCGTATATTAACGCATATAGGTAGAATCTAGATAAGTGGTACAGATGAACCTGTTTGCAAGGCAGAAATAGAGACACAGGTGTAGAGAACAAACGTATGGACACCAAGAGGGAAAAGGGGGTGGGGTGGGATGAATGGGGAGATTGGGATTGACATATATACACTAATGTATAAAATAGATAACTGAGAACCTGCTGTATAGCACTGGGAACTCTATCTACTTCACTTCGCTGTACAGTAGAAACCAACACAACACTTTAAAACAACTATATCCCAGTTGAAAAAAAGACACCTGGGCTTCCCTGGTGGCGCAGTGGTTGAGAGTCCGCCTGCCAATGCAGGGGACACGGGTTCGTGCCCCGGTCCGGGAAGATCCCACATGCCGCGGAGCGGCTGGGCCCGTGAGCCAATGGCCGCTGAGCCTGCGCGTCCGGAGCCTGTGCTCCGCAACGGGAGAGGCCACAGCAGTGAGAGGCCCGCGTACCGTAAAAAAAAAAAAAAAAAGACACCTGAGAAGATGGCCATCTGCAAGCCAGGAGGAGAGCCTTCACCAGAACCCAACCACCCTGATCTCCAACTTCCAGCCTCTAGAGCTGTGAGGAAATAAATGTCTGCTCTGTAAGCCACCCCGTCTGTAGCATTTGTTGGTTACCAGAACTAAGAACCGAGGTATGGAATCCCCTGGGAACTCAAATCCCACCAGCGGGGCTGTGAATCTGTGCAAGGCAGCCCTGTCTCCCACCTCTGCTCACCATGAACTTGCTGCCCTTTCATTTTTAGTTGTGGGGCTTCTGGAAGCAGTTGTGCTGCGCACAGCAGGGATGAAGGAGCCAGAAGCTGGAGACGCGTGGGTGAGGAAGGAAGCCGGGGAAACCGAGGGCCTGACTCAGGTGTGCTCACCAGAACAGTGGTTCGACCCAGAAAAGGTAGTCAGCGAGCAGGTGACGCGTATTTTAATTGAAATCTGAACAAAAAGGCTCCAGGCAGAGCCTAGTGAGAGGGTTCCCGCTCTTAGCCTGAAGATCCGGTTTCTATTCGAGCTCCCCAGGACTGCATTAGATTCTGAGCAACAGGACCTCACAGTTCATTCTCGGGTGTCAGCAGAAGACAAACGTGTGCAAATGCCAAGCCATGCAGCCCCGTTCTAGATTGTGCAATTGATACTTTGTACTCAAGGACGAATTTACATGTATCCCTGTTGCATTTCCACCTGTTACAGTCAACAGATCATTCCAGGTGCATTAAATAAAACACAAACCCTTTACCGGGGGCCACGGGGCTCTGCTATGCAGCTCCTACCAACATCTCCAACCTGCTCTGCAGACGCTTGTGCTTGAATGCAAGGAATGCAAAGATATACTCTGTCTTTCAGTAGCTCTTAGCTGGTGGGAAACCCTTACTGTGCCCCAGAGCCCTATCAGGATGGCGGGGGAGGTGTGTGGAATTTTCATCTGCAACAAAAGGCCACGTGCTACCAAAAAAGGAGAAATTCTGCCCTGGCGTCTTTTTGAAGTGCCGCTGCCAGCACCTCCCTCGTCCAGGCTCTTGGGTGTCAGCGCACCTGGAGGCCTCATCACTCGGAGTCGGGGTGGGGCTGGGGGGAGGCGTTCTCACTGCGTATGCGCTGAGTCCCCGCTCCCTCCGTTGACTCCCCTCCCCCAGTCCCTACCCCCGCCAGCAGAGAGGATCCCCCATCTCCCGGCGACCAATAACTCTGTCTCCCGGGTTCCCAACTAGAGGGGATTTGCCCCCAGGAGACAGATGGGAATGTCTGGAGACAATTTTGGGGTCTCACCACTGTGGGTCTTGGGGGGTGCCACTGGCGTCTAGTGGGTGGGCGCCAGGGTGCTGCCGACCACCCAAAACCCACAGGACAGGCCCCCAGAATCAACAGCGACAAGGCTTGTCAACACTCACCTGGGACGGCCTTCCAGTCTCTTCACAGTGGAGGGCCCAGGGAGCATGGCGTCTCGCTTGGACGGATCCGGTTCTCGGCTGTCGGAAGATGCCAGGGAGGGAGCGGGCTGTATCCCACTTTCCAGCCCCAAACCACTCCTTTTCGGGGCAGCCCCTTCACGGGCAGCTGACCGTGCCATTGTGGCCCCCAGTGGGGAAGAAGGAAGAGGGCCTCCGGTTCCCCGAGGCACCAGGCCTCCTTCCTCTGGCCTTCACACTCGCCGCTCCCTCTTCTTTGCCACCACCATTTAGCCTTTTCTAACTTTGGCCCCTCCGTGCTGGTTTTAAGCTACGTCGGCGTCACACGCAGGGCGTGGGAGGGAGGAGCCGGGGGGCGTCCCAGGCTGCAGAGCCCGCTCTCCGCAGCCCAGCCCGAGTGGGCGCAGCTGGGCATGCTGAGCCGTTAACTGCGGGGCGTGGAAAGCCCAGCGGCTGGGAATTTGCTGGAGAAGAGGATCAGCTGGAAGCTCAGCGAGGAGGAAAGGGCTGAGGACCTGGGGGCAGCTCCACGGAGCTGGAGAGGCAGGACCCACCCGGGGAAGCCGGGCCCGGACACCCGCTGTCCGGCTGGCCTGGTGCCTGAGGGAAGGAGCAGAGGCGATGTAGTAAATGTAGGTTGCAGCCAAAATCAGAAAGGCCTTGCACGCAAAGCCACAAAGGCAGTGCTTTTCCTAGTGGGTGAAAGGGAAGAATGAGTGGATTTTAAGCAGAAAAGGGACGCGATTTGCATCCGGAAGAGCATTTTGGAAGAGATGTGGAGAGAGACGAGAGGGAAGCAGAGGATCAGAGGAGGAAAGGGCCCGTGAGCGTGCGTGGTGCCCGCGCAGGAGCTAAGGGGGCAGATCACGAAGATGTGACTCCATCTTGTCCTAACTGGAGGCGTGGGTGTGTGTGTTTCCACTCGGCCCAGAGCCTCACTTCTCTTGCCCCTTCCATCCACCTCCGCCTTCTGCAAAACTAAAGCATACTGCTCGCCCACGGAGGACATTCACAAGAGGGAAATCTGAAGTCCATCAACATTAGCCATTGCTTATGCGGCCAAGCGCGCACGGCCTGCATTCTGTTGCCATAGCAATACCAGATGCTTCTGGGAAGATGGCGGTACTGAGAAGAACTGACTTCTTTTTTTCTTTTAACTGGAGACTAAAGTTTTGAAAAATTAGCGCAATTACTGTGTCAGGTTCAGTCACACCAAAGCCTAAGGAAGGACAGACCTCCCGGCACATATCGTGACACTTCCCCAGCTTTTTCAAGGAACCAGTATGATGGGGGCAGCCACACAGTCCACCTACCACCCTGGGCTCTAACCACCCGCTTCTCGATCAGGGCACAACTGTCCTGCCCTAGCTGCTTCCAAAGAGGACGCCACCCACTTCTGGTTGCCCCTGCAGTGTGAAAGCTGCCAGTTCTGGGAAGAAGAGCACAGTCCCTTCAAGTGAAGACCCGTGTGGCCTGCAGCCTGGCTGACAGCCATGCCCACAGGCGACACAGGTCAGCTCCAGGCCCCCCTGGAGCTCAGGCTGCCCTCCCCTCACGAGGGTGCCAGTCGCTGGACCAGGTAATGGAAGTGGCTTTCTGCCACACTGTCTTCCTGCCTCGGAATGAGGAAAGACAGGGTGTTGCTTTGAGTAAGTGACCCCATCCGCTTGCCTCTCCCAAGACCTTTCCTCACATCTTTCCCAGTGGGAACCAGGGCTGGAAAATGGCACCTGAGGGGAGATGGCCTATTCCAGGGATAAGGGGGAGGAGGGAGGGAGGTGACTGAGGGGACAGGCACTCTGGGGTGATGTGATGGGGGTGATTGTCTCTGAAGTCAGGAAGAGTGGCACTGATGTCAGTAGGCAGCTTCCAAAAGTTGAGAAGCACCAAAGAGACAAGAGAGGTTGAGTCAAGGAAGATTGCAGGTGACGTCTGCAGAGCCAGAGGGTTTGCTGTCCATGAGAAAATAAGAGGAGCTGCCCTAGACTGTGGCGACGGAACGCACGCCCAGGGCTCAGTTCCAGTCCGTACAGAGCTGGTATGTTCTGTTTCGTTTTTGAGAAAAGAAATTGCATGTACCAAGCTATTGTTTGGATTTCAAATGGGAATTGAGGTTGGTGGTATGGCTCGGTTTGAAAATTTGAAAATATATATTTTATCTAAGAAATGATTTTTGTTCCCAGAAAATAAAAATATTTAAACAAATCAAAGCTTTTTTCTCGAGGGAGTTTTGTTTCTCAGAACTTGGCTTTCCTACGGGAAACTGAGATTGCTTATAGAAATGGCCCAGAGTTAGTAACTAAAAGCAAGTTTAAGTTATATATGTAAGAGAAATTAAAAGTGCTTAAACCATCGAAAGTCGTGTTCTGATGTCCTCTATTTCTTCCGGATACACCTCCCGAAGTAAATTCTCTCATTTTAGAAAAACCTCTGATCAGTCTAAAATCCTTAAGTGACTAGTAGGTTTTATTCAGATACATAATACTAACCCTATGTTTTTACTTTTGTGTTCTTAGCATATTATAAAGAGAGAGAAATCTCTAAGTTCTAAAATTCTGCCTTACTAAAACAAAAACTGGAACCACTGGAGTCAATTTAATGAATCCTAATGCCACTGCTAGGTAGGGGACCACACGTGGTACATCTGACCTGGGTGGAAAACCATATGGCATTCTTAGCTGCAAAATCTTGGTCCAGTGGCTGAAACTCTCTGCCTCTGTTTCCTCATCTGGAAGAGAGGGATATCATAGGAATATTATACTTCTGGAACATCTCGGACTAGGTTCAGCTACGCATGACAGAAAACCCCAAATAATAATGGCCTAAACCAGAGAGAAGTCTATCCCTCTGTCATGCCCAGGCCACCTAGCGGTGGGGTCCACAGCTGGTGTGGCAGGCAGTCCACGGGGTCAGATGTGTAGGCTCCCCCTCGAGGCTCTCTCCTGTTCCCGGTTACCTCATGGTTCAAAAGGGCTGCTGATGCTCCAGGATCCATTGGTGAAAAGAGGAAAGCAGGGAGAACCACATGCCCCTCCCTTTAAGGACACTTGCTGGAAGTTGCATAAACCACTCCTTTTAGCTGGTGGGCACATGGCCACACCTGGCTGGGAGAGAGGCTGAGAAGTGTGATCTTTACACTGGTGAAGAAGCAGGACTCTGCACCACATCTGTTGCACGGTCCAACTGTGCAGTCAGTGTTGTTGCCTAGAAAACACTTAGAACACTGGGTGCCTGGCAGTCGCTGCACCTCGTGTGAGCCGCTGTCATCACACATGCAAGTGGTGGAGGCGCTGAGGAAACATCCCTGTCGAGGAATTCCCTTCTCGGCTGTCCTTTTCTGTTCTTTCTTACTCCTGATTTTAGACACTGGGATTGGGGCTGGCGAGAGGCCACAGTTGTACTTTCTTTCATCAAGGACGGCTTATCCACTCTAGGCATCAGGGTGGTAATTTAGGGCTTAAAGCAGAGACTGCAGTGTTCTGTGCAGTGGCCCCAGGCTGGTGGAGGCAGGGGTGGGGGGCCTGGGGGAGCCAGAAAGCTGTAAGGAGTGGCAGCTACCCAGTTTCTGTGGGAATGTGGGTCTAGAGGAACCAGAGCTGCCGGATCTTCCAGTTTTAAGAGAATCTGGATTCTTACGTGACATCTCTTTTTGTTCACTGTGAACACTTTTCTTATGGCCACAGGCAAGCAATCCATCCACTAAGACCGCATGAGATGGAAATAATTAGGTAAGGGGCAGGCTGGACGAAGCGATCAGGAGCCACAGCTGGAGGGCGCGCTTGTGAAAAGCGCATGTGGAGAGACATGGGGGGAGGTGGGCCCGAGGTCCTCGAGTCCGCGGCCCCTTCTTAGCAGGATGAGGAACCCAAGGAAGGAAGTTTGAATGCTTAAGCTATAATTTTATGATTTAAGAGCTTCGTTTGCATGATGTCTATTCCAAGGGGCTGGAGGAACGGGAAGATTACTGTTTCCTAATGTTTAAAATGGTATCAGGGCTTCCCTGGTGGCGCAGTGGTTAGGAATCCGCCTGCCAATGCAGGAGACATGGATTCCAGCCCTGGTCTGGGAAGATCCCACATGCCACGGAGCAACTAAGCCACAACTACTGAGCCTGCGCTCTAGAGCCCGTGAGCCACAACTACTGAGCCCGCGCGCCCTAGAGCCCGTGCTCCACAAGAGAAGCCACTGCAGTGAGAAGCCCCCGCTCGCCACAACTAGAGAAAGCCTGTGCACAGCAACGAAGACCCAATGCAGCCAAAAATAATAAATTAATCAAAATAGAATAAACTGTCCATTTTGTAGTTTTAAAATGGTATCTATCCTAGAAATATAATACAGTGGTCACTTAAAAAAGAAGTCATATTTCTGCTTTTGTGTTTGATTCATTAGGAAGCTAGAGATGTTATTCTCTGAATCTTAAGGGCTCCTCTAAGAAAACTCTCCAGAGGTTCTTGTGTGACCCTATGAGCTACTAGGAATTTTACGTTGACTTTCAAAGCCACAGAGGAGGTGGCATGAAGATGCTTGACTCTTCCTCTCACTTTCTCTTCAAAAAGCAACCTTCCGGTATTCTCAAAAATAGAAAAAGGGAAAATGATCATTTGGGTACATTGAACTATGTACACTGCGACCAAGGTATACTTTTTTGGCACAAAGATGATAACGATAAAATTATAAATCTCTTATTCTGACTTGTATGAGTCAACACTATAAATATATGAGAAAACAGAATCACCATAGGCGAGGGTCAGTAGAAATATCAGATTAAAGAATTAGAGGTTAAAGATGAAAGAAACAGACCTGATAAAACTGAAGCTATGGCAAGCATCAGATCTAAAATGTAACAATAACAGCAAACACATATAACAGTAACTATGAGACTTCTCTGTGCCTTTTCTTCATTCCACGCGTGAGGAAAGGCACAGAGAAGTTACGTAGCTATCAAACTCATCCAGTTTGTAAACGGCAGAGCCTAGATTTGAACTCAGGCAGTCTGGTTCTAGAATTCATGCTAACATCAATGGGTTTAATATTTTATAGACATAAAAGAAAGCTTAAAATGTGATGCACACAAAAGGGATCTCAAAATTGACTACGCTGTTTTGAAACAACTAAACAGAACGTTTAGAAATGAGACATGTGAAATTTATTTAAAACTGGACAGATTTTTTAAATTTAACAATCTTTAAGTACCCATTATTTCTAAGAGTATCTTTGATATACATTTTGCAAGTAATGTGTGGCAGGCACTATATTTGGAAGAGTATCTCATTTAAATCTAATAACCCTTATAGCAGATATTATTATCGTCATCGTTTATACAAAGGGAATAAATTAAGAGACGTTAAATAATTTGTCCAAGTTTATGTATCTAGGAAGTATAGAGTTGGTTTGACTTCCAAATGCATGTTCCCTTCACTCATAATCTCCAGAAAAAGGTAAACAGCATATATGACTTCAGCTAGAAAAGTTAAATATTATCTGTGTATACGAGTGAAGTTAGGCCAATGGAAACATTTACAAGAGATCCCTGCCAGACACGGCCAAAAAGAGAGGCGTAATGTATAGAGTAGGTAAATTTATTTTTGGCGGTACGCGGGCCTCTCACTGTTGTGGCCTCTCCCGTTGCGGAGCACAGGCTCCGGACGCGCAGGCTCAGCGGCCATGGCTCACGGGCCCAGCCGCTCCGCGGCATGTGGGATCCTCCCCGACCGGGGCGCGAACCCGTGTCCCCTTTATCAGCAGGCGGACTCTCAACCACTGCGCCACCAGGGAAGCCCTAGAGTAGGTAAATTTTTAAAAGTCAGAACCAGGGACTTCCCCGGCCGTCCAGTGATTAGGACTCTGCGCTTCCACCGCAGGGGGCACAAGTTCAATCCCTGGTTAGGGAACTAAGATCCTGCGTGCCGCACGGCAGCAAAAAATTAAATAAGCACATAAATAAATGTCAGAACCAATTAAGCCAGTTATAAATGGATGGCATTTAAATATATATATTAGAATAAGTTTCAAGCCATGCAAAGTTCACCAAAACAATTTTTATTTCCAGTGTTTAATTGGGTATGCACACAGGCATGACACAGGTTTGGATCCATTAAGTCCTCATGCAGAATTATATTCTTCTCCATAAAGAAGCCAGTTCCAGCCAGGTCACTATCTACACACCTATGTTACAACATTTATATCAAATCTGGTATCTGAAGAAAAGATACACATATAATATGTTCATTTAAGTTACGTATTTTACAGAAAGATTAAAAATTCAAGTCACACAAAACTCAAAAACTGTATTAAAAGTTTGAATAGAAAACTCAGAGATCCACCTGGAATGACTAGAGAATGGAAGTTCTGTATCTACCTGTGTTAAAACTGGTAAATGTGATGAAATTTGTTACCAATAAAACGCATTTGTTTACTCAGTGTAAGTTATCTAATTTTAACAACATGGCACCCTAAAAACCAAATGTATTTTTATGATGAGGCACTTTTGTTAGTGATGAAACCAAAAGAACACATTGGCTGCATACTAATGCCAGCTATTTTCTTCAGTAATGTTGGGTGTATGCACTATGTGGTGAGTCGCAACAAATAACCTTGCTCATTTGTATACAACTATCCAATATATTTTTAAATATATATATATGTTCTTCTGGCTGTAGTAATGCACTGTAAAGCTATTTCACAGTGCAAAGTGATGAAACCAGCCCAAATGAAGGCTGCATAATAACAATTCTGGTACAAGAAAATATTTACAGAGTTATGGAACGTGTAACAGTAGCTTTTATTCGCTGGAGTGGACGTGCCCCCAGTTTAAAGACAGGGATGGAACTGTGCTTTGTTGCCTGGGGTTTCGGACAGTTGATGAGGTTGGGCCGTCGCTGCAGAACTGGCGTTTTGGCTCGTGTTCTGGAAGCTTTCTCCATTGATTTGGTCAGGTGGCTGTGGTGGTGTGGAAAGAGGGGGCCTGTTAGTTGAAGCCAGGGTGCTGGGAGAACTGTCTGCATCGGACTGAGAAGACAGGGCTGGGTCCGTGGTGGGTATTTCTAATGCGCTCAGGCTCTGGGGCTGGGGGTCCCCCGCGTCCCCTCTGCTCAGGTCAGCCGTACTGGTGCGTAGCCGCTCCCTGGCCAGCCAGTCTGAGATGGACAGGTCCTGGGCTGAGCATTTGGGCTTCAACCGTGTCACAGCTGAAAGTTCGGATTCTCTGTCCCCACTCTGCTCCTGCGCTTTCCAGAAATTCAAAACACTGATTTCAGTAGCATCCCTGTGCCCTCCCAGCGTGTGTCTGCGTTTGATGTTTTTCCTTTTGGCAGGATCGGCGTTGGTTTTTTGATTTCCTACTCCAAACATGTCATCTGCCGGTGCTTTGGGCCTCAGTTTTAACCGATCAGCTATTTTCGTTTTCCAGGTGGGCTCCTGTTTCTCGGATTCGCTTCTGGCTGGTGGTGTCAGTAAACTCCCCGTCGATTTTCCTTTTTTCATCACCTCGAACACTTTCGTGATGGAAGGGGCTTCTTTCTCATTCTTGGCATCTCCTAGAGCCGCGCTGTCTGACTTGAATCTGGCGGATTTTTTCCTGGACAGAGTGTCACACTCAATCAGCTTATGGGAACTGAAGAGCTGTCTCCGGCTCTCTAAACTCGGTGTTAAACTCCCCTCCGTACAGCTGACTTCACTGCCTTCGGAGTCCCGCCGGCTCGTCTTCGTGGCCTCGTGCAGTTTTCCACGGAGGAGCCTCTCGGAGGCCAGCGCGGCGGGGAAGACGGGGAAGTCGCTCTCGCTGTCCGTCTCCACCGGCCGCCCCTCGCTGACCAGCTCGCTCCTCTCGTCGTCGGCGTCGTCGCCCCTGCTCTCGGCCACCGACTGCACTTCGGGGCTCAGCCGGCTGGAGTCGAGGCCGGTCACGGAGGGGGCGGGCGACGTCGCCGAGCAGTCGGCGGTGATGGTGCCGACACTGACCAGAAACTCGCCGACTCTGGGTTCGGGGCTGGTGGATTTCTTGGTGGAAAACCTCGCCAGAGCGCCGGAATCGGGCCCCGTCTCGTCCGGGTGGGAGGCCTTCTGGGCCGCGAGGGCTCTGGGGCCCTCTTT
Source organism: Orcinus orca (assembly GCF_937001465.1). Lineage (NCBI taxonomy): Eukaryota > Metazoa > Chordata > Mammalia > Artiodactyla > Delphinidae > Orcinus > Orcinus orca. Next base: position 11,292,680 of record NC_064560.1, on the reverse strand, counting down.
CAGGATGGCCAGGCGACAGCTCGGGGTGGGCGACCTGCTCTGCGTGGCGCCCTGGGGGGCCGGGGGCTCTGCGCCCTCCCCGCGCAGGGCTCGCTGATCAGCTCTGGCCGCGCTGCCGTCCTTCTTCGCGGGATTTTCTTTGCAAGCCACGGTCCTTTGTTTCCTGCCCGGTGTCTCGCTCTCTTTTTTGGGCGCTTCTTTAATATCGTTGTGACCCTGCTCTGCGTTTTCTTTCTTAAAAAACACATTGTCCAGTTCGTCTTCCGAGCTGCTGGGCTGTGCTTTTTCTTTTGGTTTCTTCCTCTTGCGACTGGCGGCCGCGAAGATGGACGACACAAGCAGGTCCCTGCTATACTGATCTTTTCCGGATCCCCAAGAACCCTGGGGAGCAGAGACACGAGACTTTGAACATAAGAACGTTATTGAGTTCACTTTCTGAAAAGGTCCCCCCCACCCCGCACCAATATTTCTTTTGCTTTCTTTTTTTGTGTGATTTCCATTGCTTTGGTGATTATTTTTTATTTTATTTTTTAACTGAAATATAGTTGATTTACAATGTTGTGCCCATCTGTGCTGTACAGCAAAGTGACTCGGTTATACACATAGAGACATTCTTTTTTTTCACATTCTTTTCCATGATGGCTTAGCACAGGAGATTGAATATAGTTCCCTGTGCTGTACAGCAGGACCTTGTTGTTTATCCATCCTCTATATAACATTGAATCGTTTGCATCCGCTCATCCCAAACTCCCACTCCTTCCCTCCCCCTCCCCCAAGTATTTCTTAACCACTAAAGCTAAATAATAACAGGGTGTAGTTTTTACACCCCCTTTTAACTTGTACCTAAGACAACTTCTTATTTTTAATCTGTCCCATTTCTTGCCTGGTGGTATTTATCTGCCATGTCACAGCTGACATACACCTGTCTTTCAGGGACACCTTCTGTGCTTGGGGCCCCCTCGCACTCCTATTCTTCTTGACTTCCCTCCATCTACAGACCGTCCCTGCTTCTGCTACCCTCAGAGGGTCCTCAGGTTCCTTCCTCTGGAACACGGGTCTCATAAAGAGTCAATATTCTGACTGAGCAGAATATAATATTCTGACATTGGTTAAAATTTTATGACTAACTTCAATCTTCCAATTACAGCTATCACATGATACAGATACTGTATCAGATAAGCTGATTAAGATAAGGGAGCTCCTGGGTTCTCATTAGTTCAGGCAGGCTCGATCTGCAGAGACTCGCCTTAGGTAAATCAAGTTGGCACTGTCTTCACTGATCTCAAGTAACAACCAAATCATGAAGTTCAAAAAACATAAGGTCAATTAAAGATCTGAAATCCTTACCATAGAAACACTGCAGTGCCCTGTACTGAGAAAGTGGCAGTGCGGCCAATTGGCTTTGTCAGCTACGCCTAATAGGTTCTTGATGATGACTGTTTAAGTGTTCATAATGTACCTACAGGCTAAGTAAATTCAGGCCGGGGAGGGCGCGATGTCAATAAACACTAGCTGGTGTAACACACACCATTTAAGTCAAGCAGGCAGGCAGGAAGTATGCAGAGTAACAGAAACTGAGTGATAGTTTCTCTGTTGTCATAAAAATCTTAGACAAGCTAGAACTACTATACTGAAGACTTGAAAATTACAGTAAAAATTCAGGCTTTTGTATTAGAAAGGATTCACCAAAATGAAATCACAGATTGATGGAACTTTGTTTTTATAAGTTATAAAGGATTTTATAATTATACAGGACCTTTCTAAGGGTTATTCACATTTAACACATTCTGTTGAAGACCGTAGGGGATGATGGCTGTGACTGAGCCCTGAATTAGAAGACCTGGTGTTCCTTCCCTAGCTTGCTGTGTATGACACTGAGCAAGTGATTCACTTTTAAACACCTCAACTTCATTGTTGATTTAAGTGAGAAGAAATTAGATTATACTATCTTTAAGATTCCCAATGGTTCCCTTTAAAATTCGATGTTTCTGTGATCACTATGTGTTGGAGCAAATGACTATATTATTTTACAACTGAAAAAAATTGTTACAAAGGATTATATCATTTGGACATCCATTATATTATAGGTGTAATACAAACACCACCATAATTTACTTAAGATGAAGAGACTGCTATAACCACAGGTTAAGAAATATGCATCTAGTAAGAGGAAAGGAGGGAATTGCAAACAGGTATGAAATCTAAAACCTAAAAATCTAAATCTAAAATCTTATATTCTGGCAAAAAGAGGTGGGAAACTGTTCCAAAGTAAAGAAGTCTAAGGAGACATGACAACATAACGCAAGGGGCGATCCTTGAGTGCATCCTATATACAGGAAAAGAAAAAACAACACACATTATTGGGACAACTGGCGAAATTTGTGTAAAAACTGTACATTAGAAATAATAATGCATTGTACTCATGTGAACTACCAGAATACAATAATTATGCTGGCATTACATAGAAGAATCCCCTTGTTCTTCGGAGATGCACACTGAAGCATTTAGGGGCAAAGTGTTACCATGTCTATATGTTAACTCTCAAAGGACTCAGAAAAAAAAAATTACATATATATCAAGATTTACCAACTGATAAATCTAGGGCAAAAGGTTTGGGTGCTATTTTACAATTTTTCAAAATGAAAAGTTGGGGTAAAAAGATGGTAAAAATCACAATATAAGTGATAGCAAATGACAGATCATTCAATATTTTATGATATTTTCTGCAAGAAATTCAATTCTAATTTAGTCATATGTGATCCCATTATGTTTAGAAATGATATGTAATGATACGTATGTCTCATTTCCAAATAGAACATCTGAACAAATTTATTGACAATTCTACTTGCTACAGTCTCAGAGGAGCAAAGCTGGCACAAACTGAATTAATGAAGGACTTTCGAACTGAATGTCTTAAAAACTACTAAAAAGGGTACTCTGGTGGTGGTGTCAACAGAACACAAATTATGTAAACAAAAATTGATTATAAAAACAAAATTAGGGACTTCCCCGGTAGTGCGGTGGTTAAGAATCCGCCTGCCAATGCAGGGGAACACGGGTTTGAGCCCTGGTCCAGGAAGATCCCACATGCCGCAGTGCAACTAAGCCCGTGCGCCACAACTACTGAGCCTGCGCTCTAGAGCCCGCGAGCCACAACTACTGAGGCCCGTGTGCCTAGAGGCCGTGCTCTGCAATGAGAAGCCACCACAATGAGAAGCCCGCGCACCGCAACGAAGAGTAGCCCCCGCTCGCAGCAACTAGAGAAAGCCCGCAAGCAGCAACGAAGACCCAGTGCAGCCATAAATAAATAAATAAATTTATTAAAAACAAAACAAAACAAAAAAAACAAAATGAATGATCTTGTTGAAAAGAAGGCAAGAATATATATTTTCATAAAAAATGTATAATAATAATAAAGTCTATATTACTACTGAAATGTTTACAGAATGAAATAAAATGTTTGGGATTTGCTTCCAAATAGTCCCGAGGGACTTCCCTGGTGGTCCAGTAGTTAAGACTCTGAGCTTCTACTGTAGGGGACACAGGTCCCATCCCTGGTAGGGGAACTAAGATCCCACCTGCTGCGAGGCCAAAAAAAAGACCAAAAAAACCAAAAGTCACGAAGAGGAGGAAAGTGGGTGGGCGCATATGAGACAAACTTGGTCATGTGTTAATTGTTGAGCGTGGATAATAAGGGCTCATTATATTATTCTCTCTGCTTTTGCATATGTTAGAAAATTTTCACATTAAGAATGAGGGGGTAAATGCCTACTTCTTTGAATTATGCTAAACTACACTGAGATAAATCCAACACCCCACCTCACCATCCAGTATTCCTCTATCATATTCTATTTTAAGCATTCATTTTTCCCTTTATAAGACTCTGCTGGTCTGTCATCAGACACAGAGGGCGCATCTGCATACCAAGCCACAAAGCAATTCCCCTCTGAAATATTCCAAACTGTACAAAACAATTTACCTTAGATTTTGTTGAGTCACTAGTAGCTGAATCTGTGAGAAGTTAAAGAAAACATGGTCAGTATTGGTCAGATTCTTTACTGCTTTCAACAAACAACGCAAAACTTATGGAAAAGACAGGCACAGAACAAAATGTGAAAGCAAAACTCAAAAACAAGAGAACACAGTGGATAGTCAGAGCTCACAAAGATGCAGGCTGCACCACAGAAAGCCACCGCCATGAAAGGATGCTGTGAATTGTAGGCAGAATCAGCTCAATGATAGGGATGGCAAAGGAGCCCTGTACTAAACGAAACAGAAACACTAGTGTTTATTAAATGTGCTAAGCGTTCAATCTAGCAATAAAGCAGCTTGAAGACCTTTGGAAGAACTGCACTATGTACCACATCCTGTATCTGAAACTGATACACAATGTAGAACGTTTAGGATTGTTGGCTGCCCTCGCTACAAATTGAGATGCTCAGACTCAGTGTATTTATGTTGATTTTTGTCAGACTGTCAATGTTAAATTTTAGAAGCATATACTGTGTGCGTAAGGATGCATTAGGATAACCCTGCTTCTAGGTCACTTTGATGTTACGTTAAATCATGCTGATCTCTGTGCTTTGGACCCTGGTTTCACATCTGTGCAGTCAGGGATCCTTTAGACTAGTTAAATTGCTACCAGTTTTCCAATTATTTATTAACAAATGCTATTATGGAAATGGAAAAATGGAGAGCATCATTTTACTGTCTGGCAAAAAACTCAGATTATACAAGTATAAAGAGGGTAGGAAGGGGCTAGCACTCTTCAGGACAACACCAATTTGGAAATTTTCTCTTTCAACTTCAGGGAAATGGATTTTCAGAATTAATGAGCTGAGCCCCATGCCACGCCCCTTTCAACACATGGCTCAATGCTTTATGACTTTAAGAACTGGTAGACCATACCATGCTATTTCTCCTCACGGTCTGCTTCAGAAATAACAAGAAACAGCAGAAAAACCTTTAAGAAAGTAGTAGTGATCTGTTTACAATAATCGTAAGCGAAAATGTACACCACAGATCAACTCGGTTTGCATTTACAGGAATCGGGGGTTTCTGCAGACAAGGCAGCTACAGTGTGGACAGCAGTCCTCCTTCTTCCTACAGTTCCAGCTGTCCATCAGGGACACCACGGAATCCACTAGCGACATGACCGTGTGATAGACTCCTCCCATCTCGCCTGTGCAACATCAGTATAGATTTGCCTGTGTCAGTAAGTGCTGGAAAGAAAACCCTTTAGGACTAAAACAAGAACTAGAGACAAAGGGAGAACATGGTGTAAAACATGCTAGGTTAGTGCAACAGTTTGGCAGGAGAAAATTTGCATCGAAAGAGCCTATTAGAACTGATACTTCACCGAACATGAGGGTGGCAATAGAAGACAGAAGAAAATGTCAAAGAAATTGACTTTTACGGTGACCTCTGTAGTGACAAGATAATATACTGCATTTATGGGAATGGTGCCCATGAGCATTTTACGTATTTAATTGGCTGCCTTTTCAACAGAACGTCCAGCTCAAGAGTAAGAACTACTCATACAGTCTAGACCATACTTTCTGCCATCACAGCAACCACATACTCAGTAGCGTGTATCTGTTTTACCTTGTGATGACTATTACATGGAAACTGTGAATTAAAAAAAAAAGAACAAAACAGTGGTTTGCATGCTCATTTTCCCTCATATTTCCTTTCTGACAAGCATTACAACTCCATGCACTGCCAATGGCATTACAGTCACTGGAAGATAATTCAGATCAATCAGAAGAGGAAGATTACATTATTTTTATTAGTGGAAAGGGAAAAAAAGAAGAGGAAAAGGAAAAAAAATCATAGTGAATTGTTACTTATGATTGATTTGCTCTTTCATGTTATAAGAATTTAGCTTTTAACCTAGAGATCAATACTGCCCAGGCAAGAGTTACCTGATACATCTCCAGGGGAGACGCCTGTCCTTCCAATGTTGGTGAGTAAATGATCTATGTTTGGCACTGGCTGGGAGTCTACTGTGTTTTCCTCCTGCACTGTTGTCTATGGTTAATAAACAAAGATCTCTTCATCATCTCTTCAAAGATACTTTCTTTAAAATTCAAACAACATTTAGTAAAAGACACATTACTGAGTGGAGGACATATGCTTAATTTTTTACATTATTTGCATATAATTAATTACCAAATAAGTATCATACTTGGATTTTCATTAGATCAGAAACTGAGGCGCTATAGACCTGCTTTCGGGGTGCAAAGCAGACAATAGCATACAAAGCAGGAAGGTGACACAGTTGTAGGATCAGGATCTTGTGTGTCCCAAATGAGAAGAACAGAGTACAAACGCTGACGGACAATACTTACAAGAGGTTCTTCAGCACCTTCTTCTGTGAAAAACCAGTCATGCTAAAATTTAAAATAAAAAAGGTGAAAAAGAGAAATTAAATAACCCCCTACAGAGATCTATATTTTGGAGGATAGCACAGAAAAAAAGGTAATTCTCTTAGGAAAAAAAAAAAAAAGTATAACCAAATTCTGCCCTACCAACTATCAGCTGCTCATGAAAAAGAATGTTCTCGATGAGCCGAAGCCTGGACTTACGTGCTGGATAAGCGTCTCTACGATCTTGTACTGGTCTGGCATGTGAGTGACCATGTGCGTCATGTTATCTTCAGAGGTCCTCACGAGAGTTGGACCAAACACTATGGCTAGGTTTCTGGGTTCCATCTGCAACAGAGGATGATATTAGAAAATATCACAACTTTTCTTAAGAAAGTAGGCTTAAATTCCCATTGCATGTTTGGCATTTTACTTCTGAAAGACTCTTTTGATGAAAAATAATTCAAAGAATGGTTGACTGATGTGTGTAAAAAAAAATAATGCTTTTTCTTGCTTTAATGACAACATACAATACTTAATTGGCATTTGTCTTTTCCAGGAAGTCTTTGATTGAAAACAATTGATCTGGTTCAAAACTAGTATTACGGGAATTCCCTGGCAGTCCAGTGGTTAGGGCTCCACACTTCCACGGCAGGGGGTACAGGTTCCATCCCTGGTCAGGGAACTAAGATCCCACAAGCCGTGCACCTCAGCCAAAAATAAGTATTAATAAAGCTGGATCAACTGACAAAAATATTAAAATCAAAGGGAATAAAACTTGCAAAAGAATAGGGAAAACCTCTCCCCTCAAAAACTAAACAAATGGAAAGAGATACATAAAAATTTCCAAATTTGCCTGAGTACATTAAGATCATGAATATGTAAAAACTAATGTCTGAAAATATTCTTTTGATAAAAATTTTACTTCAACCAAGACTTCCAAAGCTTCTTGCTTATCCTTGTACCAATGAACACCTCAGTATTACATGCCTGTATGTTTTTATGTTTCCTTCCATGATAGTTTGTACTCCTGTTTAAGTACCTGATTGTCAAAGGTGCGAACCTTTTGTTTTTCTTTGTTGTATCTTATAAGTATCTGGTGTAATTTTTTGACCTTAGGATTTGATTAAAATATTAAATAACCAATCCCAAAAACATACTAGAGGGTAAAAAACCATTGTGGAACTCAAAAAAAAAAAAAAAATCAAACTGGTCTTGGGATCCACACCAAAAATTTAGTTTCCATCCATCACCAGACAGTTGATCCCCCTTACCCTTTCACCCTCCCCTGCACCCCTGCCCCTTCCCCTCTGGTAACCACTACTCTGTTCTCTGTATCTATGTGTTGTTTTTGTTTGGTTTGTTCATTTATTTTGTGTGTGTGTGTTTTTTTTTTACTCCATGTGAGTAAAATCATACAATATTCATCCAAAAGATATTTCTTTAAACCAATCAGGAAAAGCTACACGTGAACAGACTACTAGATAATACGATGGAATAATAAATTTTGTTGTGTTTGATAAAGGTAATATGGTGGTATGAAAACAAAACCAAAACAATTTATCTGCTAAATCTAAATGAAACAAAACAAAAAAAGAAAATGTCTGTTGTTTTTCACTGTATACCATTTGATACATTTTTACTGTTGTTTGTGCAAATATTGCCCGTTCAAAATATTAATATACAGTTGAAAAATAAAAGAAGTAAAATTTCTGACTTTTTCATTTTTCTTGCTGGATAAACATAAAAGAAAATGTCTTGAAAAAACAACAATTCTTATTTTGGGGATCTTTTGCTTTTAAGAGTGATCTTTAGCGGGACGTGATCACCAGTATGATGTATTTTAGAGCTTCTGTTTAATTATAACCTATTTTTGACTATTTCGCATGAAGCAGTGAAGTACATCTTTTCAACTAAAGCCACTGAAAGTACATCTCTTCAACAAACAGTTTACACACCTTATTTTTTTCTGAATTTTCTGCCACTGTCTTCAGATGAGCCGAAAGAAACTTGAGTGTTTCATAATGATGTTCGGGCAAATCATGAATCTGAAACATATTATTTTCATGATGGATTTAAATGCTGAACTTTTGTTGTACCTCCAAAAATATAAAATAATACCTACTAGTCTTTTTAATGTTTTCAGACGATCTAGAGGATCTTCCTTACGATTGGCTTCAATAAAGTCGGCATATTTATCTGACAACAGTAAGAACAAAAAAAAAACAAATTCATCTTAAATTGTTTAGGTGAGCTGTAATCTAGTTTCCCTTTAAGGTTCAATTTCAAACCACAATTAAAAAGAAAAAAATAGTAGGGAAGACCCCAAATAGCCTTTGAAATGTTGTCCTAAAACTACTATAGGGGCTTCCCTGGTGGCACAGTGGTTAAGAATCCACCTGCCAATGCAGGGGACACGGGTTCGAGCCCTGGTCCAGGAAGATCCCACAGGCCACGGAGCAACCAAGCCCGCGGGCCACAGCTACTGAGTCTGCGCTCTAGAGCCCATGAACCACAACTACTAAGCCCGTGTGCCACAACTACTGAAGCCCGCGTGCCTAGAGCCCGTGCTCTGCAACAAGAGAAGCCACCACAATGAGAAGCCCGCGCACCGCAACGAAGAGTAGCCCCTGCTCGCTGCAACTAGAGAAAGCCTGCGCAGCAACGAAGACCCAACGCAGCCAAAAATAAATTTATAAAAAATAAAATAAAATAAAACTACTATAGTTTTTAATGATTCCTCTAGGCCTTATCAAACAAAGGAAATTCCCTAAAATGTGAGTTCTCTGAGGGTACAGCCTGTATTTACACAGTCTGTCCACTTTCTCTCCCCGCACTGCAACATCTACTACAAGGTCTTATCTAAGTCAAATAGTTGGCTTGGCTGAAAAAATGCATTTCTACTAATTGTACCTTATTATGCCTGAAGGCTTTTCACTGAGAACAATAATAACATATTTTCAACTCAGCTGTAAACGTGAATGAACAGGATAATATATATTTTTATTGAACTTTAACAACGTTTTATAAACTGTTTTTCACTGAAATGTATGAGGAGGAAAGAAAAATCCAAATGACAAAAAATAGGACATGATTGTGCTTTGTATACAAGTAAGAACTAAACAAAACCTCCTGTTTCTTTTGACAAAAATATTTTCCCCTGGTTCAATTTAATATGCTGTGGTTTCCCAACAATGTAATGTTCAACTGTTGCATCTGTGTCTTTGGTGGGGTTAACTCACCATTTGTGAAAAGTGGTTCAGGGAGTTTTCTGAAGAAGGATTTTAGTAAACTGCTTATCACATTCAAATCTCGCCATTTCTAGGTATGCAAAACAAAAATACCGTATTTTTGTAGTCAATACCACAAAGGAAAAAAACACAGACCAGTTATTCAAATAGAAATACACAGACTTACATCGTCTTGTATATCAATATCAGCCATTCCCTTGTTGAGTTCCTCTTGCATACTTGAGATGGCTGCATTGTTTCCAGGAACTCTATAAATACCTGTATATTCAAGACCTCTTTCTTCAACTAATTTGCAACATATGTCAACTATTAATGGAATATACTGCAAAACAAGAAATAAACATTTTATTTAACACAGCATGAATGTTTATCTTCAGTTAGTAGATACATATCGTAGCTACAAGGCCCTTTTCATCCAAAAGGAAACAGTATATAAATTGCTGTTATTTGATACAGAGAAAATAAAGAATAGAAACATTGGAGAACTGAGAAGAGACAAAACCAGCAAGAGATAGTTGAGTCAGTGGAAAGAGAATGAATAGGTCAAGACTGAAAGAGGAGGCC